>NC_083276.1:118263511-118996636 GCF_963506605.1 Zootoca vivipara | reverse complement strand
CATCATAGCGATCCATAGTTAAAAGCAGAAGTCAACAAATGTGTCTTCTTTTTTGCTCTTCAAAATATGGCAGGCCTGCACTTGGAACCACTGCTTAGTGGTAAACATGTGTTTTGGATTCAGATTGCCCAGGTTCAGTCACTGACATCACTTTGTAGGATAGATGAATTACTGTGTTTCCAGTCCATGCTGTGTTTGCATGTGTAACCCATAGATCCATTCATTTGTGGTTTGTTTGTTTTTAATTTAAAAAATCCACATGGGAATTCATCTTTCTTTTATATGGAAACAAGAGGCCTTCCGTATATAGAAGGTCTGGGTGCGGATTAGATGCTTTCTCATTACAATGGGCAAAATCATGTTGGAGTTGTCACTAGGGATAGGGAAGAAATTCAATTCCGTGTACATCTATGGGGGAGCCCACCAACATTGCCATCTATTGAGAATTGTACTGAATCGTGCAGAAGAGTTCTCCAGCCAAGTAGTGTGTACAAAGATGTTTAAACTAGTGTAATGCATGCATAAAAATGCATGTACTTGTGCAAATGACAGCCAATATGCATCATATTAGGCACATTTACATACAAGAGTATAAGGAATAATTTGCACAAAAATACTGGTAACTTTTCATAAGGTGCTGTTTCTTTTTAAAGCAAAGTGATGCGGAAATGTGGAGAATTTATATACCGCCCTATACCCAGGGGTCTCAGGATGGTTCACAGAATAAAATCAAGATATAAAACCACAAAATACCTAATAGAAATAAAATCAACAACCCAATAGCCCCCCCCCAAGGGCATAGGATGTAAATCAGATCAACCAAAGGCCTGGTTAAAAAGGAATGTTTTTGCCTGGCCTAAAGGTGTATAATGAAGACGCCAGGTGATGGGGAGCCACTGCAGAGAAGGCCCGTTCTCGTGTTGCTACCCTCTGGACCTCTCAGGGAGGAGGCACACAAAGGAGGGCCTCAGAAGATGATCTCAGGGTCTGGGCTAGGTTTATATGGAAAGAGACGGTCCTTGAGGAATTAAGCTTGGGGAAATGAGCATTGTTTGGGGGCATTTTGTTCTCGCGCAGGTCACATGACTAGTACAGGAGCACAGCCCTGGAAAACGCATGTCCCAGTTTTCCGCTGGGACATGCTGGAGGGTATGCTAGTAAGTTTTAGTTATCAACATCACCACATGTTTAGCGTGTTTTATTTTCAGGCTCCTGTTAGCTCCCCACCACCCACAGGGCTTCCCCCTGCCCTTTTCCTCTCCTCCTTTCTCTAGTGAAATGAATCAAGGAACATAAAATAGTAGCCAATCAGCTAGCACCAGCCCAAGTCCTATTTTTCAACTTTCTGACACCACAGCTTAACAACCACTGCCATATTGTTTCATTACATGTGGCCAAATATACACTCAGCCACTTCAATGTCCAAAGCAAGTTGGCTTTTATATCAGGTACTCCCACTGACTGGCTAAAAGGGTGCATGCAAAACTCATATCACTCACAAAAGACTTACTCCGGCCAGCTTGTTTTATTCTCTTCCTAACCCTCCTATTTCGCCCTCTCTCCTTTACAGAGGAAAATGTCCAACTCTAGCAATTAAAACAGTGCACAATATTATATATTTCCCAGACATTTTATCCATCTTCAGTTGGAAAATGTGTTACCCTATCAGAATGAGATCAACAGCAGTAAGAATTTCCATCCTCCTGAAAGAAAAAGCTGAGCCTAATTAGTGAACTCAAGGCCCAACCAAAAAAGGCATTTCCAAAATGGAGACTTTCCAGGGGGGATGGTTTCAATTAATATGAGAGAGACATGTTATCTGGAACAAAGTTGCAGATGGGGGAAAGCAGTGCAGCAACTAGATGGGAAAGATGGTTCTTCATTCCTATGCACAAGTTAAGTGCATAGGAATTTCACCTGCTTTTCCTGTCATGTAAATTGACTAAACTGAGGCCCAGAGCCCAAGGCCTGGCCATCACAGTGTTGACATTTCATGACTATTTGCCATGGCATGAAGAAAACCAGCCACACGATGTGGTGAACTGAAAGTACGAATGATAGCTTGACATTAACACCCATCTCCAAGAAGCAGCCCTTCTGAACTAGCCCTTCTGGGATAAAGCTTTTCAACTGAAACAAACTCTAGGCAATTTGATTATAGGATGATCTTCTGCTCAGCTGCAAAACATTCTTCACGGTGTCCACGATTGGCCAAAATACACAGAGATTCCAATTGTGTGTGTATGTATGTTTGGGAGTATGCTTATTGACCTCATCTCCCCCATTGTGTTGCCAAAGGCCCATCCTATCAGCCTGCCATGCTTTTAAGCTGAGCTTCTGGAGTCGGGAGTTTGCCCTGTTCATGAATCATTCAGGCACCTGTATGAGTGCTATAGTCTCCTCATTGCAGAAGCTCATCTTGAATGCATAAATGGTTGCAGCCAGGTACTGGGCACTGCAAACCCAAGGGAGAGGTGGGACACATGAACATACCCCTGCTCTTGTCACTCACATAACTGGGATTGCATCGGAGGGGAGGAATGAAGAGGGTTTCAGTGGGCTGATTTATGGTTTCATCAGAGTGAACATGAGATTCTGGACAAGCTACACTGAAAGACGACGACAGAGGCCGGGTGACTCAAACTGGTCTGCATAACCTCGCCTCATGCTCTCAAGCTCCAATTAACAAATTGGAGAGCAGAACCAATGAGTTGTACTTACTAAAGGCTACTGGACCATCCTCTCCTAGGCAAATTGCTGCAGCAAGAAGCACAGCAGAAGTGGGAGAATTGGAACAAACTGTGCATTACTGTTGCAGTGTGATTCTCTTTCATTATTCCAATACATCAAAGTAAAGATATGGTTGATAAAATGTACTCCCGGCGTCACTGCAGTGTGGCAAGGCACACGCTAAAAATGGGTTCCTTGGTTTCCCAGGTGAGGGGGATGACCCCTTTGCAGTGTATGAAGTCAGGTCTTGGATGGCTCAAGGGTTGCAAATACAGTACTACAGTCATACCTGGGAAGTCGAACGGAATCTGTTCCAGAAGTCCGTTCGACTTCCAAAACATTTGGAAACTAAAGCGCGGCTTCTGATTGGTTTTCAATCATTCGGGAGCTGATTTGTTCGGGAGCCAAGGCATTCGAGATCCAAAGTACAACTGTATTACTTATCTAGCCAAATGCCAATCATTAGTTTTATGTATATGCAAGGTTTGGGTATTGCATGGACCTCTGCAGTCAACTGCACACAAAGGCACATTTGTACTCCTCCTTTAGTAGCTTTGTTAGCCAGGGTTACCCAGTGTCCAGTGGTGTAGTAATGGGGGGGCGTGCCGCCCCGGGTGGCAAGCTGGGTGGGGGGCAGCAGGCTGGACAGGGGTGACCACCTTCGACGGCCGCCACTGCGTGACGCTGTCACTGCCATCAAGGAGAAGCCCCGATGTCCTGGCTGTAGGGGCGTAGCCATCTGCCACATGGCGCCGTGGCAAACCCCATGAGCAGAGCCGTCTTTCCTACTGGGTGACGGCCTCTCGGGGGACACCCCAGTGAGTGGGGGAGCTGCATGGAGCACGCACCCCTCGCCGCCCACATGGAGGCGAGACCGGGGTGCGCTGCGGAAAGAGCTCTGGCGGCTTCCGAGCCCGGCTCCTCCACAGCTGGAGGAGCCGCCCTCCACCAGCAGTGCAGCCCTCACCTGCCTCCACGATGGCCCTGAAGAAAGCCAGGCGGTGGGTGAGCAGGACCAGCCCCTGCGGAGCCAGCGCAAACTGGCTGTGAGGAGAACCACCTCGAGCACGGTAAGGATGGGTGAAGGGAGGGCCAGAGGGAGAGGGGGAGGCCTGCTGGACGCCGCTGCTGCCTGCTGTATCACCGCGTCGCCGTGTTGTATCCCTCCTATGCGTGCGTTGTCTGTTGTGGCGTGTGCGTCATGTGTTGTGGCGTGTGTGTCATGACACGCGACACATGCGTGTGACGGACACCCCACCCCACCCCCCGGCGGCGTGCCTTCGGGTTTGCTACGCTGCTGCCAGTGTCACGACCGGAGGTTGGAAACGTCTACTGTAGTCTCAATGCAAGGCTTTCCCTTTTCTTTCCTGTAGAACAAATGGGAACTACTTACTCATATTAGCGAACTTAAAGACGAAGGAGTTCTTAAACTCCTTCCTTCCCCTGTTCGACCTAGTGATTAAGAATCCATCCCATTGCTATTCTGCCATGGGTTCAGTGTCTAGAGTGCAACACAATGTTCTTTGCACCATGGATGGATGGATGGAAAACCTCATCATTTAAAGAAGGGGTGGCCAATGAGTTGCCTGCCAGATGTTGTTGAACTACCACTCCCCAAATCCCTGACCATTGGCCATGCTTGCTGGGGCTGATAGTAGTTCTACAACATTGGAGAACATCAATGCTGGCTACTCCTGATTTCTGGCATGGCTTTCTGAGTTTCTTCACTTCTCATGCTGTGGCATTTTGTAATATTTATGGCAGCCATAGAGCAATCCTTGGTATGGGGAAGAGTAAGGCCATTGAAGTAGATGGTTTTTAAGTCTATTGAGTTTCTCTAGGAACATTCCTGCAAGTCTATGGTTTTAAAGTGTTGCCAGACACTGGAACGTATAAACAATGGGGAAGAAAGAGCCACAGAAATAATTCCATATGATATCCGGTAAGATAATGCGTTGTTGTTGTTTTGACCAGCTACTGAACTGTTCAGCTTAGTCATATCTTAATCATATCCTGAATGAAGATGGTTGATCGACTTTACAAGTCTCCATGCTTAAGTTCATTAGGACAGGAAATCAGTGACTCTTCAGATACTAGTGAACTAACAACTATGGACTTTTTTTTTAAACACACAGTCTATGTGCTTCCTTATGCAGCAATTTCACCTCCCTTACTAAGAGCATAGTTATAAAACAGCTTATAAACTAATATTTGTAAAACACAATTTTCTGCCAGCATGTTGTGAGGCAAACTATCCTCGAGGCAAGGAAAATGTGCAACTTTCAAAATTATTCTATAAATAAAAAACATATTTTCCTACAGGCTTGTATTGCTAAGGGCTCAGAACATAAATCTTTACAGATGTTCTGGGCAGGATTCAATAGTGGCAAGACAGGAATCTCCTCTTCGAACAAGTTCAAAATCTGGGCCTAACTTGTCGTAGCAAACAAAATAAATAAATAAGGTCAGCTTTTAGGTCAGAAAAGTATTTGAAGACTTGGTTTTCTGAGAAGGTGATTCATTTTGGTGGAGCTCTGAGAAACTTACAAAGTAATCTTCCTTGTGTGCGCACAAATGTAAGCCAGAACATTACTGAATCCAGTCCTACAATGAAATCAC
The DNA here is from genome assembly GCF_963506605.1 of Zootoca vivipara. NCBI lineage: Eukaryota > Metazoa > Chordata > Lepidosauria > Squamata > Lacertidae > Zootoca > Zootoca vivipara. The sequence goes on along the minus strand of NC_083276.1, from coordinate 118,991,287 downwards.
CCAGAAATGTTTTCTTTGTGTCTTAAAAGTACGGAAAGTGACTGGGCAACTTACAAAAATCACCACCAATAATAAAACACAAAAAGATCTTTACAAATATAACACACACAAAAACTACATTAAAATAAAATCCAGCTTTAATTCTTTCAAAATATCATTTAAATTGAGCATTGTCTGACAGCACAAGAGTGGTGCAGGAATTTTGCATGTTGTTCTTTCAGGTAGCAAAAATACAACCTTGCTTGTTGTCCTTCTGTCTCATGGGTCACCAACCATTTTGGGTCAGCGGGTGCATTTGGAATGTTGCGAAACTGCCATTGTTGCTAGTCACAAAATGGCTGCTGTGGCTAGAGGAGATGGGTGGCATTACAAAAATTGGCTGCCACATCTATAAGGAGCACAAAGGGAGACAGGGTCACAAAATGGTGCAGATATTGCCCCTATTAATGGAGACAAAGCCACATGTGACAATCATCCTAAACTGGTAATAAGGGTTGATCTAAAAAAAGTTTCAGAAACCTTAATAACTATAGTTAATAGTTGAAGAAAAATCTGCCAGACTTGGGTTGCCAGGAAATACAGTGTTAGGCCAATTTCATGCCAACTTCATTGATTCCCCAGCAATTGCCTTCTCCCTTATAAGCCCATTTGAGATCCGCACAGTCATAGACGGTGAGGTGTGGAGACAGGGCCGTCTTAACCATAGGCATCAGGGGTGCGGGGCACCCAGGCGCCAGGCTCTCAGGGGCGCCAGGCTGAGAGTCCGGGGCCCAAGAGCTGGAGTCCGTGGAAGAGCCCCCCCCATCGGAGCACCACGGCAGGCTCTTCTGCTGCGGGTGGCTCTGCACCACCGTGAGTTCGGGGGTGAGTGAGCCAGTGAGGTGCTGAGGCGGCCAGCCGGCTCCGCCCTCATGCGCACCTGGGATTGGTATAGGGTCGTGGAGAGGCCTGCCCAGTGCGCACTGCTCACACCACGAGGCGCCCGGCTTTGCTCAGTCGCCGACGCTGATGCCTCAGGCTGGTTTGTTGCGCTGGGCTGGGGGTTCACCGGGTGGATCTTTGCACCCTGGCACCGCTTATGCTTAAGATAGCCCTGTGTGGAGACAATGTCTCCTTGATCTCCTGACAGGTGAGTCATTGCTGCTTACAGGGAAGAGGTCAGCACTGTGCAAATGTACTGATGGAGCCAATGTGACACTTCTGCCAGTGCCTTTGCACAGCGCTGACCCCCCCCCTGCTGCTTTGCCCCTCCCACCCTGCCTCCTGGTAAGCAGCAATGACCCACCTGCTAGGAGGTCAGGTAAGCAGCGCTGCTCCACCTCACCATCTGCTACTGGATCTGTGTCCAATTATCGGACCCTTCCTCCTTGTTTCTTTGCTAACAGGAGTGTTACTTATGCCAGTGTTTCCCAACCAGTGTGCCTCCAGATGTTTTGGGACTACAACTCCCATCATCCCTAGCTAGCAAGACCAGTGGTCAGGAATGATGGGAGTTGTAGTCCCAAAACATCTGGAGGCACACTGGTTGGGAAACACTGACTTATGCAGACAAGAGAGACGGGGCCATTCCAGCTGCTGTACCTAAACAATGGAATAGCCCCCCAATAGAAGTTCATCAGTCTTCCACTTTGCCCGTCTCCATCTCAAACATCTTTCCAGATGTTTTTTTTATTCCAGCAGGCCTTATTTTAAGCTGAGACTTTGATCATATTTATCTCCTGTTGTCATTATGGTTTTTATGATGATGTATTTCTGCTGTTTGTTTTATTAGGTAATGATTGTAATAATTCCTTTTCTTCTTCAATCTGCAAGCTACCTTGAGTTTTATTTTTTTTTCATAGAAAGGCAACCATGAGCACTGACTACGAGTTTTCACTCTCCATATCTATAAGACTGATGAGGGTCTAGCTCTGTTTATGAATCCATCTTTCAGTTTGATTTGCTTTCTTTCTTTTCTCCTGGGGGGTTTCTTCTGTTTCATCTCAGCCTGTCATCCCAGCATGTGAATTCAGGTCAAGCAGCTGTGAGCAGCTCTCTCACACACAAACACTGTTGATAGGCTTAATGTCTGACAGACATCTCTTGCAGACTAACAAATCCACATATTAACATGCCCTCTTGCCTGAAACTAAGAGCTGTACATTTAATATTGCTGTGCAGGCCACTGCAGAGTTTGTCTGCAAATACAGGCTACTTCAAGCCTTATAAAAGTATGTTAGCGTGCCCATATTTTCCTGCTTGGCAGGGGGTTGGACTGGATGGCACTTGTGGTCTCTTCCAACTCTATGGTTCTATGAGTCACAAAATGGCATGTTTGGCAAACCATCATCGTGATCAACTCCTTCCTGGAAACCTATGTCTCCACTGTGGAAGGACTTGCGGATCCAGAATTCGCCTCCACAGTCACTTACGGACTCACTGTTGAAACCGTGCTCATGAGTGCTACGAGTGATCACCAAAGAGAAGATTGGATTTCAACTCCCATTAGCCACATTGACCAATGGTCAGGGATACTGTGCATTGTCGTCCAACATCTGGAAGGCTGCTAACTCCCCACCCCCCCTTTAGAACATTGGCTTATCAGAACATTAAACATTGTTAATTTCCTTATAAAGAACCAGTTTTTCTATGCATGGGGAAGCATAATTGTTACCCCATTATTATTTCTTTTCTAGATAAGGAAGGAATTCTTCTAAATATTTTATGTTTTTTGGAAGGGGAAAACATTTAGCTGGCTTGTTGGCAGTGTAAAAGAAAGCACTTATATATGACTTGGATTCACTACGCATAACCTTCTGTCCTTTGGCTTGTCTTCGCTTACTTGGAAGCACCTTAGCTAAAACATCTGTGGCCATGGAAGATATCTTAAATATAATTCTGAATGAAAAGAAACAAAACATTTAACCTTCTAGCGACTGGTATCGCATCAGCTCTGTCTAGAAAAAAAGGGTTGCCAATCCAGTCCCTGTGGCTGCCAAGCAATTAACAGCAATTAACAGCTAGTTGCAGGGACCCAGGTGGCGCTGTGGTTAAACCACTGAGCCTCTGATCAGAAGGTCGGCGGTTCGAATCCCTGTGACGGGGTGAGCTCCCGTTGCTCGGTCCCAGCTCCTGCCAACCTAGCAGTTCAAAAGCACGTCAAAATGCAAGTAGATAAATAGGTACCGCTACAGCGGGAAGGTAAAGGGTGTTTCTGTGTGCTGCTCTGGTTTGCCAGAAGCGGCTTTGTCATGCTGGGCACATGACCTGGAAGCTATACGCCGGCTCCCTCGGCCAATAATGTGAGATGAGCGCGCAACCCCAGAGTCGGTCACGACTGGACCTAATGGTCAGGGGTCCCTTTACCTTTACCTTTAATGGCACAAAGCAGAAGGCAGTAACATGTGAGCCACTGCTTGGTTTATGCAGCAATAATGAAATATGAACACTGCCTTCTCAATATTCATGGCCTTCAGCAGCAGCTTCAGGAAGGCTTACTAGTTGCAGGTTTGTTCAACCTTTTCTGTTTGTTTCATGCCATCCCCATCACACCTACTGATGCTGAAGAAAAATCGCCATTATTATTATTATTAATTCAAAAAGAAGCAGTTTGTAACACAAAACATGAGGTGGAGCTTTCAAGTCATGTTAAAGCTCACCTCCAGGTCCCTTTGTGGTTTTATTTCACAAGACAAAGTTGGGATGGACTTGATTGCCTGTTTGTTTAAAGAGCAGTACAAGAAGTTTTCAGAAGTGAGAGAAGGATTTATTTCGGCACATGGCTGCAGCCAAATTCTTGAGCAGTTCATGGAACCAAATCTAGCTGTGGGACCTGTATGGTATCAGGTTTTTACCCCAAGCTCAACATCTCTATTCCTTTTCTGACTTACATAAAAATTGCACTGGTGCAGAATATGGGACCTTGGGATTTGGAGTCGTGCATTTGCTTTGCAATGAATGAAAAACTGAATTGCATAGGGCGCATTTGGCTTCATATTCATTCTTTACTCAGTAAATGCAAGGAGTGACACAAGGGGTGTGTTTTTAATACTCCACTCGTATGTGCTTGTCACATTTTTTGTGGAGGAGTGAAGGTACTGGCTGCCATTTCCCTTGGACATTTTCTTTTGCGTGGACAGGCGGAGTCCCCCAAACCCCCAGGCAACCCGCTGAGCGGAATAAAGACACAAGACAATGTGCTATGGGATTCAAATTGGCCACAACTTTATTAAGATTCAGATATAGGGAGACCTTGGCTCAGGCATTGGGCGTTATCCTTCCCAGTCCCCAGCCGGGGTTCTGGGAGGCTTCGGGGTTATCCACATGTATGGGGGTTGGGGCTGGCTCTGGAGAACATATGTTCAAGCAGAGAGAGCCCGCCCCCTGTTTGCCGCCGCTGGAAGGGGGAAGTGATGACGCCTATTGGCATGGTCAAGGCTTCCCCCAAATACCCTGATCTTGTTGCCGCAAAGGGGATGAGGTTTCCGCCTCACGCCCCTCCCTCTAGGAAAATTACCAAAGAATTCCGCCCAAGGCCTGACACCGCCAAAGTTGTGACGTATTGCTATGGGAAAGGCGAAACCTGCCAATGCAGGAAAATTCCTTTCCGACCCTTCAACAGCGGCCTTGACATAGCAGTGCCTGTGAACCTGTAGAGAAAAGGTTAACCTGCAAAGCAACATGAACGAGGGTGTGGAGGGTGGGAGAAGCTCTGGAACCAACTGGTGCTTGGAGGTAAGATTCAAATTCTCTTGTGTGAGCAGGACAGTCCCTCCCCTTACCTGACCATCCCCTGGCAACACCTCCCCAGGCAGGATTGGACGCGGGGCTTGGGTAGGCAGAGACCCCTGGCATCCTACCTGGGAAGGCAATGCCAGCCCCGAACTACCAGGGAGTCGCCTCTGGGATCAGGGGGCTGCGTGCGTCCATGCAAAAGTCACCCCCCATTGATGTGTGGAGTGGTCATTACTGAAGGCAAAGGTTGCAATCTGTTTCAGACTTCAAAATTCCTAAGCATTTTGAAATCAGTGGGATTGGATTATGGCCAGTGTCTAGGAACTGTTTTCCAGGTACATATTAGCACTAATTTTTTAAAAAAAGTTTTAGGAGTTTTGTATCTATCTGTTAGATAAAAGGGATGTATGCAAATGCAAGTTAAATATGTAACAGTTTGGTAAGAATAATCACCTGTGATAAAAAATGGTTGCTGAAGATGTGCTGTAGAACAGGAATGTTTCTGCACTGCCAAATGTTAAGTAGGAAGTCAAAACTCGTACATTTCAAAGTGTTTTTTAATGATGGATTAAATCACTGCAATCCAGCTTTCAAATGTGAAAATATGTGCGCTCATTTCACTTGTCATCAGTTGTGGGAGGCATAGCTCAGTAACACAGTACAAATGTTAGTATTACATATCTTAGTGAATTTGATCGGCTGTTTTATCAGAAAAAAATAAACTGGGATTTTAGCACCCCCCCATCCTCAGCCTTTAATAAATTCACACTTGCCCAGTTAAACAAAACAATCAAATGCTATTCACAACTATGCACCACTGTTTGAATTACTATCCAACCCAAATTATACAAGTTTCCTTGGGGGAAAAACCCACTACCCTGTTTCTCCCCAAATAAGACATACCCATAAAATAAGCCGTAGCAGGATTTCTAAGCATTTGCGCAATATAAGCCATACCCCGAAAATAAGACATAGTGATAGGCGCAGTTCTGGAGAGCGCCAAGGAAGAGGCTAGGCTGGACACGTAATTAAAAAATAAGACATCCCCTGAAAATAAGCCACCATGTTTTTGTTTTTTGTTTTATTTTTGTTTTTTTGAAGAAAAATAAATATAAGATGGTGTCTTATTTTCGGAGAAACACAGTAGTATTGTATCTCACTCCTTGGGAAAGTGCATTGGATATGCATGTGATTGGTCGTTGTTGTTGTTTTTGTCACATGGTGTCAGGTAAACGGTACGGGAATTATAGAATAGGAATTGTAGAGTAGACAATTTTGCTTCTTTGGTTCTATAGCAATGCATGTCGGGAGAGAGCAAGGTAGACTGGGTCTTTAAGCGCCAGCCTGTTCCTTCTCTCCCCCCCCCCCCATAGCTGTCTATAGAGAATGTGCTAATTGCCTGGTTGTAAAAAGAGGCCCAAGTGTTATCTATTGCCCTGATTTACATCCGAATGGCCTGGCTTGTGACCTGAATGGGAGATGGACAATAGATCAAGAAACTCTCTCTCACCTGAATGTCTGCTTTCTCTCAATTAGCTGGGAAGAATAGGGGAGTTACCCTTAGATATTCCAATACACAATTAAGGTACCTAACTCGGGACAGCTGAGAGTTATGTCTCTCACCTAACACCATTGGTGAGAGTTAATTGTTGTAATATTTTGGGATAAATATGGAACCTCCAGGAACAGAACTTTGCCAACTTGCCAGAGCCTACGGCACCATGAGGCTGTGAGAAGGAGGGGGGGCCGCGGGCCTCATCTGCCTGAAACTTTGCAACATGTTCTTATCTAACTGACGTATGTATTTTTAGTTAGAGCAATTGTATGCTTTTGTTGTTATTTTCTATGTTTGTAACTCCAGTAAGAAATGTGCACCATTATTTTAAGCTGTCTTGTTTTATATTTTAAATAAATCCTCGAAAAGGAATATCCTTGGATCTTATGTGCTGTGGTTGGGGTGGAGAACTAATTCAGTCCTTTAAGCCATTTGGTCGCTCACCGCTTGTTTAAGTCTTGCTGGTGCCACAGTAAATAGTGGACCAGGGTCCTGCAACATATCTTTGGGAAGGTAAATATTCTGTGGGCGGCATGAGAGGGTGAACCTGGGTTTGAGTAAGGAAAACCAAACCGGATAATTTATGTCTGCTTCTTAAGAAGAGATGAAGAGCCTTGCAGCCTAAGTAAACGGCAGAGAGATTTTCCTTTCGGTCTCTCTTCCCAGGTGCAAGAATGAGGGAGGATGGTGGCAGCTTCTACTGAAGAATTGTTTTGACTAAGTCTCACAGATGCGTGACTGAGTTCTGCTATTCCCACCAAGCTGTCCAAAGTTAGGAGAGAGGGCTGGGAGGAGCCACAGACCAGTACACACGGTCTTCTTCCTTTCACATCTGTTGCCAAAGGAAGATGTGATATCATTCCATTTTTGAAATCCAGACTTTGAAGTCTAATGGCTGTCTCCAAGTCTTGTGGATGTCCTCCAGAAGTTGTTGGGTTACAAGTCCTACCATTCCTGACTATTGGTCATGCTGGCTGAGGCAGATGAAATTTGGAGTCTAGCAACATCTGAAGAACCACAAGCTCACCATCCCTACACTGCCATCCCTAGGCTGATCAGGATTACTAGGAAAACCCATGCATAAAGAAACTTGCTTTTCTGTATAAGCACCCTTTGCTCTGCAGAGTGCAAAACAATGATTATGTAAGATCATCATATGTCAGGGACTGGCTGGATAAGTAGAAGTGGTGGAAGCTGTCTGACCAAGAGCTCCCCAGGGAAAGTGCAGAGGGAGGGCAATTGGATCCTGGATCCTGGTGGTGGGAAACTGGCCACACCCCAGAGGAGGGAAGAGCTGGGAAGTACTGAAGGCTGGGAGGTTGAAGAGGAGGAACCAGGCAGGTGACCCAGCAGGGTCATCTTAAGCCTATCTGGTGCCCTGGTGCAGGGATCCCTCGGGTGCTCCCCACCCCACCCTTCCCTCTGGGCGGGCTCGTCCCTCTTTGGAAGAGCGGGGAGCGCAGAGGGGCAGGAACCAGGCAAGGGGCCTTGCTGGGCAAGGAGGCCCCAAGAAGGAAGAGCCTGCCCCGCTCCGAGGCGCCAAGGGTACCGTGCGCGCTCGGAATAGACAGGCCACCACCGCCACTGCCGCTGCTCCCTGGCCCACCCGAGCTTCCCTCGCCTCGCCCAAGGAGCGGCCGGGCTGCAAAGCGAGAGCGCACGATGGAGGCGGGTGGGCAGCTGCCGCAGAGCGGGCGGGCGGGCCGACCTCCACCCAGCGGCCACCCAGTAGCAGCAGTGGGCCAGGTCCTGCCCCGGCGGGCGGGCGGGATGGAGCTGCGCCCCGGGCCGCCACCTCTGGAGCCCGGCCGCTGGCCTGGTGGTGCGCATGGGCTGGCAGCAAGGACCACCCCCCCACCCCGGGCGCCAAGTCGCAGCTGTCGGAGGTTCAACGCGGCATGGTGGCCAGCATGCAGGGAAAGGAGACGCCACTGGCAAAGCCGTGCAGCTCCCCCACGTACTGGGGCACCCCTGAGAGGGTGGCACCCTGGCGCAATGCACCAGTAGCCCCAATAGGAAGGACGGGCCTGTGACCCAGCACAGAACAGGGACAGGAATCAGGCTTGGCAGCTGCCCCACAAAGCCACCCCAACAGGCTTTCTGCTGACAACCAGCAAGCCCCCCCTAACTCCCAGAACTAGATGTCTGCTGCATGTTGCTGAGCAGAGAGCCAGGCAGCCACAGAGAGGGTGCCTTGGGGCTCATGTAGACAGAGAGAGGGGCCTGATACAGAGGGCTATGGAATGAACGGGGAGTTGCAAGCCAGTCTGGGCAACTCCTTCATCTAGACAGGAGCAACCCTTAGAAGTCTCCATGTGTTCTCTGTTCTGCTTCCTTAATAAACTAACTGTAAGTTGGCCAGTGTTTCACTTTCCTTCTCTGATCTGCGAATGGCCTGTTCTCCTCAACGTCTCCCTGACATCATGGCTGTCTTCCCCAAACTTGGGTCTCCCGGTGTTGTTGAACAACAACCTCCATCTTTCTTGGCTACTATGATCAGGGCTCCTTGATCTTGGGCTCCTTGATCACTGCAGATGGTGACAGCAGTCACGAAATTAAAAGACGCCTGCTTCTTGGGAGAAAAGCAATGACAAACCTAGACAGCATCTTAAAAAGCAGAGACAACACCTTGCCAACAAAGCTCCAGATAGTTAAAGTTATGGTTTTCCCTGTAGTGATGTATGGAAGTGAGAGCTGGACCATAAAGAAGGCTGATCACTGAAGAATTGATGCTTTTGAATTATGGTGCTGGAGGAGACTCTTGAGAGTCCCATGGACTGCAAGAAGATCAAACCTATCCATTCTGAAGGAAATCAGCCCTGAGTGCTCACTGGAAGGACAGATTGTGAAGCTGAGGCTCCAATACTTTGGCCACCTCATGAGAAGAGAAGAATCCTGGGAAAAGACCCTGATGTTGGGAAAGATGGAGGGCACTAGGAGAAGGAGATGACAGAGGACGAGATGGTTGGACAGTGTTCTCGAAGCTACGAACATGAGTTTGACCAAACTGCGGGAGGCAGTGCAAGACAGGAGTGCCTGGCGTGCTATGGTCCATGGGGTCACGAAGAGTCGGACACGACTAAACAACAACTATGATCAGGGATGATGGAAGCTAGGGCCCAAGAACATCCAGGGACCCAAAGTTAGTGAAGGCTGATCTACAGGAATGTGTTGAATTGTAGATCTCTTTAATATCATTCAAATGATAGTTCAAGGTTAATGTGCATTAGCAAAAACAGTGGAAAATTTCCTCTTATTTGTAGATCTTCCAATATGTGAACAGTCAGTTAAAGAAACAAGAATCAGCTCTAAGATAAACAGCTTTACCAGCTAGTGTCCAGCAGATGCAATAATGTTACATCTTCTCTGCAGACATACCCCATAAAGATATTTGGCAGTCTATATGCTGTCTGTGTCTTCTTAAACCCCAGCTGACAGTTCCACTTAAGTTGGACATGGAAGCAGAAAAAGGTCAGGTGCATACTTAAGTAAAATCTGTGCCAAATTCCACTTAATAGATATATGAATAGGGGGAAATTTATGATGAAGATGTCATTATACCATGGCTGTTCTCTTGGTATTAAGAGAGTTATAAAATCAGGCATGGTCTTAGATGTCATCTCATATGTCTACTGCACACACAGAGGAAATTGTGGAAATGATAAAAATGAAATATAGGCTTGGAGACATGGTGTGCTATGGAGGGGACTGAAGGAGTTACCATTGAAAAGATTGCAGCATGAAATGAAGTTTATAAATAAGTAATTTGCCAACAGATTGTGGAAAGCAAACATCCTGAGTTCTATTGGCAGGATTAAGAAGAAATTGAATTCTGCATAAAAAGTCAAGTCAACTATGACACTGTGTGACCTCTTTTAGCTCCCATGTGCTGTGCAATTCTGTATGCACCTACTCAGAAGTAAGATCCGTTGAGTTTAATGGGAACTAAGAACTCACAACTGCAGTCCTACATACGTAACTGTTTGCCGTTGAAATAAAAGGAACTTAAAAGTAATTATGGTGCCAAAGGTTGTATTTACCTCATGTGGTATACAAAATTGTGCACTTGATTATGTTTGACTGCTTTATGAAACAAGCACCGTTTCCTTGAAAATTCTTCTTCAGCCACATTCTGAGCATGTGCAGGAAGTTTCAAGAGACCCAGGGGTGTAGGGAGACACCGCGACACCTGGGACGGCAAATTGCCATGCAGCCGGGGGTGCGGCGTCGCTACGTAATGACGCATGTGTGTTACGTAGCGCCGGATCCAGCGCATATGCAGTCCGATTGGGGTGCCGCTGTCCTGCGGCGGCTCCACGGAGCGCTGCTTGTGCACGGCGACCCCTTAAGGGGTCCACGCAAGAGCAGCACCCCGTAAGGGCCACCGAGTGCGTGCGGAACACTGTGGAGCCACCACACACCAGCGGCAACCCAAACAGACTGCGCATTTGTGGGCGGAGGGACGGGCCAGGGAGGCTGAGTGTCTGTCACCCCCCCCAGGGCGTTGCTCGGGGTGGGCCGCCCCTGCCCCCCGCTTGCTCCACCCCTGAAGAGATCAGGTACCTAAAGACAGCCACACTTTAGGCACAAAATGGAAGTTCTTAAATATCAACCATTTACTCTGGATGAAAAGGCATGATAATTGCTGTGAAACTACCAGAACGACGAAGCCAGGGCCAGATATAGGCCCAGAAGTGCTCAGTTGAACCCCCATTGATTGTTGTGAACTAAATGACCATATCACCCAAACAAAAATCTCTTGCTTGATGGCTATGTTCTCTGTTTGGGTCAATCAATTCCCTTGATTACTTTTTAATCTTTTCAATCTATTTTGAGTTTCACCATATATTGCACACATTGATTAAAGATACAAAATGCCATACATAAAGAGTACAGTGTGTGTTCACCATATTAACATATAATTACTATATGCTTTAATAAAGCTATTCATTTCCATAACTTTATCCTTCTTTGTAATTCCTGTTAGATTTCCTTTGTTACAACTGCTAGTTACTTGAAATGCCATTCGATTTGATGACTAGATAGTTTGCTCATCAAAAACATATCAAAGCCATACTAAACATTAAGAGATAATGGCTTCTCTGAGAATATGATATAAAAGGAGATGGCTTTTCCATGAATCTTTTGTGCTTTGTTCATTACCCACTTCACTTGACCTTATATCAAATATCAATTTAGAAATTAAAGCTAGTTGCAAACATTTTATATGCCATCCATCCAGATTAGGGGTGAGGAAGAAATTCTTTAGCCTGCATTTTAATGTAAACCTATGTATCTAAATTGCACTTCCTAAAGCAAAATGCAGCTACGTGCACCTCTCTGAATTTCACTGTGGAGTTTTCCAGCCAAAAAGTGTGTACATATTTCATATAAAACTGGGAATTATGCACCAGAAATGCATATTGTGGTGAAAATAGCATACGAACATGCATTATACTGAGGAGACGGTTTGAAAAAAGGCATATTAAGAGAAATGCAAGCAAAAATGTGCACAAATTTTTGATGTGGACATATTTTTTTGGAGGGAGGGGATCACAAACTTGTGGAGATGGAGTGTACTGAATTTAAGACTAGAAAAAAAGGACAGATTGGACCATCCCTGGATCTAAAACCCTATTTGTTTTCATAAGTGTTTGCTTTTGCAAGATGAATGAGAGACTGAACGCCTAGCAGATTTGTCTCAACATGTGATGCCCTGGGTTCATCGTGGGGCCATGCTTGGTGAAACCAAACTACAATTCCCAAAGGGCAATGCAACCATATTTGTGCACCAAGTTTACAAGCCAGGAGAGAACGTTTAACAAGCAACTATTCAGAACATTTGCTGAGCAAGCTCATAAATGCTGAATTGGTTCTGAGCTGAGCTGAAGGAATTCTCTCATCTTTTGGGATGTCAGCAAACAAGAATGAGAAATTGCTGCAATCTGCATGCTTCTCTAAGACCAGGAATAGAAATCATGCAAATGAATACAAGAAGGTTCCCTTCCACATAAATGAATTACATAACTATACTAGTCTTGGCCACTGCAGGTAGTGAGTTGAATGAAGTTGGTTTTAGCAGAAGGCAAACTGCAGCTGAACAGAAACAGTGCTGATTGTGAGAGCAAGACAAGAAGAAAATCACTGCCTCCTTAGATCCTACTCAGTCATCACTACCTAAAAGTACTTAACACTGAAGTGGGTAATCTTCTCCACCTAGATGTTATACATTCTAATCTAGGGGTCTCTGTGTGTCCCAAGATATATAATCTTTTCCTTATGCAGACTGGAAATAAACATGAAAATTCAACTATTGCTGTTGCTGCTTCGACTGCTGCTGTTCTTAGACATTCTTATTTCATAGCCATAATCTTATTAATGTAATTAGCTGAAGGAATTTTATCCTCTAGTAATCTAACAATAGTAGTGTACATTGATGACAAGTCCTATGTTTTGGAAACTGGGTGAAGTCAAATTGCAACCCGAGCGCAAATTCTTAAGCTGGCATGGGATAAAGTGCATAAGGGTAAGATTTGAAAAAGGTCAGTGTTGCACAATGGGCCCATCAACAGAAATAAACCCTTCTAGGGTTATAGGCTCTGCCTTACAGTGCAGACCCTGCTTACAAAAAAAATGGAGTCTTTTAAACTATTTTTAGTCTTTTCCTGAAAATAATTCTCCAATGAATGTTATATTTTGTCCAGAATGCAACTCTATCATAGTCATGTCTAAATAACTCTTGCCACAATACTGAATTATTCTGCAATACAAAGGAGAATTGTGTCCCTCCCCATTTACAGCACTTTCAACAAAGAACCAGCATACATACAATTTCATTTTGTTGCCTGATGTAATGCATCCATTGACGTCGTCCTTCCAACGCTCTAGCAGATAATATGAACACCAGCAGTATTATTCACATTAACGGCTCAATACCTATAAGGAGACTCCTTGAAATCAATGATTTACATAACTAAGGTGGCAATCCTAACCCCATTTACCTGGGAGTAAACCTTGAATTCAATAGAACAAACTTAGGGGTAAAAATTGTTAAGATTGTGCTGTTAGTTAAACTGATAAAACCTCTTGAAAGTCCATTAATTTCAGTGGGTCTTCTCTGAGACTCTGTGAATAACTTCAATATAGATATCACTCAACAACTGCAATCCTAAAAAAAACACAAGAAGTTTGGGGTTAAATCCTTTTTTTTAAAAAAAAAAAAAGCTCAACAATTGCAATCCTAAGAAAAGCTCAACAACTTGGTTCGGCCCTCTTGCATTTTCACTTCATCTTTGGAAAACATTTGGGCACCCCTGAGACAAATGTAGGTCCATCCCTCTGCCACTGACAACTAGCCAGCTCCAAGGTGGTCCTGTGAAACTAACCACAGGACCATAGTAGGTCAATATTACCTAAATAACCACATCTGTAAAGGACATGGTCCTTAACAGCTGCAATTTCCTGGCACTTTCAAACCTGAGTGAGCATGGAAAAGCCCTTAACACAACACATTAAATCAAGGTTGTTTTTTTTTAAAATAAAATTAAAAAAATTAAATGAGTCTAATGTTCCATGGATCTGAAAAAGTGAACTACATGAAAGCTTATGCTATAACAAATTTGGTGGTCTTTTAAAGTGCTACAATATTCTTTCTTGTTTTCAGTTCCTTTTATATAATACCAAGGAAATCTGATCACTAGACTTGATGTACAGTGTAGCTCCCAGGTTCAGTCATATTACAGATATTTTACTAATTTGCAGTATCATTCAGTTTACACAATTGCCTCTTACTGGGCCAGTGAAGTCATTTTTGTGCAGTTTTCTTTGTGTGTGGGGGGGAACTCAGTTATGTGCATTAGTTCACAAAACATATCATTTCCTCATTCTCATTCAGTGCAAATTTGTAGCTGGGAAAAACCAGTCTTTGGGCTGTATTAGCAATGAACTCTCCTAAGGCAACAAAGAATCTTCATAGACTTTTAGCTAATCCTTTCCTTTTGCCATTCCATGGGAAAGGTCATCCCTTTGTTTTTAAGGCTACGGTTCTGGACAAAGTTACAGGATGCTAAACGTTTTAAAACAAATCTTGATATCCCCCCCCCCTAGCACAACCAGAAACACCTTAAACTGGGGGCTGTGCTATGTAAAATATTTTGGTTGTCTTGTTAAATATATGAATCATTCCTTTATGCAGACATAGTTGAGTGTTTCAGCAGTCATTAACCAAAGCTGATCGGGCTTCAGATTCATGCAAATCTGTGATTGTCTCTATCGATTTGGAGTTAAGGAGGGACGTGGTACTCAATGGGTTTTGCATCTTCAGAATATATACGTACGACGTGTCTGTTTTTGGGGAGGGTTTCTGTGCCAGGAGGGGAGAGGACTTTTTAAATTAAAAGAGTGCCTTGAATCTCCAGGATAGGACAAGAGGGCAGTAGAATTAAATAAACAGTTGCAAATAATCTCATGCTATTTATGCTATGAAAGTTGTCGGCTGAAAAATAGCACAAATGTGAACATCAGGTTTCTACAGCTTACTGGGTGATAGCCAACATTAGTTGTACTCAGAGCAAGTTTGCTGAAATCATCCACTTACACTATTTAAGTGGCTGAAGAGAAATACAGTGGTACCTCTACTTACGAATTTAATGCGTTCTGAACACACATTTGTAAGTCGAAAAAAATTGTAAGTCGAATCCCATAGGAATGCATTGGGAGAAAAATTCGTAAGTAGAAAAAATCCTATCTAAACCGCATCCAAGATGGCGGATGGAGCTCCATTCGTAAGTAGAAATATTCGTAAGTAGAGTTATTCGTATTTAGAAGTACCACTGTATAAAATGCATCTACCTCTCTCTGCACAAATGGCAGCTTTCAGATGGACGCAATGCAAGGTAATGCAGAATAAACCCACAATGAGCTTTTCTTTCCCAGAATGAAATTAGTTTCCCGAGAAGCTCTTTTCGTGGACAAAAAAATATGAAAGGGATCTAGATAGTGTGAGGACTACATAGGGCGGGAGACAAAGTAGCCATTCTCTGTTGATTCTAGAGCAAAATGTCATGTCTGAGAAGGCAGCTCCACTTCCTGGTGGGACGGTGTTGCAGGCAGGCCATGTGGAGACCCTGGCTGCATCATGGCCCCCCGGCCAGCCAATCCGGATGGCTGGGGGCGTGGCTTAGCACTTTTAAGCAGCCTTGCAGCTGGGGGATTTCCCTTCTTGTTCCGTTCGGGGGAGGGGAGGTGTGGCTATCACCTGCCCCTCCATTTTAAGGGTATTCCGTTAAAGGGATCCGGGGTGTGGATCTTGTCCAAAGCCCGGCT
The DNA here is from genome assembly GCF_963506605.1 of Zootoca vivipara. Classification (NCBI taxonomy): domain Eukaryota; kingdom Metazoa; phylum Chordata; class Lepidosauria; order Squamata; family Lacertidae; genus Zootoca; species Zootoca vivipara. The sequence goes on along the minus strand of NC_083276.1, from coordinate 118,975,695 downwards.
AGGCGCTAGGGCCATGCCACAACCCCATTGGAAACCCTGGGGGAACTCTTAGTTGATGTACATCAACAGGGCTCCCCCTATTGGTGGTTGACCCTTACTGGACTTTCTGCATGGCGGGCAGGAGTCAGATATAGTCAATTCCAATGCCTAAGCCAACACCGCTCACATTCTGCAACCAATGAAGTTGTGGCCTTAATTTGCCCATTAACCTAAAATACCGTGTCCATGTGTTATTAGTCAACATAAGAGGAGGCCTCGGGGTCTTGACACGCAGTTATGAGCTGGTAAAATTCACATTCAGATTGAGGTAGTTACAGACTTAGGCAACATCGCTAAGAGCAAAAGAGGAAGACAATAAGGATTCATTGTGAACTGAGGAAGGAGGATAGTGTGTGTGTGTGTGTGTGTGTGTGTGTGTGTGTGTGTGATTTAAAATGGGGGAAAAAAACCATTGTATGTTGCCCATTAAATGCAAGCATGACCTGAGTTACATTAAGCGTACAGATTGGTGGAATTGCTTTGTGTGTGTTTTTCCAAAAGCTGAACATGCACTCACAGCTTATACCTGCACAGGCAAAAATGTCCATTGTTTCAGAGGATGAGGCGTCCTCTGAAAGTAGAGACTTGTTTACTGCAAGGAACATTGGTGGGTCCATAAAGGTCAGGCCACCCAGCATAAAGGAGGAGGCGGTGATTCCTCCCATCTCTGCCTCGCTGTAGTGTTGTTCCAAGGTCAAAGCTTTACTTTCCCCCATAGGAGTGATTAGCAACTATTCAGGGGGAAAGCAAATAGATGCACTCAGTGATGCATATGGGGTAGAAGCTAAACCTGCTGCCTGCCCTTTGTGACCCTCAATGAGGGCCATTAAGAAGCAAGCCTGTTCTTATCTGCATGGCCTCCTCTTACTTGATGTTTCTTGGATAGTCCACAAGGTAGACGATTCCAGAGTTTGCTGGACTGCTAAGAACTTTCTTGCCCTGCTGCGAGTGTTGAAGACTGCTCCCTGCAAGGCCCTTTCGGCCTGGCCTAGGGGGTGGGGACCAGACTCACCCTGCTGAACATAAGAGACTCCTGGAAGGCTGGAGGGACATTGCTTTTGAATTATGGTGCTGGAGGAGACTCTTGAGAATCCCATGGACTGCAAGAAGATCAAACTTATTCATTCTGAAGGAAATCAGCCCTGAGTGCTTACTGGAAGGACAAATCCTGAAGCTGAGGCTCCAGTACTTTGGCCACCTCATGAGAAGAGAAAACTCCCTGGAAAAGACCCTGATGTTGGGAAAGACTGAGGGCACAAGGAGAAGGGACGAGATGGTTGGACAGTGTTCTCAAAGCTACTAACATGAGTTTGATCAAACTGCGGGAGGCAGTGGAAGACAGGGGTGCCTGGCGTGCTCTGGTCCATGGAGTCACAAAGAGTAGGACACGACTAAAGGACAGAAGAAGAAGAAGAAGAAGAAGAAGAAGAAGAAGAAGAAGAAGAAGAAGAAGAAGAAGAAGAAGAAGAAGGAGGAGGAGGAGGAGGAGGAGGAGGAGGAGGAGGAGGAGGAGGAGGAGGAGGAGGAGGAGGAGGAGGAGGAGGAGGTAAAATCATTGAAACAATTTAAGATTATAAAATCCTAACATCCAGAACAAATGATCAACACTGCATCAAACTAATTCTCTAAAAATGCTGTGTGAAATGCTTTCAGCAAGAGACTTAATGACCCAGATCACCCTGTGGAAACTGTGGACTTAAGAGGAGGTTGCTACATTTGCTGGATGTCATTCCTACTTTATTTCAAGATTACAATCTGGGTTCAAATTTCCCATATCCAAATGCATATTTCAAATGTTCCTCAGATGAAATCTCATTTTCTGAACACCTTTCCTTACAAGTTCCAGCTTCAACCTTCAGAATGTTTATACACAGACATCTTGAATGGATTAGCATCTGGAAGAAGACTTGCCTTATGTGTACCTTATTGTGAGGGATATTGTTTATTTGGTAAACTGAATGCTTTCCAGGGAAAAGGGGGGGAGGTGCAAGAGAGCAGAATTCCGTTATTTGTTAGAGGGGGGGGCGAGAAGGACAAGTTAAAAGTTGAGGAAAAACATCTATAAGTGAATTCCTAAGAACTGAAACCTATGAAATGGAAAAGAAGAGGTAACCATGGATTTTCTATCTGTCCCTTCCCCTTGTCCTTTCACCTGCCCACTTCCTTCCAGTGGCTGTAGACAAGTGTAGTCAACTAATTCTGGTTTTGTCCCCATCCTTCTCTCTGCTGAGCTTTACAAGTGCAACAGAGACTAAGGAGGAGGAAGCCAGAAGCCAAGGTTACCTCCTAGATTGGTTTTAAGTAAGACATCAGATAGGTGGGGACTGGCTGAGATTGGTGGGGCAGTGCCCCATTTACCCAAATGGAGTAGCCTCCACTTCTTTCCTCACATGAAGGAGGTTGAACTTTGGACTCCCGCTTGCAACTGTGTGCAAAAGAGAAGCACAGTTGGAAGGGCTTGAGAGAAGGAAGAAGCAGGAGAAACTGTACTGGGGAGCTTAAAGTTGAAATTGCAACCTTATCTTTCAAGGATTGGATTGCTTTGACCCAGCTAGCTGACAGACCAACAGATAGATGGAAAGACATTCACATTTCTGTATAACAGGGGCGTCCAACTCCCAATAGACTGTGATCTACTCATAGTGTAAAAAAAAAAACTGGTAGTGATCTACCCATTGTTGTTGGATGGATCAAAGTTGTTGAGCTTTTTTGGGGAAGCCAAGGTGGTTGAGCTTTTTTTAGGGAGCAAATGAATGAGTGGAACTGAATATATGAATGAATGGAACTGAATGAGCATTGCGATATACACAGAACATAATCAAAAGTTGCTTATATAAAACAGTTGAGGGTCCTGAATCCCCAGTCCGATAGTGGAACTTAATCTGATGGCCCACTTTTTTGCTAGGAAGCAAAAGTTGCTGAGCTTTTTTGGAAAGCCAAAGTTGTAGAGCTTTTTTTTGGGGGGGGGAGATCACCGAGTAGCCAGAGATCTACCAGGAACACCCCATGATCTACCAACAGATCACGATCTACCTGTTGGACGTGCCTGCTGTATAAGAACCCTGGCGAATAAGAACACAACATGCTAGCTTGGAATGTTTTTTAAGGAAAGGTCAGTTTCCCCAAAGCCTACATAATAACCGCAGTTATTTCAAGTTCTGCCTAATACTTTGCTCTGGTTAGAAGATGCATTTGCCAAGGCGTCGTTCTGCGGCCAGAAGACTTATCCAGCACAGGAAAGCCAGGTGCTGTGGGTGTAAATGAGTCATGGGCCTGATTCTCCAATGCAATGGGGAAGTGACAGGCCATCTGGTTCTCCTTGGAATAGAACAAAGTGGCTTTGCATCTGCTGTTCCAGACTGTGAGCCATTCTCTTCTTTGGCACCAAAATTGTAACCATTCTGTATAGCAATGGGGTCACTGACACTGTGAAACAATGGGCGGTATGCAACTAAATACTGTATTTTTCCATGTATAAGAATAGGGTTGTTTTTCCTTTTTAAAAAAACATGTCAAAAATTAGGGGGCATCTTATACACGGATAGTGCCAAGGGTGTATTTACTTAATTCTGAGTCCCCCAAAATAGGGGGCATCTTATACACGGAGGCACCTTATAGATGGAAAAATACGGTAGTTGCTGTAGAGCTAGGATTAGTGGTAGTGCAACAAGATTCCCCTCACATTATACGTGCCATGCCTAAATCTGCTCTGCACAGTTGGGAGAACCCCATGTTCCCATTTGGGGGTAGACAGGGGTAGGAGGGCTGGGGCTTATTTGCTCAAGGAGAAACCCTAGTGTTAATAGAATATTCACATTAGCTCTGCATTGCATACAACCCAATGTCTTGTTCTCAAAAGAACAGGGCTTTTTTTAAAGGGGGTGGTGGTTTTTGTATGTCAGTCTCATTGCAGATGAGTCAATTTTCTCTTTGGCTGTGTTCTTTCTCTTTCTACAGTCTAAGGGCACCATTTATAGGCATATTGGACCTCATAGAATGATTTCTCAGTACTAGGGAATGGAGAGGAAATTGATTGTAAGCATAAAAACCTACCTACTTGGCACCTTCTGAAATATTACACAAACTGAAATACCTTTAAATTTTCACTTATCCTAATTTTGTACCAAAAAACCACCCCCTCATGGATTAGAGTAAAATGCATATATTTGTGAAAATAACACGGGGGGAAATGCATTATATTTTGGGATATTGTTGTGCATAGATTATTTATTAGGGGAAATTGCATATAAAAAAGTGCATATTGGACAAAATTCCCACTAAAATACTGGTGAATTTTCCTGAGGACTTTTTAAAAGACAAAAACATGCACACTGATATTAAAAAGTGGAGAACCGAATTTAAGACTGGGGGAATCAGAAAAGGAGAGAAACTGAAATTGATCCAGTTGGCCCATCCCTACTGCTTAAACTCACTATGGTTATAAGATGTGCAACAGACCAGTGCATACCAAATGCACTAATCCCTGTGCTTCTTTTATTTAAAAAGTATCCATTTATTCTAAGTGGATAAGATTATTTACTGGATACAAGAAAAGAGAAAAGAAAAGAAAAAAGAAAAGAAAGACCCTACCTGCCCGCAGACTGTCTCTCCAGAGTGGTGCATGCTCTAGTTATCTCTCGCTTGGACTACTGCAATGTGCTCTACGTTGTGCTACCTTTGAAGGTGACCCGGAAACTACAACTAATCCAGAATGTGGCAGCTAGACTGGTGACTGGGAGCGGCCGCCGAGACCACATAACACCGGTCCTGCAAGACCTACATTGGCTCCCAGTACGTTTCCAAGCACAATTCAAAGTGTTGGTGCTGACCTGTAAAGCCCTAAATGGTCCCGGTCCAGTATACCTGAAGGAGTGTCTCCACCTCCATCGCTGAGGACCTTTTGGCGGTTCCCTCGCTATGAGAAGCCAAGTTACAGGGAACCAGGCAGAGGGCCTTCTCAGTAGTGGCACCCATCCTGTGGAACGCCCTCCCACCAGAGGTCAAAGAGAACAACACTTACCAGACCTTTGGAAGGCATCTCAAGGCAGCCCTGTTTAGGGAAACTATTAATGTTTGATGGATTTGTGTATTTTAATATTTTGTTGGAAGCCACCTAGAGTGGCTGGAGGAACCCAGCCAGATGGGCAGGGTATAAATAAATTATTATTATTATTATTATTATTATTATTATTATTAAAACAGTTGTAGCAAAATACTCTGGATTAATAAAAATCTCCCCACCGCATCCCATTTTGTAATCTCTTGCTTTTCACCTATAGAAATCTGAAATTTGATGTCCTGCTTTGATGGCCACAACAATCTTCCTCGTGCATTTCCTTTGTATCCTCTTTAGAAAATGGCAGGCTCAATCTATGGGGATCTGTGATGCTGAAGCTGCCAGCTCAAAGTAAATGAACATCTTTGAAAGCAGGTAAATGTTTGAAGATGCTCAATAGACTTGAGAGACAATGGATGAAGTGGATTTTGCCTGATATCACAGCTACAATGCCACTATATATAGTTTTCTAGCCAAACAATGCATTTGACTGGCATCATCGTTTCGGCTATATGAAGCAATTGCCATTGTAGCTTCATTACTTCCTTTCCTCTCTCCTCCGCCGTTGTGAGCTCTTATGTAAATTGGAAAGACAAACTATAATCTTTGTAGCGTCAGTTCTTCCTCCAGGAACATCATCAGTGGTTTGAGTGGAAATATTTACCATGTTCAAAAATGCTTGATTTCTAATGCAGCTGCAAGCCAAAGCAAAAAACACACACACCGCAAACGTTTTGAAACTGTTTCACTCTTGAAAGCCCGCCACATGACTCCTCTCCAAGAAAAACACTGTTTCAGAGCACTTAAAATGTTCTACAATTTATGCCTCTGCAACATAGAAGACAAGGATGTTTCTACATTTTTAAAACTGTGTGTTACAAAAACACGAGGCCTAAAGTCCTTGCAGCAGTGAGAGCGTTTTCATATCCTTTGCCATTGATTCTGCAAGTGATCATATATACACTTCAAACCAATGTAGCTCACTCTCAGAAAAGTTCTCAAGGACTGAGTTTCGTTTTGGATGATTCATATGTCTGAGAATCCATTCGGGGGGCGGGGAGGGAATAGGCATTTGGAAGCTTTGCAATGATTAAATTGGAAGATTTTTACACCCTAAGGGTGCAGGCAAAGGGAGGGAGGGGGGGGAGACTTGGGGCAAAAGTCTGTTCCTTTGGACTTTGCCCAGCAGAGCGATGCCAGAGGTAATAAGCTAATGGAGACGAATGATGAGCAAAAGTGCAGAAATGTGACCTTTTTCTCACCAACGGTCTTTCCAAAACCATCAGCAATTCAGCTCGGAGATGAACAAACATGGAGAAATTTGAAAGCACATCCAAAAACAAGTTCCCTATCTAAAATCATAAAACTTTCCCCAGTCCTATAAAGGGGCCCCATTTCTCAAAACATTTTGTCTGTCCTTCCAAATGCAGTGACTTGTTAAGTTTATTGGACTTGTGAATAAGATGGTCTGCCCCATAGACTCCTTTTCCTAGACCAACTGGCTCCTCCTTTGCTAGTTTTAGGACACTGAGTAAAATCCATGCTATTTTCCTGTGCACCGACTGAGTCTTAGAAGAAAGAATTAGTACCTTTCATATTCATGGTATTAAATATTAGCATTAATATTTCTGTTCTAATAGATAGATAGGCAATCTGGTAGGGTGGCCACATGCCCTACATTACATAGGACTTTGCTTAACAACAACAGCAGCAGCAGCAACAACAACAACAACTTCTTTATATCTTGCCCATGTGGCTGGGTTTCCCCAGCCACTTTGGGCAGCTCCCAACAGAATGTTAAAAGCACGATAAAACATCAAACATCAAAAACTTGCAAATACAGGGCTGCCTTCAGATGTCTTCTAAAAGTCAGATAGTTGTTTATTTCCTTGACATCTGATGGCAGGGCATTCCACAGGGTGGGCGCTACTACAGAGAAGGCCCTCTGCCTGGTTTGAAGGGGTCCTTTATATGAAGGCTACCTGGCTGAAGGTTAAAAGATAAGGAGCCATAGGAAAGGAGAGCAGGAGGGGTCTTGAAGTTGCCCATCAACACTGGACAGCAAACAAACAGGGACACCAGCCTGAGTTTGTCCCACCATGATGAGGTGCATTTTATATCTATTTAATTTATAGCAATTATTTTCAATTTTCCATGTGATTGATTGATCAATGATTGAGATAGAGAGGTAGCGAGATCAATATGGTGATAAGCAACTGAACACCCTACAGTTTGCACTTTCCCATCCATGAAACCTGTCATCATTTAGCTGGAGATGGTTGAGAATGAAACAAGGATGTTGTGCCTGCAAAGCATATAGTTTCTCACAAAACCACAACCCCATGATTAGCCCCAGCCCCTAATGTTTTAGAATAGGCTTCCTCAACCTCGGCCCTCCAGATGTTTTTGGCCTACAACTCCCATGATCCCTAGCTAGCAGGACCAGTGGTCAGGGATAATGGGAATTGTAGTCTCAAAACATCTGGAGGGCCGAGGTTGAGGAAGCCTGTTTTAGAAGCTAAGGACAGGAAAAAAAATAAAAAGGTAAAGGACCCCTGGACTGTTGTGTCTAGTCAAAGATGACTATGGGGTTGTGGCGTTCATCTTGCTTTCAGGCCGAGGAGCCAGCGTTTGTCCACAGACAGCTTTCCAGGTCATGTGGTCAGCATGACTAAACCACTTCTAGCACAACGGATCACTGTGATGGAAACCAGAGTGCACGAAAGTGCCGTTTACGTTCCTGCCGCAGTGGTACCTATTTATCTACTTGCACTGGCGTGCTTTCAAACTGTTATGTTGGCAGGAGCTGGGACAGAGCAACTGGAGCTCACCCTGTCTTGGGGATTCGAACCGCTGACCTGATCGGCAAGCCCAAGAGGCTCTGTGGTTTAGACCACAGCACCGCCTGGGTCCCAATTAAGGACAGGAGGAACTGTTGGATTGCAATAGATGTCCTCAACTGAACTGGTATCAAGTTTATTGCTTATAGCCAAAGGCTGCTGCAATGTATACAATGTAATTCAGTAAAATATATACAAATTTGGTACAAAACTTAGAACATTTACATTATCAAAACATGACCTAATCAGCACAAAGATATGGAAACACTTTAATATACCAGTTGAAACATTAAATAATAAAATTTATAAACTAAAATCATCACATGGCCACTGATGTATTAAAAGAAATATTAAACAATACAATCGATAATTCTGTACAACTTTGGTGAGAGAGCTGCATCTTGGTATGGATGGAGTCAGATAAATTCATCTCCTTTATAGCTATCTCGGCAATATAATTTTTCCTAATTTTCCTGGCGGCAGTTGCAAAAAGTGCTACACGCCAGGTCACATATTTATCTGTGTCTGCAAGGAGATAAAGAATCATATCAGAAGGATTCTGGCCAGGGGACCTAGTCATTATTGGTGTCAAAAAAATAACAAAAAATACTCTCTCCTGTATCTAGTAAATATTCCATCCCTTCACACCCCCACTTGACCCTTATCTTAGAGAAGAAACATTGTATTTAAGCTGTATGGTCAGGCTAGCTAATGAATTTTTCATTTGTTGCAGTGGAGCCAAAATTCTGAGTCACCAGAATTTTCCACTGCAGTGGGGCAACACAGCACATTGTTAGAGTGTTTATAGTGTGCAAGTCTGCCTCCTGGAGAGTAGGATTCTGGCTTAATTTCCGAAACCATGTTGTTCTTCCCCAACATGTTGAAAAACACTGCTCCAACCACCAAGAAATCCTGCTGGTGTTGGAAGTAATAATGTGATGTTCAAGCAAAGCTGAGCATTGTACATCTTGCTCCTCTGAGTCAACACAGATCCTTTAAACTAAACTGCCATGTAAGCAAGATAGCATGTGTAGGATGGGAAATGAGAAACAGCTGCCCTACAGAGCTTTGTAACCCAAAGCCTGTTTATATATTGGACGTATAATCACTAGCAAGGGCCACACAGGGATTCCACAAAAGTCACTCTACAGGGTGTCTAACTTTATGTTGCGCTTTTCAGCCCTTCCCCTGAAAATAACTTCACACTGACATGTAATTTCAGTTTAAGTTATTGGGCAAAACTTTATTGATTACCGCAAAGTGAGCGGTATTGGTTTAGGCATTGGCAACAGACTATAACTGGCTCTGGCTGGAAGTCTGAAAGGGTAAACACCAAACGAGGTAGCAACATCGATGAAAAACAACCGAAGCTCACCCTAGGGTTCCTGTGGTCCTGGCATGGCCCTAGCCCTTCAAGGGGACTTCGGACAAGATCCAGGACCCTCAGATTCCTTTACCGGAATACCCTTATTCACGGAGGGGCAGGTGATGGCCACACCTCCCCTCCCACTCTACAGGGTGTCTAACTTTATGTTGGGTTGGCAATTTAAAGTACTGATGGTGGTACATTATTGCTGGGTTGGTGGGGGGGGCGGAGGCAGGTGTCAGGAGTATGGGCAGGAGTCAGGCTCTGGGACCTGTAGTGCTTTGCAGGACTGGGGCCTGCCTCAGCTTGTGCTGGAGTGGCCACTCAGGTGAGGACTCAGCTTGTGCTGGAGAGGCAAGGAGTGACCACTCAGGTGAGGCCACTTGATATCTCACTGCACCTGGTGGCAGGAGCTGGGAGGGATAAAAGCTCAGCATTTCCCTTCAGCTCTTTGCCACAGCAATGCTATCCCTGCCTGGTTGCCTCTTGCTCCTTGGACCCTTGCCTTGATCCTCGACCCTTGGACCTCTGCCTTGCCAATGCCTTGCTCCTCAACCCTTGGACCTTTGCCTTGCCGACGCCTTGCTCCTTGACTCCCAGACCTTCGCCTCTGCCTTGCTCCTCGACCCTGTGACTGCCTGCTGCTGGACCCTCAGCCCTGCACCTGCTCCTGCTTCTACACCACCATCTTGCCTCTGGTCCTGACGTCCTCAGCCGGGGCTTCAACCGCCCGTCGACCGGACCGTGACAGCAGGTAAGGCACTTGAAAAACTACTGTAGACACTATGAAAAATCAAACCAGTGCTTGCATGTTGAGTATTCTCTCCTGAAGATTTGGTAGAACTTCCATCATGCCATGATGTCACAGTGTTATGTATCCCTGCCCATTGGCTGGCAGTGGCACAGAACTCTGTGATGCCACAATAGATATTGCAGAGGGGAAGCAGAAAATTAGACATGCTCTTATTTTTGGTGACAGCCGTACATCCGGTTATTGGACTCCTTTCATGAGATACAGTTGTGTTCACCTTTATACAGGATTACTGGGGTAAGGGGGAGTGGAGACTTGAAGAGCAGGAGTTGATTATCTCCGCTGTTTAGGCAACCATGATTCTCACTCCTTTCCCATTTCACCTAGGAAAAGCCAATTATTTTGGAGCAAGAACTGTTAATTCTGGCAAATAAAGGATAGGATAGCACAGACCAAGAATTCACTAACCAACGTTACTCCCTCCAGATCTGTTTCTTCTGGATGATGTATCTGCATCTGTGTTCATTGGCTGCCTAACAACCCAACAACTGTGAAATGACTTCCTGTGTCTACCAGCCAGCCGCAGATTCCATACACCCTCCAGGATAATTCTGATCAGCTGCTTTTCTGGGATGTGAAGGTGTTGTCTAGAATGATGACCCTGTCAAGGGTTCTCCATGTGAATTTCATTAACAGTATTCTCAAAGCGAAGTGAAAAATATGCATCTGGGGAACCATATATAATCTGAGTTATTCATACAAAATTATAAGCAAATACATCAACTAACGCCTAAATGCATCCACTCATCTTTGAATATTTTGTTCCACTTATTCATGCTGATTCATCTTCCTAACATGAGTACTAAAGTCTTATTTGCTCTTTGTTAAGACTGTATTCCCCCTGCTCTCTCTGCGCATGTTCCACCTGAACAGGAAATAACTTTCACTTTAGATGACATTTGATTGCAATTATATTGCAGTTGTACCTTGGTTTTCAAACAGCTTAGTTCCCGAACATTTTGGCTCCCAAACGTCGCAAACCCGGAAGTGACTGTTCCAGTTTGTGAACTATTTCTGGAAGCCAAACGTCTGATGGGGCTTCCATGGCTTCTGATTGGCTGCAGGGGCTTCCTGCAGCCAATCAGAAGCCATGATTTGGTTTTCAAACGTTTTGGAAGTTTCCAAGGTATGACTGTATTTAATTATTAGTACTTTATTTTCATCCTGCCTTCCTCAGCTCAAGCTGGTCCTTTCTTTTATACTCACAATAATCCTGCAATGTAGGTTGACTAAGAGATTGTCTCACGATTACTCTGTAAGATTCCTGGCAGAGCAAAGATTTGAACTAGGATCCTCCTGGTCAAACTCTAAAACTTTGTCCCAGTCACCATTCTTCAGCAAACTCAGGATCTTGTTATATAGAACTGTCCTCTAATACAGTATTTCTGAACCTTTTTGAAATTGTACACCATTGGAACTTTGTCTTGCAGCAACATGTCAGTAACAATAATCTTCTCTACAGGTGTCCAGGCAGTTCCTCTCATGTACAGATTTGTGCATCCTGCCTGCAAAGATCTTTGGAAAGCAGTATGAATCCAAGACTGGAATTAGAAGAGGAATATAATGGGAATTCTTGCCTGGTCTTGCCATCTCTAGAACCAGAGCAAATCAGCAAAAGCCTGCTAGAGATTCTTCTCTTTGGCCAAGGCAGGTAAAGCAGTCAGTGCCAGAAGTTTTAGCAGAATCACCACCACCAATCCATTAATGCATAAATATTAGTGCTCCCGGACAAGTTATTTCATCCTAATAATTGTTTATTAAGGGTCGGTGAAGTTGAACCCGCCCTGCACAAAGGCAGTAGTTCGGAACAAGAGGAAAGGAGGTGAGCAGGAACTCCCATAGACCGAACAAAAGCTGGAGGTTTTCTTCAGGGTGATAAAAATGTTTGCATTGCTTGCTTGTGCTTTAACGTGAAAAACACTTTGAAACGCTTTTGGAACCACACCACATATAAAATCTGATCTTTGTTTCTCCAACAGCTAGGAAGCTCTCCAGATGAAATGGTCTCCCTGGAAGAATCTGGAGATTGTCATCTATGGCAGATGTTTATTGTTTCAGGCCTTTGCTCTGCTCCTGAAGATTCTGGAGCATATCCTGTGGTTTATTTTTCTTCGGCTCTCCAAAGGCAAGAAATGATGTTGCTTTGGGAAAGGGGGAGGGGAGCATCTGGTAAGGAATCTCTTGCAAGCTTTTCATATCAAAGGCAAAGATCGGCAGCTGAGAGGGCAAAGAGAAGCAGAGAGACACCTTGTGTCCCAGTAGTGTAAACGCCTTCACACTTACTAGCCTCATGGGTGGGAGGAGGTAGGGGCACAGCTGCTTCTGGGTGCCAACAGGGGCAACATGGTGGCAGCCTGTGGAATAGACATTCTAGAATGCTTTCCAATATCTTAACTTCTGCTGTAAATGAACATGACAATTTAGGGTCCAGTTTAAAGATAAAGAACCATAAAAAAGAAGGGGGGGGAGTCTTGAAGTTGCCTATCAACATTAGCACCTGGATTGGATAGAACAGGCAAACTGGTCTAAATGTGCATCTACTCTATCTTTTCTTCTTCTTTTCTTTGGTGATCACTCATAGCCGAGTAAGATTGTTTTCCATGAACACAGTTTTAACAATGAGTCCATTATTGACTGTGGAAGCCAATTCTGGATCCACACATCCTTCCACAGTGGGGACATTGGTTTCCGGGCAGGAGTTGATCACGGTGTGGATTTGCCAAGCGTGCCTTCCTCTTAGCATGTTTCTTCCTTGCATCCTGAGTTCGAGTGTCTCCATGACACCTTTCGTAAAGGCTGTTCTCCAATTGGAGCGCTCACAGGCCAGTGTTTCCCAATGGTTGGTATTTATACTACATTCTTTTTAAAAAATGTCTTGAGACAGTCTTTAAACCTCTTTTGTTGACCACCAGCATTACACTTTCCATTTTTAAGTTCGGAATAGAGGAGTTGCTTTGGAAGGCGATCATCAGGCATCCACACAACATGACCAGTCCAACGAAGCTGATGTTGAAGAATCATTGCTTCAACACTGGTGATCTTTGCTTCTTTCAGTACACTGGTATTAGTTTGCCTGTCTTCCCAAGTGATGTATTAATTTTTTCAAAGACACTGTTGATGGAATCTTCCGAGGAGTTGGAGATGGCGTTTATAAGTGGTCCATGTTTCACAAGCAGACAGTAAGGTTGGTAGTACAATAGCTTTGTAAACAAGCATTTTGGTTTCTCTGCGAAAGTTCTGGCCCTCAAACACTCTGCACTTCTATTGGGAGAAAGCCGCACTCGCAGAGCACAGGCGATGCTGGATTTCGGCATCAATGTTGGCCCTTGGGCAAAGATTAACTGCCCAGGTAGGAGAAGTGATCACATCTACTGTATATGTATAATTTAGCACATGAAAGTTTTATGCAAATCTGTTTTCCTCTTTTTTTGTTGATGCATAAATGGCTGCACAAATGTGCCATGGGGGAAAGACATGTGATGCTCATTCCTGCTCCTACCTGTACATACATTCTATATACTGTGGGCATAAATGAACCAGCCCTTGGGGGTGTTTGTGTGTGAAATAAACCCAAACCATCCTGACTCAAGTAGGTCATGCTATGAAACTGCCAGGTTAACTTCCACTAATATAATATCATTTAAAAATCCATCATAGTACTAAATTTCAAAAGCAGCCTGTTCCATTTGGTAGTGTCAAATATGTCATACCTGGCATAGTTAAAGGGTAATACCAACCAAAATAAAAGTCAATCCAATGAATTGAGTCAACAGAAGAACATGTTCCTTGTGGTTTGAGCACTTTTGGGACTTCACCTTTTTTTTTACTTGGGACATTTCAATTTTTATTGTCACGAAGATTGTCATGTCACAGGGAGATTGATAGGTTCTTCCAAAAAGAAAGGAACCAATAAATGAGCAAGCAAAATTATTATTATTATTATTATTATTATTATTATTATTATTATTATTTATATACCACCCCATACCCGAAGGTATGAAACCAGACAATACAAAGGATACTTGAGTTTCGAAAGCATATGAGATAGGGGAAGATCAAAATGTTCCTCTGTGTCCCAAATATTTATTCGTTTCATTCCCAAGAATGTTAACTTCTGAGGCATGTTCTAATTTTCTACACACACACACACACACACACACACACACACACACACACACACAGAGGTTAGAATGGGTTGTGCCACTTCAGAAACAGGTGTGGGGCACCATTTTCAATGCTCCCATGCAGGGCCGTCTTAAGCCCATCCAGCGCCCTGGCGCTAGGTCCCTCCAGCGCCTCTCCAAGGGCCCGGGAGTGCCAAGCGGACTGCGGCAGCAGCGGGAGGCCACCTCCGAGGACTCCGTGCTACGCCTCCTTCTTGTTTCCCCAGCGCTGGGTTCCGCTCAGTCAAGCTTCGCCACCAGGGCGCGCACCGCGGGACCAGCAAGAGCTGCTTGGGCGCTGTGCGCGCGCTGGTGGCGAAGCTTGTTTGAGCGGAACCCAGTGCTGGGGAAATGAGAAGGAGGCGCACTGCGGAGTCCTCAGAGAAGGAAAGAGATGCGGCGCAGCCTCTCAGCTAGTGGAGCGCAGTCCTGGCCAGATCGCTGGAACCCTGCGCTCACCTGGCGCCCTTCCAGCGCCCTCCAGCACCCGGCGCCGTGGTTCTCTGCGCCACTAGCCTCTATGGCTAGGATGGGCCTGCTCCCATGTAAAAAACAAAACAGAAACAAAAACAACCCCCCCCCAACAAACCTCCTACCCTATATTATGTTGTTGTTGTTGGTGGTGGTGTTATTCACTTCCATTCCACTTTACTGAGAAAGTTTATTACCAAGCCTTGCTATTTTACTTGTTGAAGGAAGATTCCAAGCAAGGGATATTACAAACATGTGACCTGCAGTTTGAAGTGGTACATTTCATTCTTCATTTTCATTGTGCTAGATGTGCAGATCAAGATATCTCACTGCCCGAGGCAGAACATGAAATGCCATCCCCCCACTTCATACTTTCAGCGCAGGGGACCCAAGCCTAGCTAAGATATTCTGACACCTGATGTAGAAATCTTCTTAAGTATCTCTCCAGTTCACTGGCAGTAGAAAGATAAATAAACTGAAGTTTATTACTTCTGCATCAACAGAAGTATAGCGTCCAGATCAAGGGAAGTAATAGTACCACTCTAGTCTGCCTTGGTTAGACCACACCTGGAATACTGTGTCCAATGCTGGGAACCGTGATTTTAGAAGGATATTGACAAGCTGGAACATGTGCAGAGGAGGGCAACCAAGATGATCAAGGATCTGGAAACTAAGCCTTATGAGGAACGCTTGAAGGAGCTGGGTATGTTTAGCCTAGAAAAGAGGAGACTGAGAGGAGAGATGATACCTATCCTCAAATATCTTAAGGGCTGTCACATGGAAGAGGGAGCAAGCTTGTTTTCTCCTGCTCTGGAGGGTAGGACTCGAACCAATGGCTTCAAGTGCAAGAAAGGAGATTCCAACTAAAGATTTGGAAAAGCTTTCTGACAGTAAGAGATGTTCAGCGGTGGACTCTCCTTCCTTGCAGGTTTTAAGCAGAGATTGGATAGCCATCTTTATGGATGCTTTAGCTGAGATTCCTGCATTGCAACGGGTTGGACTAGATGAACCTTGGGGTCCCCTCCAACTCTAAGATTCTATGGTAATAATACATTAAGTAACTAACAATTTGATGTCCTTTCATAGCATCCAAGATGATTTGCTTTTTATTTGTTAATCAAAAATGTGCCAAGGCAACTTACTGCAATAAAAGCGCAATGCAAGTATCTAGATTTTATTAAAAAATTAAACCAGGAAAAAAAACTATACAAGTGAAATCAACTGAAAAAAAATCTGCCTGTGGCATCTGCCTCACTTTGTCTCATGGGAGAGCCAGCCCTGTGTACACCAGGCCTTAAGTTAAGCCTGTGGAGGTTTCAGAATCTGCAGTCACAAAAGTAGTAATAATTTCCTGTTTGGCTCAGCTACAAAACACCCGTAATGCTTTCAGATATGAGGAATGTTTAGCTAAAGCAGAAATGTGCCATGCTCCAAAATTAAATACTTGGGGAATGATGTCTATTTTCATATATGTATAAATGCATTTTTGCAGTCCCTTCCTCTTCCAAGTGGGACATTTTCATGCAACGCCTTCCACATACTGTAATTTGCAGAATACTATTTAGGTTAGGCAAGCAGACTCTCAATTTTCTGTGAAAATATTGACAGACAAAAGTATGAAGCAACCACTAAACCGGTCCAACTGTAGGTTTATTTAACAAGTAATTCCTAAGAATACTGAATTACAAAAAGCAGCAAAGAAAGCAATGATTTCATGTTAATACCTGAGGTATAAGCGGCAAATAATGTGGTACTAAGTTCCCCTGGAATGTAGCAGATTTGGTTGTAACTGGGCTTATGATTAATTGTGGAGCTTGTCAGCATATTTTGACAAATATGTCTAGCTTTCCATATATAAAACCAATTCGGTAGACTAGAGTGGTGCAAAGCGAGTTTCCTTAAGTGTTTTAAATGATGAATTACTTGAGTTATTATCCAGCCACCTATGACCCACTGGGGATTGTTCAACCTCACAATGCCTCTGCAGCTATATGGTGAGCTGTCGGGAGCACAGTTTCTGTGGGGAAGAAAGCATATGGCAGTATAATTGAAGTAATACTTGTAGCCAAGACCGTTATACATCAAATAAGCCTGTCAAGAAAAAAGAAAACAAGTAGAAAAGGAAAAGGGGAAATGGCATATAAAGGAGAGAAAAGGCAGCGGAACAACAACAACAACAACAACAACAACAACAACAAATTATTATTATTATTACTATTACTATTTTATTTGTATCCCGCCCTCCCAAAGCTGGGCTCAGAGCGGCTAACAGCAAGTAAAAATAGCACAGTGTACATAAAATCACACAGTCAATTAATTAAAATACATTCTAAAATCAATTCAGAATCAAATTAATGGCAACCATTGGGTTAGAGTTCTATCAGGATTACAGATACAACAACATCCTGAGCTCCAACAGGAAGTCCCAGGAGTCCCACCCCTCTGCCTTCTCTGTTCAAGGATGCGGAGGGACCGACGGGTCCATGGAGATGGAGGATCCCCCATTATCTCTAGGGAGGTTTCTGCCGGCTGCTCTCTCACCTCCCCTTCCTCCTCCATTATCTCGTAGCTTGGTAATTCTTCCTCCAACAGGATAGCATCTCTCTCTCTCTCTCCCCTCCTGAAACTGCTGTAGACAAGGAGGGTGAAGATTCCCTCTCCTTCTCCTCTTCGGAGAGAAGACTGAGTGCACACTTCCCAGTCTCCCTATTCCGAGCATTCCCTGACATCTAGGGCGGATCTACACTCATGGTTTATAACGTTAAGGAAGAATGAAGGAACAATTACAATAACATATTTGGACATAATGCATTTTGCTTGGAACGTTAATAATGCATTATTAAAAGGTGACATCGGAAGGCACTGCAGAGCAGCCAAGAACCAGGCGGTAGGGACAGTGTTGTTACAGAGGAAACAGGTAAGGAATGCTTTCATTTTACCAGTATGCTCTGTGACATTTTAGAACAATATATCTAATATCGTTCTAATAATGTTTAAAAGGGCAGTGTAGATCCAGCCCTAGTAATTTGGGCTGCACACAGAGCTATGCAACATCCATCAGATATTGACTTTTAATATGGTGGAATTTTTTTATTATTTGAATACCCATTGAATTACTTTTTAGTCCCAAGGATTAGCTACGATGAAAATTCATCTAGAACTAAATAAGTAACGCAAAGTACGAGGTTTATAATGATTAATTCCGTAAAGATCTGCAAATAGTTACTAATCTAAGCTTGATCCATCAAATATGTACCAATTAAAGTGGAGAGAACTTTTCCTTTGATGTCTTCTCATCATGGCGAATTATAGACTTTTAAAAGATGATTTCATAATGCAGCTGTGAGACTAATAGTATCTCAAATGGCAAGTTCACTTATGTAATGCTTTAAAGTTGGCCTTGAAAGGCAGTTTAGATTAGCTTCACTGAATTCACTAGAAAACAATACATAAATCCAGTCAGGGGGAAATGTGGAGTATAAAGAATAATAATAATAATCCATTTTGGAAGGTTTTCTCATATTCCCATTCTAATTAAGCAAAAGAACAAGTACATTAAAGAGTTGTTCTCGGAAGGACCACACTAAGCTTGTTGGAAGCCAGCCAGAGTGGCTGGGGAGGCCCGGCCAGATGGACGGGATATAAGATAATAATAATAATAATAATAATAATAATAATAATAATAATAATAATAATGGCATTTCAAAATTCAAGATGAAATTGTGGTCTTCAGAAAGCTGAGCAAGCCTGTAAGACTGCTGCTATGGAATGATCCATGTTTGGGCCTAACCCAACCTGGAATGATGCAAAGAAAACCCAAACCCTGGATCTGGAAAAATCAAATACAATCGTACCTTGGATCCCAAACACCTTGCGACTCGAATGTTTTGGCTCCCGGATGCCGCAAACTGAGAAGTGAGTGTTCCGGTTTGTGAACGTTTTTTGGAACCCGAACGTTCAACAATGCTTCCGTGGCTTCTGATTGGCTGTAGGAGCTTCCTGCAGCCAATTGGAAGCCGCACCTTGGTTCTCAAACATTTTGGAAGTTGAGCAGACTTCGAGAATGGATTCCGTTCGATTTCTGAGGTACCACTGTACCTCGGTTTATGAACACAATTGGTTCTGGAAGTCTGTTCATAAACTGAAGCGTTCATAAACTGAAGTGAACTTTCCCATTGAAAGTAATGGAAAGGGGATTAATCCGTTCCAGACGGATCCGCAGAGTACTCAAACCGAAGCGTACTTAACCCAAAGCATGGGTGTAATTGGTTCCGGAAGTCTGTTCATAAACTGAAGCATTCATAAACTGAAGCGAACTTTCCCATTGAAAGTAATGGAAAGTGAATTAATCCATTCCAGATGGGTCCGTGGCATTCGTAAACCGAAAATTCGTAAACCGAGGCATTCATAAACCGAGGTTCCACTGTATATGGAACTCTCACATAAGGCAATCAGACCAATCTGGCCCAGCATCCTGTTCTCACAGAGGACAACCAGATGACTCTGGGAAGCCCAAAGCTATGGCACTTTCCCCTTGAGGATATGGTGGGTTTCTTTCCTGGGAACTAAACCTAGGACCTCTCACACACAACGTGAGAATTATACTCCTAGTCAAAACAAGCCTGAGTTAAACTGATAAGCTTGAATCAATAATCTGCAGGTTATGACATCTTGAGCAGCTTGCACAGAGTGGAGGGGGGGGACTGGTTTGGGTACATGGACAGAGACAAGGAAGAAATGTGCAGTTTCTGAAACAATATGTAAATTGCTGGATTTTGTAGAATAGTTCTTCATGCAAAATATGTGTCAAATACTGTATGTCTAATTAGTGAATGCCCCCACCTCACCATGCTGTCAACTACTAAGCCCCATTAGTCTCAATGTATTGCCCAGTAAAAATCCAACTTTTATATTCAAAATATTGCATAATTGATTACAGTATATTTATGACTTAATGCCCTTGGTGCAATATACACTATTGTTATCTGGAATGTGCTACTTTATTGGTTACAATCTGAGAGTGTTTCTACTTGCAGTATTCTATCAAATTAGTAAAACATTACTAAACCATAAGCTACTGGAATTCTGCTACAGAGATGCACAAAAGGGACAAAGAGTTTAGGTTATGGAACATCATCTGTGATTTAATTTGGGCAAACATCTATCCGGACCAAAGTTCTCTCTGCGACTTGAAATAAAAGTTTTATAGAGAAGATTTGGTTTTGAGAGGGCCAAGTCTGCAAAGGAGAGGCTCTTAATCTTCTTCTAGAATTTACTGCTTTGAAACATTTGTGTTGTGATTTTCCAAGGAATGAATTTTTTGAATACTTTGTTAATTTAGATGGAACCTCTTTTGTCTATGCCTATTGACATGCTAAACCAAATGCTAAGAAATGGATTTGGCAAGATTTGGTTTTGATCTCCAATGCCCAGGACTTAATTGTCTTTGTACACATTCTGATGCTCTTAATTGCAAACTATAACCCCTTAACTCGCGTTAGATGCTGCTGCAAAACATTCTTAGCCATTGCATGGCTTGTTGGGGTGGGAGAGCAGTGGGCTTTGATGTTAGTAGTTCCAACCTACCCATATAAAAACTCATGGCCAATAGGTTGTATATATTTATTCCAGGATGCAAACAAAAGGACGAAGATTCTGAAAAACACTGTGCCCAAAGAAAGATATATTGGAATGACATATGTCACATTTTGGATTGCATTTATTTTCAGAGTGTTTTTGGATCAGAAATTGGATTGGGCACAGTACTGCCATTTTTTTTAAAAAAAAGATGAAGCATTAAAGATTATTCACTAATATTGAGCCTCTATATACACAAAACACAGCCCTGAAATCTAACATGAGCTTTTAATTCAGGGGAAAGCTCACTAAATTTATGATTCCTGAGGGGTTTTCATTCCATCTCTCCTTTTTGACTCAGATAACCCATCAGAAGATGCCTCATTAAGTAGCTCCATAGGGACTCAAGGTGACCTTTTCTCAGATAGTTAGAAGGAGGAATTATCACCACACCATTGTGTTTGTGTTTGCCTAGAAATTGCAGAAATATCTTATACAGAATGCTGATTGTGTGACCCAGATGATATCGGCACCACCTTGGTGTTTGCCAAGGGCTTGTTCAGTGGCATTTGGAGTTTAGAGTTTTCTACTAAGCAAAATAACTAAGGAACAGTTTGCTGATGAATCCCTCTACACAACTGTGTATGTGGGCAAGTGTATGTGGGCATAAAGAAAGCTTATTTGCAAGCCAGCAACCAATTCCATGCACCTACCTGCAGGGGATGGTACTGAAAACCTACATTGGCTCCCAGTTACATTTCCGAGCACAATTCAGTGTTGGTGCTGACCTTTAAAGTCCTAAACGGCCTCAGCCCAGTATACCTGAAGGAGCGTCTCCACCCCCATTGTTCAGCCCAGACACTGATGTCCTCCTCCAAGGGTCTTCTGCTTGCTCCTCACTGCGAGAAGCGAGGTCACAGGGAACCAGACAGAGGGCCTTCTCGGTAGTGGAGTGAGTCCGCCCTGTGGAATGCCCTCCCTTCAGATGTCAAGGAAATAAATAACTATCTGACTTTTAGAAAACATTTGAAGGTAGCCCTGATTAGGGAAATTTTTAATGTTTGATGTTTTATTGTGTTTTTAATGTTCTGTTGGGAGCCACGCAGAGTGGTTGGGGAAACCCAGCCAAATGGGTGTGGTATAAATAAATTATTATTATTATTATTATTATTATTATTATTATTTATGAACATGACCTCCTGGAATGTACCACACTGACAGTGCAGCAGGATGCCTTTGGAAAGAAATTATCACTCATTAAAAAGGATCACTGGAATAAAAAATATAAATGGAAGAGAATGCATAAATACAATGAAGCAATGGATTCAGTTACCACATGGAAATAAAACATCATTTGGTCTTCTAATATTGTTGTACATGAATTGCATACACTTTTCTGGTCATCCTTGTGGTGAAATTCAGAGTAGTGGATTCTTTCTTTCTTATTTTACATCAACTCTGAATTCAAAATTACTAGTCACGCATTTATGTGGAAAACGTGGGCAGATAATCAGCCTCACTTTGAATCAATTAATGGACACAAAAGCAAATTTGTCCCCTTTTCTTTCCTTGGAGGGTGGAAAAAAACCCCATTACTTGGCATTTCGCAGTGACAATACCCTGTTTCTCATATTTTAAGACATAACCATAAAATAAGCCATAGCAGGATTTTTAAGCATTCAAGGAATATAAGCCATACCCCGAAAATAAGACATAGTGATAGGCTCAGCAGCAATGCCGGCCGCGGCAGGAGGAGGAGGAAAAAAATAAGACATCCCTTTTGAAAATAAGCCATAGTGTGTTTTTTTGAGGAAAAAATAAATATAAGACGTGTCTTATAATATGAGAAACACTGTATTTGGAGAAACGCGTTATAGTTTTGAAATTTGGTCCTTCTGTCCTCTGTGCTTCTGAACTGCCTCCAAATTAGAGGGTCTACTTTGCTATTTTGCAGATTGTAAATAAAAAAAATTGATAAAAATAATCGGCCAGTGCTGATAATTACAATTTCATTTATCACTATCGCACAACGTTGCTTGCATTTTTGCACTGTAAATGATGCTAATGTTGTTCTTAGGACCAGAATGCTGCTTCTTGTCAGTGGATATGATTGAACTCTGGCTCCTGTACTGATTTTAAGCCTGAAATATGTTATTTTACCTTATTTTTATGCTGGAATAGCTAATGCTGACAGGACCAGGATCCTTCTGGTCTCTGCAAATGGCTTTCTGTGCCTTGCAGTTGTGTAGAGGGCAGGTTCTGCTGGTGGAACCCAGAAACCAATCAGTTTCAATGGTGGGTTGCTGTGAAGGGGGCTTCAGAGGCAGACCAGAGAGAAGACTTCAGTATCTGGTCCACCTCTGAGAGATAAAAGGTGGTCCTGTACAATACGCTGCACCTCGGAGCAGATCTGGAAGACATAGAGCTGCAAGACAGGTGAAGGAAATGGCTTCATTCACCATTTCAAAGATGGCTGCCTCCTGTCTGTAGAACCATAGCAACAGGATATCACCAGCTATTCCTCTGAGTAACAAATATTGGGAATGATTTGCACTCCAAAGTTTAAAAATTATAATTTAATTTTAATAATGCAAATCTAAGCACAAAATTGATATGATATTTTATTTGTTACATTATTATTTAGGTCTAAGTTATGTTAATTTGTATCATTTGTTATGTTAGATATTTTGATATGATTTTGTAGAATATCATTTCAAGTTTCGGCTCTGGAGTTTGCTCTTCTTTTTTCTTCTTTTTCGTTTTTTCTTTGTTTTTAATATGATTTTGTGTTAACTGTTCTGTTCCTTTCTTCTTGTTAATTGATTAATGTGTTCTGGTTTTTTTGTTGTTAATCAAATTTTCTGTATTTATTTGTGAGTTGAAATAAAGTTTATTTTAAATTAAAAAAAACAAATATTGGGAATGAATAATGGGAGGAGTCCTGTTTTTGAGCTTCCAAAAATCAAGTAGCTAGCTCCCTTAGAAGCAAAGTGCTAGATTTAATGGACGTTGGTATGATCCAACAAGACAATCCTTATTTTCTTATGATTTTACTCAGCAGTATATAAAAAAGTGGGTTTCCTTGTGCGCTGCAGTTATTTTCCCCCTCCCCAAGGAATTGTAATCTTAACAAAATTACAGTTCTTTCTTGGTTCTGAAAATCTGACTCAGCACTTCAAGAAGGTTTGCTTAAGCAAGGAGGAAACAACAAATCAAACTCACGAGTTTGCTCTCCCACATAAAAAAACTCTGTCTACATTTCCCCAGACGAGATTACTGCAACAGTCCCTTTATTGTGGTATTCTTCTAACATTTCCGCACTAACTAGTGTATGGGGGGGGCCCTCTCCTGAAACATATAATTTCTCATTTAAAAAACCCTCTTTCACTGACTCAGTACAGTAAATTGTTTGATTCAATCCACTTCCATTCTAAATACTAACATTTGAACTCAGGCTATTAAGGAGATATAGTGGCTGAAATTGCTTAGGGCCACCTCTGTGGATCCTGTGAGGAATGAACGATATCAGAGGAAGAGTTGAGGAAGAGAGGAGAAAGCACATTAGCAAAAGTTAAGTGTCTGCAAAGGATGAGGCGAAAGCTGAGTGACAGTTCCTGTATAGAGTGCAGTACATTTAAAAACAGGGATGCGGGTGGTGCTCTGGTCTAAACTACTGAGCCTCTTGGGCTTGCCGATCAGAAGGTCAGTGGTTCGAATCCCCATGACGGAGTGAGTTCCCATTGCTCTGTTCCAGCTCCTGCCAACCTAGCAGTTCGAAAGGACACCAGGGTAAGTAGATAAATAAGTACCACTGTGGCAGGAAGGTAAATGGCATTTCCGTGCGCTCTGGCTTCCATCACGGTATCCCCTTGCACCAGAAGCGGTTTAGTTATGCTGGCCACATGACCTGGAAAGCTGTCTGTGGACAAACGCCGGTTTCTTCCGCCTGAAAGCGAGATGAGCGCTGCAGCCCCATAGTCACCTTTGACTGGACTTAACCGTCCAGGGGTCCTTTACCTTTTCTTTTTAACTTTAAAAACTTTTAAAAAGTAAAATTAAAAACATATAATCATGATCATAAACAATTTGATTAATTTATTTGATTGTCCAAACTATCTCAGGATGGGCATACATGTAACACTTTGTTTTGACTGGAGTGAAATAGAAGGTAGAAGGTTGGATCCAGACCCAGACATACTTAGAGTAAATCCATTGAACTTAATGGGACTTAAGACTAACTTCAGCAAAGTCCTTGACCCTGGAGCTTTTATGGCTGAACAGCAAAGCTTCTGCATTGTTAACTTTAACCACCGTGCATTTTACCATAAAGGGTACCTATCCAGGCCTGGGGGTATGATATTAATGAAACAATGGAGTCACAAGAAACCCATGAAACACAGGCAAAGTTACAAAAGCGGCAAAGCACTGTAAGCCATAGGGAATTTTCCAATATGCGTTGAAAAACTGGAAGGATTTCACAACATAATTTGTGCCTCGGCCTGAACCACTTTTTCCAGGATCCATGTCACTGGGTAATAGTATGAAGTCGTTCCCCAATATGATTGCTTTTACAGGAACCCTTCTGAAGCATGATATTAAAAACAGAAAAGTGGGAAAGGAAAGTGTGCCACTTGGCAACACACACTAAGGGATTTTCAACCGTCAGCCCTCTTCCTAACAGGCAAAGGAAGGCCTGAAATATCACTTGACCCAAAACTTCCCTGTTGGCACTACAGCCTGGTAAAAGTTTGGTCCAAAGGAGGCTGAAAGCTTCATAAATAGACCCACTTGGAGACTGAATATCATGTGGATGCTAAATGTTTGCTGAATCACTTAGAATCTGACTTCAAAGGGATTCCCATCAGTTCAAATCCAAGTTCTCTAATTCAGCCACTTTGGAGGGGGGAACCTTTTAATGTGCCACTGAATTTCTATATTTCTGCTCTTCTATATTTCTGGTAGGGTCATTAATAAGTCGGCCAGCTTGTATAGCCTTTATTTTTCTGCCTTTGTCGATGACAGTGAGCATGCTCCAAAATATGAAATGAAAAATGTTTTTTTTCTCCACTTTTCCATTGTGTGACCTTGGCTAAGTTAATCGTTGCTAGCCAGGCTTTCTCTCTCTTTGAAATGGGAATGCCAAATAATATTGCCTAGGCCTTTATTGATGTAGTTCTTAAAGTTATACCCTGCCTTTCTGTGTTCGGTGCTCACAACTACCCATCCATTTCACAAGATACTGGTAGGTAGCCGTGTTGGTCTGCTGTAGTCGAAACAAAATAAAAAAAATTCTTTCCAGTAGAACCTTAAAGGTAAAGGGACCCCTGACCATTAGGTCCAGTCGTGACCGACTCTGGGGTTGCGCGCTCATCTCGCATTATTGGCCGAGGGAGCCGGCGTATAGCTTCCAGGTCATGTGGCCAGCATGACTAAGCCACTTCTGGCGAACCAGAGCAGCACATGGAAACGCCGTTTACCTTCCCGCTGTAGCGGTTCCTATTTATCTACTTGCATTTTAACGTGCTTTCGAACTGCTAGGTTGGCAGGAGCTGGGACCAAGCAACGGGAGCTCACCCCGTCACAGGGATTCGAACTGCCGACCTTCTGATCAGCAAGCCCTAGGCTCAGTGGTTTAACCACAGCGCCACCTTAGAGACCAACTAAGTTTCGTGTGCATGCACACTGAAGAAGTGTGCATGCACATGAAAACTCATACCAATGACAAACTTAGTTGGTCTCTAAGGTGCTACTGGAAAGAGTTTTTTTATTTTGTTTTGAATACACAATCATTTAAAGAGCAGATAATATCAAGCAAACAGTGTTGCAGCTTGTTATAAATAGTTAAAAGCCCGAGAAGGTGGCAGAAGGAGATCCACTTCTAACCATAGCCCAAAGGTCTGGATAAATAAGAAAGCTGAGAAGTAACAAGAGCAGAATCCAGGGCAAACAGATCAGCAAAAATTTAAAAAGGGTCAAACTTGGGGGAACCTTCTAATCCATAACAGGAAATTTGAAAAATGTGGCATTCAATAAATGAATGCATATAACAAATGTAGACATGCTGGAGAAGCATTTCAACCCTAGATTAATGTGGATAGATTTTCCACTCTCAAATCAAGAGATTCTTCCAGAAAAAAATATAAAGCAAGGAAACTTTTCACAGCAAGTGGGCCACAAGAATACTCTGACTAGGAATCTGTGGGCTGCATACTGCCTTGTGACAGAGTGGAAGGAGTGAGGCCAAAATCTGAAGCCCTCTGCTAGCCTTCCTCATACCATCCAACTCTTTTGGATCTGAAACTGAGACATGTGCCTTCCGAGATGTGCTCCCAGGCAAGTCACATGACCTGTGATGCACTTTAGCCCCGGAAAAGCACATTTGGGGGGGCTAGAGTGCGGCACGAGAACATGAAAGATCATGGCACCCAAAATGGCCACAGAGATCTTGTATGAAAAACCCCGGGATGTCCTGCTTTTTCCAGGGCACTTGGCAGGTATGTTTCCCAAAGCCAGCTAAGCGAGGCGCCAGGCTTTCGGAAGGAGGTGCAAGCCTCTGGGAGACTCTTAGAGCCCTCCTATCTCCTTCCCAAAGCAAGGAAATTTCTAACTAGGCTTTGGGAAGGAGGCAGAAGGACTCTAGGCCCTGTCAGAGCCCTCATACCTCCTTTCCAAAGCACAGCACCTCGCTTAGCCAGTGTGAAGGCCGTGGGGGGCATCAAGTGCTGCCAAGGGCCACCAAAAACGGCCTCAGGAACCGCATGCAGCCCATGTTATAAAGCATCTGATATTTTTACTACAAATGGGCACATTTGTCTGATTCTCATCTGACGTTGGGAGCATAGCTGCCAAGTTCCAGCCTGAGAAATAAGGGACTGGACCGGAAGTAGCAGACCGGAAGTAGCGCTGCTGCCATTTTGGAACTGGGTGGAGCATGCTCAGAAGCTACTTTTGATGCTGCTCTGCCCTGTTCCAAAATGGCCGCCGCACCAAAAGTCATGTTGCGGCCATTTTGGAACTGGGCAAAGCAGCATCAAAAGTCGCTTCTGAGCATGCTCCGCCCAGTTCCAAAATGGCCGCCGCGCCAGAATAAACCAGGAAAAAACAAAAAAAATCCGTTTTTTCGACTGGGGACAGCTGGAAAAACGGGGGTTTCCCGGGGAATACGGGAGACTTGGCAGCTACGGTTGGGAGTGAGATGTTGCCTCAGGGATTATATTGGGACTTCATTTATATTGGCACTTTCCTGTGAATGCTGAACTTGTTTGGGTTGTAGCCCTCTTAATACATTCCACAGCCATTCAGCATATTGGTCCCAGGGCTTTTGAAGGGGGTTATATGCCAGCCATATGCCGATGACACACAGCTCCACTTCTCCTCGACATCTGCAGGTGTGGCACTGGTTGGACTGGGCCGCTGTTTTGCTGACAACCCGAAGCACAATCCAGATACGACTGTTAGTGGGTGGTTTTCTAGATTGGGTGGACAGGAGGTGAGAAAGCTGGAAAGAGGGCTGTGGGTATTCACAAGGACAAAAATGGTGCAAGAGTGTGCCGTTCAAAGTAAAAATGTAGTAAATGTGCCCCATCTATATCTATGAGGCAATGGAGGAAGTTTTTGCCCATTTTGCATGACGTAGGATCAGGATATCAGAGCTATTGCTACCTGCAACAATATCAGGCTTCTCTATGCCTTTCCTACTTTATATATCGAATACAGTGGCACCTCTGGTCATGAACGCTTCTTGTTACGAATGCTTCAGGTTATGAGCTCCGCTAACCTGGACGTAGCTGCTCCTGGTTGCAAACTTTGCCCCAGGATGCGAATGGAAATCGCGCGCAGTGGGAAGCCCCATTAGCGAAAGTGTGCCCCAGGATAAGAAAGATTTCAGCTTAAGAACGGACCTCCGGAACGAATTAAGTTCGTAACCAGAGGTACCACTGTATTGCATTGGGCTTCAGAATGCAGGTTTGTATAGTAGAGATCTCCCAGGATCACAAAAGGGTGGCATGTGGGGAGATCAGCCACCGACTGCCTCTCTGTCTCCAGCACGGCACCACTAAAAACGACAGATCTACACCAGACGGCTTTGATGGAAACCTCATAATTGTAGCTGTCGAAAGCCAAGTGTTGCCCATGAAGTTCAGCAAGCCAAGTGACATCGGGCCAAAAGCAAACAAAACTGCACACGTGAACAAGCTCTCTGGGTGAAAGAATTTGTGCAAATGCTAAAGGAACACTCATTTTCGCCTGACTCTGCAGGACTAAACTCAGCTGCGCCTGGCAGCTTTCCGAACAGCTTCGGCAAAGTTAAGCCTGAGAGTAACACTACAAATGATCAAGTGGGTTTTCTCAGACTTTATATAAGCCACAAATAGTCACAGAGTGATAATTGTATGTTTTGGGGAAGCGTGTAAATGATGCAAAAATGCATGGAAACTGCCCTATTATTCTAGGGGGGGGGGGCAATTGGGAAATGAGAATTGTAAAGTGTACGTAATTGTGTTATATGGTTCCCTTACAGGAAATGGACTGTAACGCCCTACAAATTAAACTGGAGGGATGGACTCGAAAGCTACAGGCAGCTTCATATATAAACACAGATATCAGTCCGACAGGACAGAGCTGTTTTAAAGAGCCGTTATACGTATTTGTTGAATTCTCAATAAAATGAGAGAAGCCATCGCTTAAAAAATTGATACTCCTATCATCTGTGTAGTTATTTTAAATGAGTTTTTTTAAAAAAATAAAAAATCCTTTAAAAAAAACATAAGGAAGAAATGGTGCCTATACGATAATTTAAGGCAGCAGCCAAATATGCAAGAAGAGACCATTCACTGATATTTTTAAAGCTTAAATGAGAAGGGTAGCCATATGTTTGGCTTTGAGGTGGAGCAGAGCGGTTACTGCAGGACAAGAATGAAAGAGACAAGGGCAACGTTGGAGATCGTTGGAGATACACTGCCCCCAAAAGGATCAAAATCAGAAGGGGAAGCATTAGCAACTAAGGAACTTATTGAAGAAACAGAAAGAAAATAGAAGAAAACATATCCTTCTTCGTCACATGTCACCACCTGCTATTTTTAAACATCGTTATTTCCCGAGAAATGTCGACACCAGAGGTGGTAGCCAACAAAGTCGCTCAATTAGCACAAGGATTTCAATTTGCGCAACTGATTTTCTTCTCCCTATCCTGGTGCACCCCTGTGCCCTCCCCAAATCTACTCCTGGAGGGTGACGGAAACCCCAGAGCAAGTTTGGGGGGTATACAGGAGCATGTTTTGTTGTGCAGCCGCAAGTGTTTGTGCTAATGAGGCTCCTTCCTTGGGTACCACCCTAGCTGTTCCATCCATATATCATGTGCTCCTTGTAGCCTGTGGAACATTATAATGACTATTCCCTTTTGGTGAATGAAACTTCGTAGTGGACATAGGAAAGGAACTGCAATATAGAAAATGAGCCCAGGTGCACTGATAGTACATATGGCTTGTGTGCAGGAGGTTATAGGTTCAAGCCTTGGGTGATTTTCAGGTAAAGAGATTTCATATAGCAAGTTAAGAATGACTTTTGCCTGAGATACTGTACTTTCCCGTGTATAAGACACCCCCATGTATAAGACTCTCTATTCTCCAAATAGAGAAAAAAATGGGGGAAAGATTGCCCAGAGTTGTTGAGCATTTTTTGCGGGGGATTGCCCACAGTTGCTGAGCTTTTCTTTCGGGGGAGGGGGATTGCCAAGACTTGTTGAGCATTTTAGGGGGAAGGGTTGCCGAAAATCGCTCACCCGCAGGAACATAACAGCCAATCGCACACACATCGGCGAAGCCACCAATCGCCTGCATGATTGCCAAAAGCAAGCACCAATAGCCCGGCCAGTTGCCACAGCAGCCAATACCACACGGACTTTGCAGCACCCACCAATCACCCGCAAAAACGCCACAGAAAATATACTGCTTGTGGCAGCCACTAATCGCCTGTCCCACCTCTCTGCTATCCATGTATAATAACCCCAGGTTTTTAGCCTACGGTAGTATTTTAATAAAATGACCTAGTCTTACAAACGGGAAAAATACGGTAATTTGGGATTTGCTGCAAATCAGAGTGAGCAATACTGAATTAGATAGACCAGTGGTTTGACTCAGTTTGGCAGCTTCCTGCATTACTAACGTACTTCCACTGGAAAGTCAAGAAGCACTTGAGTCTTATTAGGAATCACTGAGCTCACTTTAAAAGGTCAGAATCTAGCAACCATATCTGGAGAAGGGGTTATATATGTGCCAGCGATGATCCAAAGGACAGCGATGTGTGGTTTTCTCACCATAGAAATGCCCCCTGATTCCTACCACATGCCAAGTTGCTCTAAGAAGTTCTCTAAGTTCTAAATACAGCGTGCAGTTTGACGGTGGGGAGGTAGAGAAGAGATGCTGTGCCAGAATCCTCCTCTCCAAAAACAACCCAGATGTGCATGCAGATGTGATAGACATGCTTTTTTAGTTTGCGGCCCAATGGGTGAAGTGTAGAATTTTCCCATTAACCATGGCAAATCCAATCTGAGGTTGCAATAAATTCTTCGTTACATTTTCCATTATTTTTTAGGCTAGGGTTTTTCCTCGGTTGTCTGGATACTTCTGGTTTCCAAAATAAACATTAAACGAGCCTCGTCCCACTTCTAAAATAACTGTGGATTTGTTTACGCTGTCAGATCCATGTGAAAGGCCACTTCACGTGTTCCTCTCTCGACGTGGAAATTAACCTATCTGTCAGAAAAAAGACAACATTGTTCTCATGTGTGCACATAATGGTGTCCTCTTGGCAGCCTGTAGACCAGTTGGAGAGGTGCAAATGCTTTATATGTGGGCTCCAGACATGTTTTGCTTACATTATCCATTGTTGCAACATGAAACGTTCCCAACTGGTTGTTATTGAAACACATTCTCAAGAGGGATCGAGTCAACCTGCTCCATTTCAATGAATGTACAACCATGACAATTTGTTTCAGCTCCAGGCTTTAAAGAAAAATGGACTGCATGAAGTATTGGCCCAAGGACTTAGCCAAGTCCCCTGAACTGATGTTAGATGGGTTTTTAAGTATCCATGATGCTTCACTAGCAGGGTTGCACAGTTGTTTGTAGGAGATACAGATAACATTTCTGAGGGAAGAAGGCAACTTTAATTGGAAAAACGGAAGGACTGTTGAACTTGTCTATTTAGGTTTCTCATTTTATCCAATCTTAATTTGGTTCTCTACTTTTCCACAACAGTTTGTGATAGATAGATAGATAGATGATAGATAGATAGATGATAGATAGATGATACAGGTGATAGAGATAGATAGATAGATGATAGATAGATAGATGATAGATAGATAGATAGATAGATAGATAGATAGATAGATAGATAGATAGATAGACAGATGATAGATCTCCTCATGAACATTCACCAGCCTTTCAATGCAAATTTCTTCTCATTGACATATTTTTGTGGACACTTTTGCCTAATACTGTATACACATTTTTGCAAAGCACTTTCCCCTAATCTAAAGTGTTTTGTATGTTATTTTCACTAATATATACATTTATCCAAACAAATTACCGCAGTATATACATTCTTGTGTGTATAACTTGAGTGGAATACTTCATTGCAAAATTCAGAATGACTGCTCCTCACCTCAAACAAGGGGCGACTTTTGTGCGGTCGCGCACAGCACCCCTGGATCCCAGAGCGACCCCTGGTAGTTCGGACTGGCATCCTCCCCAGGCTGGATACCTGGGGTCTCCGCCTACCTCAGCCAATCGGTCAATCCTGCCCGGGGAGGCGTTTCCAGGGGATTGGCCAGGTAAGGGGAGAGACCATACAGCCCACACAATAGAAGGTGAATCTTACCTAAGAGGTTGCAGTCAGCTCCAGAGCTTCTCCCACCCTCCACACCCTCATTTAAGTCTTCTTTTACAGGTTAACCTCTTTCTCATACAATTTACGCTTTGTATCAAAGTGCCCCGTAGGTGGGGCAGAATGATACAAAACCCATTTTTTTACTCAAGTCATTATATTCTCATTATCGTCTAACTTTAATGGTGTACTTGTTTGATATTATAATATTAATTAGTTATGCCATTTTTTTATTTGACACATTTTAGTACATAAAACACGAGATTGAATTTTTCTGCATCAATCTGCCCCACTTCCCCCTACAGATTGCTAAAGCCGATCTAGTTCTCCTGCTGATGTGACTGTACCATATCCAACTCCCTCACTGAATTAATGCTTGCCTTTTCTGCATTTCTACAACTGGTGGAGGAAGTTCATTCTCTGTTGCTGCTCAACAGTTTCCCTCTTTCCCAGAGACAGGAAGATCAGAAGCACTCTTGATTTTCCTCTCAGAATTACTTCCTGAGCAAATTACCCTGCCCATATGAGAGAATCATATGCTCTGGGAGTTGCTGAATTCCGCACGCCAGCAAACGTTGGCCTACATAAATTCTGTCGCAGCACTTCTACAGCCAAAGGCCTGGCATCCTGATGTTTGATGTACTGTTCAAAACAAAATCATTATAATGCCGGCCAATTACATGCTTCCTTTACCATGTTATTAATTTATAAGTTAGCCCCGTTGCTCTTTTGCTGGTAAATCCCTCCTCCATTTGTTTGTTATGGTTTGTTTTTCCTCGTTTGCTTAATGCCGTTTTATTTTCTTCCCCCCAGTGACATTTTTTAAGCACATTTTATCATTGGCCTCAATTGTGCTTTCTGCACTTTCTGTGCAAGCAGATGTGAGGCCTCTTCTCAGAACCAGTTCGTAATGTACTGTATATGCATGAAAGCTCATTACATACAAATGTCCATTATGATACTCGTGAATCTCCTAGCAGTTTACTCACATATGTGATGTGACTTTGGGGGAGACTCGCAGGCTATGGACAGGGCTTGCTGGGAATGAGAAGGCAGAAAGTTTGCTTATGGAAACTTGGAGCCGCAACATAGGAGCCAACCCCTGGGGCCGAGGTCCCTTTGGACCCCCCCAATAAAATATTTGAGGGGGCTGCCCCCCCAAATAGGTTAATAGACATTGCCATACCAGTGGTGTGAGTGTACCACTTGATTATGCAGGGCAAGGCTTACCTAGCCCACCCAATACCGTATTTTCCCATGTGTAAAGGTAAAGGGACCCCTGACTAAGCCGTTTCTGGCTCTGGTGGGAAGGTAAACAGTGTTTCTGTGCACTGCTCTGTTTCGCCAGAAACGGCTTAGTCATGCTGGCCACATGACCTGGAAGCTGTACGCCGGCTCCCTCGGCCAATAGAGCGAGATGAGCGCTGCAACCCGAGAGTTGGTCACGACTGGACCTATTTATCTACTTGCACTCTGATGTGCTTTCGAACTGCTAGGTTGGCAGGAGCTGGGACCGAGCAATGGGAGCTCACCCCATCATGGGGATTCAAACCGCTGACCTTCTGATCGGCAAGCCCTAGGCTCTGTGGTTTATCCCACAGCGCCACCCGGCGTGCCCCTTTTCCATGTATAAGACTATTTTTTCTCTGTGTACTCGTCTTATACATGGATAGTGGTGACAGCCATGAGCAGAAGATTGTCAGCTGCGATTGGGCGGGTGATTGGTGGCTGCAGCAAGGCCTGCTGACGATTGGCTGTTGCTGTGGGAATTGGGCGGGTGATTGGCGGCTGCGGGCGATGAGTGGGCAGACAATAGGTGGCTTTGGTGAGGCATGCGACTGGCATTGGCGATCAGGCAGATGAGCACTTTTCGGCACTCCCCCCCCCAAAAAAAAACTCTGGGCAATCTCCCCTCGTTTCCTTAATTTGGTGTCCCAAAAAATAGGGGTCGTCTTATACACGTGGGCATGTTATACACGGGAAAATGCGGTATTTTATTCAAGTTGGCAACCTTGAGCTGCAGCATCTATGAGAAATTGAAGGAACCTGCTCCCTTGCACCTTCTTTCCATGCTGTGGTGGCTGTATTCAGATTCAGGGACCACATAGTCTGAGCAGCTTTCGGACGCGGAATGAGAAGGGATGTCATTTTGTCTTTTGCCTCAGGCAGCAAAACGTCTTGGGCTGGCTTATCCAAATTCCAAGGGTGGGTGGAAGGCAAGCAGGTCCCGGAATTCGGAGCAAATAGAATTTGCTTTTCTTCCTCTCAGTGACTAATCCACTTACGGAGCAATATGACCCATGAGGTTGGAGCAGAAGTTCTTCCCACCAGACACCTTGATCAATTATTCAAGGCACACCATGTATTAAGGCGTGTTCCCATGGAAGACAGGATAAAAGACTTGATTGAAGGAGCTTTCAGATGGAATTACAGGATTTGTTATTCATTTGCGAAAATGTTGTGGCAGGCCAGGTCAAATCGACCCAAGACTGAAACCAGAAGGTGTTACGTCCGTAGTTTTCATAATGCTTGCTAGCAGATCATTAGATATAGTCCTTACTCTGTCGCTTTCAAGGTGACTTGAAGTTACCTGTTGCCAGGGCCTTTTTTCAGCCAGAACTTGCCGGAACTCAGTTCTGGCACCTCTCTGGTGGGCACCATTGCCATTCTAAGAGAACACAGGATGGTGAGTTCCGGCACCTCTTTTTCTAGAAAAACAGCACTGTTGCCACAGGTGCTGTATGGAATGATATGGCATGCCATATCTTAATTCTATAAATGGGATACCTCATTTAAACTGTCTGTTCCTAAACACAGGGTGGGCGAAGGGTGGAGGCAAGAAGACGGGAAGTAAAGGAGAAAAGTCCTTCTCCGCCTCGGATTAAAATGGAGAAGAACTAGAATGGCAGGTCGTAAGGCTCACCTCATTTTTAAACCGAGCCTCATGAGTCACCAAAGTTCATATTCCAAACCAATGATTTTTATAAAGCTTGGAAATATCTCCAAGTTGTTCCTCGGGGAAGGTTAAAGCAACCACAGAAATGTTTCCAGCGTACAGGAAAAACGGCAACTGGGAAAAGCTTCTCCTTTCAAAGTCTCCCTCTAGCCTATTTAATAGCCCTGGCATTTCCACAATTAGCGCATTAGGTCGATTTGATCTCAAACAAAAAAAGGGTGCAATGCTCAAAGGAACCTGGGGTGATATGTGAGATAAGGTGGCATGACTCAGAATGTCTTCTAAAAAGCCAAATGCACACAGCTCCATCTGTTTCAGCAGGAAGATTAGAAGAGTGTTCAACATTGTTGTTGTTTAGTCGTTTAGTCGTGTCCGACTCTTCGTGACCCCATGGACCATAGCACGCCAGGCACTCCTGTCTTGCACTGCCTCCTGCAGTTTGGTCAAACTCATGTTCGTAGCTTCGAGAACACTGTCCAACCATCTCGTCCTCTGTCGTCCCCTTCTCCTAGTGCCCTCCATCTTTGCCAACATCAGGGTCTTTTCCAGGGAGTCTTCTCTTCTCATGAGGTGGCCAAAGTATTGGAGCCTCAGCTTCACGATCTGTCCTTCCAGTGAGCACTCAGGGCTGATTTCCTTCAGAATGGATAGATAGATTTGGTCTTCTTGCAGTCCATGTGTTCAACATATCATCTGGTTATTTCCAATAGTGCCCGAGATTCTTTTGTGCTTCTCCAACACTTCAGCTTTGAAAGATAAATGCTCATGCCACCACATCTTTCCAGCCCAAGTCACTCTCTAGCCTGCTACAGACATCGCCACTTATTTTTTTGCCCCGTTTATGGGTTTCCCTAAGACCATCAATATTTTGTAAGTGGCTGATTCTTCTCCCTCAGACGTTAGTGTGTTTGTGAATATCTCAAGATAAAACAACAGCTCAGACTATCATGGTCAAGTGATTGGTCTGAAGTTTTGGACATGGGAGCTTGCGGTTGAAGTCATGGGATACTGAGGTCCAACTCCGAGGGCCTTCTGGCGGTTCCCTCACTGCTAGAGGTGAGGTTACAGGGAAACAGGAAGAGGGCCTTCTCGGTAGTGGCATCCGCCCTGTGGAACGCCCTCCCAGCAGATGTCAAGGAAATAAACAACTATCTGACTTTTAGAACAAAACAAAAAAAATCCTTCCAGTAGCACCTTAGAGACCAACTAA
The DNA here is from genome assembly GCF_963506605.1 of Zootoca vivipara. NCBI lineage: Eukaryota > Metazoa > Chordata > Lepidosauria > Squamata > Lacertidae > Zootoca > Zootoca vivipara. The sequence goes on along the minus strand of NC_083276.1, from coordinate 118,939,320 downwards.
GTTTGTCATAGGTATGAGCTTTCGTGTGCATGCACACTTCTTCAGATACCTCAGACTTTTAGAAGACATCTGAAGGCAATCCTGTGTAGGAAAGTCTTTAATGTTTGATATTTTATTGTGTTTTTAATATCCTGTTGGGAGCCTCCCAGTGCTTTTTTTCTTTAAAAAAATATTTAGGCATATTCTCATTTTCCTACTCATATTGAAATACTGCCCCTCAATGAGGGCAAACTTAGATTCACAAAATGTTTAGCGGTATGTATACCCCCGCATCCCCCCAGAAAAAAAAGCACTGATTATTATTGTGATTGTGATTATTACCACCCAGTTATTTAGGTCAAGCATGATCTTCCTGGGCAAGCTTCCTGATTCTTAGTTTGATACTCCACCCAGTTTTGCTGTGCAGATAAAACAAAATAGTGTAGGGCTGGCACATGAGATTGTACTGATGGCTTCCCACTCTTGCTCCTCTTCCCCTGACTGCTGCTGCTCCCATTTTTCCTCTTCCCCTCCTGCTTCTGCCCCCTCGTCCTCCTCTGCTTTTTCCCCTTCCCTGGATGTCCACTCCTCCATTTCCCTTCCCCCTCCCACCCACTTCTCCTCCTCTTCCTGTTCCTGCTTCTGTCCCTATTCCTCTTCCTCTCCCTGGCCTCCTTTTGTGCTCTGTGTTTCGCTGCCACGTAAGAAATGGCAGAGCCGGTGGGGGTGCTTGGTATGTCCACTTCTCCTTCCTGCCTGGCTCTGAGCAAGGCGTAAGGTGATCAGGAGTAAACCTGGCCACCATGGTAGTTTACTGCTGTTTAAACTTAGTAAAAACAACAACAACAACACACAATTAAGCACATTTTTAAATTGTCAGGCTTCAGGGAATCAGCCCCACCCCTGGCAGCAGAAAAGCAGAACAAAGGAGTATTCTTTTTTTTTTTCATTTAATTTTTTCATTTAATTTTTATTAAAGTTTTTCCATGAAAACAATCAAACAAAGATAAATTGAAACATACAAAAACTTCTTGGGGATATCTTTCTAAGTATCAGTATATTTGGCCTTTGTTCCGCCGAACTCGGCTTCCCCTTCCCCCTACTTTGGTTTTATTTATCAAATTCTTATATCTCTCGCTCTTTTAAGTCCAAACTTAATTTGCTTAAATATGCTTCGTCAACATCCGAATAAACTCTATTGTTACTGATGCAGGTGTTACCACGTACCTGTGAGTGTTTTTACGGTTTTACAACACGTATTGAGATATTCCGAAAATTTAGACCACTCCTTCTGGGTTTTCTGGTCTTTTTGTTCTCTTACCCTTCCAGTTAACTTAGCCAAGTCTATATACTCTATCATTTTGCATCTCCAATCTTCAATTGATGGAACCTCTGGTGTCTTCCATTGCCGTGCAATTCTGGCCGCTGTGGTGGCATACATAAATATTCTTATATCATCCTTTTTTTATTTCATTTCCAATTAAACCCAACAAGAATAGCTCTGGCTTCTTTGGGAATGTATATTTTAACAGAACAAAGGAGTATTCTTACCAGTTAGAAACTTTCATGATCACAGCGAAAGAGAAAAGAATCCATTTCCTAAGATTGACGGTTTTTCCAATTAAGAGTTCCACCCCCTTCCATCTCTATTAATCAACATCACTACTAGGTCTTGTAACCTGAGCTCGTACCCTCTGTGCTTTCTGTTCTGCCACTTTCTGAGCTCTTCTTGACCGTGGGGAGAGCGGAGGAATGCTTTCCAGAGACAGTGAATCTGTTAACTCTCTCTCCCCCCCAGTGCGTCTTCTCCTAGCTGTTCCCCATCCAGTATTTCCCAGCTTCTGCCTTCTGAACTATGTCCCTCTTCAAACCACTGTTCCAAATCTATACTGCCCTCCTGCTCCTGGGAAGATTCAGGATCAGGGGGAGGGGGAGGCTCCCACAATTCCTCCTCAGTGCAGCCCACCTCAGCATGGTCCCTGATATAAAGTGACTTCAAAATAGCTTTTTTAAAAAACCTTAAAATAATTTCAAACTTTTAACTAAATTTATACAGAATTTCATTGGAAAACTGCAGTGGAAGCTAAGGTGTTCTCCCAGCCACTTCTCCCAGAATGCCTCGCTCTGATCTCTTTGGCCCTTCCATAGAGAAAGGCAGGGAGGAGCTAGAGGGGTCCCCAGCAAGCTTCTCTGGTTGGTTGGGCGGGCGGGCGGGCGGGCAGGCAGGCAGGCAGTGGCCACAGGAACAGCAGGAAGGCAGACCCTTCAATAAGGCAAGTTAACAGACGGCACAGAGAATGCCAGTTCATGGCTTGCCATGTCTGCCTATAGTGTATGCTCTGTTACAATAGAATGAATCACTCTTAAGCCCTTAAACTACAGCAGATGAACAAATCTAAATAAAATAATTGTAATTAAACATAAAAAGTTGACATGAAACACAACTTTTTTTTTAAAGCCAAAGCTTAGTGCCAGGGAAACAGAATTCTAGGAAAAGATTTGCTAATCCTTGAAAAGCCAAGACTATAAATGGTCTGGATACCTTTCAAGTGTACATCATTTTCTGACAATGAGTCAAAAGCTGCACGAGGCCAGATGAGGCCAAAAACTGGGGAAAGGAGAAAGTTTGGATTAGAAGCTTCCTGTACATGAAACATCTGTGCAGCAACATCAGGAGCTCCCTCTCTGAAAATGTGTCTCTAGGTATTTATGAAATAGCACATCGTAGTTGAAGTTTGCAATTTTCAACCGTTTAACCTCACTAGTGTTCTGGGGAGAACCAGAAATGCAGTGACCATAATTAACCAGGACGTCCAAGGAAGAAAAACATTTGCAGCTATTTATCTGGAAATCTGCGGCCTCTCTTATGCGGTGTCATTGTAAAGAAATGAGTGAATGACATTTTATTTATTTTTATTTATTTGACTATCGGCCATAGCAAAACAGGTTGTCGGTATAAGTCTAGCACAGACGGTCAACATTGTAACAGAAGAGCAGCATAAACAACATTCAGACCAATTTATACCAACAAATATAATTAAAACAAACCACCCCATCTGTTTTCCATATTGATTTATCTTAAATTTATAAATGGCGTGTTGGCCACACTGGGTACCTATTTGCTTCTGGGATCATCTTAAAAATGAACAGCTTGGAACCATATTATCTAAAGGACTATTTGCATCCATATGAACCAGACCAGGCCCTCAAATCTGCCTCAGGGGTCCTGTTCTCTGGCCTGCCATCAAAGTACATCAGACTGACTGGTACCAAAGACAGGGCCTTTCCAACCGTCGTCATTTCTGAAACTCTTTCTCTAAAAAAAGTACTTGATAGCACTTGATCCGTATCAGCTTTTGATCAGACCTTGCTTATAGGTCTGCTCAAAGATGGCACGCAAATAAAATGGTCTGTCCCCCCCAGTTTCTCTATTCCTGCCCACTCCACCCCTGCCCTATCTGTGTTGAGTGGAAATGTCTGAAGGGAGCCTTTATATGTATTTGGCTGAATTATTATTATTATTATTATTATTATTATTATTATTATTATTATTATTTATACACTGCCCATCTGGCTGGGTTTCCCCGGCCACTCTGGGTGGCTTCCAACAGAAGTATTAAAATACAATAATTTATTAAACATTAAAAGCTTCCCTAAACAGGGCTGCCTTCAGATGTCTTCTAAAAGTCTGGTAGTTGTTTTTCTCTTTGACATCTGGTGGGAGGGCGTTCCACAGGGTGGGTGCCACTACCGAGAAGGCCCTCTGCCTGGTTCCCTGTAACTTGGCTTCTCGCGGCGAGGGAACCGCCAGAAGGCCCTCGGCACTGGACTTCAGTGTCCGGGCAGAACGATGGGGGTGGAGACGTTCCTTCAGGTATACTGGACCGAGGCCGTTTAGGGCTTTAAAGGCCAACACCAACACTGGGCTGCTCCCAGTCACCAGTCTCTAATGGAATTAGTAGCCCCTTTCAGGCCCTTGTACTCAACGCAGGTAGGTTGGGGTTGGCACAACACACTTTATACCCACAAAAGTTATTTTGAAATCATGAAGATGGCTTTTAACAGTCCTGCAGTCTGTTATCCACAGTTCAAACTCAACCTCCCTGGTCTGTGAAATGCCAGGCTAGGGGACAAGAGGAGACTATAATCCTGTACCTGTGTACCTAGGATTAAGACCCACTTGAATTACAGTCATAACTTGGTTCTTGAATGGTTTAGTTGCCGAAAAATTGGCTCACAAACACTGCAAACCCAGAAGTGTTCCAGTTTGCAAATGTTTTTCGGAAGCTGAATGTCAGACGTGGCTTCTGCTTAAGTGCAGGAAGCTACTGCAGCCAATCAGAAGCCATGCCTTGGTTTTCAAACGGTTTTGCAAGTCGAACAGACTCCTGGAACAGATTATGTCTGAGAACCTAGGTGCCACTGTAATTAGGTTTACTTCTGAGTAGACATCCCTACTCATGTGTATGGAATTGTTTGAGTGGGTGGTTGTGGAGGTGGTCGTAACATCTAGAAACCCTGGGTTGGGAGCTGAGCCGCAAAGACATTCTCAGCAGCTCAAACTTTTATTTTTTTATAGCATCCCTTTAAAAGACAATAAATGGACCATGAATAAATTATTTAAACAAATAAAATAAAAGACAATAAATGGAACAGTAATTACCAAGGAGGAATAAGTTTCAGAAAACAGGGACAGTCAAAACAAGTATCCTCAATCAATATCCTACTCAAGTTCAGATTTAGGGGTTTTTTAAAGGGAAAAAAATAAGGATAAGAAAAGAACAAAAGATGGAAGCTGCAATCCTATAGTTCAGTGGATGTCAAAGTTCCAAGTATATGATCTGATCAGGATACAGGCCACAGTGAGCTGTGTATCGGTAGAGGACTTCCTGCCAAAACCAAAACCCCTTTTCTTGAAGTTAATAACCCAGCTGTTTGGAGTTACGAAAATCCCCCAAAGCAGTTAAAAGTTGCCGCAATGTGAATGTGAAAATCTAATTAGCATAGGGTAGAAATGGCAATTTCCTTTTGTCAACAGGAACGGAAAATAATCTTTCACCTCTTATGTTCAGGGTTAGCAGAATTAATATAAGTATTAAATAGAAAGTGAGGAAATAGCAACACTGTGCTCACCAGCTGCAGGTATATTATCAGCTATACCAAAGGGTGACTTTAATGTTCAAAAATGTCCAAGTGTCCATATTTTCCAGGGACAGCCCCGGATTTACAGAAGCTGTCCCAGGTTCTGATTTGATCCCAGAATGTCCCGCTTTTCCTTAAGACATCCTCATTTCCATCAAAGAAATGTTGGAGGGTATGGAGTTATGTGACCCCCCCCCCCCCAAGCCAAGAAGGTAAGTAGCCATACAGCTTTTAGAATACATCTGAAGGCAGCCCTGTAGAGGGAAGTTGTTTAATGTTTTATTATGCTTTTATATATGTTGGAAGCCACCCAGAGTGGCTGGGAAACCCAATCAGATGGGCAGAGTATAAATAATAAAATTATTATCATCATCATCATGGAATAAGACACCCCTATTTTCAACAGCCTGGAGCAGGAACTGGCAAGCCACTCCAGTATCCCTGCCAAGACAACTCCATGGACAAAGACAACAAACAGGCATATGAGTGCCTGGCATGCTCTGGTCCATGGGGTCACAAAGAGTCAGACACAACTAAACGACTAAGCAACAACAATTTTCAACAGAGAAATGTTGGAGGGTTTGCTAAGTATACTGTCATATCAAGGAACCAAAATAACAAGTGTAACTTTCCCCAATTTTGGCCCTGATTAATCCCAGGTGGCGCTGTGGGCTAAACCACTGAGCCTAGGGCTTGCTGATCAGAAGGTCGGCGGTTCGAACCCCTGTGACAGGGTGAGCTCCTGTTGCTTGGTCCCAGCTCCTGCCAACCTAGCAGTTCGAAAGCACGTCAAAATGCAAGTAGATAAATAGGAACCGCTATAGCGGGAAGGTAAACGGTGTTTCCATGTGCTGCTCTGGTTCGCCAGAAGCGGCTTTGTCATGCTGGCCACATGAACTGGAAGCTATACGCCGGCTCCCTCGGCCAATAATGCGAAATGAGCACGCAACCCCAGAGTCGGTCACGACTGGACCTAATGGTCAGGGGTCCCTTTACCTTTACCTAATCCTCGTCTATGTCAAATGTTTCTTTCAGAACCACAAATGGTCTCTGTGTTTGGGTAACTCTGAGGCAGATAATCAAGGAAGAACACTTGGTGCATGTTGGGGAAAAAGCTTTTTTAAAGCCACATGCTCCTCAGTATACCTGGATTTCAATGTTGGCCCTGTAGCATATAGTTTTGTGGCAATACTTATTAAATAAACAAAGCAATAATTGCTGGGCTCGTTCGGCTTCATAGCCCACTTCTAAAAGACAGACCCAATGATGTTAATACAGGTGAAACTCGGGAAATTAGAATATCGTCGAAAAGTGCATTTATTTCAGTAATGCAACTTACTATTTTTTATTTTTCTTTTAATTCTCACAAATGCTTTCTTTCGGAAATTCCACAGTAATAAAACAAATAGCTACAATAATACAAAAATAAATATCGCTATTACATTTCATTAATTATATTCCATTTATAATTGACCCGCCTAACGACAAATAATTACAATTGCAACAAATAAAGGCTTGACATGTCTTGCTTTGCATGTCATGCATCTATCTCATCTATTGGTTTCACCTTTTAAATTGCATTACTGAAATAAATGCACTTTTCAAAGCTATTCTGATTTTCCGAGTTTCACCTGTAATCAGTGCTGCTGGAATGTTGCCTTATAGACTGATAGCATCAAAGCTCTCCCGATCATTGGGACCCACCATTGTAGAATGGATTGAAATAATACAGAGGGATGATGCTCAAATCTCCCCATTCCATTCCATCATTGCACTGTGGGCTGGAACTGCCCCATGTTCTGCTTACTCTACCTCCTAATTTTACTTGAAGAAATTCATTTTGGAAATGGTGTGTGTGTCATTTTGTCACAGATTTCAGTAAGTTTTCAGCTCTTGGCTTGGCTTGGCTTGGCTATCAAGATACCTCAATGCATAATAATCAAAATACAATGTGTATCTTGAGCTTTAACATGATGCAAAAGTCCTTATATATTTCCTTCATACAAATGAAACACACTGTCACTGTTAGCAGTTAGTGATTATTATTTTGGGTGTATACGTAACACACCCTCAGTTTGGGGCAAAGGGCATAGTTAAGAGATTGCTATGTCCCTATACCTACTCCCGCCCCCATAATTGGGAATTGCAATTCCATCTGGCTCGAATAACATACATGGTCTCAGCCTGGGAATAATTTTACAATCAAAACCATAAGCAAATTTGTTCAGCTGCTTTGTGGGTTATGGGTAAACATGTAAAAACAAACAAACCATATATTTTCCCCCTTTTACACAATCTTGTCCTTTGATTGCATTAGGAACAAAGTTGTTTGAACATAAATTTCCACATATGATTAGTTCTTTATATCAGGGTGAGGTTAGTTCTTTATGTCAGGGTAATGTAACATCTAGTCTATTGGGAAAGGCAGACTTCCTTAATACAAACTATGGGGCGGTGAATTGGCAAGAAGTTCCCTATAAATGCACCATATTGCTGAAGAGCGACTTGAAATCTGCAGAGACTCAGTTAGCTTTCACATTCTGAATTCAACGTTGCCTTCGGTGCCATAACCAAGTAGAGGAAACAGATTAATTTTGCTGCTATGTATATAACTCAACACGGAACAACACAAATTGACTTGTCCTCCGGACTCTGCATTAAAATCTGTACTGTAATATGCTGAGTGTTCTTATGGGGGTGACAAAGCTCTCAGTTATCAACTCTGGATGAGGCTCAAGCAATGAGCTACATTAGAAGCATTGCTGTGCACCACATGGTTATTTTTAAAAGCTTTGTTTGGCAGCTGCGGGGGGAGTATTTTGTATTCTCATTTTGTATCTTTCCGTTGTGAACCAGCCTGGGATTTTCAGATGAAGGGGGGGGGTAGGCAAATTTAATAAATAAATATCATGGACAGGGCTTGGCAAAGAGTCAGGGCTTATAATTCCTCAACCTGCAGTCAGATACAAGTCCTGAAGCTGTTATGGTACATACAATGAATCAGATTGTGGGTCAATCTAGCTCTAGAGAGCTAGTGTGGTGTAGTGGTTAAGAGCGGTAGACTCGTAATCTGGGGGACCGAGTTCGCGTCTCCGCTCCTCCACATGCAGCTGCTGGGTGACCTTGGGCTAGTCACACTTCTTTGAAGTCTCTCAGCCCCACCCACCTCACAGAGTGTTTGTTGTGGGAGAAGATGGGAAAGGAGAATGTTAGCCGCTTTGAGACTCCTTAGTGATAAAGTGGGATATCAAATCCAAACCCTTCTTCTTCTTCTCTGCAATTACTGCCAGTGTGGCTCTCCAGGATTTTAGACAGGATGGAGTTGTCAACCTGAGACCTTTAGATGGGCCAAAAGGTCTTCAGGGACTTCAGGGTCAGCTCCCAAGGTATGAAGCAACTTGCCTTGGGGGCAGAGGCGGGGAGGGGAATTTCAGTTGTGACTTTAACCTTCACACAACAGAGGATCTAAACCAGGTTAATTCTCATAATTTATTGGGAATCTATATGTTGGTGCAGTTGCCATAGATGAGTTAGGTGATTATGAACTCTGGTCTCTGGTCTAAACCACTGAACCTCTTGAGCTTGCTGATCAGAAGGTCGGCGGTTCGGATCCCTGCGATGGAGTGAGCTCCCATTGCTCTGTCCCAGCTCCTGCCAGTTTGAAAGCCAGCAGGCCCGGCTCTAGGGATAGTCTCGGTGGCGCCGGAGCAATCTCCACACCACGGCGCCAGGGCGCCAGACCAGCTTGAGACGGCCCTGCATGCCAGTGCAAGTAGATAAATAGGTATCGCTGTGGTGGGAAGGTAAACGGTGTTTCCGTGCACTCTGGTTTCCGTTACAGTGTTCCGTTGCGCCAAAAGCGGTTCTGTCATGCTGGCCACATGACCCAGAAAGTTGTCTGTGGACAAATGCCAGCTCCCTCGGCCTGAAAGCATGATGAGCACCACAACCCCATAATCGCCTTTGACTGGACTTAACCGTCCGGGGGTCCTTTACCATTTTACACTGGTGGCAATGGTCCTTCAATAGCAAGGTGCATTGCATCACTTCACCATGTGGTAAGCAAGCCCCAGCCCATTTGGGAGACGTCATTTTGCTGAGCTGGGAGCTTGAATATGAAGCATTCAAGATAGCGAGGACGAGTGTGTGTCTAGTGTAGAGGACTTTTCCTGCTCTGAAAAGGGGTTGTGGAAGGACCATCTCAAGAATTTCTTATCGTGCAACAAAGACCAAATCAGAAGCAAAAAAATGTCTACATCGGCATTCTTGGCTAGGCTTCCAGAGCAGACTGATAGACGTTAAAATCAGGCATTTTGTATACTTATTTGCTTTGAACACAGGGTCCCTTAGGAACAGTGAAGGGCAGTGCAGTTACATAAGCAGACACTTCAGACTCATTTATCGTCTGTGCCCATCTTGATTAACATAATTTATGGGTCATTGGCAGTTGATCTGAGCTGATTTTTAAATACCTGGGGGGAAAATATGGCTGCTACTCCTCCATGTCTGCTAAGTACAGCCAGAACATTCATCTGGAGGGATATTACAAAAAGAGTTTGGGAGTGAGAGAGAGATTCCATAGTGTAAGTGGAAAGGTATTGTTTTGAAACCATAATGCATTGTTAAAGAACTACACCAACACTTTCCCCATCTCAGTCTTAAGGCCTTGAAATTTGCAGACCCAGAGCAACATCTAAACAGATGCAGTCTTTGAGTATTTAATTTTTTTTACATTTGGATTAACCACAGTGCTGCATCTCAAAATGGGGGCAGGGAGGGGGTCAGAATGGCAAATTCCATAGTTCAGACCCCCGTGCCAATATATGTGTAATCTGACTATCCCAGGCACCCCCAAACTTTGGCCCTCCAGATGTTTTGGACTACAATTCCCATCATCCTTGACCACTGGTCCTGTTAGCTAGGGATCATGGGAGTTGTAGGCCAAAACATCTGGAGGGCCACAGTTTGGGGATGCCTGGACTAGCCACTAAAGTTTGGATCCAATCTCTCTGGCCTGAGCTGGATCCAACTCTGCTCCCCCCCAACATCGGAATGATCAAAAGAACAAGCCAAGTTGTGGGCCAAGTTAACTCATCACTACCTTATGTTCCAGAGTTTTAGACAGGGACGTGTGTTTATGTGAAACAATCACCTCCTTGCAATAATGTGTGGGCCTTCTGTCAGTTCCCTCACTGCAAGAAGTGAGGTTACAGGGAAGCAAGCAGCGGGCATTCTCAGTAGTGGCACCTGCCCTGTGGAACGCCCTCCCATCAGATGTCAAGGAAATAAACAGCTATCTGACTTGTAGAAGACATCTGAGGGGAGCCCTGTTTAGGGAAGTTTTTAATGTTTGATGTTTTATCGTGTTCTTAATATTCTGAGGGGAGCTGCCCAGAGTGGCCGGGGGTAAAAAATGTAAAGGATCCCTGGATGGTTAAGTCCAGTCAAAGGCACTCATCTCGCTTTCAGGCTGAGGGAACCAGCATTTGTCCACAGACAGCTTTCCGGGTCATGTGGCCAGCATGACTAAACCGCTCCTGGTGCAACGGGACACAATGATGGAAACCAGAGCGCATGGAAACGCTGTTTACCTTCCCACCACAGCGGTACCTATTCATCTACTTGCACTGGCGTGCTTTTGAACTGCTGGGTTGGCAGGAGTTGGGACAGAGAAATGGGAGCTCACCCCATCGTGGGGATTCGAACCGTCGACCTTCTGATCGGCACGCTCAAGAGGCTCAGTAGTTTAGACCACAGTGCCACCCCTGTCCCTAGAGTGGCTGGGGAAGTTCAGCCAGATGGGTGGAGTATAAATAATGAGTTAATTATTATTTATAATAATATCTGCTTCCTTTTCCAGTTTCCCTTCGAGCTCTAAGCACATACGTGTGCTTTTGCTTAAACATTACTTCCATAACAGTTAGCAGCTAGAAAGCATTAGAGTTAAGAACTTGTGGCCTGGTTAGATGTTAAGAGTTGCCAAACCCTATGTATTACTACTCTTTTCATCCTGGTGTCACATTTAATGCAATGAGCCATGTGCTATCCTATTGCGCATTGCTCTGCCCTTGGTGCAGATAACCAATGAAGTGAAGGAAGGGTTGGGCATTGCAGGATGATGATATGCAGAAGGGGATGCACAGATGTTTAGAGCGACATCAGCTCCACATCTCTGGAAACATCTAGCTCCCTCCAGATATCATCTACGACGCAGCTGCTGGAAATCCTTCCACAATTAATCTGATGCTCAAGAACCCTGGCAACCTACCACAGCCGCACAAAACAAAGGAAGCAAGTCTTTTTCTTCAGGGCCCAAACTGCTCTCAGTGAAAACTGCTTTGGAATGGATTAAGATCTGATTGTTTCCTGGAGATGAGCTACAGTGCTCACCAAGAGATGGAAAATGGGGGCGAGGGGAAGATAGATGCATAATTTTTAAATACAACACGCGTTTCCAGGAAATAAATCTATATTATCTATCTTTGGATATTTGAAAGAAGTTGGTATCCCTTCTTGATGATTTCTTGTCTTGGCTATTGCAGGAATTTGCATCTACAACCGTTGTTCTGTCAGTAACCAATTCTGTAGCACAGATGTGTAGCTTCAGCTCAAATGCAACAGAGAATTGGGTGAGCCATTGAGACACACATTGCTCCTTCAAAGCCATGAAGTTGCACAGGATGGTCCAGAGAGAGAATTGCCCTCCAAAGGACCAGACTCTTGATAAAGTAAAAATGCATCAAACCCAGTGAAGGGGATGATGGCTATTTTCTGCATGTGTTTATTCTGGTACATACAGATTTATATGTTACCTTTTCCCAAACACATCAAGGCACCTAATGGTGTCAGCAGGGTAAAGATAATAGATTGCGTAAGCAAATAATAATAATACGCAGCACACAAGCACTTACATAGAATACACAGTTCATTTAATAATTGTTCTGTGCCTGGTTTTCCATCAAGTGAATCAGTTAATTGCTACAGCATGGCTTGTAGCCCACCTTTTCTGTTCCCCCTCCAGATGCTTTTCAAAAGCTCCCTTCTTTGAAGCGTGGGCAGCTGTTGTTGATGCGTTCCAAAAACATATTTACATTCCCCCCCACAATGCTCTTTAATGAGAGACCTCCTTCCAAATGCATAATTCTCTTTCCAGCAAGCGCTGTTTTTCACAAGGTACATGTTCCTGTAAATGGACTCAAGATGCCCTGATCCACAAGGAATATCCATATGCAGGAGATGCACATCTACATTGCGATCCCATCTGGTCTACGGATGTGTCTTTCAGCACAGATAGGGGGAGGCCACTCAGCAACAGCAGTGGGGGGACCCACTGTCAACGGTGCTGTGGGGTAAGAGGACCCTGCCATGCTTACTGCTCTGGCTTACATCTTAGTACTCCAAAAATACAATGCCTCAGATGCTCCGTAGCAGCGTGGATGAAAACAAAATCAATACATGGTGACCATCTTGGTTTCCCCCCTGTATTTTGTATCCCAGAGTGTCCCTCCTATGATAACACCCTGTCAAGCCTGCAACCCTGGAGTTAGTCTTGATCCTGGCCAACTCTCTGATTGTCATCAACTCTGCCTCCACCCTAGATGGGACACGTCTTCTGATCTTACAGGGTGGGCATGGTTTGAGAGGGGGCAATTCCTTGCTTTGAATCTGTTGATATGACACTTTGAACCAATGTTCCGATCTCTCTGAACATGAAAGTCCTAGCATCAAGGTCCCTGGTGCTTAGTTTCACTGTTTTCCAAAGAGGTCAATGTAAAATGCCTGTGAAATGATGGCATGTTGGTTTCAGCTAGGGCCACCGAGAACTTGCATCTGAAATACAAGGTTGAGGTGGGGTGGAATGTTCTCCTGAAATCACCATTCTTGGGCTCGCATTGATTTGACCAATAGTCTATTTCACAATACTGCTTCTATTGATTAAAAAGCCATGGGGGCTGAAAGGCACTCTCCCAATTATACTCTCTGGACTCGGTCCTGAATGTAGGATTAGAACCACTGTAATACAGTGCCCCCAATTCTCATTCTCCATGGTGTCCAGGAGAGTGACCAGAAAGTAGGAGAAAAGTTGCACTCCCCCTGTCCTACTCACAGATGACCCTCTTGATGGGTCATCCATGGCCAGGCCTTAGCCCAGATTCAAATGGGATCTAAACAATCAGTCCTCCAATAATGCTTGCAACTGCTCCACCAAGGACAACTTAGTTCTGTGCATGGGCCTGAACCCACATTGAAATGGACCTAAATAATCTGCGTCTTCCAAGAAGACTGTTTACGTGGGCTAAAAAATGTTGTTTTCTAAGCTGTGGCTCTTATGAGGATCATTACTGTGGGACAAATCTAAAATATCTCGTGGAAATACAGTTCTGCTTATTTGGCTTTGTTTTCTATTCATGATCCACCCCAAGATGCATTTTATACTTTGTTCATGGCCTCTTAAGATGGGAGAAATCCACGCCACCTGGGGGCGATGAGAGAGGAGAAGCCACATGGAACAGGGGTTCTTAATGCCCCCTGCTCCTGCATTCTGCCATTTTTCCCACCTTAAATTGCCCCCGTGACATCTACCCATGGAGTTTTAAGCATTTAAAAACATACAAGGGGGAAACTTGCCTGGGGATAGAGGAAGCCATTTAGAGTGGGAGGGAAACAATGGATGACGAAAAAATTAAGAACATCCTCTCTCTTTCTCTCTCTCTCTCCTTCCATTTCTACACGCCTAATAATCCCCACCAGAAGTGACTTTTCCTCATCTAAATGGGCTGTCAGACTTCCGTTACATATGGTTCACCTGCGATGGATCGCTTGGGCCTCAAGTCTGCTTGAATTGCGTGACCTCCCTGAGCTTCTTTCCTTGTATCATTTCATTCCCCATTCCACTTCTAAGCTTGACCTGCTCTCGAGGCAATGATTTGCATCATTTAGTTTTGACTGCAGCCTGACAGATCTCACCGAGGTTGCCGGACGTCTTCCATTTAGGGGACACAGCAAAGGGCAGTTTACAGTTGGCTGCTGCTGGACTGACCTCTGCCTGTTCCAATTTAGCATGCTTGGCGGAGGTTGTCAAGAGACTTTGCAGATGTCCTGGCTCCTCCCCGTCAGTCCAGTATCTGAAAGAAACCTCCCATGTCTAAAAGTGTAGTGACTTGCGTGTAAAAGACAAACAAAACCAAAATAAACTGTAGCACTGAACTGATACAATCTGATCCGGGGGGGTTAAGATCATGTCATGGCTGATTCACTGCCCATTTGTGGTTGGAGAGATGTCAGTTAAGCGAATGCAGCTTCAACTTTTTCTCAGCTCTGGCCCCATGAGGGCGGATAAAGCTATAATTGGCTTCTAGCCATGGTAACCGCAGCTGACCTCCAGTCTCCGAGGTAGTACGCCTCTGAATTGCTGGGATTCGCAGATGGGCGGAGTGCTGTTGCACGGCAGGTTCCCCTACAAACCTCTGGCTGGCCACTGTGAGAGCAGATTGCTGCCCTAGATCGACCTCTAGCAGGGCTCCTTCTGCTCTTAAGCAAACATACAATTGCTTCATTATGCACTCAGATCCCAAAGTTACTCCTTACTTAGGTATTGGTATCTTCACGGTGAGTTCCCCACTCACCCATCATATCAGTTTCCCAAACGCCTCTGTTGTCATACGTTTCGGTTCTCAAATGCATTCGGTTCCCAAATGCTTCTGTTTTGGAACTTTTTTCAGATCCCGAACGTGTGACGCGGCTTCCACTGAAGTGCAATAAGCTCTTGCAACCAATGGGAAGCCGCGCCTCGGTTTTTGAACTTTTTGTAAGCCGAACGGGCTTCCGAACGGATTTCGTTCAAGAACTGAGGTGCCACTGTACTATGTTTCCCTGTTTCCGATCACCACTGGCTGCAGATAGAAACGAGGAAATTAATTATGTATTGGCTCTAAACAGGGGCGCCAAGTAGGGGGACTGGGGGCCCAGGTGGCCCCCACAAAAAAATCAATGAAGGGGCCGGGCCTTATCAAAGTTCTGTGGCAGTCATGCTTGCAGTCCGTGGGGCATCTATATGACACGTCAATACACCCCACAGCGTATTTCACTTTTTGAAATATGGCAACGCTTCTCAAAAAAATAAGCCCCCTTCTCAATTATATTTGATTCCCATCTATGTGGTCCCAGTATTCAGACACACACCCCAGTCATGTGGGTAAACATCAGAGGGAAACACAGGATTGCTAGTCAAGTTGGCCACATTATGGCACTTGGACACCATATTCAGAATAGCAGAAATTGCCTCACCTAATGCAGGCTTCCTCCACCTCGGCCCTCCAGATGTTTTTGGCCTACAACTCCCATGACCCCTAGCTAGCAGGACCAGTGGTCAGGGACGATAGGAATTCTAGTCTCAAAACATATGGAGGGCCGAGGTTGAGGAAGCCTGACCTAAAGGATACTGCAGCTCCATTTTCTATGTCTCCTGGTCTCCTCCCCTCCTCTTATAACTGCTGCATTTCCTATAATGTGTTACCGCAGCTCAATATCCCACAAAGGGCAAAAGGAGACACTGAAAATATACCTTCGGTGAGGCTCTGAACAGTAATGGATTTTACCATATATCATCACTGGTGTCCATTCAACAACAGAATGGTTACATCCTCTACCACAACAGTTGTTGGCCGAGGCGTTCCTTTCTACAAAAATGTCTATACACAGTCAATATAAATTGTGTATAATTGAATGAAACAGTTAGGCCAATTGCTTTTTTTGAGGGGAGTTAATATTTACAAGATTAGTATGTTGCCAGATTGATGGGAGTGGGTTTTTGTTTTTGGCTTGAGCCGTTTGTTTTCCGAGAGCTGGTCCAAAAACGGTCTTATTGAGTCCAGCTGCCGAACTCAGATCTCACAGATCCATACGGCTCCATGCAAAGCCATGGCAAGCCTGAGCAGTCAAATCATCATGTGGTCATGTACAAGAGAAACTCATCTAGGCGGAGCTGTTCTCAGCATTAAAGCAATCAGAATCAGCTTAGTCAATTTTGTGTGGCTTCGCTTAGGCGTTGGAAGATTTTCCATTCATAGAGTTTGCCCCAACACCACCGGACTTGACTGTTTCACCATTGGAGTCGCAAAGAGTTTTAGTAGGCAAGATAAATCAGTGTCCTCTATTTTAACGCAAGATGAGCGCCGCAACCCCAGAGTCGGTCACGACTGGACCTAATGGTCAGGGGTCCCTTTCCCTTTACTTTAAGTTTTGCTTCTGTCCTCTTCTGCATATGAGCAAAGAAATTTGGCTGCATTTTAGACTCTGCTCTTTTTCAGACTCCTGCTGCAAAACTAATTCAAGTGAACTTTGAAGGCTGATATCTATATCTATATCTATATCTATCTATATATATAATTTTTATTAAATTTTCTGTTTCACAGTTTAAAATACTCCTTTTAATCGTCAAGATATCAATGACTTCCCTTCTCCTTCCATGGTTCGTTTTACATAGCATAAATCCCTGCATATTTTACAAAAACTATACCATTCAGTATTCCATTATTGAATCCAACAAAACTTGTTTACACTGTTGAATTTATCTTAATGCTGCCAGCATTTTCAGCTGTGCACAGTTATTTTCCATATATTCAATAAACGTTTTCCAATCTTCTTTAAACGTATGTTCTTCTCTTATTCTATACGTTAAGTCTGCAAGTTGTGCATATTCTGTCAACTTAAGTTGCCATTCTTCTTTGGTTGGGACCTCACTCATTTTCCATTTTTGGGCTAACAAAACATGGGCCGCAGTAGTAAAGGTAAAGGGTAAAGGGACCCTTGACCATTAGGTCCAGTCGCGGATGACTCTGGGGTTGCGGCACTCATCTTGTTTTACTGGCTGAGGGAGCTGGCGTACAGTTTCCGGGTCATGTGGCCAGCATGACTAAGCCACTTCTGGCGAACCAGAGCAGCACACGGAAACGCCGTTTACCTTCCCGCCAGAGCGGTACCTATTTATCTACTTGCACTTTGACGTGCTTTTGAACTGCTAGGTTGGCAGGAGCAGGGACCGAGCAATGAAAGCTCACCCAGTAACGGGGATTTGAACCACCGACTTTCTGATCAGCAAACCCTAGGCTCTGTGGTTTAGACCATAGCAACAGCCGCAGTAGTAGCGTACATAACCTTTTTTTGACACCTGGGAATTTTAGTCTGAATTATCCCCAAAAGAAAGGACTCTGGTTTTCTGGAAAAGTACTTTTAAACATTTGTTTTCAATTCATTATGGATCATTTCCCAGTACTCTTATCCTTTTATAATTCCATTATCCTTTTACGAGTTCAGAAGGCTCATATCAAATTGCTTCACCGATGCATATTGACGGATGCAATATCCAGTGCTAGGTGGGTAAATGATGCCACCACAGATGGCCATGTCACCACATATAGAATGCTTACAAATGGTTTCAGGTCACACGTTCAGCTGCCACTCATCTATGTTCTTGGAAGGGAATGAGATGAATTCACATACAATGAGATTATCAATGGCTGCAAGTCATGTTGACTGTGTACTACCTTGAGTAACAGAGATGGCGTGCCTCTGAAAACCAGATGCTAAGGAGCACAAATGTGCTCTTGGACTCAATAGTGATGGAAGGATATGTTGACTCATTTTCTCATTTTTCCAATCTTAAATTTGGTTCTCCACATTTCTGCAGCAATTTGCAATTTTTTCTTTTTTAAAAAAACTCCCTCATGAACGTTTTCCAGTGTTCTAGGGCAAATTTCACCTAAAAACACATTTGTGTATGTTGCTCTGACTAACGTACACATTTTTTTTGCAAGCAGTTTCTCCTCGTGCAATGGATTGTTGTGCGCTATTTTCACTAATACATTCATTTTTATGCAAGTCTTACATAATATACACATTTTTGTAAACACTGGATGGTTAGAGAACTGCTGTCAGGGACTGGACTGAGGAGGAATGGTGGAGACCGCGCCCCCTTCTCCTGAACCTTCCTGAGGAGGGCAGTATAGATTTAGAATGGTGGTTTGCAGAGGGTCACAGCTCAGAGATCTGGGTCTGATGAGGTTACCCTCACCTGTTCCTAGCCTCTTCCCAGAGCTAGCGAGCCCCACCTGTGGGCCCTTGCTTGTCTCAGCCTCCTGGAGTGCCCCTCCCACTGCTCCCTATGCCTCAGAGCCCACCGTGTTTGGGTAGACAGGGCCCCTCTGCCTCTGGCGATGGGTCCTGCTATTCTGGTTGCTGTGCACTGACTCCCATCCCCTTGCCACCCACCACAACCCTGTGAGTAATTCCCACACCAACCTCTCCTTCCCCATCCCCAGCTTGCCTTGGTGTGCCCCAGTTCTGGCTACAACCCTTGCTCCTCTTCCCTATTGTTCTGCCAGTTCATGGCATTTGCTACTACATTTCCTACTACATGCCCATGTATACTTAAAGCTGGTCTGTATCATCCATACAGTGAATTTTCTGTATTACTTATGTCAAAAAGGGTGGGATACAAACGCAATAAGGTAAAGGACCCCTGGATGGTTAAGTCTTGTCCAATTTGACTATGGGGTGCAGCACTCATCGTAAACGGGCAGGTCTACATCTTAAGACCTTCATTTTAGAAGTTCCCAACCCGCAAGATCAATGTTAGTGATGTTCCCTGACAGAGTAAAGAAATGTCATTACATTCCTTGGCATGAAAACAAAACAATTGTTGAAGAAGTGGACCTGCCATCTTAGGTCTTCAGCCTTGCATTTTCCCTATCTTGGCAAAACATTTTAACTAGAGGTCATCAGGTGATGAAAGATTGCTTCATCTGCCCTGTAACACCAACAGACTTTTACTCAGTTTGAGATTCAGATAACTGTTCTGAGTAAAAACAACAACAACAACCCTCCAAAACAAAGTTTTTATTGTACTTTCCCCAGAGATGTTGCAACAGCGATATAGACCATTTATTTACTCCAGAAAGCTCGTTTTAATCAAAATTGATCCAGGCCCAGGAGTACCTGATGGCTTTCTTTATTCTTGTTTAGAATAATAGGGTGTTCAAAATCTTAAGAGTTGGATGAAACTCTAGATTCCAAAGGATTTCAGAGATATAAATGCCAAGTAGATACAAATACCAGTTAGATAGACAAGTCAAGCAACTATCTTAAAGACAGCCAAAAATTAATGACAAGAACTGTTCTTGTTCTGAACGCCGCACAGACATGTAGCGAATTGTGCCTCAAGAAAAAGAAAATACAGAAATATCTTTCGCCAAACAGTTTGGTAAGAAAATTAATGATAGGGGGAATTATTGTGTGGGTGATTATTATTTAGCGCCTCTAAACCCAAAGAGAAACTGCATTTTGGTAATTGCAAACTGGAAAATAGCGAATTCTTGTGGAGTTGCAATAGAAGCAGTTCTTCTTTTACTGTACAGTCTTCTACTGTAATATTAGTGATGAAGGACTAGTACACTCATTTACGTGTGGTAGGTATAAATACAACCATATACTGTATACCAATTCTGAATGGTCTCCCTTATATAAGCAAAATGCCACCACAAATGAACATGTTAGAGGTGTCGGCATGTTTTGGGGGGAAACCCAAGGTTTGCAGAGGTACAAAAACAAGCAAATGTATTTTGGAAGACATAAGGAGACCAAAACAACCAAAAGTAGCAACCTAACTGTCCAATGAAGGCAGAGCAGTCCCAATAGCTCACAGAATACTTAGACTTTTGCAGAAGCTTGGCCCCACTATTGTGCCTGCCTGGGGGCACTGCAGGGGAGTGCCTGTGCCCCTGGCACAATTTGTGGGTGCCTGGCCCCTTCATTGGCAATTTTGTGTGTGCTTGGGCACCCAGTGCCCCAGTGCCTATGCACCCTTGGGAGTGGGGGATGTGAACAGGAGTACTGTGAACTGCAACATTTTGTTGCAGCCCCCATTTTTGTTGTTGTTGAGTTTTGTGGTTATTATTGTTTGGTAGGTGCTTCCACCTAGGGACCCAGGTGGCGCTGTGGGTTAAACCACAGAGTCTAGGGCTTGCTGATCAGAAGATCGGCGGTTCGAATCCCTACAATGGGGTGAGCTCCCGTTGCTCGGTCCCAGCTCCTGCCCACCTAGCAGTTTGAAAGCACATCAAAGTGCAAGTAGATAAATAGGGACCATTCCGGTGGGAAGGTAAACGGCATTTCCGTGCGCTGCTCTGGTTCGCCAGAAGCAGCTTTGTCATGCTGGCCACATGACCCGGAAGCTGTCTGCGGACAAACGCCGGTTCCCTCGGCCTATAGAGCAAGATGAGCGCCGCAACCCCAGAGTCGGACACGACTGGACCTGATGGTTAGGGGCCCCTTTACCTTTACCTTTAGGTGCTTCCTTGTTTTTATTTTATATTTACCGTTTTCTTTGCACTGCGGATCAGTATTAAATAAAAATTCTGTTCCACGAGTCAAAATTATTTAAAACATTTATTTGGAGCAAAATTAAACAGACAGTTGAGATTACATAGAAATACAAATTTCAACCAGAACACTAGAACCCTCTCGTTAAAAATGTACTTTCTCACTGAATTAATTTAGGTGTCCTTGTACTGACGTGATCGGTTAGATCATATTTAGCATTTCGTAGAATCAACCCACGTAAAAATCAGTAAAACAAAGGTTTCTTAAAATGTGCAAATATTTTCTGAGTGTTTCGTTACCATCCATAGTAAACGGCCCCTAAATATATGCTTATTACGTAAAGCTTTCTTTTTTAAAAGTACGATAAAAATACAAATTCTATTTCTTTTAAAAAGCCATTGATATGGCTACTAAACAACCTCGTTGTACAAATTGCAAAATACTATAGGACAAACAAAATTATAGATTTCTTTCTAGGAAACATAGTCTACTCTACGCATTAGTGATTCCATATGTATATAACTATATCAACAGACACATAGGCCATGATCCAAAGGACTGTTTGTGGTATTTTGCATGCGCACTGCAAGTGTTTGTCCCACACTTTCCTACTACAGCCACCGTCCCTGCGTCCTCACCAAGCAGCTTCTGAAAGTCAGGCGACCCTCTGGAATGGTGTTCGGCGTGATGGGATCGCCCGCATTCTTCCCCGTACATGTGCAGAAGCACTTTACGTACGCAGGCAGTTCTCTTTGGATCCTGTCCATAGATATAGGTATACATTCAGACCGATCAACAAAAAGGAAGACTTAACACAATGCAAAAATAGGAAAGGCTCGACTAGAGCCGCGTGCCTAAGCAGATGCCTAACTTTAAGCAAGTGAAGTATCCCAGACTGTCCAGGCATCTGCTTAAGCGTCTTCCGAGGCTGGAACAAAGCTTTTTTAAAAAAGGTAATAATATTGCATAAATGCATTCTATTTTCCGTGTAAACCTCACGATATAAGGTCAAAAGCTATTATTTTTCCCAACCCAAGTACCAGAAAACTAGTTCTTTTCTCCCCGTCTAAAATATATAAGCAGTAAAATAATCTCTTAAGTGTCTTCTCTTATTTGTCCTTTGCATCCATCCTCCCCACCCCCCAAAAGTCTTTTCAGTGAAAGGATCCTTAAAGGAGAGGGGAACCCCCCCCCCCATTATTGTATATACATATATATGTATATATATATAAATGTGTATACATACGCACACACTTTTTAAAAAAATGAGAAAAAATGATGGCACAAATGGAAACAGGAAGGAACAATTCCACTGGTGAATGCAAGAAATGCACAAACAAAATGTTCATTTATTGCTAGTTTGAAGGCTAGTGGAAGAAAAATACACTGATGCTCAGCAATGGGCTTCTGCACAGAATTACAAATGACAACAGGACAACCCGTCCCCACCATTCTTCTCTGGGTTATTTGTTATCAAATGATGCACCCATAAATGACATGTACATTGCACAGTAAGGTTATTTGCCAAATGTATGATCCAAGCAGCTTTCATAGGGTTCCCACATGACCCAGCAGCAGAACTCCTTTGTGTGCTTCCAAATGATTCTCCAGGCTTCCAAGATCCTGAAGGATGTACTCTCGAACCCTCTGGAATCCGCAGATGGCCTGACCTCAAAACGTCAAGGGTTTCTTCTTTTAGCTAAAGAGTGTGTGCATAAGGCAATCTGAGCTGGATTTTTCTGTGACACGTAGCAACTTAACATGCGCTACAAGCAGTGACTTAAGCATGTGGACTTTTAGTCTGCCTCCACTTGGAAATCAACAAGATTTCCAAAATATCTGTGTCGAGGAGTAGGGTATTGGACCTCCCCCCCCCCCGCTAAATATGCTTCTGAGTGCAAAATAATGCTTGTGTGCACATGTAGATGTGAAAACAGACGATCACTCACCACTGAAAAGCATAGCTTTTTGTGAAGCAGATTCCAAACGACAAACACCACTGGGAATGTAAAAATAAGCTAATGCACCTAATCAAAATTCTTAAATCTAAGACAGGAATCTGTGGTTCTCCAGGTGTTGCTGGTTTTCAGCTCTGATGGTCCCAACGTGCTAGTTAGTTGGGGCTGATGAAAGTCATGTTAGTTGGGGCTGATGGGACAACATCTGAAGCACGCCAAATCGGTGATGCTGGGACTGTGCACTGGGACTGCCTCCATCACTCCCTTTACATTAAAGTAAAGCCATTAATGTGCATGTGGGAAAGTCTACGTGAAGAACCACAGAGTGCACTGCAGCTTGAATCATGGCCAGAAACAAGGATTTGTGGACTGTGTGAACTGTGGTATGCAGTATCTGGGCGATTTTCAACAAAACTGTATGAACATGGCCCTACAGATTGGGAATTAAGAAACCAACCGAGGGGCTTCTATAAGCGTTGCCATTTCCGAGAGTCCCAAAAGATAGTGCCTGTCAACAGGAACGGGTCTGCATGAATGGTTCGAAGAACTTCACAGCACATGGTGAAGTGCCATTGGGTGGCGGAAGGTGACGAAGAAAGACAGCAGTGTGATTTCATTTTGGTTTCATATACACGTGTGACTTTTTACATTTGTACAGGGATAACACTGGAACCTATCTGGAGTTTCACAGAAGCAAACCTCACAAAAGTGAACAAGTTGAAAAAAAAAACATTTTTGGCACATTGACAGTATTTGTAATACGTTTTAAAACATTTTTCCCCCTCCTAAAAAAAGAGAGAGAGATGGCGATATCTTTTCACGTTTCTTTTCTTGGCATCAGCACTTGCTGTCTAGAGGGTCAAGGCAAAATACTGTGGCTTCCAGAGTCAGTCCCATTTTGAACCCCTCCTGAAACAGAGGAAGAAAAACACAAACAAACAGTGCTAGTTACAGGTAGGTAGCCGTGTTGGTCTGACGTAGTCGAAACAAAAAATAAAAATAAAAAATTCCTTCCAGTTGCACCTTAGAGACCAACTAATCTGAAGAAGTGTGCATGCACACGGAAGCTCATACCTATGACAAACTTAGTTGGTCTCTAAGGTGCTACTGGAAGGATTTTTTTATTTATTTTTTGTTTCGGCAAACAAACAAGAAAGAGTGAGAAAATACGGTATTTTACAAATGCCTATTGACAAGTGTTCATTCTTATAACTGTGGAATTCACCTTAAAAAGAAAAGAAAAGAAAGAAAGCCTGGCCATGCAGGAGTAAGCTCTTTTGAGTTCTTTAATACATTCTCATCTGGATTGTTTTATAGAGAATGAAACTAATCTCTGTGTGTGTGTCATAGCTGTCAAGTTTTCCATTTTCTATTCAGCATAAGGGAATTTCCCTTAAAAAAAGGGAGAACTTGACAGCTATGGTGTGTGTGTGTGTGTGTGTGTGTGTGTGTGTGTGTGTGTGTGAAGCCTATTCAGCATAAGGGAATTTCCCTTAAAAAAAAAGGGAGAACTTGACAGCTATGGTGTGTGTGTGTGTTTGTGTGTGTGTGTGTGTGTGTGTGTGTGTGTGTGTGTGTCTGCTTTAAAAAATTTTAAATGTGCTTTAATTACACACACACACACACACAAAATATGCTTTTGATGTTACTGCTATCGAGCCTTAAGCTGCCTGTTTGCACTGTCCCGTTAATTACAGGTGATCAGTATGAATGACATTTACAATATGTCTCACTAACTATATGAGAAAAGCACCCTCAGTCCCTATCAAATATCTGCCTAATGTGAAATTTAAAAAGTGAATTTGAACGTTTGCCATTTTGTCAGTTTTTGGAGGTGGCGGCGGCAGTGGAACATGTGTGTAGCCTGCAAAAGTTATTATATATATATATATATATATATATATATATATATATATATATATGAATAATGATGATGATGATGATGAAATTTCCAGTACTGTTGCAGGAGCGGACGCATGCACATCCCTGGCTGAAATTGTGCTTCATAATTATTCCCTTTAGCACTGGTTATTCGAACTCGATGTGTTATTAGTACATGGCACATGAGAGCCATTGCTGCATCCTATTCCTTATTTAGTGAAGGAAAATAATTTTTTTAATCTAGCAATGTGTCAAGGTTGAACCCTGATTGAAAATATAGGGTGGGTTGTGTCACATTCCACTGTAGCGGGCTTGCAAAGAGAGAAAAAGTATGCTGTTCCATTCTGAGCTGGAATGGATCTAATTGGATAAAGATAAGAGAATGTGATGGCTCCGTTTTAGACCATGGCAGCGTAGCTGCCTTACGTACAAGTTGGCAAGAGACAACTTTCAAGATAAGAAGTGATTCTTGGCAAGATAGGGGTACTTTCATAGGGTTATTCGTGTGGGCTTATAGGATTTCAGTTTGACCTATAAATCAAATATGCTATAAACATGGCTGATTTGAAAGGTAGCACTCCCCTCTGGATTACAGTGCTGGCTAGAGCTGAAGAATAAATATTCTTTTACTGAAAAACAACAACAACAGAAGACACGTGCATTGATTCAATTCCTTAGAGACGTACATGTGAAAAGCTTTATGTTTGGATGACAGAATTGGGAATGTGACTATAAAGAATCAGTCCAATGCACATGCCTTCTATTTTCTGGGAAAGAATGCCTGGGGAAGGTAATATATACTTGCTGGCAAAGGGTCACAGTTTTAGCAAGTCAAAATACAAAGCAGATTCCTGGCTCATATCAGCGGTGGTGTGGCTCTTTAGCAATGCACACCTCTTTTTATCCATGGTGCATTTATCCTAACGTATGAAACGGTTCTCCCATCTCAGTGAACGGGGAGTGGGAAGAACATTGTGAATTGGGTCCCTATATGATCGAACATCTGCAGGAGTGTCTTTTTTTATACATATCATATGCATTGTGGAGAGCACTTGTTCTTCCAGCCCAGGCACCCCCAAACTGTGGCCCTCCAGATGTTTTGGCCTACAACTCCCATGATCCCTAGCTAAGAGGACCAGTGGTCAGGGATGATGGGAATTGTAGGGCAAAACATCTGGAGGGCCAAAGTTTGGGGGTGCCTGTTCCAGTCCATGAAGTGCACATATACCCAGAGCATAGCATCCCTGCAAAAGCCTGTATTTTACAGAAACGGTAGCCATCTTGCCTGCTCTGTCTGAAGTAATAACATTTCATTTGAGTTTTACAGTTCATATTGAATAAAAGAACTCATTCTTACATAATGTGTATGTACAGCATAGCGAGCCACTACAGACCAAAAGTCAATACCTCTCTGAAATGAGCCTGCAAGAATTTCTCAAATTCTACCACATGAAAAATGAAAATGAATGGAAATCTAGCAATCTGAAGTGCTAAAGTTTTGATCTCAGACATCAACGTTATTATACTTTATAGGACATGAATCGAAACTCATTAAAAAAAAACAATATACCAACCATCGCTGACGCTGCACACCCACGAAAGCACAAAGAGACAGAAGAAATATTAGACAGATTGGTTAACATCGGTAATAACACTTCTAATTTAGGCTACAATTCTATACACAATTACGTGGAATAAGAACTTACGCCCAAGTAGATATGCATGGGATTTTGCTTCTAGTTACAGATCTCACAAACAACTAAACTGAATAATATAAAATAATTGCAACTAAATTCATCTTTTCATTATTTCTTACAAAATATTCAGAAGTAAATATAAAGTTGATTGCAACCAAGTTCATTTTCTGAAGTAAATTATAATTTCCCCACTGTTGAGATTGGAAAGGTATTTATAGTATTTCATCACACACAGATATAAATAATTTTGTGCATGCACTTGGTATCTTTTGGTCTCACATTGTATACCATCAAAAACCATGGGTATTGGGGTGGAAAAGGTGGAATAATGTTACAGAGGAGCTAAAAGGCAAGGCCATTCTTGCCGCTAGCCCTGCACCCCTGTACTGCCCTGTGTGTCAATGGATGAGGAAGAGCAGCGAGGGAATGGTGGAGGCCTAACCACTACACAGAGGTAAGCAAAGGCCAGCCAATGGGCAAATATACCCAGCAGTGATGAAGAGAGAGAGGCAAGGAATCTTGTGGGATTGAAATGAAGTGTGAGTAGCTGATTAACAATACACAAATAGGATGGGGTGACTAGAGAAGGGACCATGATTGAGAAATGAGTGGAGAAACCCAGCTGGCTACCATTTGTCATGTATTTGAGTGGGTGGTGACTTCAAAGAAGTCCTATTAGGCCTAAAGAACGTACAAAGGCAGGCAACATGGACAATGAAGTGCTGGCATATGAAAGGAGTGGGAAGGGAATTGAAGGAGGCATTTATTTATTTTTAGAATCAAACCTGGTTAGGAGCCTAAGCAATATTATAGTTAGGCGAAGTGTGTTGTACCTTGAAAGAGCAAAATGTATTTTACAGATAGATATTAAGGCTTGCTTGCAGTGAGTGCATTCTTCCCTGGTGTTCTTGTAGTGTAGTGATGATCAAACCTGGCCCTCCAGGTGTTTTCGGGCTACAATTCCCATCATCCCTGACCACTGGTCCTGTTAGCTAGGGATGATGGGAGTTGTAGTCCCAAAACAGCTGGAGGGCCAAGTTTGGCCATCACTGTTGTAGTGGTTACATCCAGATCTTCAAAACTGCACCCTCCACGTAGCCCACAAGGGATAAATAGTTCTTCTCCAGAGGAAGCATGAAAAGTAATATTGACTCCATTTCCTCTGCAGAAGTACTACAAAAGCTTATAGAGTAAGTATTAAATCCTCTAAGGCAGGGACGTCCAACTCCCAATAGACTGTGATCTACTCACAGTGTAAAAAAACTGGCAGCGATCTACCCATTGTCGTTGGATGGATCAAAGTTGTTGAGCTTTTTTGGGGAAGCCAAGGTGGTTGAGCTTTTTTTAGGAAGCAAATGAATGAATGGAACTGAATATATGAATGAATGGAACTGAATGAGCATTGCGATATACACAGAACATAATCAAAAGTTGATTATATAAAACAGTTGAGGGTCCTGAATCCCCAGTCCGATAGTGGAACTTAATCTGATGGCCCACTTTTTTTTGCCAGGAAGCAAAAGTTGCTGAGCTTTTTTGGAAAGCAAAAGTTGTAGAGCTTTTTTTTGGGGGGGGGAGTAGATCACTGAGTGGCCAGAGATCTACCAGGAACACCCCATGATCTACCAATAGATCACATTCTACCTGTTGGACGTGCCTGCTCTAAGGAATCTGAATACTGATTCATTTATTGCCAGTGTTGTTCTCCTTAGATGTTGTTGGACTACCAGCAGCATGGAAAGTGGTGACGGATGATGGAAATGGCACATGTGGGGGACCCCAGAAAAGCTACCTCTGTTTGAGATGGATTAAAAACTCTATTAACAACTGAATGAATCCTATTCCCCCCCCCCCCCCGCAACACTGAACATTTTACAGGCCACGATCATGCCGCCTACAGCACAGGTAATGTCTCCTGATATTTACACGGCAATGGAAACAACATTTTTTGCAATGGCAAATATTTTATCACCTGCATCTCGTCTAGTTTGGATTGAATGTCTGGAGGGAAATCTCCTGCTCCGCAGCTAAAAGGGTCAAAAGGTTCTGCTCCAAAAAGGTCTCTCTCTAGAAAGAAGAAGAATAAAAAAAAGGAATCAGCAACATAAGAGGTGGAGTGTATGGAAACTTAGATACTGAGACCAGCTGGTGAAACTCTGGACTTGAGAATGCAAAGCAGCGATATTTGCAACCAGTGTTCTGCTGTGTTCTAGAAGGTCTGTACTGGATGGTTCGCTTGAGCCACCACTCTTGACCATTGCATCTTGGCAACCATTAATTTTCACTTCATTTCCCCTAAATTATTTTTCAAGAGGGCATCTCCACGAATTTCAGGCTAAATCTGTATGAAGCATAGTCATCTTTTTTTTTTTTAAAGCATACAGCCCCTGCAGGTCATTCAGAAACTGGAGTGTGTGTGTGTGTGTTTTTTTTTTTTCTCTAAGCAGGGCACATATGCAGAGTAAGTAAGTTGTTCCAGCAAACAAGCCTCGGATCACCAGCTCATTAGTTTTGGTTACGACTACACAGTGTTTTCTATCAAAAAATGAAGCTCGAGGGGGGAAAATAATGGTTTGGCTCGCATTATATTTCTCTTACACAGAACTGAGCTAAATCCGAACAGCTGCTCAAAGGCATCCAGAACAGGCACCTTCCAAAAACCCCTCCAGGCATGATACAGCATACCAGTGATGGGGAGCATGTGGTCCTCCAGAAGTTGTTAGACCAGCTCCCAGCAGCCCAAGTCAGTGTAGTCGATAGCCAGCCCCTCTTAATCTTTGTGAACTGGCAGGATTCACAGTGCAGGTTGAAACAAACAAAGAAACAAATTTCTTCCAGTAGCACCTTAGAGACCAACTAAGTTTGTTATTGGTATGAGCTTTCATGTGCATGCACACTTCTTCAGATACCTAGATAACTAGTGCAAGTTGAGTTATGCTACAGGCATGGATTGTGGACCCTGCAAGTGCTGAAACAGTGCGGGTAATCCCAGCAATTAGGGATGATTTGCACGCTCGGAGAAAAGAAGGTAGCACATTGTTCCTGGGACTGTACCACACATCAGAACATATTCTGGTGGTGGAAATCACCTAAATGATGCCCAGTGCATCCAAAAACATCCGAACCCCCAAAATTAGAACACCAGAAAGCTCAAAGCAACTTCTTGCTCAATTGCTTCCTCCTTCTATTCTCATGATGCTTTAAATCTTTTATTTCCCAGATGTTACAGTTCAGATTATATTCTGCTTTAACTAGCTAGAGATTGACAAGAGAATTACACAAACACATTTTTTCTGATTAATGCACCTCTCATTTTTTTATATTAAAAATGAGTATTTTCCCCTTATTTGCAGATTTCCCATTGCTGTCCTGTATTAATTTGTGCTGCACATCTATCCCTGCCATGGCTTTCACAGTGTAATAATTCCTATTCTAAAACAGGAGTGGGTGTGTGATATTTCAAACACTCCCAGAATGTATGACCATATCAAGTTGTTTTATGGATGAATTTCTCAACCACAATAATAACATAACAGAAGAATGATTTATAAGGCTGTGCTTTATGTGTGGTTATGGAGTTTTTGGAGCAAGGTCTTAAATCTGGCATTTCTGTTTCACACTTTAAAAGACCTGGAAGTGATTGTTGCAGCTTCTAAAATTACTACTATTGATCCATGAAATATAAAATCACCTCGTGAAAATGCATTATAATAATATACTGAAATGCTAAATTCAGTAAAATACAGAGAGAGATTGATTTACCTATTACAAGATGCAAGATCTTCAAATAAATAATGACTGCATTTTCCTTTTACAACACACTATTTGCCTATCTCAACAATCCTTACAACAGCCCTGTAAGGTAGGCTGGCATTACTTATCTTCATATTGCAGTTAACTGGGAAGAGCTCTAAGAGATGATGGCTGTGATAGGCCACCTTGTGAGTGGGTTCAAGAGACGAGATTTCAGACAACAGATCTGAGCAGAGGTCTTTGCATTGCAAACTCTTTAAGCTAGCCATTTCATTAGTGCTTTTATAACATCATGAAAGTATTATTGCCTCTTTCAGACCATTCTTTTTATGGTGAAGAATCCAGTACGTTTCCAGACTTTGAACTTAATTTTGAAATGTGGTTAGCAGTGTTCAAATATTAGTTTCAAAATAAGGTTCTTCTTTTGGTAATCTGTTATGAAAAATAAAGGGGTAAAAGAGAAGCACTCATGTGGACAGTGGAAGTAGTTGGGTTCAAATGTTTCTTTGAAGACAATTTGATCTGCAGACCTCCTGGAAAGGCTACTGCCCCCAAGGGTCTTACAGCACGAAGTAAAAAATTTGCCCTGTTGTTATTGGTGGTAATCAAACTATTTCCTAAGAAGGGAGTATAAGATTTCGTTCATCTGTTATCAGATTTTAGTTGCTTTTTTCCTATTGGGACACTTTTATCTCAGAAATATCCTCTTTGGCTTCAAAACACATCAAAAGATGTCTCTTGGCATTGGCAATGCGAAAGCCTAACATAATTGTGGATTTGTCCCCTCGTTTTCAGCCATTGCAACTCCCCTGCTTGTTTCCCCCCAGTAACTCCAAAAGGGCTGGAGATTTCCACTATTTTCCGGAAACATAAACTATATTTTTCCTTTGATGTTTTGCCCGCATAGATCTTTGGCTGCCTGCTGAAGCAAGAAATCAACCTCTGCTTTCAAGCCAGACATCTATGTTCCTTGGGGTTAAAGGCACCACATAGTGCCCTGCTCAAGATAATACAATTCACTGATTACTATCTGGGGAGATGAGCACATCAAGTCAGGTAAAGAGCTCTGGACAACTTAGGTCCAACATTCCTTAAGGACTGCCTGAGCCCTTCTAATCTGGAAGAGTGCTGTTTACCGCTGTGATACAGAGGCCTGTTGGGCACATATTTTTGTTAGTTTCACATTGTCGAATACTCTTCCAGCAAATTTGGCAGGCACCATGCCTTTTCAGGCGATCATGCATTTTTGTCTGATGTGGTGATGTCATCACATCAGACAAAGCATCATTACATCAACCCGTCTGTGATCCCAGACTTAGTGGCACCTATTTGTGTGGCATATCAAGAAAAACGCCACTAAAACGATGGCACGAAATCGGTTTCAAGTAATGTTTTTGTGTGGGTGTGGGTGTTCAATCAAAGCGGAAATTGATTTGGGGGGAGGCGGAGGAAATTTACATTGCCAAAATCATTGTTTGTTTCCCCAACAATAAAAAACTGTTGAACGTTTGGTACCATCCCACTTATACTTAATGTTAACAAAGTTAATGTTAACTATATTACCAGATAGCTGTAGAAATTATCTGGGAGTAATTACAGACACTTGGCCATAGACCAGGGTTAAAATAATACTAGCAGATCCAGCAATACTTCTGAGATACTTCCCCAAAGAACCACATAGGCAGTTCTGAAGTCGAGTGTAAACTACTTTTATCTTTCCATGCGGGATTCAATGGGCACAGGTTTTTCTTCTCCAAAACATAGCGTCCCCTGTGTGTTCCTTCTTTAGCCACTGGGATATGAGATTGCAACTACCTTTTCTTTTCAGGGGGACACACACAAAAAGGTGTGGCACTAGTTGAATCACGGCTGAAGTGTCACAACGAAGACCGTAGAAGTGTTTTCCTGAAGTTAACACAGGACTAAAACATATCCTCAGATGGCTTTTGCACAATATGAAACAATATATCCAGGCCCCTAGTTAGCACATATATAGTTGAACGCCTACTTAGTTTTAACAGCCAAAAGGGGACAAGCAAATGTTTACAACAAACATGCTATTTTAATTTCTGCATTGAGTGGAGTTATTACTTGAACATACCAAAGGGTCACAAGATGCCCCCCAAAATACTCAAACTCTCAAAGAACAGGAACACTGTGAACCCAGCACTATCGTTTTTTAAATGCGTGGTTTCCAAAAACCGTATTTGGCTTAGTATGAAGATGAAAACAAATCAGGTCAGTTGATTACAAAACTTACTGATCTCTGCAGATCTACTGGGCACTGGAGGAGGCTGTGTGCCATTGCGAGTAGGTGTTGATGACTGAGGGGATATGGGAGAAAAGGGAACCATATCAAAGATGTCAGTGGAGGGTGATTTAGGTGTCACACTGCCTGCCTACAATAAGGACAATAAACATTAGGGCAAAATTTCACATGACAAAATCACAATATTGAACTTTTTTTTTTTAATTTTTGCATGCATGCAGAAGATAAAAAGCTACGTTTTCAAACAGAAGAGGGCATGCAAAAAACAAAAGAGCTGATATGAGGAATTGGCATCTGCAGCTTGAGGTTTATGAAACATGCTAAAGCCTTCAGTCACGCACCAACCAGTATTGCAATACTTTCACAGTTTTAGCGTATCTGGTGTATCCAGAATTGAATGACTTTTAGATACAAAACATATTTGAATGGAGAGAGAGATAATGCCCATTTCTAAGGACAGCTGGCTATACATCAGAACATACAGAACTAGTGCCTGAAATTAAGAGATAACATATCAGTTTTGTTTTATTACCTCTTGTGTCATAGTAGGATTAATATTCTGAAAACCTGACATAGCACTTGCTCTAAACACTTAGAAACCATTATGTAATAAAGCAGTAATTTGGATGAAAACACATTAAGGACCATGAATATTGTTATGTACTGAGCTGAATCCTAGAACAATAGGATTCAGAATCAGCGGGAGCTACCCAATCCAACTCCAGGTGGAAATGAATCCGCAACCTGATTGGCCTGCTGGAGCAGCCAATCAGGCGGCTGGCAGAAGTGAAGCTGCTACCTGATTGGCCTGTAGGAGCAGCCAATCAGGCTGCAGGCAGAAGTCAATCCAAAACCTGATTGGCCCACAGGTGTAGCCCTGAAGTAGCCAATCACGCAAGGCCCATTGTGTAAATAATGTATATAAGCAGATGGTTTTGGGAAAAGAGCCATTCTTCTTCTCCTCTTCTCCTTGATGACTATGAGCTGAATAAAGAGCATGAAATTCACTCTCGACTCCGAGTACATTTCAAATATATTGAAACTACAGGGTAACTTCTTCTTCTTTTTTAAGTTCAGCTTAGCACTGTAGAAACCTCATCACTAAATAAAGCCCAGAAATTCTGGTCAGCTTCAGCAAAGTATAATTTGCTGAAAATATACTTTTCTGTCCGATTAAGATTAATAGCTACAGTCATTTCACCATTGCTATCCAAGTAAGAATGCTTTCCTAAGAGGAAAATATGCAGCAATAACATACAGAAAGCAGAGTGATGATATGCATAAGATAATCTAAGTAAGCTTTCCCATTACAGGGAGCTAACAAGCAACTTTGTTTTATTGACAATGCAGAAAAAATACCCCTAACAGAAAATCCAAACCATGTCTCAAATGTTGTGCAAAACAATCTGCAGTTTGGTTATACTGATATTACAGTGGTGCCTCGACTTACGAATTTAATCCGTTCCGAAGGCACCTTTGTAGGTCGAAAAATTTGAAAGTGCACCATTGGAAATGTGATTTCCCATAGGAATGCATTGGAAACGGAAAAATTCATAAGTCGAAGCAACCCCATCTAAAAATTCGTAAGTTGAAAAAACCCTATCTAAAACCGCCACGGTTTCCGTTCAGATGTCGATAAATTCATAAGCGTGTGGCCATCTGCCCCATTCGTAAGTCAAAAAATTCAGTTGCCCAGTCGTTCGTAAGTCGAGGTGCCACTGTATAAAGGAACATGGCTAACTGGACGTAGAATGACCAATTATCTTCACATTGTAATGGAATAAATTGATGCCAGTGCCATGTTTCTAGAGGTGATGTTTTTCTTCCCTCTTGCCATGCAAGGCTTCTTGATATGTTGTGTTTTAACTGGTGGTTAGATACATTCAGCATCGCTCTTTTTTTTGGTTCCTGCATATTAACAGTGTTCATACATCACATAGTTCTGGGTTGTATCTAATGGTGCCCTTCCATAAGCGGAAGGAGTCCTTCAATCTATGGAAATACCCTTGATCTAGTGGAGCCTCTGGACTACTCCTTGTACAATGGGTTCCCTCCAGTCATCTCCTCATGCCCCCACCCTGCCCATGGGTTTGGGTGGTTGTGCTGTTCAGAGCACCCCCAGAACTGCACAAGGGGGTGGGGGAGAAGGAGAAGGGAGATGGTTCTGTCTGGCAAGCCAAAATGCTTGTGCTGATGCAACAATCAGAAGAATGTGACGTTGAATTTCTCCCAGAGAACCTTAACGCTTCTTACCACAAATATGCTTATAACAAAATAAAAAATAAAAAATTGAACAAGTCTTTTTGTGTTCACGCACAAACATCACACACACTCCTTCCGCGACAGCCGGCCACTGGCTTCTTGTACTATCTGTTCAGAGTTACAAAATGATGGAAAGTTTTGTTCCTGGGTCACAGGCAGAGAGAGAGAGGAACGTGCATTTTCTATAAAGGCTGGTTTCAAAAGGAAGGATAGGCTTGGCATCTTAGAGGTAAGTTTGGAGGAAGGTTCAGAGTATTCCTGGTTCTATTTCTCCTATGTTCATAAGGTGCTCTGTCTATGCCAGGCATAGGCAAACTCAGCCCTCCAGATATTTTGGGACTACAACTCCCATCACCCCTAGCAAACAGGACCAGTGGTCAGGGATGATGGGAGTTGTAGCCCCAAAACACCTGGAAGGCCGAGTTTGCCTATGCCTGGTCTATGCATTCCCAGACTCTTCAGCATCTTCTAATTGAAGTTTATAGTGTTACAGTATTCTACTGGAAAGAAATCACTGATGACAAATGACTACACCAGGGGTCAGCAAACTTTTTCAGCAGGGGGCTAGTCCACTGTCCCTCAGACCTTGTGGGGGGCCGGACTATATTTTGAAAAATAATATGAACGAATTCCTATGCCCCATAAATAACCCAGAGATACATTTTAATTAAAAGGGCACATTCTACTCATGTGAAAACATGCTCATTCCTGGACTGTCCGCGGGCTGGATTTAGAAGGCGATTGGGCCGCATCCGGCCCCCGGGCCTTAGTTTGGGGCCCCCTGGACTACACATATTGCCTCATTTTTTTCAAATCGCCAGCAATTAGTCTGCAGAGTGTCACGGTCCGGTCGGCGGGCGTCAGGACCAGAGGCAAGATGGTGGTGAAGAAGCAGGAACAGGTGCAGGGCTGAGGGTCCAGCAGCAGGCAGTTGCAGGGTCAAGGAGCAAGGCAGAGACGAAGGTCCACAGGGCAAGAAGCAAGGCGAAGGCTCAAGGAACAAGAAGCAACGCGAAGGCTCAAGGAACAAGAAGCAAGGCAAAGGTCCAAGGGTCGAGGAGCAAGGCGAAGGTCCAAGGGTCGAGGAGCAAGGCGAAGGTCCAAGGGTCGAGGAGCAAGGCGTCGTCAAGGCGAGGGTCCAAGGAACAAGAAGCAAGGTGAAGGTCCAAGGGTTGAGGAGCAAGGCGTCGTCAAGGCGAGGGTCCAAGGAACAAGAAGCAAGGCGAAGGTCCAAGGGTCGAGGAGCAAGGCAAAGGCAAAGCAAAGGTCCAAGGAGCAAGGATCAAGACGTCAGCAAGGCAAGGGTCCACGGAGCAAGGAGCAGGAGGCCAGATGCAACCAGGCAGGGATAGTGTTGCTGTGGCCAAGAGCTGAAGGGAAATGCTGGGCTTTTATCCCTCCCAGCCCCTGCCACCAGGTGCAGTGAGATAACAAGTGGCCTCACCTGAGAGACTACTCCTTGCCTCTCCAGCACAAGCTGAGGTCTTCACCTGTGTGGCCACGCCTTGCTTCTCCAGCACAAGCTGAGGCAGGCCCCAGTCCTGCAAAGCACTACAGGCCCCAGAGCCTGACTCCTGCCCATACTCCTGACACAGAGCAGGCCCGGCTCTAGGTGTAGTCCCGGTGGCACAGGGCGCCAGGGCGCCGAGCCGGCAGGGGGGGGGGGCTCTGCATGGCGAAGCCGTACGGAAGCCGTTCTGCGCGCTGCGCGCTGCGAGGGCGGGGGCGCCGGAGCGATCTCTGCGCCTCAGTGCCAGGGCGCCCAACCTGCTTGAGACGGCCCTGCTGCAGAGCATGGTGAAGTCACTTAGTCTTCCAACTTTGCTTGCTGACTTCAGCTGGATGGCTGCTAAATTGCAGCTGGCAAGAGGACTCTCTAGACCAGGCATCCCCAAACTGCGGCCCTCCAGATGTTTTGGCCTACAACTCCCATGATCCCTAGCTAAGAGGTCCAGTGGTCAGGGATGATGGGAATTGTAGTCCAAAACATCTGGAGGGCCGAAGTTTGGGGATGCCTGCTCTAGACTTTGAGGCAAGTTGGGTTCTTCTGCAAGCTGAGCATTCTCTGCTGTTATGTGCCACTATGTACTTTACCCCGTCTGTCTTTAAGAAGGGAGGCCTCCTGTGCAGCAAAACTAGTCCTCCTTTCATCAGATGTGGATATTGAATTACTGGTTTTGAATGTGGAACTGAATGACTATCATACAAAGGTTAGAATGCACTACAGTACTTAGAACTGTCTTAATAATCCCTAGTCTAGTCACAACAAAAAGCCCGTGCACTCTTGAAATTAGAAGTATCTTCTAAAGGAAGAAGCTGTGGTCCAACAACATCTACCACCTGTTGGCCACCCATT
Source organism: Zootoca vivipara (assembly GCF_963506605.1). Taxonomy (NCBI): domain Eukaryota; kingdom Metazoa; phylum Chordata; class Lepidosauria; order Squamata; family Lacertidae; genus Zootoca; species Zootoca vivipara. The sequence goes on along the minus strand of NC_083276.1, from coordinate 118,902,645 downwards.
TTAAACACACTGGAGAAACATGAATATAAGTGGCAGATAAACCGATTCTGCCTTTATGTAGAATGGATAATACGGTAAGTATCACTTCTTAATCACCTAAAAACAAGGCACTGTACCTTGTAGGACTTAACAGGTAAACACCATGTTCTGCATATGTAGAAGTCTTTCCATGTAACAGATTTGCCAAATTCTGACCCAAATAATGCAACCTGCCCAATTTGTTTGTACACAATTACTATGTACTTTGTTTCCTTCTCTGAGTTCTCTGGGGGGGGGGGAAGCCAAGTCTCATCCAAATGACTTCCTCTGTCTCTGCAACTAATATATTAACTGCTTATTAACTCAGAACAGTTGTGATAAACACACACAACTTTTGCTGAAAGTGAAATATGTTGATGGATAGCATTTGGATACTGTATAAGCCATAGGCTCTTAATTTATAATAAAATCCTGCTAATTTATAATAAAAACCCATCATAGAAGTTTAGTCATCAAATGTTGGTCTTTGATTGTGTGAAAAACAGATTCCATCAGGAGTTATGACAGGATTATGACATCACAAGCCTTACGTGGAATCTATGAATTATTTTTACAGTGGTGCCTCGCTTAACGAATGGTCTGCTTAATGAAATTTCCGCTTAACGAAAGGTTTTTTCAAGTGGAGGTTACTTTGCTAGATGAATTCGTTTTATGAAAAATTCGTCTAGCGAATAGCTGTTTCCAATAGGAATGCATTGAAATTCAATTAATGTGTTCCTATGGGCAAAAACAATTCAATTTTTCAATGCATTCCTATGGGATTCGCTAGATGAATTTTTCGTTATAAGAAAAGACCCGTGGAATGAATTAAATTCGTCTAGCAAAGCACCACTGTAATTCATTTTTGGATTTCACACACACAAAAATCCAAACCCAGACATTCCAAACAATTTTTTAAAAGCTGACGCCCATCACAAAAAAAAAGTTCTTTTTTTTTGTCCCCCACCTTCTTCTGACAAATTTGTAGTAAATTATGGGCAACATGCATAACAATCTCCTATTGAAAGTCAATGAGTCTTGAATGTTTTTGACTCTGTCTGGGCTGCTCTGAATGGCCGGGATCTGAAGAAACTAGCTGTAAATGAACCAACTGTGCATCCCTAGTGGTTTCTTCTGCACCAGGAGTCTCCTTCGCAACAAGACAAAAGGTACTAAGTTAGCTGAACGTGACTAACTTTCCCCACTGATTCCAATGAAGCCAAGTTCAACAAGTTTAGTTTGGACCTGAACAAAAGTGTTTTTGGATCTGAAAAAGAAAAAGAAATCCTAAAATATATAGCTAAACACACACAAGTCCTTAAGCAAGGCTAGGGATTCTTGCCATTGCAACTGATTTCATCTTTAAATGAATGCGGAAGTCATAAATAGGTCTCTTACTAATAAATGCATAAAGTATAAATATGTGCTATAAGGAATAAAATGTTACAACAGAAAATCTACACAAGGCAGTTAATGGAGTTACAGATCTTTGAAGAGCGAGAGAATCAATCAGTAACATCTGAATCTCTTAAATTAGTTTTTCCCCATTCACTTATTGCAATTAAACAGTATTTGCTTTTGTTTCTCTCAAGAACACCAATCATAATGAGAGAATTGATCTTTGTTTCGAAATAAGTGCATACTTGCACTACCTGAATGATCATGAGAAGCATTTTTATTGGGTAAACCCATGCAAAAAGCCATGTTTGCCAAGGACAGCCAATTGCTAACTGCAAACAGAAAGAGAAGGTTGTATCAGCCCATTCTTACAATCAGGAAGCATGTTACAGCTCATCTTTGGGATAAATAATGGGCATTCTTCATTTTGCACAGAGTTAAAGTGAACTTCAACAAAATCAAGTGCTCTACATTGCCGACCACATCTCCTACTGACTTCCCACATTTTATTTAAAGCTGTCCAATCACAATTCTTCAGAGATTGTAAGCTTTGCATTGTGAACCAATAAACCGGGCTCATCTTTCACTTTCCCTATTGGTAATTAATAGTTCCATTTAAAAATAAAATAGAATTCCAAGGCTGGAATTCTAAACAACCCCAGTAAACTTGACACTTATTTTTATGTTAGTGCCATTTGGGATTGAGGTATAAGAATTCCATTTGCTTTCTCAATTTAACCAGACAGCCCAAACGATATAGCGCAAGCTTATCCTTAAGCGTTTTTAAAGGAGAGTCAGTCTCGGTATGCCAAACATTTCTGCACTGCTCAGAAGTAAATGAAATGCTTCTGGCCTGTCCTTTAACCACTGTACAAAATGTAGTGCTTTGATACAATTCATACACAACAAAGATAGGAAGGTTGAGGAAAAAAAATTGACTGCTTGTGCCCAGGTGGATTACACGAGGTCTTGGGATGCTGTGCTCATGGACTGGCTTTGGAAGACCACTTTTGGTAGGTGGTGGTGTTAATAGTCCAGATGAGTGTCTGGAGTCAGGAGAGTTCATAGGAGTTAGTGTAATGGAAGAGATATCTAAACAAGGAGCAGAATCCTCATTGCTACACCAGAAAAAGGTGGTGGGTCTTTGAAACATGTCATGTTCATAATCAGACTGTATGTGCAGCAGCAGCTGTAAAGGAATCACAGAAAGAGAATATATATATATTCTAAGGAGTGAAAGTGGTAAGAAAAGGGAAAGAAAAAAAAGAGCACAAAAATTTGCTTGTAAACTAACATTCCACAATATTAGGAATAAAAAGTGAACCTTTTTTTTCTTACATCACAGTAACAATGAGTAATCCAGTACTGTACCGGCAGAAGCAAATTTAACATCTCCATTAAAAATCATTGCAAATTTTAAAATTTTAAAATCATGTCTTCTATATCCTTAAAAATATCCCCATGAACCAAATATGCTTGAAAATCTTCATGTCTGCATTTGTTCTGGCATATACAGTAGTAGGCACACAAGTTTGCATGGTTAAAGCACAGCCCAGTATTTTATGTATTTAGCATAACTTCACAAACCATTTCTCTCTCACCAAGCACACATACAACACAAACTTCCTACAAGTTTCACATTGAGAAGGTTATCTCCCCCCCCCCAAAACAGGCTTTTGTGTGGGGCTGCTTTCCAAGCACACATAACTCCAGGGAGCAAAGAGCTGAACTTATATTAGCAAGGCCCTTAATAGCTGGGTATGTGTGTGTTATCTAGTTTCTTCCTATGTATTTTTGTGTTTTTATATTGCAAACCAACCTGTGAGTGATCCTCAGATAAAAGGTGGTATAGAAATAATATTAATAAATAAATCAATAAAAATGACGTATACTCTTGCGGTAAAGGTAAAGGTACCCCTGACCATTAGGTCCAGTCGTGACCGACTCTGGGGTTGCACGCTCATCTCGCATTATTGGCCGAGGGAGCCGGCGTATAGCTTCCAGGTCATGTGGCCAGCATGACAAAGCCACTTCTGGCGAACCAGAGCAGCACACGGAAACGCCGTTTACCTTCCCGCTGTAGCGGTTCCTATTTATCTACTTGCATTTTGACGTGCTTTCGAACTGCTAGGTTGGCAGGAGCTGGGACCAAGCAACGGGAGCTCACCCCGTCACAGGGATTCGAACAGCTGACCTTCTGATCAACAAGCCCTAGGCTCAGTGGTTTAACCCAGAGCGCCACCTGTACTCTATAGTACTCTTGTGTAGAGTACTATTGTACTCTATAGTACTTTATAGTACTCTTGTGCACCACATGTACTCTATAGTACTCTTTGTTGGGCAAAATACGCACCAACCGAGTGGCAACAGCGGCAGGGCCGACGAAATAACAAAGTCGTCTTCAGTATCGTTGCTTGCTTTTATTTATAATTATATACAACACACTCCTCTACTCCTTTCCTCTCATTTCACGATACATCACCACCACCACCACACCCATGAACCATTTGCTTAAATACAGAATTCAAAATAGTCAATTACCCAATCACATTACAGTAAGCAAACTCTACTTCAATTATTCAAATTCAAATAATTCACACAGTGATCTACGACATCAATCACTTGCGATCTGCAGTCCATTGGCAGTAGGAGTACAATATGGGCATGTCTTTAAGCCAGCAGCCTATATTCAAAACTTGACAGTGCCAAACTACCGAAGGCTGTTCACAAAAGCAAGACTGAATGTTTTCCCCTCTTCAGTGCTGGAGGGCAGGATGAGAGGAGTACCCTACCAGGAAAGACTGTGCTCGTGCACCCATGATGTAGATTCTATAAAACACATTGTGCTGCACTGTGGGAAGTTTGAGCAAGCTAGGGCTGAAGTGATTTCACCCCTGCTAGCCTTGCTCCCAGGAAAATCAGAGGATTTCTATATCAGGTTCCTATTGGAAGACCGGTCAAATGCCAGAACACTAGCAGTGGCAAAGTTTTTATCGGTGGTCACAAGAACTAATGTTTCCTATTCCGAATTTGGTAAGATGTCTGAGTGGTTTGAGGGCGGGGTGTCCCAGCTGTGTATCGCTTGGTAACGAATTGATGGGTCTATGGACCGTAATAAAGATTGTTGTTGTTGTTGTTATTCAAATTAGCAAAAGCTCACAGGTGTGCTATCATTCAGAACAAGGTTGCAAACACACATCTCTGTGTAGCACCATTGACCACATCAGTCTTAAAGGAAAAACCTAACACTCTTGTGGTACTATATATATTTTTAGATTCTTGATCTGCTATTGCTGGCTATGCAGTTTACTGGCAATTGATTGCAACCTACTCTGGGATCACCCTAATAGAAATGTTTTAAATAAAAAAAAACTGTTTAAGCTCTTATTGTGATATCATATGGAAGCAATAAATCATACTTCCTTAAACTACTTAGGCTCAAATGCTAGAAGTTACCTCTGATTTAATGCCAAAGCAAATCCGAAAAATGAACAGCACAGACAGAGAACACAAATCCTACTTATGAACCCAAGATGCTGATGTTAGGAAACAGGCAGGAATCCCACAGAATTCAAGCACAATGCACCATTGTGTACACTCAGCAATCCTTGACATCTCTGCCCATGACTAACACTTTCACTGGTAGGGAGACTGAGCAAAACACGCAGCTAGGAATGTAACCAGCAATGGAAACCACATTATAATAATCATGGTACAACTCCTACATAATTATTCAGGAAATGGTAAAAACAGCATTAATCTATATTACATACAAATCTGTCTTTAATGGATATGTTACAATAAGTAGGTTAGGTTTTAATAAAAAAAAGACAGTTTTGGAAATAATTCTAGATTAAAAACATTTGCACTTAGTTTGTGGGAAATCAAGGAAGGGCATTAATAAAAACGAAAGCCCTCACTTAACATCCTGAGTTCACGCGACCAAAATCCTATTTTTTTGACTTTTTGTTTTTTGGTCCAAATAAATATATTGCCCAACTGTAGATTTCTTCTGATGAACCAACATGGATCCTTCTCAACTTTAGCTGAGAAAGGCATTTCGACTTCCCCCCCTTCCGCTCTCATGGCTTGAAATGTTCGTCTATACAAAGCTGGCTAAGATACATAGTTCGGAGAAGAAACAAGCCGTTGCCATGGCAAGGTTAAACTCAAATTGACTGCTTTGATCAGTGGAATTGGCAGTACTACAGGTGCCATATAATGCTCAGCATTTCGGTAATTTAGTGTGGCAGTGCCTGGGAAACCCTTCCAGATGGGTGGGGTAATAATAATAATAATAATAATAATAATAATAATAATAATAATAATAATAATTACACTTTGCTAACTGAGATCAAGCAGTCACCTTCACTGTATTCTTTTCGGCACCTGCTAAAAATCTTCAGAACCAGATGTTTAAGGAAGTTGAGGTAATTTTAACCTGCTGTAGTATTTTAACTTTTGTTTGTTTTAAGGTAGCGTATTTATTTCACTATTTTATATTTTGTAAACTGCTTTGAGGCCTTTTTTAAAAACAATCAAGCGGTGTATAAATTTTATGAAATATGACGTGCAGCGTAAATTAATAATGCAGTCTTCTTCAGTAAAAGAATAAAAGCTTTACTGAGTTAAAACTTGTTTGCAAATAAACAGCATAGTGAACAGAAGATTTAATCTAGCTTCAGAGCATACACAGAGTACAGACTTCACAGAGCACAGGCTCCATGCCTAAGTCAGGCTCCACACACACTGACTCCACCCGACTCAGGCCCCACTGAGTCTGCCTGCAAGCAGATACAAACATTTATACAGAGAATGAGTCATCCTCTAGATGAGTCACAGTAATTCAGCATGCTGAGAGATTCTGCCGCTTTTCAGCATTTCACAACATTTCTAGACTCCTTTACTGCTTCCTTTTACTGCTTCTGCTCTCAAATACCTTTGTCACATGACAAATACAATAAGGTAAAGGTGAAGGACCCCTGACAGTTAAGTCCAGTCACAGACGACTCTGGGGTTGCGGCGCTCATCTTGCTTTACTGGCCGAGGGAGCCAATGTTTGTCCGCAGTTTTTCCAGGTCATGTGGCCAGCATGATTAAGCCGCTTCTGGCAAAACCAGAGCAGCGCACGGAAACGCCGTTTACCTTCCTGCTGGAGCAGTACCTTTTTATCTACTTGCACTTTGACGTGCTTTCGAACTGCTAGGTTGGCAGGAGCTGGGACCGAACAATGGGAGCTCACCCTGTCATGGGGATTTGAACCACCGACCTTCCGATTGGCAAGCCCTAGGCTCAGTGGTTTAGACCAGTGTTTCCCAACCTTGTACCTCCAGCTGTTTTCGGACTACAATTCCCATCATTCCTGATCACTGGTCTTGCTAGCTAGGGATGATGGGAGTTGTAGTCCCAAAACATCTGGAGGCACAAGGTTGAGAAACACTGGTTCAGACCACAGCGCCACCCGCATCCATTGACAAATACAATTCAATATTACAAATTATGGATTTAAACTTGGTCTGTCTTTTTGCTATGGAAGCAAACGTAAAACTAAGGAAAAGAATTAACAAGGCAACATGTTCATTCTCAAGAATGAGCTTTGATTCCTGCTCAGCTGATCAGCAAAGATTAAATCCAGCTGCCTTAGTAGTGTGATCTAGTTGACTGCTGGGAACAGGATCACAGAGCCAGTGCAGGGTTAAACACTGTGCTTTCTCGCATCAGCTGATGTAACTAGTGATGCCAGCTGAAGGGCGGGTGGGCCTGGTTTGGGAAAAATGGCTTGGAGACTTCCCCCTGCCTCTGCCCTATACCCACTTCCTTGTGAGCAAACATCAACAAACTTTTCGAAGTGGACTGAATCTCAAATCATGTGTTTTGCTACCAGCAACTTGGCTCCTCTCCTCAGTTCATTCGAGGACAAGAACATTATCCCAACTTCCCTCTTGCTTTGTAGAATATTACAGAGAGGATGCTTCCCAACAAACTTTCATCCGGCGTAGAAATTTTGCAATAGTGAGAAGTTCCAATACCTTTACTTGGGGGCAAGTGGAGAGGAGGCAACTTTGCCGTCTTTGCCCATGGAGATAGCTAGGAAAATAAAGGGGTGTGTGTGTGTGTTTTGATTTGTGGAAACCTATGCTTAGGATCAGGAACTCTAGACCAAAACAAAGCAAAACTCCCTGAAAATGATGGGATTCATTGAACCAGGAATGAGCAAAAGGCCTACCAATTACATCATGACACTGTAGCTCTGTCTCAATAAAAGAACGAGGAGTCAGAAATCCCTATGGGAACATCTTGGGACAAATCTCTGCCTGCAAACTGCCCGACACTAGTTTAGGTATTTTCTGGTAGATATATTTATGATAGATGGATGAGTTGGGAGTTTTTAACTAAATATGCAAATTATGTTTATCAGATTGCAAGAGAAGCATTGGGGATCTGCATGTGGGGAGGAATATGCAGTAAGGACAAGGGGTTAGGTTTAGCATAACACCTTTGAAGGCTTTGTGTTACAGAAATAACCTTCCCATTACTGCTTTGTTTTCCATTTTTAGCATCATGATTAATAATATATACTGTATTATGCTATTTAAAAAATCATTGTAAATATCCTCACTAAAAGCAATGTCAGGGCTCTAACGTATGATTAATATGCATTTTAAAATCCATATATTAAATATTCACTAAACAGAAAAGTTGAAAGTAGCTCATTTATTTTTAACGCAAAATTCGAACCACACTGAACTTTTTTTGCATTATAACTTGATGAGTAATTTTACATTTGCTGAAGCCTATAGCCAAACGTGGGTTCTCTCCCCCCCCCCTACAGCCTTAAGAGGATGACAAATATCAGAGGCAGCATTCCTAATGAGCAGTGGGAAATGAAATACCTTGAGCATAATGCTAACAATTAATTTGTGCTGGACAGGACATTCTCACAAAGTTTCAGGCAAATAATTTATGTGAAGGTTTCCGGTTTCCTCGCTTGCTCAAATTCTCTCAATCTTGCTGTGATCGTTCTGAAGAGGCGGGTGGCATTAGCAGCAGTGGAATGAGTGTTTTCCATAAGGAACAGAATGATAAACAATATATATAGTGTGTTACGTCTTTAATATTTGTTTTCACTAGTTTTTTAATGAATGTTTTATATTGCTTTATGTGAACCGCTCATTGGGTTTTGCTGATTAAGCATCAGATAAACCTTGTTAAGTAAAACTGTTCTTGGGTGAAGAAAGGAAGGGTGGTTTCCCTCCCTTGGGTGGGGCATTTGCCAGAGTACCAGCAGTAATAACAGCGAGCTTTGTGCTGGGTACATAGGAGAAAGGCAGAGGGACGTGCAAGATTAAAAGCTAGATTTGCCAAAGGGTTACTAGATTGCACTATAAGGCATAATTTAATCATCACTACCAAGGTTGTTTAAATCTGTGAAAAGTGGACCATCATGAAATTTATGAACTCACATCAATTACATTTATTTTCTCAAATCACTTTTTAGATTAGACACCATGTAATCCATTCTTTAATAAAATATTTATTTCATTCATTTTTTATTTTTATTTTAAAAAATAAAAATTGCTTTCCTTGCATGAGGAGCAGAATTCCACAGATTAAATATATACAACCACTGCGGACTTAACTAGACACAACTGCATGGAGGACAGAAGCACAAGAGCAAACAACTTTTTCACAGATATTGACACACGTAACTGAAAACAGCCACCCTGGATTAAAATTATTGGATAATTATTGGATAAAATTAAAACAAAATCAAAACTAAGTAGAAATCAGCAAAAGTTGCACTGCAAAATGAGGCCACATTTCACAAAAGGCACATACTCTGGGATCCTCAACATAAGGTAATTGCTTTTCTATGCCACTGACTGCCATTGTTGTAGCTTGCAAGCAATTTGTTCTTTATATGCAGCTGAACACATTAGGTGATAGTAGCATCACCCAAAACCATACTGTCATTGGCTTAATTAAGATTGAGTTTTCTTGCTTTCAAAGAATCCACTACAGTCGTACCTTGGTTTACAAACTGTTCCGGAAGTGACTGTTCCAGTTTGCAAACTATTTTTGGAAGCCGAATGTCTGACGGGGCTTCCGATTGGCTGCAGGAACTTCCTGCAGCCAATCAGAAACCGTGCATTGGTTTCCAAACGTTTTGGAAGTCGAACGGACTTCCGGAACAGATTTCGTTCGACTTCCAAGGTACGACTATGTATCCACAATCACACATGGAAACAAGAATGATAAGAAGAACCAAAATGGTCAACTATATCAAACAGGGAAAGAGCCATATGATTTTTGAGGCAGCTTTACGTGGAATTCGACTTCATACACACTTGCAGGAAGGATTAGGAAAAGGAAGTTAGTTAAGTGCATTGCATATAAAACAAACTGATAAGTAAGTAACCGTATGTTTGTGACAAAACTCTGGCAATGTTAGATACACCCAAATTTAGGGACTAGTTCTCTGGCAATGCTTAAGTTCTCTATATATAAAAAAGAGAGATGCTGACATGCGAAATAATGATCTAGAAGCCCTTCATCATACTTGGATGTTGTGGCACTTTGTAATTGTACTTTTAATTTGGCAAACTAACTTTTCAGGGACCCTTTCTCCTACTCTCATTCATGTTTCAACATTGAATCTTGATATTGAAACTAAGAGTAAAGTTAGCCAGTTTAAGGCATGACTGATTTCCCCCCCTTTCATTAGCTCATCACAATCTTAGAGTTACTTCAACACTGAAATTGCCATTTATTTGTTAAGTCAATCAGAAAAGAGCCTTTGGGTTATTTATTTAGAAGCAAAGTAAGCATTAAAAGTGTTAAAGTTATTGCATTCCTACTAAGAAAAAATGGCTTTGCCCGGGGTACTTACTGGCGATGTTTGCACTTGCGTTATTCTTAACTGGTTCTCCAAATCTTGTACCTTGTTTTTTAGCTCAATGTTTTCTGTTTCTAGTTCATGGATCTAAATAAAATAAAAATGGAGTTATTAGAAAGGTGAGATTAATGAACTGCGTTGGATTTATTGACTAATTCTTACTCACTTCCTGAATGAGCCCAGGAAAGCAAATAACCAAGGAACAAAATCTTTGCTGTTATTAAGAAAAGAGGTTTGTACAGAGGCAAGTTGTTGATACTTATCCATTAAAAATTCCCTCTCAAGGATGCATATCTCATATAGGAAGCAAATAGAATAATCGGGTCTTGCAATCAGGCGTGCTGGGTTCCACCCAACATTGTGGGTGCCCGGTGCACAGATGTGACATCATGCGCAGCACATGACGTCACACGTCACTGCCACAATGGGAGGGCCCAACGGAATGCCCCGCCACAGTGGGGTGTGTGTGATGGAGTCCCCCACCGCAGTGTGTGATGCATTGGGTCGCTCAGCCAAGCACCCTTAGAGAAAAATTTGTGAGTGCCCAGGCACCCATGGCCCTTTGGAGATGGTGACTATGCTTGCAAGAGATCAAGAGGTGCAAATTCTCCAGTGCATGGTGCATAAGACATGACTTTTCATGGAATCAAAATGGAGCTTATATACAGTAATATTATCAGCAACAGCTTTCAATGCGCTCGAGATTTTTCTACAATATCTACACACAAGTAAGTTCTAGTTAGGAAAAGTCCATTCTAAAGTTAATTGAAAGCTTTCTCCTCTTCGAGTTGAGGTTCAACTCATTTTATTGCTTCCTCTTGATCCAGGATTATTATTGACAAATAGACTGATTTGTCCCTGTATCAGTTTCTCTAACCATGGGATCAGAGTAGCTGGGTCATGTTGTTTTCTTTCATTTTCTTCTTCTTCTTTGCTTAATGCCAAAATACTTTAGAAAAAGAACATTAACCTGGAGAATTTACAGCGGCTATTTATTGGGCAAATTTATATGCTCCCTCTACTCCAGACAGCATAAAACTAAAAAGTAAAGCAAGTTGAAAAGAGGAAGTGCTCAATTTAAAGGCAAGGGACCCCCCCCCCAAAAAAAAAACTGTAATAATGTTTGGGGCAAATTTTCTGGAATCTTATCAAGTCATTACCACTGTAGCTCTCAAATAGCATTCTGAGGCAATAAAGCAGTGGGCATCCATGTACACAGGACATCCTATGCTGAATGGAATATTAAACAATAATCAACTGTGGCCAAATAGGCATTCATCTGACCAGTCAAGTTGGTGCTTGAACACCCTCTGACCTCTGCAGAACCATTCATACAGCTTCTAATGAAGCTATTCAAAAAACTGAAGCTCATGCTGTGTTTGTGTAGACCCGTACGCATACAGAATGTGCAATATTTGACTGGAACATTTAGGGCTAAGCACACTGGAGTCGGCTGCATCCAGGGCCAGAGCTAAGCATATTTGGAGGGGCTGTTGCATGAGTTGGGTTGGATGGCCCATAGTAATTCAATGTTGTCGGGGAGGAACTTGAGGCAGGAGCCAGATGGGAAACCTCTGTGAAAAAGCCCACGAACACCAGGAGAAAGTAATGGCCTGATGCCTGGCTCTCCTTCCAACCTGGCACAGGGTACTTTTTCAATCAGCTTCTCAGATAGTTGTTGAACTAATTAAACATAAGGCTGCCCCTAGCTACTTCGGGACCGGATCTAGGTAATAATAATAATAATAATAATAATAATAATAATAATAATAATAATTTATACCCCGCCCATCTGGCTGGGTTTCCCCAGCCACTCTGGGCGGCTTCCAACAGAAAAATAAAATAAAATAATCTATTAAACATTAAAAGCCTCCCTGAACAGGGCTGCCTTCAGATGTCTTCTAAAAGTCTGGTAGTTGTTTTCTTCTTTGACATCTGTTGGGAGGGCGTTCCACAGAGCAGGCGCTACTACCGAGAGTGCCCTCTGCCTAGTTCCCTGCAACTTGGCTTCTCGCAACGAGGGATCCGCCAGAAGGCCCTCGGTGCTGGACCTCAGTGTCCGGGCAGAATGATGGAGGTGGAGACGCTCCTTCAGGTATACTGGACCTGGTTGGGGCAGATAAGCCCCAAGTTAGCCAAGGGTGTTGTTGCCCTGATTTGGGACCCCTGGAATGAGACCACAGGTTGAACAGCTGGGGTGTGCAAAGCCCTAACAATATTTGCTTACAAGTTCAGATGAATCCACCAAAAACCATTTAAGGGCAATTTAGTTACTAGCAATAGCTTCTCTGAGTTGGATCAGGCTAAGTCATAATCAGAGTGGACCTAATGGACAAGTTAGTAAAGATTAACTTAAATCTGTTGTTTTTTAATGGTTCAACCCAGTGTAGGACTTAGTCGGATACAACCCCCTGATTTCATGTGTTGTCATAATGAATTGTCTATAATGTTGAATTCTCACTTTCGTCCTGCTATACGCCAACAATATGTAACTTTGAAAATCCAAACGATACATTACTTAAACCAAGGAAAGAAACCCAAATTCTGCTACTTACTCTTTTCTGTAACCCAGCAATCTGTTTTCTTGTTTCGACATCCTTTCCTCCAGATTCCAGAAATTTCCTGTAAGCCAGGTCAAATGCTTGACCAATAGTTAAAGTTATCTCTTCTGCCTTTATATGGAGCAAATATTACTGTTAGCTTGTAAACTCTAGCTGAGCAGAAACCAAACTTTCCCTAAAGGAACATACTGGCCCAGTTCACATGGAATGCCAGGCCAAACCATGGCTTGGCGTCAACGAGCAAATGTGTGGGTTCCTGAAGAGAAGATCATGGCTGAATCACTCCAGTGTTACTGCTGCCATGTCACATAGATGTAAACCATGCTTGAACACAGCATTGCATCTGAACCCTGTGATATGTCAAACTGTTTCAAATGTGATTGCAGAGTGCAGAAAAACCACATTTAGAGCTCTGTTTGCAAAATGCATTCAAAGGACAAGACATTAAGGCTATTGTTCAAGACGTAGTACATGAAAGGTGGTCAGATGGAACAGAGCATTGGCAACCACCAAGGAGCTGATTTTAAGCCAGGCCCAATAACAGTGTAACTAGCCTGTCTCTGGGATAATTACGGATGGCTAGACCTGGAGCGGCTCCAAATGGCTTAAATCCTGGTATTCAGAGAACATGATTTGTGTGTGCTTTTACGCTGCGTTTCCTGACCAGTGTACAACATGACTCAGAGTTGCAATGACTGCCAGTGCTTTGATCCACCCCAGACCTGGACCACTGACTCACAAGGCTGGGTTGCATCCGTGATATGCAAACTTATCTGTACATGGATGATGTGACTGTCCTACTACTTATAATGGAAAAGCGCATCGGGATTTGGAAGCAGAGGAAGGATGAAGACAAGATCTAAGAAAAGGAAAGTATCTAAAACATTACTTTAGCCATTGTGCAGCACTTAACACTGCACAGCTCTATAAACAGGCAAAGCCCTACAGCAAGATAAAAGACAGAGCCTTTCCTTCATTCTCAGAACAATGGAGGACATTTCTCCCAGGTTTTGGGGTACTGTTTTTCAGATGCAGAGGTACAAAACAGAAATGCTGGCTGTCAAGGGCACATGTAGTCCTCTTAACACTAAAATGCAAGGCCTAACGCTGGCCCACCATGCACTGCTTCCCAGTATTTTAATGCAGCAGGATGCAGCCTTGATGCTTAATAGTGCTTATTTTGGGTATCCATGTTGAAGTATAAAATACTTTGGACTAAGAAATATTTGGACTAAGAAACAAGGAGACTGTTTTTTCTGGCTTTCCTTATATGGTCTGTGATTTACATTGCATAAGAACATAAGAAAAGTCTGCTGGATCAGGCCAAGGAATGACCAACCAGATGCCTAGGAAAAGCCAGCATGCAGAACCTGTGTGCAAAAGCACTCTCCCATCCTGCAGTTTCTAGCAACCAGTGTTCATACTTTTTTTTCTGGGGGGACGTGGGGGGAATGCAGGGGTATACATAACCTTAACCATTTTGTGAATCTAAGTTTGGCCTCATTGAGGGGCAGTATTTCAATATGAGTAGGAAAAATGAGAGCACCCCTAAAAAATTTTTAAAGAAAAAAGCGCTGGTTGTGACAGCATAGCTGCCAAGTTTTCCCTTTTCTCACAAGGAAGCCTATTCAGCATAAGGGAATTTCCCTTAAAAAAGGGAGAACTTGGCAGCTATGTGTGACAGTCTCAAAGGAGCACAGGGAAAATACCTTTGTGACAAATTTGGCTTCAAAGACAGAAGCTTTTGCATGTTTTATTCTCATTTCTGCCTTTACAGCAAGAAAAGGGACGATAGCTTTCAGCAGAACAAGCAAAACTCAACCCCAAACCAGCTTTAAAAAAATACTTCATACTTACACACTTTTCACTGTCAAAGACATAGCACAAGTGTTTGTTTGACTCTGAATCTTTGCATATAAAAGTGAATATTCTTTTGTCAGTTTTGTCGTCAGCACAAAATGATATCCTGTGGAGCTGGCAGTTGTGCTGGACTTCCTGAAAAAAAAGAGAAAAGATGGTGCAATTACACACCCTGGGTTGCATTTGGGGGGTCTGATGATCGTCTAGTGAGGCCCCACAAAAGTTACCACAACAAGCTACAATTTTACTTTTGAACATGAAATATGCCTCTCACAGACCAGTACACTGCTTTGTTAGACAGGCCTGCAATCTGAACAGGCATCTGGGTCTAATTTTCAGCTACACAAGGCAAAGAAGCATAAACACAAGATGTTCCATTGCAGTTATTGGGAGAGCTCCAGCTCTCCGTTCTCTTGTTGGATCACACTCAATGTCGTTTCTGCACAAAACATATTTCTGCTGTACATAACATCCCGTCAGTTGACATGACTGTATATAAACTGTAGTACCGGTAAGTGGATGATGCAGATGCCAGTTTTCAAGATAAAAGGATGGGATCTTGAAGTATAGAGTAAATGAGGAGTACCATGCTTTATTTCAGAATCCCACTTAAGAGCTATGTTTAACATATAGGGCACTTGAAACACACACACAGGAAACAACTTCTGCAATCACTCTGGTCAGGGAGTTGTTGCGGCTACTCCCGAGTAAAGACGCTCCAGTCTGTTCTGTCTTTAAGGGTTTTATTGTGCATACTATTTATAGTGCAGAGATAGCAGAAAAACGTGACCTCCTAGTGACTCGCAGAACCCAACAATGGCGCCCTTCTGCTTCGGGGCCTGCATAATAGCCTGGGCACCCCGAAACGCCGCCCCCTAACCCTGCGTTTGGGCACGTGCCTCAATTTGGGCACCGGAAGGAGCAGTGCCCCTTCTTCCCCTTGCTGGCTGGGCTCCGACGTCTCCCTGAGCCATCCCTCCTCCACTTGTTGGTCAGAGTGGTGCAGGGGCTCTGATGCCTCGCTGAGCCTTCCCTCCTCCATTCCGTTCCCCCTGACCCGCTGCTAGTGCTGTCGCTGGGTGAAGTGCTGGTCAGGATGATGGGGGTAGGCCCCCTGTAGGGAGTCCCCCCTGACAGCTCTCAACTAATCCTGATTGCAGAATATTTTAGAAAGCCAAATTTAGATTTGTAACCCTGGATTAAAGCAGCTGAAGTGAAGTTTTCTTGCATTCTTTGAGAGCGATGTGGTATCAACACCCTTCAGCAAACTCATTTCATCTTCTGTGTCTCATACCCCATACTTTATTCAATACTTTATTTCAGCCATACCTCATACTTTATTCAATGATCCACGGATTATAAATATGGAGTGCATCTCCCTAAAATGATGATGATGATGATGATGATGATGATGATGATGAAAAAAAGTCTCTCTAACATTTCGGTAACTGAATAATAATCGGTAATCTGAACTGCACAGATTTTGTAGCTGAAATGTGTGTTTTAGATGTGTGGAGAAATACAAGAAAATCTTGCAAATGCAAAATTCAGCAAAACCACAAACAGCTGTTCACATGTTTATTAAACTGAGGAATATATTCATTTTCATTTATTATATTTTGATGCCATGTTCCACTCACACAAATCACAAATATACCTATGAAATCTGAAGGGTTGGAGGAAGAAGGGGATTTCAGCTGGTGTTGAGAGATGGACAATGTTAGTGTCAAATGTGGACGTTTAGCATAGCTGTCAAGTTTTCCCTTTTCTCGCGAGGAAGCCTATTCAGCATAAAGGAATTTTCCTTTAAAAAGGGAGAACTTTTTAATGGTGTTTGGGGAACCTTCTGAGGAACATTTGGGACTTACATCTGTGTTGGATGTTGGTCATGGTATATAAATGATTTAAATGCACTCTGGGAAATAAAACTACATAATGCCAAATGAATAAATGCTTAAATAAAATGATTTTACACTGAAAACTAAAGGGAAGCTCCTGTCTCCCTGCACAAGTGAATAGGTAAAAGGTAAAGGACCCCTGGATGGTTAAGTCCAGTCAAAGGGGTTGCGGCACTCATCTCACTTTCTGGCCGAGGGAGCTGGCGTTTGTCCACAGACAGCTTTCCAGACCATGTGGCCTGGATCGGCACAACAGAACACCGTGATGGAAACCACAGAATCTCAAAGAATCGTAGAGTTGGAAGGGACCCTGAGGATCATCTAGTCCAACCCCCTGCAATGCAGGAATATGCAGCTGTCCCTTATGGGGATCGAACCGGCAACCTTGCCATTGCCAGCACCACGGTCTAACCAATTGAGCCATTCTGTTGAGCCACCAGAGTGCACGGAAATGCCATTTACCTTCCCGCCACAGCGGTACCTACTGTATGTATTTATTTCCTTGCACTGGTGTGCTTTCGAACTGCTAGGTTGGCAGAAGCTGGGACAGAGCAACAGGAGCTCACTCCATCGCAGGGATTCAAACTGCCGACCCTTCTGATTGGCAAGCCCAAGAAGAGGCTCAGTGGTATAGGCCACAGTGCCACCTGCGTTCCTATACAAGGGAATACCTAATACTTGTTGCCTACCATTTCTGTCTGCTGCCGTCATGTGCATGAAGATCAATGAATGCATACATATAGAGGAATCTGCAGGCATTGCCACACCATGGGGATGCCCCAATACATGAAAGTGCTGCTGTTGCTCAAACTGTCATGGAAGCTGATAACGTCCGACTTAGAAAACACACTTTTGTAAGTTTATAGAAACAGAATACTTAATGATACTTATTTGCTTTTCAATCCAAGTCCCTAGGCAGCATTTTGTTACTTCTGGCTAGTGTCATGGGAAAGCAGTTCTGGCTATCGAGAAAAATATGGCGCTTGTATGGGAGCTATTCTCCGCTTTAAGAATATGTGGCTCTCGTTCTTCATTAATATAAGAGTTTCTGGGATTGCCAGAATTCTCTGGGCCTTCCCTTTTTTGGCCTGGTGTCACGCACTGGTTCTCATTTCTCTTTAAAACACGCACACACACAAAAACAAGTGCTACTCTTGGTTCTTTGCATTCCTTCTAGATTTCTCCTTCATCATAGCCTTCCTGATAACTCACCTGTTACCCTGGTCAGTATTGCTCCTTTTCATCCACTTTGCAGGCAAATAAGAATTTGTCAAATAAGGTGTTTACTTCCCTTCGCTACATCCACAGGCCTTTTTAAATATTTCTTTGGAATATAAACCACACAGATTCATAGAATCATAGAGTTGGAAGGGACCCTGAGGATCGTTTAGTCCAATCCTCTGCAATGCAGAGATATGGGGATTGAACCTGCAATCTTGATGTTACCAGCACCGCATGCTAGCCAATTGAGCTATTGTGAAGTGAATTTCAGTTATTCCTTGGGTGCCTTTTCTCTGGGAGATTGATAGGAACATGACAGGCTGTAAGAGTTTCCCCTGCCCCTTGAATCATGTATTTCATCATTACCTCCACTCATATGGTGATCTCACTGGAAGAAGCAGGGAGGCAATTTTCTCCAATTTCTCTTTCCCCCACCCCCACCCCCAGAAAAGCTGCAGAGGGAATTGAAGGGGGGGGTGGAATGGCTGGATCCAATCCATTGCTCAGGAACTTCAAATAAGCAGAATTTAAAATATATATACTGTGTTGCAAATCTTGATTATGCAAAGTTTTATATCTGTTGTAAAATTATTCTTGGTAGTGGCCATGATGGGAGCTCATGTTTCATACCAGGCCTTCTGCTATTTTTGATTCTTGCTTGCCAATGAGACAGATAAATTTAATTTTATATATGCATTACATCAAATAGTCAGAATGCTAGAGGGAGAAGAGGGAGAAAAGAGGGTTCCTACCTTTGTTTTTGAATCTAGAATTTTCACTCCATATATTGAAATTTGCAACTCAACCTTTGGTGTTTTTTGACCTTCAGATTTCTTTATATGTCTTGCGAACTGAAAATGAGAAACAAAGGATCATGTAAGAATATTTATAGTTTAAATTTAACACTATTAATTACGCCATAGTACGTTCCTTTTTTGAAAATTGCTACAGCTCACAAGTTCCAAAGAAAACAATATCCATTTCCAGCTCTCTGTCTATGTCTCAGTTCCTCTGCTGCTCTGGTCACTGAGGTCAGTCAGTGAGACCTTCCTATGGGTGCCCCCTACATTAGTAGCAAGGCTTCTTTCAGCAGCCAATGCAGCTGTTTCAGGCCTGACTCTGCATTTATAGATTATGATTCATTGTAATACTCTCCAGGATCAGGGATGGACTTTGGTAATCTTTCATAATACAGTGCCCTGAGAAAGCCCAAAATTTGGTGCCCCCAAATGGATCCAGGTGACAGGCTGGGAGTCATTTTGGACTCACAGCTGTCCATGGAGGCGCAGGTCAATTCTGTGTCCAGGGCAGCTATCTACTAGCTCCATCTGGTATGTAGGCTGACACCCTACCTGCACACAGACTGTCTTGCCAGAGTGGTGCATGCTCTGGTTATCTCCCGCTTGGACTACTGCAATGTGCTCTATGTGGGGCTACCTTTGAAGGTGACCTGGAAACTACAACCAAACCAGAATGTAGCAGCTAGAATGCTGACTGGGAGCGGCCACCCAGACCACATAACACCGGTCCTGAAAGACTTACATTAACTCCTAGTGCGTTTGCAAGCACAATTCCAAGTGTTGGTGCTGACCTTTAAAGCCCTAAACAGCCTTGGCCCAGTTTACCTGAAGCAGTGTCTCCACCCCCATCGTTCAGCCCGGACACTGAGGTCCAGCTCCGAGGGCCTTCTGGCAGTTCCCTCACTGCGAGAAGTGAGGTTACAGGGAACAGGCAGAGGGCCTTCTCGGGAGTGGCTCCCGCCCTGTGGAACGCCCCCCCCACCAGATGTCAAGGAAATAAACAACAATCTGACTTTTAGAAGACATCAGAAGGCAGCCCTGTTTAGGGAAGTTTTTAATGTTTTATCAAGTTTTTATATTCTGTTGGGATCCACCCAGAGTGGTTGGGGAAACCCAGCCAGATGGTCGGGGTATAGATAATAAATTATTATTATTATTATTATTATTATTATTATTATTATTATTACTTCTCAATTATGGTTCTTCTCAGTTTTGCGCCTCCTCAGCTTGGTGCCCTGTGCAGGAGAACTGCCCCCACGGCCCTAAATCTG
The DNA here is from genome assembly GCF_963506605.1 of Zootoca vivipara. Taxonomy (NCBI): domain Eukaryota; kingdom Metazoa; phylum Chordata; class Lepidosauria; order Squamata; family Lacertidae; genus Zootoca; species Zootoca vivipara. Next base: position 118,882,722 of record NC_083276.1, on the reverse strand, counting down.
GAGCTGACAGGATGGTGGGTTCAGTTTGTTTAGGCAAGCAGCTAAGACCTTTCTTTTATAAGTGAGGCATTACATTTTCAAACATGCCAGAGGCTTCATCTGGTAATGGGCACTATCGAAGAACTTCTTCTAATTTATTTGCTGCTTCACTTAATGTGATACAAAACAAAAAAAACCAAAACCCCAAAAAACAAAACCCGACCTCTTACATTATTTAGCCATTTTATCTCATGAGGTATGGGCCAAAACTCGTCTGCTCTTACATTGCACTGGGCAGCTTATATTGTTGGAACAAGTGCCTGGTTGGCTGCAGGATCTTCAAAATTGAGAAAGTTGATATGAAGACCGCTCCTAAACCCATCCTAAAATACTGTTGTTGCTGCCCCCGATTTGTTGCAGCAGAACCGGAAAGCAAATGAAGGGGAGCTGCCCATCACCTACAAGCCCTTGCTAGTGCTCAGTAGGAAAGAAGCAACAATGCTATTGAAGACAAGATGATGAGAGGGGCAACTTGCCAGACTCCAAAAGATTGAAATCTATTTTCTCCCTTGGGCTCCATCCTTTGTATGTTTCACACATTAGTCATTCTCCTGTTCCAGAACAATGGCATTCTTACCAACAGGCCGGCAATCTGTGTCTGTTTTAAGATTAGGGTTTACTTGAAGAGGCTCACTATGAAGCATTTTGAGCAACACCCATTTTATATATCTGTTTGATTAGAATAATGGAAAATGTTAACTTCGGGAACAAGAACAAAGAGTTCAAATGGAGCATTTTGGAAGCGTCTCTGTAACGGACATGCTATATCAGAAGATTCTCCTGGCATCCAAGTTCCCTCTGGTAACGATGATTTATACTATTTTTTTCACATCTGCGCAAAGCATTCCAAATTAACAGTACAACATTCGACAAGAGAATGTTGTATAATAGGAAACCTGATAACGCAACAAGGGTGTTTCTTTTCAAGAACATTAACAATTCCTGGCCCAATGTAACGACTTAGTACTGATAGCAGTGACATAAATCATAAACTGGAAGAGAAATAGAAAAGAATTAAGTCTGCCAAAAAAGTCTCTTTTTTGCTGTAGAACATTAGCACCACCTACTGGTGAAAATCTAATTATTTAGTGCCATGTGCAATAGTTTCATAAATTAATACGTTGTGAGGAGAGGGAAAGAGAATTAACACCTTGATGCCCCTACGATGTTGACTATTTTATCACTTGAATCATCAGTGGGCTTTTAAGTTGGACGCATCTTCAGCAGAGTTCAAGCAATTTTAACGTTTTAAAGTCAAGAGTGAGCAAACAACATTTCCGGAGGTGCAAAGCTACGCGGCCTTTTAGCAGCGAATGGACATTTGAGGTCATATAGTATTTCTGAGTATGTGCTCAACTCTTTGAAGCATCAAGGCCTTTGATGAAACACGTGCCTTGAACTTGGATCACAACCCAAATACACAGAAACATCAAAAAAGAGAGAGTAAGTATTAATTAGGCCCCAAGATTTATGATTAATTTCCTCTAATAGGAGCCTAAACACTTAAAATCATGTTCTCCTTCTTTCCCAATTAATTCAGTTCTTTTTGAAGTTGTGACACTGCTGTGGTTTCATGAAATTTTAATTGACATTTCTTTTAATAGCAATAACAATAATGAACAGATTGGAATACATCTTTATTTTTTACCATTAAGTATTCTCATGCAGCGCATGCTTTAAGCTGGATCACAGAAATTTTATGATGCATCTTTAGAGAGAATTAGAGTGGAGGAGCTTTTAAATTTAGCATGAATTGCTGGATATCATTCCGTTTCTCAGATTGCTACTCACCCCCGTCAGACTTTTAACTCTAACATTTAAGAATCAAGTTACAGGTAGGTAGCCGTGTTGGTCTGAGTCGAAGCAAAATAAAAAAATTCATTCAGTAGCACCTTAAAGACCAACTAAGTTTCTATTTTGGTATGAGCTTTCGTTTGCATGCACACGAAAGCTCATACCAAAATATAAACTTAGTTGGTCTTTAAGGTGCTACTGAATGAATTTTTTTATTTTGATTTAAGAATCAATTTCGAGTTTTTACTCATTCTACACTTTCTGCCACACCAGTTCAGCCACCTGAGATTTTATACAAAAATTGCCTATATAAAAAAATATGCCTATATCTAAAATATCCAGACATGCGGAAATATTCATACTGCTTGGGGTTCAATGTACAGTATTCATTCTTTGTTATAAGATGGATCAATTGAGTTAATCTCCCAAGTAATATGATCTGTGCTCCAAGGCTGAACAACAAGGGCAAAAGGTTCACAGCTCCTGCAATAACCGTGACACTGGAGAGTGCCAAAAACTGAGCCTCAGTGTCTTTTTAAAACCATTGCAAATATTTTTATTCCGGTTGTCTTTCTGCTATTAGGCATAAGTTCTTAAAACAATGGAATTTTTTTGCATCAGTTTTTTTCCATCATTGGAGGAACAATCCTGTTGCCTGCTATGAACTGTTGCAGTGCATACAGACACTGATGACAGATGCTGACGATTAAAAAATGATTTATGTGCCAGATGTAGTTTTTAGTTGCAAAAAAAAACACTTTTTAATGGGACATTGGGATCAAATAGGCTTATCCTTTAAAAAAGAAATAGATATTTGACTATGACTCTAGTGTATAGGGCCATTCCGTGAAAAATGAGCCTGATTAGAAAAAAATTATTTTAAAAATATACTTATTTTACTTATAGTTTCATTAACTAAACATATTAAAGTTCAATATTCCAAAGGAAAAAAGAATTTGAAATTATTTTTTTATGAGAAATCTGAGCTTGAAGTTTCAATATCATTTTTCTGATTGTGTAGCTTAATTTTGTTCATTTAGGTTGGCATTATTTTTTAAAGATAAACAAAAATTGTGGTTGTCATTGTTGGTATATTATTAAAGTGAAGAACTTTGTCTACACATTGGACTTGAAAATTTTTAAATTGGTAAGTTATTTCTATTTTATTTTTATTATTGAATGGGATGCTGTTTCAGTGTCCCACCCGTGACAGCAAAAGGTACAAAAGTTTATTTTGTGATAAAACTAATTTATAGGTTATGTTTGTTTTATTGTGGGAGTATGTATTAGAGTATAACACACCTATCAATAATAAAAATGCAGTTAATTAATGTAAACACCATGAAATTTTAATAATTCTTTTTCTGTCCCACCCGTGACAGTTTTCAACTTGTTTTACTGTTGTAGCTTGAGTTAGTGATTTTAGCAAGTGATTTCAGCTCTCTGCAGACAGGAGACAGATTCCTCGTGTAACAATTCTTTATTCTGGCAAACAAGACTGAGGGACTGAGGAGAGGGGAACTAGCTAGAAAGGGATACATTTTGGAGGGAACAATCTCAAGCAATCACAAAGCTGCCTTTTGGTGGAAACCAATAAGACTAAGGAGCCAAATGCAGCTGCTTGAATGAATCAATAGTAGCTGTTCCTTCTGGAACATAAAGGCAGTTACCGTTACTTTACCCTAGTGCGAATACATACAGTAATACAGATAATATAACCTTTGAATCAATACACAAAATGGGAAAGACTACATCTGCAGAACGTATGAGAAAGCTGCGTGAAAAACTAAAACAAGATAAAAACAAATGTGAAAGCTTCAAAGAAAAGGAGAGGGTCAGAGATAAGAAGAGGCGAGAAAAGTTGGTAAAGAATTTGTCTGCAAAATCACTTATGGAATACAGACGGAAAGAAACTGAGCGCAAAAGAAAGTACAGACAAAAGATAAAAGAAAAAGAATCTAGGCCAATTGGCGACACTACTATTCCAGAGATTGGGTCATTTAAATGCCCACAATCTCTTGGAAAGGCTGTTACCAAAGTTAAAAGAGTGTTGCCATTAAGTCCACGGAAAAGAATAAAGAATAGCCGTGTTACGAAAGCTTGTGTATGAGAGTTCACCTCAAGCGCCAAAAACACTACAGTGGTACTTCGGGTTACGAACGAATCTGTTCCGGGTCGCAGTTCGCAACCCGAAAAGTTCGTAACCCGAAAAGGGCCCAAACCGCCGTTTTGCGCATGCGCAAAGCGCTACTTTTGCGCTTTGCGCATGCACAAAGGCGCACGGCTCTTCTGCGCGCGCGGCAAAATACTTCCGGGTTTGCGAAGTTCACAACCCGAGGTACGACTGTATTTGATAAAAGCCCTAAACAGAACACAAAAAGTTCTATTATTTCACAAGATAATATCTCAAAGGTCCATGAGTTTTATAATTCAGATGATATTAGCAGGCAGGCACCAGGATTTAAGGATGTCAAATCTATTAAAGATCCAACAAGTGGAAAAAGAATCAAAATCCAAAAGCGGCATATGAATATGACAGTCCAAGAGGCCTATGCCTTATTTAACCCAACAGTTGAAATCAGCAAATCAAAATTTTATGAACTGAGGCCTAAAAATATTGACTTAGCTTCTCAAATGCCACACAATGTTTGCATTTGCAAATACCACGCTAATTTCAATTTCCTAATTGAAGCCATAAGTAGGAAAGACTTTTTCCCTTCCACACATTCTGATCTTTTGAGCCTTACTTGTTGTGATTTGGAAAACGAAAAATGCATGAATGGTGAATGCAAAAAGTGTGTACTTAATTTGCACACCCTAATTGATGAAGACTTAAACATGTCGTCTGAGATTTTGTGGAAGCAATGGAAAGATGACTGTTCTAGCCGGCCTAAGGTTTTTGAAGCAAAAGGAACCATAGAAGAAGTCAATGAGCTACAAAATCAATTTAGTAAATTTAAGAAGCACTTCTTTGTAAAGCGATTACAAACTAAAGCTTTCAAAAATATGAAGGACACAGTAGCTGATGATGAGGCGATTCTTCAAGTGGATTTTGCTGAAAACTATTTGGCAACATCGCAAGATGAAATCCAAAGTGCACACTGGACCCACAACCAAATCACAGTATTTACTGGTTGCGCTTGGACTCAAGGCAAAGTACGTTCTTTTGCCGTGGTTTCGGATCACTTAACCCACAACAAATACTCAGTACAGTATATGCATGCCTAAAAGCCATAATTGAAGAACTTAAGAAAGAATTTAACAGACTGACAAAGGTCAAAATCTTTTCTGACGGGTGTGCTGGTCAGTTCAAAAATAAGTACACACTGTCCAATCTGTGTTTTATGCCTGAAGACTTTGGTGTTGATGGGGAATGGTTGTTGTTTTTTGCTACATCCCACGGCAAGGGTGCCGTGGATGGGATTGGTGGATTAACTAAGCAAGCAGTTTGGAATGCAGTGAAACAAAGGAGAGTAGTAATCAATTCAGCCTCAGATTTTGTTAAATGTGCTGAAAAAGCAGTACCAAGAGTGAAGTTTGTCCTTTTAACACCTACTGATATCAGTGCAAATATGGCGATGCTAGATGAGCGCTGGACTTTGGTGAGGAAGATTCCAAACGTGCAGTCCAACCATTTTTTAAAGCTAAAGACAAAAGAAGTTTAGTTTATGGACCTTCTTTTCAAAAGTCCACCCACGTAGTCTTCACAGAACTGTTCAAGTTAAAAGTTTCTGATGTTTACAGAGATTCTGATAGTGACACAGAAAAACAAGATGGTGTAGCAAGTTGTACAAATGAAACAGATGTGCCGGTGGTTGGAGTGAAGCCGTTCGTTGATGGAGTGACTATTGGGACATATGTTTTAGTTGAATTTGAAACAACTACAAAAAGACAAAGAACCAGGCCTACTAAATATAGATATGCTGCAATATGCCAAAGTAATGTTGAAGATGATGGAGAAGTCAAGGTGATGTGTATGCGAGCAGTTAACAATTCTGGAAAGCTGTTTCAAGTTGATGAAAAAGACATATCATATGTGCAGTTTGAACATATTCTTAGTATCTTACCCCAACCTAATGTTAAACGAATCAGAAGGAACATTTTTTATGAATTTACTGAAAATGTAGATGTATTTGAAAGTGGTTGATTGGCCCAGAGATGGACTAGAAGAAAATATTTTTGAAATAGATTTTAATTTTAGTAAATACAACATTATACTTTGTAGGCTATGGTAGATAGTAAGTATAGTAATAGCAAAAGGTTTTTTGTAATTATTCCATTTTTAACAACCTTAATTGTATGTTAAATCGAGTGTATGCCAGACGCGTCCCACCAGTGACATTTCATTGTCCCACCTGTGACAGCATTTTTTCCTTAATTTTGTATCATTAAATTTCTTAACCTGAATTTCTGATTGCATAGTTGTAACCAATAAACATTGATTTAAACAAATATGCTGAGTTTATAATTGATTCACCTCCCAACTCACAGAGTTTTTCCATAAATCAAACTTATCTCAAGCCCCATGTCCTTTTTTTGTCCCACCCGTGACAATACTTTAACATTTAATAAAATTGTCAAAAATATCCATAAAAATAATAAAAAAAATTAGTAAAATGTTCAGTATCTTATTAAGAACATAGTTCAAATTTTGGTTGTTAATTTTTATGTATATTTACATTCTTACACATGTGTGAATACCAAAAAACATGGTCCAAGTGTCCCACCCGTGACAATGGAATAGCCCTATATATGAAACCGAGTCAAGGATTTGTTGACCACAGGATTGGTACCTGGAGTCAGCAATGACACTCGGTGTTCAATTCCTACGATGTCTCATAAATTCAGGGAAGCATATGGAAAGAATTAATGAAATGGTTTACACTTCCTTATCCTAATCTTTGCATCAACATAAAGCTGTTAACTGAGAATTTAAACCAGATTTGAGGATCATTTAGATATTATATATGACTTAGTGGTCAACAAGTCATAGGGTGCCTCAGGGTTCCGTCCTCTCCCCCATGCTTTTTAACATCTATATGAAGCCGCTGGGAGAGATCATCAGGGGGTTTGGGCTGGGTGTCCATCAGTATGCGGATGACACCCAACTCTATCTCTCTTTTAAATCAGAACCAGTGAAGGCGGTGAAGGTCCTGTGTGAGTGCCTGGAGGCGGTTGGAGGATGGATGGTGGCTAACAGATTGAGGTTGAATCCTGACAAGACAGAATTACTGTTTTGGGGGGGACAGGGGGCGGGCGGGGGTGGGGGACTCTCTGGTCCTGAATGGGGTCACTGTGCCCCTGAAGGACCAGGTGCGCAGCCTGGGAGTCATTTTGGACTCACAGCTGTCCATGGAGCCACAGGTTAACTCTGTGTCCAGGGCGGCTGTCTATCAGCTCCATCTGGTACGCAGGCTGAGACCCTACCTGCCCACAGACTGTCTCACCAGAGTGGTGCATGCTCTAGCTATCTCCCGCTTGGACTACTGCAATGTGCTCTATGTGGGGCTACCTTTGAAGGTGACCCAGAAACTGCAATTAATCCAGAATGCGGCAGCTAGACTGGTGACTGGGAGTGGCCGCCGAGACCACATAACACCGGTCCTAAGAGTCCTACATTGGCTACCAGTACGTTTTCGAGCACAATTCAAAGTGTTGATGCTGACCTTTAAAGCCCTAAATGGCCTCGGTCCTGTATACCTGAAAGAGCGTCTCCACCCCCATCATTTAGCCTGAGATCCAGCGCCGAGGGCCTTCTGGTGGTTCCCTCACTGTGAGAAGCAAAGCTACAGGGAACCAGGCAGAGGGCCTTCTTGGTAGTGGCACCCGCCCTGTGGAACGCCCTCCTATTGGAGGTCAAGGAGATAAACAACTACCTGACATTTAGAAAACACCTAAAGGCAGCCCTGTTTAGGGAAGTTTTTAATCTGTGATATTTTAATGTATTTTGTTATTTATTGGAAGCCGCCCAAAGTGGTGGGGGAAACCCAGCCAGATGGGTGGGGTATAAATAATAATAATAACAAGTGCATAGGAAGATTAAGACTGATATTTACTAAGAAACTGGATGGCCAAATGATCTTATCATTCTTTCCCACATAGCGTTCTTCCCACTCTCACATAATGTAAAATGCAAATTAACTGTCAGCAATGATTTTTTTGCCTAAAGCAAAACTGGAAATAAATGTTGTGGTTTCTCCTCCAACAAACAGCATGAGGAATTCTGAAGGAAGCAAAAAGTATCTGCAAAAAAACTAGTGAAACATATTGGGGAGGACAGCTGTGGTGCAAAGCAGTAATGTGGAAATTCTTCCTTGAGCATTCAAAAGAAAATTTTTGTGCAAATCATTTTTTGCATTACTTCTGCTTTCTCCCCACTGCTTCTACAAAAAAATCAATGTCCTTGTGCAGGAGGTAACTGGAGAAAGAAAAGGATCACAGATTGGTGTCCGCCTACCTGATACTCAGCTAAAAAAATGATTTTCCTGCACCTGATCACCATTCCTGCCTGCTCATTCGCTTCCATGCAAAGGTAAAAGTGCAGAGAGTGCTCAGCAGGGGAAGAAGGGCCAATAGCAACAAGGGCAAAGCGTGAATCTCATTTTCATTTGGACGTGAACTTAAAAGGGGTTGCAAATGACTTCAAAACAGTGGCCACTTATCTGGGACTGGGGGAGGGATGGTTTGCGATCCACTGCAGTCCAGTCCCCAGGGCTATCTTCATCCTGGCATGACCATTGGGGGATGTGGGAACCTCCCCCTGCAGTCACCCAGAATGCCACAAAAAGCGAGTTTGAACGGGCCAATCAGATAAGAAGGGACCGCTGGCTTGGGCTGCATACCTGGTTTCAGTCAGATCCACCCATTCAATTTAAAAGCAGACGGTTCCAGGCCTTAGCCTGTTTAGATCATGTGGGGTGGAACCCCCTGCTTAAACTTTGCAAGCATCGCTGGTGGAAAAGCAGTGGAGACTGAGGAAGCAAGTCAACATGAAAGGAAATAACACAAAAGGATTACAAGATCCACTGAGCAGCACCTGCACCTGAACAGAGCAAAAAGATCCAATTCCTAGTGCACCCGGAGTGAAGGATCCCTAAACTTATTTCTGCTTCTCATAATTACAATTTGACATTTGTGGGATTGTTAACAGTTGGCTGTTTTTTCAGGACACTGTTCTTCTCTGTATGAAAGCCTGCATGTTTTCCTGCAGTGAACTCAGGTGAAAATCACAGCACAGGTATATTGCAAGTGTGCGCCAAGTCCTTTAGTTACAAGCACATTGTGAGGGGCAAACATCAAGGCCACCGTGTCTCTGTAAGTCATTGCAAAAAGTCCCAGCAGCAATGAATCAGGTCAGGCTGGGTGACACCCTTCTATTCTTAGTATGCAGAGATACAGCAAAAACTGGGGGGAAATCAGAAAAAGGAAAGCTGAGAGAAATAGGATTATGGAGAGGGGAGGAATTGTTAGGATGCATTCCAGCCAGCCTGCAGAGTGAGACGTTTGGGGAAACAGAGATAAGAGGGTGGGACCCCCTAAAGCTGTGTCCAATGAGAGGACAATATAGATTTGGAGGAAGGAGGCCCCACACTTGGAGTAGAGAAGGAAAACAAGAAGAAACATGGGATACTGGAGTGAAGGTCTGGAACAAAAGGTACTAGTAATAATAATATTTTTTTGTTTATACCTCGCCCTCCCCAGTCGAAACCGATTAGTGTAATGTATGGAAGGGGGCCACGACTTCAGTTATTAAAAAAGGAAATATGAATTGTTGTAGGAAGGCTCCACACAATATATAGTGGTACCTCGAAAGTCAAACGGAATCCATTCGGGAAGTCTGTTCGACTTCCAAAACATCCGGAAACCAAGGAAGCTCCTGCAGCCAATCAGAAGCCACAGAACCCGCGTCGGACGTTTGAGTTCCAAAGAACGTTCGCAAACCGGAACACCCACTTCCAGGTTTGTAGCGTTCGGGAGCCAAAACATTCGACTTGCAAGGCATTCAGGATCCAAGGTACGACTGTACGCTGAAGGAAGAGTATATTGGTGTTCTGAGATTTTCTAGCAGGGGGTGGATAAACATAGAGGGAATGCAACACATATGTTTAGAACAGATCGGGCATTGCTTCTAACTGTATCTAGTAAAATTAAGAAGAGTTTCCTACCTTAAGTTTTCTAACAGCATCTCTCACGACTTCTGTGCCTTTAGGTTGCTCCACTTCTGTACTGCCAAGAAACTGAAAACATTGTAATTTGTGAGAAAAGTAGTGAAATACTTGTTACCTCTTTTTTATTAAAAAAAATGCCTTTGAAATAACTGTATTGAATTTGTATTAATTGTATTGAATTTGTATTAATTGTATTGAATTTGTATTAATTGTATTGATTTGGTGACAATTTGTTAAAAACTATAGAAAATCAATAAAAATAATTGGCAAAAAAAGAAAGAAAAGAAATAACTAGCCAGAATTGTAGCTGCAAACTCTTTCTCTCTGGGGAATATGTAAGTATAAAGACACACAAACATATTTCCACTTATGCTAAAAGTTTTTAACTTACATTAAAATATTTTTGCTTCATTTTACAGATTTCTACATGCTATTTCATAATCCTTATTTTCATAATTAAAATTTAAAAAAATCCTTCAGTAGCACCTTAAAGACCAACTAAGTTTTTATTTTGGTATGAGCTTTCGTGTGCATGCACACTTCTTCAGATACACAATTAATTAAAAAAAACACAATGTTTCTCTTCTTGTAATCCTCACTACCTTGGAGATGGCATGACTTTTAGCAATGCATGTAACGGCAACAAATGCCATGGCATTATATTAGGTTATATATTTATTTATTTATTTTTAAATCAGAGTGTGCCTAAAGTTTGGACTCTTTCCAACACTGGCAGCTTGAACAGAGCCACAAAACTAATGAACCCGTCTTAAAACATGCTGTGCCAGCATGAAGTGTAGGGCCAACACATTAGCATAATTCACAATGTTGTGCCAGCATTCCTGGCACTTATACTGGCACAAATGTTCAGGATCAAGGTGAAACCCAAAAAGCTCTCAATGGTACATTCACTGTGCAGTGGGAAATGAAGACTTCAGTAGCAATCATAACACCTTGCTTAAGCACATTATTACTTATATACAAAAAACCCTCAAGGTCTCTGGTCCAACCCTACAATTTTACGGTTAAGTCCAGTCAATGTGACTATGGGGTTGTGGCGCTCATCTCGCTTTCAGGCCAAGGGAGCCAGCATTTGTCCACAGATATCTTTCCAGGTCATGTGGCCAGCATAACTAAACTACTTCTGGCGCAACAGGACACCATGACGGAAACCAGAGCGCACGGAAACGCTGTTTACCTTCCAACCACAGCAGTACCTACTGGTATTTATCAACTTGCACTGGTGTGCTTTCAAACTGCTAGGTTGGCAGGAGCTGAGACAGAGCAACGGGAGCTCACCCTGCCACGGGGATTTGAACCGCCAACCTTCCGATCAGTAAGTCCAAGAAGCTCAAGGGTTTAGACCACAGCGCCACCCCGCTCTTAAACCAGACGAATTTGTCTTACACCAGACAAATGAGGAAAGGATGAACATGCACAATTGCCTTAATCCATAGATCATGGGTGGGTAGCCTGAGGCAGTGGTGCACAAAATGTACAATAGAGTGGCACTTTGATTCCTTTGGCTTGTCGAAAAGATTGGCCATGGCCACCACAGATCCTTCTTTTGGCAGAACAGGAGGAGGAAAGAGTAAGAATTGTTCTTTCCCCCAAATGTGTGGGTGAGCATTATGGGACGCATCAATAAACTTAACTGCTCTTTTCACTTTGGTCCTTAAGCCTATTCTGAGAAACAAGAACCACATTTCTGTGCTCAGTTAACACAGAAGCTTCATGCAAGCAGATGAATAGTGTGGTGGTTAATGTAGCTACAATGGACTAAGACCACTGCAAACTTTTTTTTAAAAAAGTGTTTCCTCTCCACAGCATCCCTCACTAAACCCAGGGTTTCCAGAAGAAATGTACAACTTTTACTCTGACGCATGAGCTATGTGTTTTTATATTGAGCGTTGATTTAAGTAGTACAGATATGTAAACCAGCATTTCCATCAGTTTCCATAGTAAAAACACTTTCAGCAAGTAGCCTGGGCACTGACACAAGGTTTTCATTCATTTCTAAATAATCTACATTCCCCAGAAAAGAATTAAACATAACATATTTATTTTAAATACTACCAACACCTTTCCATCCGGTCGCTGGATAATTGCTTTTGAAAACTTTGAATTATAAAGAAAATTCAGGTGATGAATGTATCTTGAAGAAATAAAATAAGAAAGGTGGCATTCATTTATTTAATCAGAAACAGTGTGCCACAGGCTATTTCAACATTTGTAGAAGCTGAATGAACTAATCACAATTTTTTTTGTGAAGCATCAGATCTCATGGAAAAAATTCACCTTTTAACACAGATAAGCACACAGAACTCCACTGCTGTGAATTTAACAGGCTTGTGGACACACACAAATGTGTGGAATCACAGCTAAATGGAGCATTTAGTAAATAAAAGAGGTATTGCATGTGTCATATATAATCTCAAACATAATTTCTATAGTAGTAAGGCTAATTGGCTATTTTTAAAAATGTTGTTGCTATATTACAGATTCAGATTCATAGTAACTTTATTTAGCCATTTCCTCATAATTTCAAAAACACTTATGTTCTCTTATTTCCCCCCCTTCCAAATACATTAAAAACTCATCAGTTTGGTATATTAATAGCTCCATTAGATTCCTTCCACCCCAACCCCAACCCCCCCAATCCCACACTCTAGGGAGAAGTCTATTGGTATTTTTTTTGCCAAAAGCAAATTGGACTAACTTCATCAACTACACTTAATGCGAAAATAAGTGCACCAGTTGTTTAGCTTCATCAGAGTTGTGTGCTCTGTTTCTTCCCTGTGTGCATTTAATTATTTTTCTTCTTTCCTCATTCGATCTTCATGTTTGCTTCACCCGCTTCCTGGAATGCAGGGATAATGTTCCAGGCTACAGTATTTCTGAAATTATGTATATGAGCACTTGGTAGTGATCAAGACCCAATATTGGGAGACAACTGCTCTGAACTCTAAAGAGGAACTGTGAAATGGGCAATATGGGTTAATCAATTTTAAGAAACCAGAGATGATGGGGTATTTTTTGGTAGATTTGAAACTTCTTCAGGTGTTCATCCTATGCAAACAAAAATGAGGAGGGGTGAGGAAACTTTTTGGCCTGATGGGGCTGACCTTTATCTCCTCCCACCCCTGTCAGCAAACTCTGACAGCTGGACAGGACAATAATCTGATATCAAACTGACTGACACCTGTTGACTGACCCGAAGGGATGGGAAGAGATCGTGTGACCAGCTAGTGGGTACAGAGTTCAATCCTGCTTTCTGCAGGGACCAGCTGTGTGGGCAGCCAATCTAGACACATTGCTACCTGTTCCACCCTTAACATCACATATTATGTCACCTGAAGGCATGGTTCATGGGAAATGGCCTGATGAACCAAATTTGGCTGTGGGATGCAGGTTCCTCACTGTAGGTGTAGAAAAAGAGAGTGTATCTGCATCAGCCCACGTGCCCAACTGCACATGCCCATCAATGTTAGGGGTGAAGCTGACAGGTATGCTCTCATCTCTGCACACACTGTCAAACAGTAAGAGCTGTTCGACAGTGGAATTTGCTGCCAAGGAGTGTGGTGGAGTCTCCTTCTGTCAGGAATGCTTTGATGGTGTTTCCTGCTTGGCAGGGGGTTGGACTGGATGGCCCCTGTGGTCTCTTCCAACTCTATGTTTCTACATCCAGGCTGAATGCAAGAATTGAGGACCTCAGTACCTCAATTCCATATGCCGCTTTCCATATGAACAACCTACCCAGACCCTGAGATCATCTTCTGAGGCCCTCTTTGTGTGCCTCCTCCTCGAGAGGTTCGGAGGGTGGCAACACAAGAACAGGCCTTTCCTGCAGTGGTTCCCCTTCTGTGGCATGCTCTCCCCAGGGAAGTTCGCCAGGCACCTTCATTATATACCTTTAGGCGCAAGGCAAAAACGTTCCTTTTTAACCAGGCCTTTGGTTGATTTGATTGACATCCTATACACTTTTAAAATGTGGGGTTTTTGGGGGGGGTTATTGGGTTGTAGTTTTTATTTTCATTATATCTTTTGTGGTTTTTGTTTTTATTTTATTCTGTGAACCGCCTGAGACATCTGTGTATAGGGCGGTCAACAAACAAACAAACAAACAAACAAATGTTCTTAGTGCTCTGGCAGTTCTCATTTAAGATACAGTGGTACCTTGTTTGTCGAACGTTATCCGTTCTGGAAGACTGTTTGACTTCCGAAACGTTTGACAACCGAGGTGGAAAGGGCGGTCGGCAAAGTCAATGGAGAAAAAAGAAGAAAAACACAGTGGAAGCCGTTCGACTTCTGAGGCACGTTCGAACTTCCAAGTTTTCGGCATTTGGGTTCTGAAACCTTCAGCTTCTGAGATGTTCGAAAACCGAGGTACCACTGTATCTGAAGAGGGATCCAGGTGGCTGAGCCTATGTACTGCTCTGCTATTTCAATGAGTTGTAAAATCACAGCACAAATGTGTCACAGTCCATTGTGCTATTCCTGACCTTTTTTCCCCTCGGCATTCTTGAAACTGGGATACACAAATTGTATTATTCGAACTCGTTTTCAAAAGGAAAACATGAGACAATTTTCACGGCAATTCATACGGCTCTGAAAAAGTGAAGTCTAGGCAGGTTCTTTTCCATACAAATGTGACAAACGAATACTTTTGCAAAACTTACTAATGCACCAGATCTGCAACCCATAACATGTTTTCCTGCGTTACTTCTGGAACAGATGTTGGGCTTAAGTGGGAGCCCACAAAACTTGACTCTTTGTAGGAATGTTTAGCTTTTTTATGCTCCACCAATAACTGAAGCATTACTTTAAACAGATTTCTAATTCTGACAATGTTTCATTTATTTTTTTTTGAAATCCAGTACAAAGTTTGGGAATGGTATTTGGATAACTCAGCCAGAGATTTGGGCCATATAAGAACTGCGTGTAAATCCTTCTCTTCCAGTAGAGAGCAGTGTAGGATTTGCTACTAAGATGATAGTAACTGCTTCTTTACCCCTAACTTACAAAATTATTTATCAAGTTTTACAATGACTTTTAAAGCCTTTGAAACACTGAATGCTAATAATTTTGTGGTATGTGTACAGCCATGACAGAAGTAAAAACAACAAACAGTCCTGTGATACCTTAAAAATAACAAAACTATTGCAGTATATTGTTTTGCGGACTGGAGCCACCTAATCAGACCTATGAAGTATTATCATTTGTTACCAGATGATATATTGATCCAAATCCTTCTCTCTGTAACCATGTAAACTGTTGGGTCAAAAAGCCAAGAAATGCAAGAGGGCCATTGGGTCTGGAATAAAAGTATCTCCTGACTCCATAAAGCAGAAAAGAAGGCAGTTTGAATTTTACTCAGAAAGCCTGCTGCCAAAGATTGATAAACGGGCTCTCTTTTTCATCACTGAAGTTAGGAAGAAAGTTGATTTATGACTGGATGAAAGCAAAGCATCTCTGATCCTGCAACACTAAGCTAATGCAAGATGGAAAAGGGGGGGGGGACTGACTGGTTCTTGGAAACCAAACAAGGAAACAGAATCCAAGAACCATTTGAAGTGCATGCTGGGGGTGGGGGTGGGGTGGGAAACAGCTTCAGATTAAAAAACAGACAACCAGAAAGGCAGAATATGAATCTTAGTAATAAGCAAAAATGTATACTGTATATTTTGACCCTGTATGGATGACATGCTTGAACCAAATCAGGGGGGCCAACTTGAATAAAATATTGGGGGGGGGGCAGGTAAGTCCTGTCCCATGTAATCAATCATTGTCATTTAAATGGCAATGCCTATCAACTGGGGGGAGGCTCAAATATTTTAGAGGGGAGGTGAAGGGACCTTGGCCCCTAGGAGTTGGTTCCTATGATCCAAACCAAGTTTCAGAGCAAATGTGAAGGCTCCTGGAGAGAAAACGATGACTACTTTGCCCCTCCAGGCCACAATTCCATGAGTATTCACATGATGAAGGCTCAGGACAACACTGAGCACCTGGAATGGCTTGCAGAGTCATGGTTAATAAAGGGTACAACTCTGCCATGGATAAGATAAGGTTATCTGAAGAAGTCAAGATGTCAAGACTGAGTATACCTGTTAGCCGATGTCAGGAAAGAGTGAGAAGTGATAGGCAGAAATGCTCTTAGAAGAAGAAAAATGAGTCAGTTACTGGCAGAGGAGCAACAAGGTTGAAACCAAGCACAGAATAAGAGCGCCAGAGATTTGAGAAGACCAGGGGCTTTTTGCTTAAGCAAAGAGTCCCAAGCTGTTCTATAACTTATTTATAACAAGTGTTGGTAAATAGTCAGAGTGCTATTTATTGATTTGATCTCTCTTTATCCCTCTTTTCGGTCCATTGTCATCTCCCAAAGCAGCTCACTTCAATTAAAAACAAAGATACAGGCACCAATATTGTGCTTACAAAGGCACACAAGGGAAAGGAAGTGGAAGGATGATGCAAAGTGGAAAGGCTGCTCTATCAGAACTATTTGCTGAGCTGCAAGTGCAGCCAAGATGGATGAGCGGTACCCACATTAGCATGCCCCAAAAGTCCGGGGAAAGAGATGCATCTTCACTCGCCAAAGAAATGCAGTTTGCCTTTACACAGTCTGAAGGTGTGTGCAGGGAAGTCCCTTAGAAAAGAGAGCTCATTGCTGTTCCTGCAGTGAACCTTGCCTTCCTTAACATTTGTACTGCTTTTGACAGATGTACTTACGGTATCAGCTAAACGAACCCCGGCTTGAGTTGTCTGTTTTCCACCTCCTTCTATTCTTTAGGCTGCTTTCCCAGGTTTTTCAAAGTACACGTTTGCATGTTTATCCAGCTTTATGGCTGTTTTTTATCTTCATGTTGTTGCTTTTTAAACACATTCATAGTAGGCACACTCAAGATGTCAACAACCTAATTCCAGCCAATAAAGTATACAGCTGGGGACAGCCTCAAATTATAGAACAACTTTCCCTTGAGTCAAACCTCGGAAAAAATATTGTTTGGGGTATGAATAAACCCCAGCAATTGTACTTCCACTGAAGCTCCACAGTTCAATTTATGTTAGTCTGGATGTTCCCCGTAAAGGTAAAGGGACCCCTGACCATTAGGTCCAGTTGTGACCAGTTCTGCGGTCGCGGCACTCATCTCGCATTATTGGCCGAGGGAGCCAGTGTACAGCTTCCAGGTCATGTGGCCAGCATGACAAAGCCACTTTTGGCGAATCAGAGCAGCACACGGAAACGCTGTTTATCTTCCCGCTGTAGCAGTACCTATTTATCTACTTGCACTTTGAAGTGCTTCTGAACTTCTAGGTTGGCAGGAGCTGGGACCGAGCAACAAGAGCTCACCCCGTCGCAGAGATTCGAACCGCCGACCTTCTGATTGGCAAGCCCTAGGCTCTGTGGTTTAACCCACAGCGCCACCTGTGTGTCAATGGCTCATGCAGACAAGTGCTAATGAGTCTAATTCACAGAATTCTAAAAGAGAGTTTTGTCAAAGCAAGTGGATAATATATAATCAAAGCAGAGGGAAAGGAAGCTTGGAAGGACCACATATAGCTTATTGCTTCTGGGAACATTAATTTTGTTCTATTTCTTTGTGCACAAATAACTGTGATTCATTTCCTTTTTTAAGCCGAGCCAATAAATGTATCATTGACTAGCCTAATCACAATGGCTATTTCAAATCAATAGCATGGAGGAACCACATAACCAAGCCCTGGCACAATTAATTGAAACCAAATGTACAAAACTCAGTGAAGCTTTAGATAAAAACCATGTCCCATCTACTAAGCTACTCTGGTTTTCTTCAGGAAGAAAATAATAAAGGATTCCCCCCCATACAACTGCTGACTTTTCTTTTTGCAGCTTATAAGATATGTTTTCTTCTAAGATAAGGATACTGGTGTCGTTTGACAAGAAAGAGTACCTACGTTTGAATAGAAATTTATGACAATGGCATTTGAGTGCTTCTTAGCAAGTCATTAGGAATGCTTTTGAAGTTACTGTTTCAATCTTTAGATGGTGACTGGGGGAATAAGGGCTGCAATCCAATGCATAAATAGACTGTTTCATTCCCTTACCTTCAATGCGATTTAAGCAGCACTGAAGCCATGGTGATACACTTGAATTGCCCCTCCATTTGAGCCAATGTATTTAAATGATCCTCACCAAGCATGGAACAACTTGCCTGCCTGAAGAGGTGTTAAGGATTTAAAGGCAAACTAATGTTTAAAGAAGGTATTTTATAATTACCTGCTTTACTCATCCTTTTTACAGAAACAACACAATATACTTCCTGTACACTGCAGTGCATTTTATTGATGATAATATTAAAACTGCATTCAAATATTTTTTTTAAGTATTTCTCCTCCTCAGGCCAACACTGGGGCTGTGAGATAGGGGGCACAACATGTCCTATCAAGTCAGTGACCGTGTGGGGTGGCAAAGTGTAAGGCAGGGGTTGGCAAACTAAGGCCCGGGGGCCGGATGCGGCCCACCAGGCTCGTTAATCCAGCCCGTGAACCTTGTAGACCCTGCCGCACGCTCCGTCAGTCCCCGTGCTAAACCGGCGCGGTACGGAGGCCTCCCTGTGTGGGGACTGACTTCCGTGATGCTGGTGTGGCTTCAGATTGGCTGCAGGAAGCTCCTGCAGCCAATCCGAAGACGCGAGTGCCTCTGAGCGATGCCCCTTCCTTCCCACTGAGGCGACCGCGTATGGCCAAGAGCCGAGCGGGAGGAAGCGGCGGTGGGGAGGAGTAATAGCAGGTGAAGTGAGACAGTGGGAATGTGTTGAAGCGAGCAGCAGCAGGCAACGTTACTCAGACAAAGCCCATTACACTCATAGAGTGTAGTGGCGTTTGCAGACGAGCTCAAAAGAAATCTGGGAGGGGGTGGGTTGTAGTTGGGCTGAGTCACGGGGCGTGCCATTGAATTGATTGACAGCAGCATTTTACTTAACGCCCACGTTGCTTTCGGTTTCCCTCACTCGGAAAAAGGCCTTCAAATCTCCCGCCCGCCCGCTGCTGCTTTTAGGCCTAGTCGACACTGCTTGCCCATTCGCGGGAGTCACCTGTATTCAGGGGCCCAGTAGGAATTTTGCCACTTGGCTGATTGGCTGTTGCCATTTGGTTTTTGCCTACTGACAAGCAAATTGTCACAACTTGTTAGGTTGGCCGTTAGGCTTTGCTTAAAATGGTATAGTAGGGGCATGGCATAAAAAATGCCTACCCCCCCTTACTTGCTCCTTATAGAAGTATTCCGTTAAAGGAATCCTGGGGCTCAGGGACTCTAGTCCATCATCCTGCCATAGGCAAGGATGGTGCGTCCATTACAGAGCCGAGCCTTGGGGAACACTCCTTGGGGGAAGGAGAGTGCTTGCGAACCGTACCTCCAATCTCTTGGGGTGTTTACTTGACTTACCGACCATTAGGTAAGTCGGAGCTGGTCCTGACCCAAATGGGTCAGATGGAATTGGTCCTGCCCAACCAGGGCAGATGGTATGGTCCTGACCCAATGGAGGTCAGATGGAAATGGACCTGTCCCTTAGAGAGGACAGATGGATTAACCAAAGCCTAAGCCAACACTCAGAATTAAAATGTATTTTGAATAAAGTTGTGGCCAAAATAATGCCAAAAATCCCAACCTAAAATATCGTGTCAGTTGTGAGTTATTTTGGGATTTCTGGGAGCTTTGTCACGCAAATAATAATAATGCACTTGCCACACAGAAGGGGTGATACCGGTATAAGCCAGATATCTACTGGGCAATACTTAGTTCTTGCCAGTTATTCTCAAGACCCCAAATTCAGAAAATGCTGAAACCTTGCACCCAGGCAGTCCCCAGGCACAGGGGGAAGCAGCATGGCCTGAGGCTAGTTAATACATTCTCAGATGCTGAGAACAAGCAAGAGCAGGGAACAGCTATGCCAACCATGTGAGCTCCCCAGAGGATCTGATTAGCTTCTGTTGGAAGCATAATGCTGGATGGTCCATAGGCCTGATTCTTTCAGTGCCTGAATCACTGCATGCACCCACTTCATGGAACCTTGCCATTAATCCATCATTGTTGTTTAGTCGTTTAGTCGTGTCCGACTCTTCGTGACCCACCCCATGGACCATAGCACGCCAGGCACTCCTGTCTTCCACTGCCTCCTGCAGTTTGGTCAAAATCATGTTCGTAGCTTCGAGAACACTGTCCAACCATCTCGTCCTCTGTCGTCCCCTTCTCCTAGTGCCCTCCATCTTTCCCAACATCAGGGTCTTTTCCAGGGAGTCTTCTCTTCTCATGGGGTGGCCAAAGTATTGGAGCCTCAGCTTCAGGATCTGTCCTTCCAGTGAGTATGATTCCATGCATACCAATATTGTATACTAATAAACTATATAATAAATAATATTTGGCTCTCTCATAGACTAGCCACCAAAGAGGCAATTGTGGAATCCCCTTGGCCTATAGAGCAAGATGAGAACCACAACCCCAGAGTCATCTGCGATTGGAGCTAACGGTCTTTAAGTTCCTTTTAGATTATTTTAGGGCACCCTCAGAAGGTTGTTTTCAGCTGCACAGTGAATCTCCATCTGTGAATACTATTCTTTCCCTGCACAAGCCACCTTAATTAACACCGCGTCATGCTGTTACAATTCTGTTTCTTTCACATCTCACTGACAGTGTGAACTAGTATGACTATATTATGCAATCTAGCTTCTTAAATCCAAGTATTTGAAAAGACCATTTATTAATTAGCATTCTGACTTTCATTTACATTTTTAAAAAATTTTTAAAAAGGAAACCTGGTTCCCCACAAATAATAGTTTTAATAGTTTTCAAAACTCCTCCTAGTTGTGAAGCCAGTTCCCAGGTTTTATGAGATTCAGCTCTTAAACAAACTCAAAATGTGTGGGAAATAGGAGCTCTCTAATAAACTTATGCTTCACACACACACACACATATATATATATGCACGCGCGCACACACATACACACACACGACAGCAAAAATTGTTGGTTCATAAAATGTTAAAATATACATTATGGCATTGCACTAAGAAGACTCTTCCTCAGTGCCTATGGCTATGTGTTTTGTGCAATTACCAAAAAGCTAATGTACCATAAGCATTGTATGAATGAGCCAGTAACATGGGACTACAGGACATTCTCCCTACTGTATTTCTCTGCAGGAAAGGAACCTGCAGATGTCTGTCTGTTCATTTTGGAATATCAATTACATTAACATGACTCAGTTCCTTACTGGGCCATCCCTCATTGCTGGTCCCCTAACTTGCATATATTGATTTCCGTACTTCACACTTCTTCATTTGTGTCCCAAACTGATCTCATTGCCTTTGGCTGAGGGACACACCATGACCTATATTTAAAAGCACCCCTTATCACAAATTAGTCACACAGCACCTTTGTGTCTTTGTATCAAGTAACACTTTCAATTTGCTTAGATCTCATTTGATGCTTAACTCTCCTCATTTCTCAGCCAGAGGTCACCTTATTGTTCCCGCTTCCAGCTCAATTACCATTACTGGCAAATCTCTTAGTAATCTGTCTACCTTGCCATTATTCAGAACAGCTGTGTTATCTCACACTTTAAGCTTATTGATTTTCCTGTAAACCCGAGAGGTGGAAATATTTCCCTTTAACATTACCGCAACACTTAGTTGTCAAATCAACTTTCTGCAGGGTTTTCTAACTGTGTAGCATTTGATCAAGTTGAAAACGTTAGGAAATGAGGATGTAAAATAGACCTACTTCACTAACATGTCAGTTATGTAACCGATATGTCCCTGCTTACCTGTCTTAGTATTTTAGAGCAGCCTTCCCCAACTTGCTGCTCTTCAGGTGTTTTGAACTACAACTCCCATGTCCCTGCTAGCAGGGCCAGGCTGATTGGAGCTGAGTCAAAAACATCTGAAAGGTACCAGGTTTTAGAAGGCTATTATATGGAGAGAGCAGTATGAACAACTGGATTTGTATCCTGAACTCCCCACCCCCTGCAAGTTGGATTCTTCAGGCTATTTCACCTCAATGATTTTAAGGGCTCCACAACTGGCCATGAAAGCACAAACTCTAGAGCTTGGGAATGAATTGAATGTTGCCAAATTGGCTTTGTGCTCCCCCCCCCACAAAAATAGAACACCAGAGCACATTTCCTTCAGAGCAAACAATTCTAATAATAATAATAATAATAATAATAATAATAATAATAATAATAATAAATTATTTAAGGGATCCAGGTGGCGCTGTGGTTAAACCACTGAGCCTAGGGCTTGCTGATCAGAAGGTCGGCGGTTCGAATCCCTGTGACGGGGTGAGCTCCCATTGCTTGGTCCCAGGTCCTGCCAACCTAGCAGTTCAAAAGCACATCAAAATGCAAGTAGATAAATAGGAACCGCTACAGCGGGAAGGTAAACGGCATTTCCATGTGCTGCTCTGGTTTGCCAGAAGCGGCTTTGTCATGCTGGCCATGACCTGGAAGCTGTACGCCGGCTCCCTCGGCCAATAATGCGAGATGAGCGCGCAACCCCAGAGTCGGTCACGACTGGACCTAATGGTCAGGGGTCCCTTTACCTTTAATATATTATTTATACCCTGCCCATTTGGCTGGGTTTCTCCAGCCACTCTGGGCAGCTCCCAACAGAATATTAAAACACGATAAAACTCAACCATTAAAAACTTCCCTAAATAGGGCTGCCTTCAGATGTCTTCTAAAAGTCAGATAGTTGTTTATTTCCCTGACATCTGATGGAGGGTGTTCCACAGGGCGGGTACCACTACCAAGAAGGCCCTCTGCCTGATTAACATTCTATGGCAGAAGAAAAGAATTTCAGTCCTCCTGTGTACCTACAATCTGAGAAGGTACCTTTAAATAAGGAAAGCAGCCTGAAAAACCACCGGATTCTAGAACTGCAGGTTTGGAAGGGACCCTGAGGGTCATCTAGTTCAACCTCCTACAATGAAGGTATCTCAATGAAAGCCAGCTCTAAGACCCACCTCTTTTGCCCTCAACCACAAGAACCCTCCACTAGCTCAATACACATTCACTGTGCATGCCAGGACACAAACACACACTATGGTTAATGTAGGCGGAGAAAGTAAGGAAAATGAAGGCATCTATTACTGAATGTATTACCTTGAAAGTGCTTTGGGCTTACATGATGGTTGGATCATATCTTCAATTCTGTTCTCCCCTCGCTCAAGCATTCCGTTACAATGCCACAAATAAGAGCATTGGTGAAATTTCCTTTTGTTCCATGTAAGCTATGCAATGTTTTCCCTTCATTTTAAGTCTTCTCCATTCAAGCACACCACTCTGTTAAGTCGCCAGTGAGCAAAGAGATTCATGAAATCTGACGAGAACATAAAGGGTGGGAAGCCCAGCTTAAATGTGACTTCAGACCTCAGGCAAGATTCATGAAGTGGCAATAATTTAATGGATAATACCTCATAAGCTCACTGGAGGCTTGACCCATCTCCAAGGACAATTAATGGCTATTAGCTTTACTGTAGTTAGAGCACAGCCAGGTTCAAAGGGCCTGCAAAGTAGCACTGTAAAAACTTTCAAGAAACGGCAATTTTCTAAATTTATGTAACACTGATCACTGTCTAGCTTTTCCTTGCTGTGTGTCAGGGTGGATTTGATTTAAATCAAACTGATTTAAATCACGATTTAAATCACGATTTAAATCACTAGTCAGTAAGGCTTGATTTAAATCATAGTTGATTTAAATCATAAAGACTAATTCTTGCTGGTATAACTTTATTATGCAAGTAGATGAAGATTTTTAGAATAACAACTTTTCATATTAGTTTTTTTATCCCCAGTTTAATAGGTTAATCATTCATATTTGGACAACTTTACTGTTGTACTTAGGAAGGAGAAAAATAATCATTACCTTAATAATAACAATTTAAATAGATTTATTCAACTGAAACAATAACATTTCAGCAAATGTTATTTGCTTAAACAAACATCCATGTTTGTTAACTAATTTGGCTAAACAAAAACAAAATATATATATTTTAAGAAACTTAGACTGTCAGCCCAGCCTAGACATGAAAAACTTAAATACTGTCCAAACAATCAGAAAAATATTGTTTCTATTCTATTCACTGAACTTCTTGAAACTTAGCACTGAAGGGGTTGCTTCTGTATTCATAGGTTTGTAGAACAATAGGATTAAGGTCTTTTTCTCAACTCTGTTCATGTTATAACATTTTTGCTGTGAAGAAGAGGCATGTGATCTCTGTTGAGTCAAATTCAGTTTTGAGAACTGCAAAAGTAAACCAAGCACCTGTGATAATATCTTGTAGGCAGAGAAACTGCCCAATAATCTTACAAAAACCTTTGGAAGAGGTGAATGGATTAATGGAATTTATTTACCCCATAAATTAAACATATACAACCTTATACTACATAATTAAAAAAACTAATCTTTATTTCATGATGGAATAACCTTTGGATGGTAATATTCTTTCCTCAAAAAGCATTTTATTTAAAAAAATCCAATTTAAAGCAAAAAAATCGATTTAAATCAAAAAAATCCGATTTAAATCAAAAAAATCCGATTTAAATAAAAAAAAATCCGATTTTTTTGATTTTTTAAAAAAAAAATCATTGATTTTTATCCACCCTGCTGTGTGTAGCATCTTATTCGAATCCCTAGTATCCACTGAAAGGAATTTCACTAACACTTCAGAATTTCTATTCATTGTTTCAGGACTGAACTTTCTACTCAGCTTATTCTACTAAAATCATCAAACACGTCTTGTCAAAGGCTTGTATTCATAAATAGCAACTGCCCTATTCTTATCACAGAAAATGTTTGTGAGATGTTACCGTTGAATCGTAGAATTGTAGCGTTGCAAGGCAGGAATCTGAACTAGGTTTATTTGTTTAGAGAGCTATCCTATGCATAGCCATCTGGGAGTAAGCCCCATAAAACAAATATAATTTAACCGTTCAGACCTCTCTCACATCATGCACTAGTTATTGCTGTGTACCAAAATCTGTATGCAAAAATGGAGTATGGTATTCAGGCTGGAAGGTGACAATCTTTCTCCCATATGGTACAAATATAACAGCTTGGCAAGTATATTTGGAACCGTGTTATGTGCTACACAAAATACATTTATGTTATCTCATAGGCAAATCTGTTTTCTAGATGGTAAGGACATTTGTGTGCAGTTAAGGCTTCAGAAATCTGAATTGATTGTACCAACACTCAGACTCCACAGCACTGGTTATGTTCAAGATAAGCAACCAAGTCAAAATCTATGTCAACTGATAAATGTAAAGACAGGCTCTGTTCCGTGTTTATCGTTGACTGCTGCTTC
Source organism: Zootoca vivipara (assembly GCF_963506605.1). Classification (NCBI taxonomy): domain Eukaryota; kingdom Metazoa; phylum Chordata; class Lepidosauria; order Squamata; family Lacertidae; genus Zootoca; species Zootoca vivipara. Next base: position 118,857,382 of record NC_083276.1, on the reverse strand, counting down.
CTATAGACATGTATAACATTCCCTATACATATTTATTTATTAGATTTTTTACCCGCCCTTAATCTTGAGATCCCAGGGTGGGTTACAATGGCAATTTAAAATATGGTATTAAAATTCATGAAAAACAAGTTACAGTCAAGAGAAATTACTGGAGAGAGGGTTGCCAACCAGGTGTGCCCAGTTCACTGTACATGGATTGGGGCCTTTGTCTTACTTGGGTTCAGTCACCCTTGTGATCAGGTTTCCAAGACCAATGCTCTGGCCAAGATGCAACCTGTTTCAAGGAAGAACCAGAGGGCCTTCTGGCGGTTCCCTTGCTGCGAGAAGTGAGGTTACAGGGAACCAGGCAGAGGGCTTTCTCGGCAGAGGCACCCACCGTGTGGAACGCCCTCCCATCAGATGTCAAGAAAATAAACAATATACATAGCTGCCAAGTCTCCCGTTTTCCCCGGGAAACCCCCGTTTTTCCAGCTGTCCCCAGATGAAAAAACGGATTTTTTTTGTTTTCCCCCAGTTTATTCTGGCGTGGGGCCATTTTGGAACTGGGCGGAGCATGCTCAGAAGCGACTTTTGATGCTCCTCTGCCCAGTTCCAAAATGGCTGTTGCATTACTTCCGGTATGCTTCTTGGCAGATATAAATATATGACTTTTAGAAGACATTGAAGGCAGCTCTGTTTAGGGAAGTTTTTAATGCTTGCTGTTTTATCGTGTTTTTAATATTCTGTTGGGGGCTGCCCAGAGTGGATGGGGAAACCCAGCCAGATGGGCGGGAAATAAATAAATAATAGGATAATTTGTGTTTCCTCATTCCTGTTGGGCTGGAAACTGCAGGGCAGTAGCATCCTCTGACCATCAGCAGTGCTAGAGTTGCAACACAGCAGAGTTCCCCAAGCTTGCAAACTACTGTACTACGGTGGGAAGGGGAATAAGGTGCCTGGGAGCCCTGCCTGAGTTCCAGGCTCAGGAACTTTTGCATATGATTTTTATTGCGTTGTGATGTTATTTTATCATATTTCTAGTTTTGCATCCTGTTTTGTATAATATAGTTACAAGACAAGTGTGCTCTTAGAAAGGCTGGTGACAAATGTTGTTTATAAAGAAGCCTTAGCAAAGTAAAAGAATCGCAGGCACAATGCTGATTTCAATGGGAGGGTTAAGCAGATGCCCAACAGCACTTAATTGGCTGGATTGTGCCCCATAGTTGGAACCAATATATTGCAGTAAGTCAAATTTCTCTGCACTGCAATTCACAGTCCGTGAAACTCAGCATAGCAAACTTCATCTTAAGTGATCTCTGCCAATTTACAGCAAGGGAATACCTGCCCCTTAGGTACCTTATTGTGGCTGCAGCAGAAAATAATTCCCATGGGGTGTGGGAGCAGTGAGTTTTATAAGCTACCGGTATCTGTGTGCATGTGTGTTTTTTGAAGAAGAATATATCTGATAAGTAGAGTGCAGTCTTAGAAAGATTCCTTAGAGTAAAATAATGTTTTTATGTATGGCTCATCTCAACACCGCTGTGGTCTAAAATGTCATAAACATATATCTACTAATTTAATTCCAAACTCAACATTGACTCACAAATCAAAAGAATATTTTTGTTCAGTATCTTCCCTTAACTGAAGCACTGCAAAAGCTCTTCTTTCACAACCCATAACAATAGTTTCAGAACGCCAGGCAAAGTTTGCATACTATTTGAACTAATGGATAAATGTGAAAAGCCTGTTTGAAATTCTAGACCTGCTGTCCTGTCTTGTATACACAGTTCTTACCAATGACAAATACAAGCAAACATTTATTTATCGTGAATTTATGCATTTCTCATAAATGAGAACATGTAGCACTTCTAGAGAACTTTACTGTAAGTTGAGTAACATATTATTTTAAAACCAATCATTGATTGTTAAGGGTTTTCAATAGAACACTGATTTTAGTGATAAACGTCACAGCATTTGGAAATGATGATTAAAGGAACAATGTCTGACTTTTACTCTTTGCACAAAAAAAGCCAGCCAACCAGCTGCTTCTGAGCTATTCATGCCTCACATCATTTCCCTTGCAGCACTTAAAATATGTATTTGTTCCAGAACTGATTAATATACCCCACAACTATAGACCCAACTAGACATCACATAGATCTGCTATTAAGAACTGTGTGGTTTTTTTTTATTAAAAAACAAACTAACTAATTATCAGCCCCCAGTGGCTGGCCTGAAGATCATGTAAGTGGAGCTCTCTAGAAGAGGCCATTGAACTTAGCATCTGTACATGTCTTTTTTCCTCCAGTAGATCTGATAGCAGCCTTGGGAGCAGTGTGTGTATGTAATGTTTGGGAATGAGCACAGAGGTAAGGTTTCAAAACATTCTACAAGACTGCATCATCCACATTCTTCAAAGCAGCCACCTGGGGCCACTTAGTATAACAGAGACTGTGGAAGAACCTAGGGTAATCACGAGGTTTACCACATCCCTTCTAGTTTGGCTCATGGAAATGACTCGAGAAAAGGGTTTTGGAATTTCCATCAGCAAAGATGCTACTTTACAAATCACAGGCCAGTAGCACCACGTGATGTATGTAGCCAGGGCCGGCTCTAGGTAGAGTCCTGGTGGTGTGGGGCGCAAGGGCGCTGGGCCGGCAGGCGGGGCGCTGTGCGACGAAGCCGTTCGGAAGCCGTGCTGCGCGCTGCGAGGGCGGGGGCGCCGGAACGATCTCTGCGCCTCAGCGCCAGGGCGCCCGACCTGCTCAAGACTGCCCTGTATGTAGCCATTGTGAGGCTGCGCTGTTTTGAGGAACAACAGCTGAGGATATTCTTTCGGATACAGTACTCTTCCATGTGAAATACTCCTTACATATATGAAACTAGCAATTTAGGGAAAGGTCTCACCTGGACAAACTAGTTATGAACTAGTTTTGTTTACAACCCTGCATGTTTTGTGTGTTTTAATACAGTTAACCACCCTGTGATCCTTGGATGAAGTGTGGTAAAGGGGCCCCTGACCATCAGGTCCAGTCATGTCCGATGGTCGCGTTTGTTCGCAGACAGCTTCCGGGTCATGTGGCCAGCATGACAAAGCTGCTTCTGGCGAACCAGAGCAGCGCACGGAAACACCGTTTACCTTCCCACCCGAGCGGTCCCTATTTATCTACTTGCACTTTGATGTGCTTTCGAACTGCTAGGTGGGCAGGAGCTGGGACCAAGCAACGGGAGCTCACCCCGTCACAGGGATTCGAACCGCCGACCTTCTGATCAGCAAGCCATAGACTCTGTGGTTTAACCCACAGCGCCACTTGGGTCCCTAGTATATAAATGTAATAAATGATGGTGAAGCTACATCTTAAATGATACTGCCCCACAACAGATACATCTCGTGAGGCATCTGCTTAAGCTTTCTAACAATATATTTTGGTAATTCCACAACAAACGCCTATTGCATATTAATGCTGTTCTTAAGCCCCATCTCCACTTCATCACAGTCCAGTATCTATGCCAGAGGAGTTACAACTACATTGCTCAGGTCCAATCTAAATTTTGAGTGCCTTTTTTTTTTGCCTGCAACTAATTATGTACAAACTGATAGCACAAACAAACAAAATTTCAGCACACTATATTGGACAAATACTTTGCAGTTCCAAATCTGCTGGTAAATCATATAAACATTAGTTGCAAATCAGCCCCAGATTTACATGCATTCGATCCCTACTAAAATCAGCAGGGCACCCACAGTAACTGCACACTAGAGTCAACATGCTTTTTCCTTTTGATCTTTCTGTAGAGTTGCGCTGCTGCCAACCTCGGTGGCAATTCTCTGGCTTCCAAATATTTTGTTTACTGTGATATCCTCTCCAAGATAATTCAGCCAACATCTGCTTTGAGAGTAGATGAAACCTGCTTGGTTTAAATGATTTATCCAGAACATTAAGCCATAGCCAACACTCAACTAACAAAAGGGGCACTATTTTGGAAGGGCCGCACAACTTCTTTCATTATCTAGCTCATAAGCACCAACACTTCCTTACTGGCAACAAGGGATATTGTACAGTTAAGCTACTCCATTCCTTGCCTTCATAAGAGTGCAATTGCATTAAGGTTGAAAACAACACCTAGGGCAGAACCAAACCAAAATCAAAACCTTTAGCTGCTTTACAATTTATATGTGTGCATGCATATTTTAAAATTCAATTTCTAGCTGTTCAGGTTAATGGTGGTGAATTCTCCTGGTCTGATTCAGAATTTGGCTGAATTTGGAGATTGCTTTGTGCACAATCAAGGCTTCTGTGCCACCCCACCAACAACCTGACCTAGCTAAGAGGCTTCCCTCAGTTCCACTGGCATGGTATGCCTCAGGCTCCAGGCCCCAGACACTGCTTGAAAAAGGAACAACGGCACCTAGGATAATTTGCCAAGCTTTGCATTCCATCGCAGTCCAGATTCTTAGTCACTTTCATCCTTATAAAGCAGGTGGCATTTTTAATGAAGACAAATGGAAAGCATCTTCAGAATTTAGGCAATTGCCAGCTGTCACGCAGGCAGAAGCAAAGTTAAGTAAGCAGACTCCTCACCTTTACATTGTAGGGAATATAGTGCTTTGATAAAGCCTCGGGAGTATGCATCCACGTTTTGTCTGTAAAAGGAAAAGAAAAAAACCACATAATTTAGCCTTACTTTTTCATTTCTAGGCTTGTGTTCTTTCTGGGCAGGCAACACACCATTCGTAATCTAATCCCTAATAGCAAAAACATTACCCCAATAGCATTACACACACTCTCTCTCTCTCTCTCTGTTAAGAACTGCTTGCCACAAAGGATGTCAGGGTGGAGAGCTCGCGAAGGAACTGATGCAGCCATGTATTGACGCAGGGCTTTTTGCACCAGTATCTGCAAAAAGTCTCAGGATATATTCCTTAAAAAACCCCAAAAAACTACAGTAGGAATGCTTGCTTTCCTGATCAGTTCCTATTAACACTGTCTCCGCCTTTCCTACATTGAACATGCCTGCATAACCGTGTCCAGGAGTGGGGCTGGGGACATACCTGGAAGCATAAACCTTTTTGTGGTCCTGTTTCTTTTTCTGTCCTTTGTGGGATTCCCTCCCCATAGAAGTGTGTCTGGCATCTTCACTATATGGTTTTTGGCAAATGCTAAAGGCACACACCTTTGACACCTGAGAAGTGTTTTCAGGGCCCACCCTATTTCTGCACCTGTTTGTTTAAACTATTCTTAAATATATTTTAATGTGACTTGAATTGTCATAACATGTCATGGGGCCTGCCGGTTAAGGACAGACAGTAACAACAACAACAACAACAACAACAACAACAACAACAACAACAACAACAACAGATGTAGTGACCATTTTGTGTTATGCCACACCCCACATGAGCCACTTTGTGAATGGCGCCCACAAAGGTCCCAAAATGTTGGTAACTTGCTACTTTACAATAACCCTGTAAAGCGGGACAACATTATTATTCCCATTTTGCAGAAAAGAGGCGAGACTGAGGTAATAGTGTCTTGCCTACCACAATGGGGGGAAAACCTGCTGTGTTCTCTGTACTCCACTTAACTAGGCACAAGCTTAGCTATATCTGTTAAGTTTTCATAGAGCAGCTTCCATTGCTCTATAAGGAAGTTGCCCGTTGCTGTTCTGCTTTGAGGGAGAGAAGACAAGGAAGGAAGCAGCTATGAAAAGCATGTTCAATCTCTTTTGTTCACATGTAGCTAAAACAACAAACAAGACTTGCTAAAATAAAGCAAATCTTGACATGGTAACATTGTATAGAAACAGCTGGTTTATTTATGCACAGTGAAGCCCATTCCTAAGACTCGGATGTATAATATAACCAACCACTGCAAAGCAGAGTAAAATGTTTCCAGATTCACAATCCTTTCCACACCCTTTTCAACTAATCCCTGAGCCCTGAAAGGCATCCCAGACAGTCTTAACATGCTTTTGAAACATGCTTTGGGCTTGGAGATTGCCCGGTCCGTAGAGCATGAGACTCTTATTGTTTATTATTAATTCATTATCAAGATTTATATGCTGCCCTTTGTCATAAGATCTCGGGGTGGTTCACAGAATAAAATACAGGATAAAAACAAGTAAATAATTAAAACAAAGCAGCAAAACAATAACAACCCCATCCTTCCCGCAAACACACTTAAAATGCTGTAGAATAGAGACTCTTCATCTCAGAGTTGTGGGTTCGAGCCCCGTGTAGGGCAAAAAATTCCTGCATTGCAGGGGGTTGGAACAGATAACGCTCATGGCCCCTTCCAACACTATGACCCTATGACTTCAAAGGTTTTAAAAGGTTATGTACTCAACACGCTGGGGAGAAGTTTCAAAGAACTGTTTAAATCTGTTTTTCTGAACATATTTGAATGTACTCAAGTTTGTTTTATTTATTGTTTTGCAGGTTTGGGTAGCGTACTCTATCTATTTCTTCTTCTTTTAAATTAATAAAAACCTGAGTCACCTAAATTAAAATAAAACAAGTTTCATAATACAGTATGGAATATTAGCAGGTTGACTGAGACTATTGTAATATTATGTTCACTCGAGAAATCTGCACTATTTTGTTCCTGGACAGCTTATTATACTTCAACAGCAGGAGTTAATTGCTTTATGAAATACATTCTCATTCTACCCCCACTGCAATTCTTTAAAAATACAGTAAGTTCTTTAATAGAGCACTTAAAATGAAGGGGGAGGGGAGAATCTCTAGACAGCAGGGGAAATCAAATGAAAGAGTTTATATTAAATAGTTGTGATTATTTACTTGAAAGACCACCTGCTGCTGTAAAGACTTGTAAGATCACTTAGATCATTTGAGGGAATTCTACTTGTGGTACTGCCATAGGAAAGTGACTCAAAAATCAGGAATTTTCCCACTATTGCTCCGTTTCTCTCTGCCGTACGTGAAGCAGCGACCACCAGTTGCTTCAGTTGAGTTGCCTTGTAAAGACATACCTTTTTGTCAGGATTTCTTTGAGGGGACTTTGCTTTTATTTGTTTGAATTCCCTAAATTCTTGTTTTTATATGCATTTACACTACTTTTTTGTATGAACTGTATTATTTGTAAATTGCAATGGTTTTTTATGTAAAAAAACATAAGGCCATTTATAAATGTTTCTAAATAAAATAGGTAATATAATCTATGATCTGGTCTTTTATTTGGGTATTGTTAACAGCAGAAGAAAAAGGCTATCCCCTTTAATATATATAACAGCCATGCATAGGAGAACCCACAATAACTAAGAAATGGAAAGGTTATCTGTAGACATAGCTTATGAGAGTTAATGTATTTTCAAAGCAACAGGAAAACACTGCTGGGAAATTCATGACCCCTGAGGGAAAGACAGTACAAAATGAAGTTTAATTCAAGATTATGTAAACGAATCCTTCAATGACTGTATTCAATTTAATAGATGAATGGGTTTGACAATAACATCCGGACAATTGTGTTCCTTCACCCATTTCTCTTAAAATTAATTTTAAGCAGGGTTTCACAGTTCACAACTTTAAAATAATAAACAGAATGCAGTTTTCCAAAACAGAATAATCTAAAACAACCAATATTATGATTGCTTTCCCTACCCAGACCGCATTCTTAGCTTCCCATAAAAATCCATAATGGTAAAAGTCTCAAAGTAGGACCTCAGATGATAATTGAAACAGTAGCTAGCAAGATATCTAAACGTCACATTAATCTGTACAGACATGATCCAACAAAAACGCAGCGCTTTGAAAACTCATTCGTTTCAAAGGAAGAGATTTAAGTAGATACTTAACACTCCCTTCGTGGAACTAAAATGTAGTTAACTTGGCTAGGTTTTTCGCTCAGATCAGTACTTTATTACGGCCATAGGCCCATATCAAGATATCAACACAAAACAATGTACATCGCACAACAGAACAAAACAAAACAAAAGTAAACAAAATCAATTCCATTCATAAAAACCCTATCCCTATAAGTATTCTAAAATTACAATTACAAGGTAAAAAATATCACTTAGATCATCTGGTCACCACTATAAATCAAACATTAGGGCAAAAAATCAATAATCATAAAGTAACCCATTTTTCCTCTTGTAGGATAGAACTGCAATCAGGTATCTAGCTACAAGGAGTGATCTACTTGGCTCATTATCCTGTAACAGATATGTTAACTGGGATTCCGAAGTCTTATCCAAAGTTTCAGATATTAAGGGGGATAAAAATCTGGTCCGAGGGACCATGTGCAAGGGGCAACAGAATAATATATGATGGAGGGATTCTATGGATCTGTTGTCACATGCACACAGAACTGAACTCTGGCCTTTCGAGAACCTGTTATTCACAACATTGCAAGGAAAGACATTAAATCTTGCCTTAATAAAGGCAAACCTATGGGCCGCGACTGATAGGGATGTCAAATAAGATGGAATCTGCGGGGAGGGCACTATGCCGAGGTTCGATGGTGAACAGGTACCACTTCCCATTATGACATTTTGCTGGAGGTCCATCTCCTCTAGTTTTTGCTTGAGGGTTCTTTTAGCTGTGGCAAGGTCTAGTTTCAACAAGTCCGAAGGGGACAGTCCATAGGACACAATTTTAGTATAGATCGATTTTGCTCAGGGACTAGGAAACTCGTCTCGCCAAAGACATTGAATCAAATAGCGATTCGGAAGCCTGTACCACAGAGACAGCCAATAGCATAGAATACGCCTCCAGAAAATAGTTTCTAGAGAGGAGATTTTTAATTCTAAGCGGATGGCTGAATTACTGACACACTGAGGCAGTTTTAATAGACGTCTCATGAATTGATTTTGGATTACCTCCAAAGGCCTTAAATTTACTGCGGCCCCCCATAGTGGGGCGGCATAGGTCATTGTCGCGATCACTTTGTTGTTAAATACCTTCAAGGCGGATGGAACGTGGAGAGCCCCGTCAGAGAAGAAAAAGCGCAAAAGCGCGAAAGAAAGGGCTTTGGCCTCATTTAGGGTATATGCAATATGTGCTTTCCAACCCATATTGTGTTGGAGATAAACTCTTAGGTATTGAAATTTAAAAACCTGTTCGATAGGTTTCCCGTCTAGTTCCCACTTATATGATTTTCGACTTTTGGAAAATATTAGAACTTTGGATTTAGATTGGTTTATGGTTAGAAAATTGGATTTACAATATGAAGCAAAAATTTTGAGTGCCCTCCTAAGGCCAATTCTCGAAAAAGAGAGGAGCACTGCATCGTCTGCGTAAAGTAATAGTGGGCAGCGGTAGTTTGCAAGGCGGGGGGCGTGGATGGTTATTTGGGATTCAGCTAAGGGTGCCCTCATATCGCTAATGAATAAGTTGAAAAGAAGAGGGGGAGGTTTTTCGCTACTATTTTTAAAAATGCAAATTGCTGTAACATTGTGGATTAAGATATAAAAGAAACCAATTAAGCTAGACACCAATGTTGCAAAATACCGTCAAACCTCATGGCTTTACCTGGTCCATCCCTAAAATACCGCTTGTTGATTTATTTTGCAGATGCAATCTTGTCTTGACTGCAGTGGAACATCAGAATGAAATACAAGAGGCTGTTCATTGGGCTTTTTGCTCACAGCATTCCCATCTTGGTACCAAACATTAGCTATATGGCATAGCTGTGCCATGTAAGGTCTTCTCTTCAGCAGAAGTGCAAGATTTCAGTACCAGTGGAAGAGCAGTAGGTATCCTTTTTATACCAGTGCTGGATAACCTCCCCAACATTTCTTTTCCCATATAGACCTGATATAATAATAATAATAATTTATTATTTATACCCCACCCATCTGGCTGGGTTTCCCCAGCCACTCTGGGTGGCTTCCAACCGAATATCAAAACCAGTGCAGCATCAAACATTAAAAACTTCCCTAAACAGGGCCGCCTTCAGTTGTCTTCTAAAAGTAGGGTAGTTGCTTATTGCCTTGACATCTGCTGGGAAGGTGTTCCACAGGATGGGTGCCACTACCGAGAAGGCCCTCTGTCTGGTTCCCTGTAACCTCACTTCTCGCAATGAGGGAACCGCCAGAATGCCCTTGGTGCTGGATCTCAGTGTCCGGGCTGAATGGTGGGGGTGGAGACGCTCCTTTAGGTATGCAGGACCGAGGCCGTTTAGGGCTTTAAAGGTCAGTACCAACACTTTGAATTGTGCTCGGAAACGTACTGGGAGCCAGTGTAGATCTCTCAGGACGGGTGTTATGTGGTTCCAGCGGCCACTCCCAGTCACTAGTCTAGCTGCCGCATTCTGGATTAATTGCAGTTTCTGGGTCACCTTCAAAGGTAGCCCCACGTGGAGCACATTGCAGTAGTCCAAGTGAGAGATAATATTCATAAACCCACTAGTACGGGAAAATCTCAATAGTGTAAGCAGAGCAGATAATATATGAAATACCCAGATGATCTAATCAGTGTTAGAAACTGAGATCTGAAAGTTAGGGGCTAAATGGCACCTTAAACCTAGGTTATGGGTGCAACAACGGAATATCTAAGTGCGCTTTCTTATAACAAGAATACAAAACTGAAAATGAATGAACCACTGCTAAAATATTATGTTCATTTTTCACATGGTCTGATCCTTCCCCTGCCCACCCCCCTAATATTCTTAAGCGGGTCTCTTCTCCATTCTTCAGAAAGTCGCTGGAAGTGGGGAGGTGGGAAAAGGTCCTCCTTTCCTTCCACTCTGCAGTTTTAATCTGAAATCTTAGGCACAGTACTGCGCCCAGAGCTCAGAAACTGTCGCAAAATGTGCTTGGAACAATGGGAGTTTCGAACAGTGGACGTACTCACTTCCCTATACTATAAACGAAAACCTACTGGCAAAATCTCTTTTGCAGTTTGTTGCCTTGTACTGAAATGCTTAACCCTCTATGAGTTAGAAACCTTCATATCAGCTGAAATCTGTGGCCTGGAATAATGCTAATGGATGCATTATGTTCTGGTCGCAAATCACATGTAATGGGTAAAACAGGAATCCTCATCTTCCCTACAATGAAATTCATGGAACACCCACCCATCCACCCACCACTGCACAACTTACTTGTAGTACTTTTGCTTGCACATTTCTGGAAAGACCAAGTAGAAGTACGTGGCAAACTGTGCAACTATACCCTATTTTGAACATTACAGCTGGTGGCTCTTGTAAGGAGAAGTAGTTGAGAGGTGTCCTTCATTATGCACTTAAAATTATAATAGACGTTTTTGAAACCACAGTAGCAAAATGATTACCCATTTTTTCTAGGGCATCATGGAAGATATTTGTAGCACATAATTCACTTGTTTATCTGTGGACATAAATTGACTGCTAACTATGTCAACCTCACAAATAAAGTATATACCCCTCTTCAAGCATTATGATTATGTGTTATGACAACATACAAAGCGGTTGAGCAGCTGGAGTGAGCATGCTAGATTCACTGCATCATAATTGTTCCATAGTCCCCTATTTCTGGAAGGTGACTGTATGAACCAGAGGGTCTACTGTTTTCATGGAGGCTTCCTCTACAGTTCAGGACCATGGGAAATCAGGGTTATAAAACACAAGTTATCAGCACAGAACTTTGATGTTACATGATGCAAATCAGGGTTCCAGTTTAATCTTCAGGTATGCATGGGCAAGTTCCACAATTATATATATAGAATTTAAAAATAATTTTCAAGGAAGTGTATTCAGCTGGCATTCCCAGCAACGATCCTTGAAAGACATGTGTTCATTCTTTTGCCAGGATTCTGAAAGCCTTATCTTCCCTGTGCAGAATATCTGCCTCCTTTATAAAACACCAGCCTTTATAAATGGATTTATGAGGCAGCTTATTAAAACGACAGAATGCTGTTAATTCAAGTATTGGCAATCGTATATCGGATTCCTTGCTCATCTGTATATTTAGTGCTGCAAGGTTTTCAAAGGAGTCCGTAAGCCTTTAAAGACTTAGGAGCTTGTACTGGCGAAATGAAGTAATGGGCTGACTGACATTTTCAAACATAAAAAATATGTAGCTAAGGAAACTGGGGGGGGGGGGGGGAAAGTTGGTTTCATAACCTCGATTCCTACTGTGAAAAGCTCCTCAAGCCTAGGAGTATAAGAATGAATGTAAAAGGCATCCCTTGTCAACCTCTTCTTACGTTTCTGAACTGAAAGTTGGTGAGAGCTGGCATAGTACACGTCAGGTGACAGAGGACCCAGCTCCCACGACAGGTTGCCAGAAACGCAGAAGACAAGGAAAAGTCCTTACCATCTGTCCCCCCCCCCCCATTATTTACAGAGAGAGGTTTGGGAGTGCAGCCTCTTGGAATAATGGTGTTGTCTCGAGTAAATCTCCATCCCACCCCCGTCTCTCCCACTTCCTCATTCTTCAACAGCACCACCCCCTCTTTGAGCTCTTTGCTCTCCTACTTTCAAGGCTCACCGGGTTCTGGGAGAGGGTGGGGGTCTGGAATGTTTTCCAAAGACACTGTGCCCACCAGCTGTCGCCCCCTGGTTCTTCCTCTTCCTACTCCTCATCTCCCATTATATCCCAACTTTTCCCCTGCATCTTCCTCTGAGCTGTGACCTCCCGCAAACCCCTGTTGTAATTCTGAACTGTCTTCTTCTCCTTATCTGGAAGGGTCAGGCTGGGGAGGCGGTCTCTACCATTCCTCCTCTGTCTAGTCCCTGACAGCATAACAGTTAACAGTGTGAACTGTGATTCAGGAGGCCCCCGGGTTATAGTTTAGCTCAGGGGTTGGCAATGTTTTTTTGGGCCGGGCCGGTCCACTCCCCAACAGATCTCTTGGTGGGCCAGAGCATGCACCCACGTGCACTCAAGCTATTTCCGGTGCTCTTCTGACCTGGAAGATGACTGAGGTTGGTGAGAGCTGCTTTGAATATTCTATCCAAAGCGTGATGTTTGTGCTAAACAAATAGTGCTGTTACTCTCTAAGTTGGCCTAAAGTCCTAAAGTTTCTACAAGAGAGAAAAAGTCGTTTCCCTTCCATATACTATACTTTCTATAGATTTCATTCAGCCGATGGAACGTTCTATTCCAGGCATAGGCAAACTCGGGCCCCCAGATATTTTGGGGCTACAGCTCCCATCATCCCTGACACTGGTCCTGTTAGCTAGGGATGATGGGAGTTGTAGTCCAAAACATCTGGAGGGCCGAGTTTGCCTATGCCTGATCTATTCACTTTGGAAGCCCAGGTCTTATGACAGTTATGATGCTACACTTCAATTTTTAAAAAGTTATCCAATGACTGTTAGGGGACAGGGCCTTGTGCGGGACCCAAAGTGCAATATTCCCCTTGAGAAAAGGGCAAAGCAATAACTCATATTCTCATACAGTTTTATAATCAATGAGTGACACCAGACATGCACACACACACACACAACTGGAACCAAACCATCCACATGACCCGGAAACATATTCTGCCCTAGAAGTGTAGGATGTTTCCATGCTCTCAATAATATTCAGATTGTGCATCTGTCAAGCCTACTAAGCATGACAGAGAAAGGGGGGGGTGATTATGCTATTCATGAAAGTGGAGGCTGAGTACTTTGTACATTTCCTCTAAAGTATGCTGTGCCAATATACGACACAGTGATTCCATAAATCCTCCATATATATTATGGATAAATGAAAAATCATATAGAAGATGCAATGCTTGGGCTGGTGCTTACCAATTTTGCAGTTATGTTAATTTAGCTTAAATAGTGAGAGCCTATCCATATCCGGCAAAGGGCTTCACTCATCTAACTAAAAAGTCAGAGAGATGATTATACCCTTGATTGCAAATCCCAGAACATGTCAACCAGTGGAGTCAAAGTGGAAGACTAGAAACGGTTTCTAACTAAACATTAAAGTTCTGGTTCTCAAAATTCTGATGAGAACTACTAACATCGCGTTGGAAGTCCAATGGCATGATTCACAACTTAAAGGCAATAAATGAGTGCTTCCATTTATTCTCTCTCTTGTCTTTCATTGCCTTAGTTGTGGCCATCATACCCTAAAAAAGGAAGAAGATGTGCCACACTTTACACCAGGCATCCCCAAACTGCAGCCCTCCAGATGTTTTGGCCTACAACTCCCATGATCCCTAGATAACAGGACCAGTGGTCGGGGATGATGGGGATTGTAGTCCAAAACATCTGGAGGGCCAAAGTTTGGGGGTGCCTGCTTTACACAGTCTGTATGTTTAGAAATTGGCAATTTCATTACCAGCCCATTCAACAGCAACTGATGTCTATAACTTTCTTTCTTATGCCATCCAGAGCATTAAACTTTTTTACTTTCTCTATTTTCACAAATGCTTGTCATAAAATAAAATAAAAACATCATGGTCTAACTTGGATGTCTGGAGATGCACACCTGTTCATAACCCATAATGTTTAATAGGCAATAACTTCAGGAGATTATATTTAGGACTTTAACTTGCAGTTGAGTTCTGTGTGGCTCAGGTTTGCATACGACTGCAATTTCTCAGTACTGCACCATCTGTAATAGGCCAATACCTCAAACCTTTATAATTTAATGTCACTGTGAATATCTTCCACGTTACAAGATCTAGTCACCTGTAAGCGATTATTGCCTTCATAAAAGGAGCATCGCCTCCCTTCCAATGTTAAGCAATCTAGCTCTTCTTTTTGGACAGCTGTCTCAACACTGAACTTTGCTCTTTATATGATTATGGCTGTCATTGGTATCTTTATAATCAAGGAGAGCATGCTAGAATACAGGACAACATGTGATTAATTCATGGCTGCTTTGACTGTCGATAATCACTCAGGACTCAAGAGAATTTCAACACGCCGTTTAAATCCTCATCCATAGCCAAAGCAAAGCCTAAGCCAGGCATCCCCAAATTGCGGCTCTCCAGATGTTTTAGCCTACAACTCCCATGATCCCTAGCTAACAGGACCAGTGGTCGGGGAAGATGGGAATTGTAATCCAAAACATCTGGAGGGCCAAAGTTTGGGGATGCCTGGCCTAAGCACAAGTAACCATAAACCAGTTAGATCATCCCCTGGCATCTTGTATTGAATGGGAAAGTTGCATTCCTGGCTGTCATTACCATTCAGAACCAAGAAAATCATCCTGCATTAAGTTTTCTAATCCTCATTTAATGTCATTCATATTGATGGCAAAAATTCAAACAACACAAAACTTCATATGCTAAATATGCAGTATGTGAAAATGTCTCCTTTTTTTGGCCTTAAAACCTTTCTTCTCATTTTTAAATGATTTTAGTCACCAGTGCCAGAACTACCGTGGTGTGGTTCTCGAGGTCCAGGAAAAATCTGTAAAAGGGATGTCTAGCTATGGAGGCCACCTAAGCCTTCAGTGAAAAAGCTGGATCCAGAAGCACCCACAGACTTCCGACCTGCTCCTTTGAGAAGCGGGTGCCACCCTGGCCAGAGCAGGCCAGTTTCTCATACATAGGAACCAGTCTCACACATTGCTTCTATCTTAGCAGGGTTCCAGCTCAAAAGGTCTACACTTAGACCAACAAAGGAACCTGTGTGTCTTGTGTAAGGATGGAGACACGCTTGGATAATAGCTGGATTTTATATTTTCAAATGAGGGCACTGATTTGTATTAGGATTGAAGAATACAGGTTAGCATTAACTGCACATTCCTGTCCCCCATTCCCTTCCCTCTCCTCCTTTGGTGTAGCTGCAAGGATTTCGGGAGCATTTGCTTCTGTTTCCAACAAACAGTAGTTAGTTTTATGATTCTAGTTACAGGTAGGTAGCCGTGTTGATCTGAGTCGAAGCAAAATAAAAAAAATCCTTCAGTAGCACCTTAAAGACCAACTAAATTTTTATTTTGGTATGAGCTTTTGTGTGCATGCACACTTCTTCAGAAGTGTATCTGAAGAAGTGTGCATGCACACGAAAGCTCATACCAAAATAAAAAACTTTGTTAGCTTTATGATGGTTATCTTTAGCCTTATTATCAATAAATCAGATTTTATTCGACCGTCAGTCAGAAATAAACATTTATCCATACAAAAATTATAACTTCTTAACAACCAAATTAAACTTAAAACTTAAACCGACAATAAGAAGTAGGCTATACATTTAGACCTATGTCAATGCTGTCAATTTTGACTTTACGACGCTTAAGGGCCAGAAAAAGAAAATTGGCCACCAAGGAGGCTGTTGTTCCAGTAAACTTGTTCAGCAGAAACAAAACCTGTCTTTCTCTGACTACAGGGCTAAGTTGGCCTAGGACTGGAGCTATGAGTTTTTGTCTAAGATCTGCATAGAATGGGCAGATCAAAAGAATATGTTCAGTTGACTCAACCACTCCCAGGGCACAATGACAAAATCTCTGGGCATTTGGGACTCCCCTGTACCTTCCCAACAATACCGCCAATTCCAGGACATTTAACCTAGCAGCAGTGAGGAGTCTACGGTATTCGACATAGTGGATTTCCGCAAGATAAGGGGCTGGTGTAATCTGAAATATCTGATCCCCCAAGAACACCTTAGGTTTCACAAGGGCAATGTCTTCTTGAGTCTAGCAATGCCACTCAAGCCTTATTATTATTATTATTATTATTATTATTATGTGGTTAGCTTTAACTGAGATTTATCTGAACATGGAAGGATTGTAAACTGGGATTGGAAGTTGGCTTATTTGGATAAACCACTGTTACCCTGGTTCAGACATAATCACAAGCAACAGTAAGCTGGGAAAGGAAGGGAATGCTTCCCTCTTTGTTGCAACAAGAGGAGGAGAGGGATTGTGTTAGTGCCTGAGCCTCCGTTTCATTCACATAATAGTACACCGTAGTTTAGTGTTATAGTTGAACAGTGTGATTTGATACTTCAAAAAGAGAAGCAATTTATTTTTATTTTATTTTTTGCCTTTGTCTCAGCACTTTGGCCAAATCTGATGCAGCACTCTAAAGTCAGAGCAGGTAGGAGGTCATTTTTTTTAGTCTACACCAGATGCATTTGCCATATGGACTGTATGTACAAGGCGCAATGAATGCCACTGCTTTATAGATTTACGCAACAAGGAAGAAGAATTTTTTCAGAAATACTCTAATGGTTCCTCATTGCTCAAACATTTTACAATCTTTGAAAAGAAAATGAAGCATAAAAGGATCCCCCCCCTCCCTGCCAGAAATACAAACTCAGCAGCCCAAAAGCAATTACTGGTATGTTCGTTACTATTCATGAGCCCCAATAACATAAACAGATGTTTCATTTTAGCTCATGGATTTAGCCCCAGGATCAGAGTTCAACACACTAAGGAACTGGATTCATGAAAGTTAACTTTCTTTTCCGCAATAATAAACAAGAAATTGAAAACGGGCAAGAAAGTGAAAATATAGTAAAAGGCGAAAGATTTATACGATCTGAGGAGAAGCCAAACTTCCGGTTTGTCGCCCGATCTGGCCGGCGGGGTTTGTCTCGAGCTCCGAGACAGCCCGGCTTCGCTGAGGGGGGGGGGGAGGCTGCGAAAGCGCCGCAGCGCCCCAAAAGAGTTCCAGATCGAGAGTTCTGGAAACAAAGCTCCGGCGGTGCCCCATTTTTTAGCGACTCCCCGATCCTCTGGTGAGCTCTAATAAGAGTCCCGGAGAGAAAGGGTTGCAGTCGCGGGGGCCATTTTGGAGAACAGCGTTACCTCAGCGAAGTGGAGCTTCGAGTCCGGTGGTGGTGAGCGGCAGATTCTTCTAAATTTTTGATTTGGAAAAACCCGTGAGTAAAGTTTGAATATATAATATTGGACTGTAATTCGGTAATCGGGAGTAAGGGGAAAAGAACGGAAGTCACCTTCTCCCACTGATTGATACAAGAAGCAGTGCAATTGAAATGGCGACCAGTCTAAGCGAAAAGCAGCTTATTATATGAACTCCTTCAGAGACTAAATTTAAAGAATTACCTCCGGTGGCAGGGTGAAGGAGAGAGACTTATTTTAAAGCTGATATCCCCTGCACCTTAGGAAAGGGAGAGCTTCTCCCTGCCCTGAAATCGGCAGCCCGGAGAGGACGGTAAGCTGATTGTGAAGATGGATGTTAATAAGGATTTGATACTTAAAAACTTTTTGATTGAATGTTTGAAACAAATTTAAAGTTGAAGTTAGATACTACGGACAATACACAGTTTCCAGTTTGGATTTTGCAACAATATATCTCTTTTGTAAACACCCCCTGGCTCTCAAGCCTCGCACCATCCTCAGCAAGCTGGAACAATGGCAACAAAAGACTGCACATCTGCGTTCAAGGACAGAGTGATAAAACTCTTATGGGAACTTAGAACAGAAACGTACAAGACTCAGCAACAATTGTTGGAAATAAATCAAGATCTACAGGAGCTCAGAGAACGGGACTTACCAGAGGAAAAGGAGCAAGATTTGCAAAAAGAGGACTTGATTAAAGAAGGAACACAAGAATTACAGGAAAAGGTTTCAACCGAAAAAAAGGCACAAGACGACGAGTGGCCGTATGAACTGAGCGATGGGAAAAAGGAAAATTTAAAGAACAAAGATGGATCAGAGGAGTCAATGATGCAAGAGCTACAGGAGAGACAGAACACCCATGAGAAAAATGGCCAGCAAAGAAGAAAAGAAGACTGGGGAGGGGGAGACAGAGGGGGTTGGTTTTTGAAACAGGTTAGGAAGGGGGTGGGTTGAAGGAAGACTGAATATCAATTATTGAGGACAGATAAAAAGGACTGACAACTGGACTGACGACTTTGGAACTTACTGGACGGGAAGGGAAAGGCCGTGATCGGGGCGGGGAGGGGGAAAATCATGATTTTTAATTTGTGCAAATAAGAATAATAAAGAGGAGCTTTGGAGGATAAAAAATAGGCAGGTCAAAAATAAAAGTAACGAGCAGATTTGTTTATGAAAAAGATTTAGAAAGATCAAGCTAGTTTGATTAAAGAGGACTTTAAAAGTGGGACAGTTTTTTTTTAATATATAATATAAGGTTAATTTTTTTTGTAGAAATAGAATGGGAATAAGAATAAGAATACTGTTAAATAAGAAGCGAAAATGGAAATCGGGATAGGGGGGAGGTTGGGGAAGTCATTTTTCTTTCATTTTTCCTTTTTTTTCTTCTTTCTTTTGTTTTTCTTTTTTCTGTTTGGAAATTGGCTGGACGGATGCCCCCCTCTTCGTTCCCTCTCTTGGAGTCTCCCGGTGGCAGGGGGGGATTCGGGGGGGGAGGGAGGGGTGGGGGAGAAACCCAGCCATAAAAGGAAACACTGCCGGCTGCCTGCCTTTCGGGGGTCCCTCTGGTGGGAGAAGAGGGCCTTGGGAGGGTGGGTGGAAGCCAGTGGTAAACATGTAATGTAGTATCTTTTGTTTTTGTTTTTGTTTTGTATAAAATCAATAAAATATAATAATAATAAAAAAAGAAAGTGAAAATATAGGCAAACTTCAGATGGAGTGTGGGCACACTTTCCAAGGATTTTCAGTTAGGATGTCTTCTCAAAGGGATTGTGAAATCTTGGTTATTTATTGCCCTTAATTGTGGCACTCTTGTGCCTGGGCTGCCTCCTTCTGGGGGCATTTAGAACGGGCTGGAGATGTACTTGAGTTTTAGGCAGCATCCTGAAGAAACCTTGAGTTGAAGAGCATCTAATCAACAAGAGCTGCTTGGCCTTATTATTATTATTATTATTATTATTATTATTATTATTATTATTATTTATATACCGCCCTATACCCAGAGGTCTCAGGGCGGTTCACAGAAAAGATCACAATATATAAAATCAAAATGAAATCAATAACCCAATAACACCCCCCCCCCCAAGAGCCACATTTTAAAAGGGCATAGGATGTCACTCAGATCAACCAAAGGCCTGGTTTAAAAAAGAACATTTTTGCCTGGAGCCTAAAGATGTGTAATGAAGGTGTCAGGCGAACGTCCCTGGGGAGAGCATTCCCTAGACAGGGAGCCACTGCAGAGAAGGCCCATTCTCGTGTTTCCACCCTCCGAATCTCTTGAGGAGGAGGCACATGAAGGAGGGCCTCAGAAGATGATCTGAAGGTCTGGGTAGGTTCATACGGAAACCCTTGAGGTGTTGCTGTCCTGAGCCCTTTAAGGCTTTATAGGTCAAAACCAGCACTTTGAATTGGGCCCGGAAACTAACTGGTAGCCAGTGCAGTCGGACCCGGATCGGTATAATATGCTCAAACTGTCTTGCAACCTGGCTGCTGAATTCTGCACCAGCTGAAGTTTCCGAACCATCTTCAGAGGCAGCCCTACGTACATGCATTACAGTAATCTAACCATACGTTCTTGGGACTTGAAGGGACTGCCCTGCTGAATGTTGGGCAGCTCACCTTCCATGCTGAGTTGACAATGAAACCTACATTAAAACAAGTGCTAGGATTGCTTTAATAAAGTTGTGATCTTCACATCATGTACATGTCTTGCAAGTCTTCGCCTGGGGTATGGGGAGAAGTGGCACTTCTTCACAGTTCTAGTTTAGATTGCACATAACCCTTGAACAGACTTTCCTTTAAAGTCCTTGGACAGTGTCCTCTAATAATAACTGTTGAGGTCTGTGTCTCTTTTCATTGCTACCCTCCTTTTTCTGCTCTGATATAATGCAAGTCAAACTGCTTACCTTTCTTCCTACTAAAAGCACGATTCATGATGAGAAATCACCCAGTGTGTGTAATTTAATCTAGGGAAAAAATACAATTAAACATTAATTTTAGCAATAAGATTTTTCAGGTATCAGTTTCATGTCACAAACAATTCAAAAAAATATTTGAAATCAGATCAGTCTAGTTATATGAAAAAGCTTTTCTTTCTTTCTTTCTTTCTTAGTTCAGTTTGAATTTTATGGTATATTAGGTTAAAAACCTTTAATAAAATTGATATTTTTTAAAGGCAGCAATTATAAGGAGTTTTGTACTGATCTCCATTAGATTTACTTCCAAGTAATAAGCTATGGGATTATTCTGTGTACTGCTGTATAGTCAATGCCAAATTTTGTTATAGTGTGCTATATAG
Source organism: Zootoca vivipara (assembly GCF_963506605.1). Lineage (NCBI taxonomy): Eukaryota > Metazoa > Chordata > Lepidosauria > Squamata > Lacertidae > Zootoca > Zootoca vivipara. Next base: position 118,836,414 of record NC_083276.1, on the reverse strand, counting down.
CTATCATATATTTCTGTTCATATTGTATAGTCATATGTCTATAAAAGTACACTTTCTATTAAATCAAAAAACACATCCCTGATTTCTTTTGCTACAAGTCACGATCCAGCAGAAGTGATAACGAGACTATACTTTTGTTGGATCCACCTCAATATTGCCACCATTGTTGAAGGAAATATTGCTCCTGATTTACTCAGTTACTGCAGAGGCAGCTAAAAACCAATTTGCTTAACCTATTTAACAATAGCAAAAAAAAATCACTGCAAAAAAAATCTAGAACCTGAGTCATTTAATTTTCCTAACAGTTGCAGTCACATTTTTATTTTCACCAAACAATCTAATTTTTATTTTTATTTCTAACCAATAATGAGGAGACTTCAACATTATTATGTTTTTATAAGATGCTTCATTCAAATTAGTCATGTAACTACTATGCATTTATGCTCTCTTTCAGTGTAACAATATCTTGAGATCTGATACCATTAATATGGAATGGTTAATACAAAATATTTAGTAGTATTTTCCCTCAAACATTTGATTAGCTTCAATCTATGTAATAGCACAGTACTACTGTAGTAAATATAATATAGATATGCTACTATTATGAGAACTAATAACAGGCGGTAAACATTGATGTGGACAAAACAGAGTATACTATATAACATTCAGCTCAACAAGAAATGAAGTGTCAAATTTATTCAAATGAATAGCAATTAATTTACTTACCATGCACCTAAATCAATTTATTCCTCTGGAGTACTTTTCACATTTTTGTTTAATTGAAAAGTCATTGCTTTGAATCGTTTTAACTGTGATAATGTACAATTTGTGAAGCTTGTGAATTAAATCAGAACGCACATAACAGGAATTCATTAGCTTAATAGTTTACATAACGTCTAGGATTAGACCTCTCTAAGGAATGCAATATCCCAGCTTACCATAGAACCATAAGGTCACCTGACATTGGTCCCCACTCTTATGTTCGTGTAAAGTAACTAGGAAACCTTTACCATACATTTCTGTTAAAGTACACTCATCATATATGAAACAGCATTTTCCTGTTGCAAAAAAGAGGCACCTAATAAGTGTATTTTCTAGCATCTAGTATCCTGTAATATATACAGCATAATACATGCAATAAAAGTCAAGATTCAAAGATACATTTTAAGTACTACACATAAGGACTCGTACACAACACTAGTATTGATATCTCATTCCACCTCCACCCACCCCTCAAAGCATCCCCTCAGATTGTACTATTATAAAGGTAAAGGTAAAGGGACCCCTGACCGTTAGGTCCAGTCGTGGATGACCCTGGGGTTGTGGTGCTCATCTCGCTCTATAGGCCAAGGGAGCTGGCGTTTGTCCTTAGACAGCTTCCAGGTCATGTGGCCAGGATGACTAGGCCACTTCTGGTGAAACCAGAGCAGCGCACGAAAACGCCGTTTACCTTCCTGCCAGAGTGGTACCTATTTATCTACTTGCACTTTGACGTGCTTTCGAACTGCTAGGTTAGCAGGAGCTGGGACTGAGCAACGGGAGCTCACCCCGTTGCGGGGATTCAAACCGCTGACCTTCTCATCGGCAAGCCCTAGGCTCAGTGGTTTAAACCACAGTGCCACCTGCTGCTTACTGACCTTTAGGAACCATGTGTGAGGCCCTGGGACCTTCCCAGAGCCAGGTAAGCATGGAAAACTCACTGGGTGTCCAGGTGTGTGTGTGTGTGTGGAATAAATAAATGGAGAGGGGTGAGTTTCCTCCACTCTTATTCCCCCCCACACACACCTACATAAGGTTGTGATCGTGTATGAAAAGTGAGTGCAAGGACTCAGCTATATAGCTGCAAATAAAAGGTTTTAAGTGTGTTTTAAGTGAAATATACAATGTGACACTAGATGGCGATGGTGAGCCTTATGGAAAATTCAATGCATTTTTAAAAATGCTTTTTAAAAATGCTTGAATGGTTTTTATATGTGTAGATTTCACCTAAGTTGCAGGTCCTCTACTACTACTACCACTACTACTACTACTACTAATAATAATAATAACATACATTCATTTAAATTTATATTCTCTTCAGAAAGCTTCTGTGTTAGTAAGTGGATCATAACAAACAAGTCTAGAGTTGGTTAAACACTTTATTGGGACCAATCAGAAAGTCACAAAAATGTAGCACGCTTTCAAGTTCTCTGGAACTCTAAAATCAGGCAAGACGTGACGCGAGTTAAGCTATTAGCGAGTGTTTGGATGAGAAAAGATAAGGCTGGATGTTATAGCCAAGAGAACTGAGTCAGGCTAATTTCCTCTCAGGTGCTGAGATATGAGATTCTGAGATGAAGAAAGAAAAATGGTGGCTGCTTCAATTTCTTTAAGAAAACAAAGCCCAGGTTGCAACCTACTTCTGTCCCACACATAAATGAAACTGCAGTTTCCTGGATGGGCCAGGAAGCAGAAGTAAAGAAAAACATGGCAGTCTTTATTTTGGGAAAGCCAGGGCTTATTTTCTTGGAATATGCCGGAGTCAATTGAAGCCAAATACTGTGAGCTGTTTTAAACCTTTTTTAGTGTTGTGTTTTAAGCATACCACCATACACATAAGTGCAATACGTTTAGTACAATGCTCATTCCATAGTAAATGACATATTGCCTTGTTTGTTTATTTGAAACCTTTTTACCCCATTCTGCAAATGAAATATGCTCACACAAGAACTTACAGACGATCAATAAAAGCAAAACAATCATTTCCCATAGGTTTACAATCTATAAGACACAGCACAACAGAAAAATGGGGTAAGAAGGTAGGAGGCTGCAATCTTTTTTTATTTTTAAGAAAAGCAAAAAGGAAAGCTGAAATCTTAAAGACAAGAGTTAGAGCAATGCAAATGAGGGAGAGGAGGCAGAATTAAAAACAGATGAACCATATTTTCCTCTCTCCTCCTGGGCTGGGGCTGGGCAGCGGGGAGCATATTTTCCCTTTTGGTCTTTCCTGTTCTTTTTCTTTTAGTTTCCTTCCCATTGATTGCAATGAAAAGGAATTAAACTACACCAGTTTAAGCAGAATGGGTGAGCTTTGGAACCTGCAGATCCACAGTCTCCTTCAGTGTAGCCCCAGAATGCCTCCCTTTTGCCATCTCCAGTAAAAGGTAAAAAAAGTAAAGGACCCCTGGCCGGTTAAGTCCAGTCAAAGGGTGCAATGCTCACCTCGCTTTCAGATTGAGGGAGCTGCCGTTTGTCCACAGACAGCTTTCCGGGTCATGTGGCCAGCATGACTAAACCACTTCTGGCACAACAGAACACCATGTCACAGCTTGGAAGGACACTTGCTGCAGATATTTCTGCAGCTTTTCAGAGGAGGCAAAGAATCTTGTTGTCCTGGGACTCCCTCCCAGGGACCGCAAGAACACACACACACTTGGAGATGTCCTTTTGGCCTCCATTAGATTTATATCCAAGTAAACATCCGCAGGATCAGGCTGTGAAACAGCTTAAGGTCAGTTACGCTAAATGCCTGGACGGTCACAATGTCAAATTCTGCTACAATATAAACATTTTATGCCACCTTTTAAAAGGGGGCTTAAAAGAAAAGAGCTATTTTATGGTGTGATAGCAACCTTCTAAAACTAAGGAATGGAAACAAAATAACCATCACAACTCTTCTAAATGTTCAGAACTTAATGTTATTAAATATCTTCTTCAGAATGTAGAAACAAACCACGCTCCAAGGACTATTTTAGTAAATCAGTCTCACCAGAGTTTTTTTTTTTTTAAGGGGTGCTGCATATTAGCTAATTAATTAGATATGAGACCGCTAGGTAAGAGACTGCAGCTCCCATACGCAAGCACAAAAACATTACAACAAAGACAATTGAATAAAAAGCATTTGATGGAACAGTTTCATATTATGAAGATTAGCTCTGGATCTGCCCTGGAAAAGCAATTTCACGCCTTACAAATTCCATAAGCATGGAGCAAGACACTGATTTCCTGGCAGTTGGGTAGTAAAGCCCTGTTCTAGATGAACACAGGGTGAATTTTGCTCTCCAGCCATTGTCCAGCTGCCATAATTCATAGATAGTGGAATTCAGCTCTCATATATACAAGTTTTGACAATTTTGGCAGACTCAGACATTATTTCAAAATTTCTTCCTGACTCACCGAAAACTATCCTCCTGCCTTTTCATGCTGTTTCCTTTAAAACCATATTCACCCCAACTAGATTATCTGATACTGAAATTCTACAGAGAAACTAAATAAACACAGTTGCCCTAAAAAGGTTTCAAACCTCAAGTGCTACATAACCCATGGGTGCAGTGTGACTTATAAAAAAACACAGGCACCACTTCTTTCAAGAACCAAACGGAAACATAATAAATTTCCATAACTCCCCATGAATTTTGCAGTAATGACTGCAAAACCATGCAGCGGAGATCCATTTCATAGTCTCTGGTAAATAATGAAATTAAAGGTGTTTTCTCAGAAATGCTGAAAACGGATAGTTTTCAACAGCCTACGGTTGCTATTAATCATTACTAAAAAGATGGAAACAATGCAAACTTCATAAGCATTTATCTGTAAGTTACATTACTAACTTCCCAAGCTGTTTAGGCTAAAATAATAAGTTGAGCAAGGCAACCTATCGAACTGCATGGGGATTTTTTTTTATGGGGGGGGGGGGTTCTTTACCTTTATAGCAGTGTGGATAGAACCGCGGTCAAACATTTAAAAGTACACTATGTTCAAAGTATAATTGCTATAATTTGTAGTGTGTTTAGTTGTCCCGTGTCCACCAGCAGGGCAGTGGCATGAGACCACCCACAAGCAATCTGGATGCTTCAGTATAACTGGGGGATTCTCAAGGTATGCAGAAAATTATTAAGTTTGCAAACTTTAAAAAAGAAAAGGGTGGGAGATGCCAAGCTCCAACAGGAACTGAGCATGTTCATTATATTCCAGGAGGCATGGAATATGGAGGACATCTGAAGTGTGTGTGAGAGAGGGGAAAAAATGGGTGATAGAAAATTGCTCTGAACTGATAGCAGCTTATAATATTCTAGAATCGTCCTGGTGACATCACAATTTGAAGACAGACATTGAAGCCTTATTATAATATATACTGAAGTGGATGCAGCTAGTTAAGAGATACTAAACTTGCACTTCCACCAAAGACTCCTGAATAAGCTTATCTGTCATGGAATAAGAGGAGAAGATCAGCAACTGATTAAATAACATGGAAGTACAGAGTAGAAATGAATGCACCAGTTTTTCAATGAAGGGTTACAGAATGTGGAGTCGGCCAAGGATCAGTAGACGGACCTGTGTTTTTTAACTTGCTCAAAATCAATCTAGAGTCGGGAGTGAATAGTGAAGCAGCCAAGTCTGCTGATGATACTAAATTGTGGAGGGTGGTTAAGACACAAAAGGATTATGAAGAGCTCTTGCGGTGACTGACCTGGGTGGAATCTAAAAACATTTTTAAAAATGCTGTGAAAATGCTTTTATTTTTAAGTGTTTCGAAAAATATATTGAATTTGCCACAAGCTCACCATCTCCATCTAGTGTCACATTTGTATAATGCACTCAAAACACACTTAAAACATTATACAGTGGTACCTCGGAAGTCGAACAGAATCCGCTGTTCAACACTGTTGAAACTGGTCTAATTTTGACACAGCACATACTTTTGTGCACTAATCTCCTCCTCTGGAAATTAAGTATAGAGTCGCTTGCCCTCCAAAGCAACAAAATTCCAATGAGTACAATTAATACCAATACTTATAGTACAGTGGTACCTCAGAAGTTGAACGGAATCCGTTCCAGAAGTCCTTTCGACTTCCAAAATGTTTGGAAATCAAGGCGCAGCTTCTGATTGGCTGCAGGAGCTGCATCAGACGTTTGGGTTCCAAAGAACGTTTGCAAACCAAAACACTCACTTCTGGGTTTGCAGCATTCAGGAGGCCAAACGTTTGACTCGCAAGGCATCCGGGATCCAAGGTACAACTGTATTTGCAGTTGTATAGCTGTGCCCCAGGACTCGCAGTGGCTGACCAGGAATGAGATATTGGGATCATAGTAGATAGTGCAATGAAGATGTTGACCTAGTTATATGCATGAAAAAGGCAGATTCCATGCTGCTAATATCATACTGCTATTATACAAATTGGTGGTGTGACCACACCTGGAACTATACACTTTGTACAGTTCTGCTCACCTAACTTCAACAAGGATATTGTAAAGTTGGAAAATGTTCAGTCAATGGCAAGTAAAATGACCAAGGAAATACAGGAACTCCCCTATGAGGCAACGTTAACACATCTGGGGAATTTTAGTTTAGAGATAATGCCAGTAGGAGAGACATGATAGAAATGTATACAATTATGCATGATGTGAAGACAGTGGATAAGGAAAAGTTTTACTGCCTCTCTTGTAAAACTAGAATTCAAAGTAATCCCATGAAGCTGAATGTTGGAACATTCAGGACAGCCAAAAGAAAGTTCACAGTTCATAGTTCAACTATGGAATTCGTTTACATAAGAGGCAGGGATAAGTACCAACTTGGATGACTTTAGACAAATTGGTGAAGGATAAAACTATCCATGGCTACTAGCCTTGACAGCTATGCTCTGACTCCATGGTCAGAGGATACATGCTTCTGAATACCAGTTGCTGGGAACTGCAGGAGAAGAGAGTGCTGTTGCCATTAAGTCCTGCTTGTGGGCTCCCAAAGCCAACTACTGTACAGGTAGTTGGAAGAGGATGCTTGACTGGGTGGGCCACTAACATTATGAAGCAGGGACGTGGGTCACACTGTGGTCTAAACCACTGAGCCCCTTGGGCTTGATGACCAGAAGGTTAGCAATTCGAATCTGCACAACCAAGTGAGCTTCTGTTGCTCTGTCCCAGCTCCTCCCAACCTAGCAGATGGAAATTAAATAAATATGTACCACTTTGGCGGGAAGGTAAACGACATTTCTGTGCACTCTGGGAGTCGTCACGGTGTCCCGTTGTGCCAGAAGCAGTTTAGTCCTGCTGGCCATGTGACCCGGAAAGCTGTCTGTGGACAAACGCTGGCTTCCTCGGCCTGAAAGTGAGATGAGCGCTGCAACCCCATAGTTGCCTTTGACTGGACTTAACAGTGGGGACCTTAACTGGATCTTGCAGTGGGGTCTTCTTATGTGTACAAGGGAAAGCAGTGTAAAACCGAAGAGATACATATGGCCAGGCAAGGCTTCTCCTGCTGCCATCTGCAACTTTCTGCTGCCATTGGATATGTTTTTATGGATTGGTCATTCTTACAGAAGTAGTTCTTGGCGACATGTCCTACAGGGCCTTGAATCAGCTATCCCAGCAATAAATAAGTATATAAGCAGACAAAGCCTTATTTAATATAGCTGATCTGCTAAACAGAAGGTTACGGAGATTAAGCTCCTTGATTAAATTATGTATGGTAATTTGTATTAAAAGAATGTTGCATGACTTGTGCACTGTTAGGATTATTAGAATGTTTAAAGCCTGGTGCCAATGCCTAATAAATCCTTCAGTAGTTATTTATTGAAGGGTGGTGGTTGTTTTACCAAAACCACTGAATACTAAAATCAGGATATTATGGATGATTTCCAACATTAGTCATGTTCAGCAGACTCAATGACATCAGTGAGTTGTATCCAATTAAGTTTTATTCTACTGAAATTATTAGGTCTAAATTAGTCCTGCTCGTTTTTCCAATGGGTCCACATTGAGTATAACCAACACTGAATCGCAACCTAAATGATTTCGTAGTTGCTATAATAGAAAGTAACTTTAAGTTGCATTTTTATAAAAGAAAGAAAGAAAAGAAAACATTTTAATTTGATCTTCACCGTTTCAGCAGATCAATGTCCATGGAGAGGTTCCCATATTTTTCTCGTTCTCTGGCTTGACTTATAATTATTATATTCACTAGGTATCACTGTGATGTTCAGTGAAACTTTAGAAGACAACCAAGCACAGTGCATTACAGCAGCAGAATAGTCTGACATTGGTTTTCTGCCCATTGTGAAGTATGAAGGCGTTACCAGGGGGGTAATTCAATGGAGTGAGATCTATGCACCCAGACTTGCTTTGCCTCTGTGGGAATTGCATCAGGCTCTGTGTGCGGCATCCCACATTAATTTTTCAGAAGAATTTTGTATCATTGAAAGAAGTAAGAGAGGGGGAGGAAAAGAAGCAGCAGAAGCCAGCTTGCCATGCATTTCTTGAAAAGTGAGTAAACTTTTGGAAGTACAGCTAAAGGAATCGATGAGTTCAGATTACTCTTGGAACAAGCCCTTCACAGAAAAAAATAAAACGGAAGTCAAACTGCAAAACTCCAGCACTACAGCTATCTTTTAATAAAAATGCAAGAGTGCACAAAATTAGGAAAGTCAAAATTAGACACTTTGTTCTTCTATTACTTAATACCACTCAAGCGATAGCCTTCCCAAGTGAATGGTTCTGGAGCTCAATTCTCTGTAAAATCACACTCTCACTTGAAAAATGTCCCTTATCTAATATGTTAAGATCAGTTGTACAAGTTACCTATGCGGAGAGGCTATGTATGCTCTATTTAATCATGCTTCAGAACTTTAACTTTGCTCAGAAAATAAATGAACCTGGCTTTTCTTTCTTTTTTCTTTCTTTTTTGGGGTGGGGTGGGGAATTATGTTGCAGACAGTTCTTTTCAGTGTTTATGTGGTTTAATATTTTAATGTTCATTTTATCCATACTGCATTCCATTTGCATTCTGTGAATCACTCTTATTATCTAAAAGAACTGCTGCAGAAAAATATGTTAAAATAGATAACTAATGTCGTTTCTCACCAGTGGCGTGGTTCCCAAACCCAGATAAAACTGGAGAAGCTACTTCAAAGTAAGTGAAAGTAAAATGAGGTGCTACAGAGATGATGGTGTTCTGCCTGACTTCTTTTGGAAACTCTTTTCAATGAACTCCCCCAGCCCAGATCGTAAGCTGGGCTCAAACTTTCCTAAATTTCAGGCATGATGGAGAACCGCTTCCCTGCCATCCATTAACTCTCAGGGCTCATCCACACTTATTTCTCTCTCTCTGCATTTCTAGGTACAGGTCCACACTATAAAACTCCCTGCCCAAGCCCCTTTTTCCTACCCTGGCACTTTCCCTCCCAAAAAAAATCTCTGCAGAAAAACCAAAATCCTGCTTGTTGTGGTTCAGTGTTAAAGAGCTGGCTTTCATGGGGAAAGTGGTGGGGGAGGCGGAAATGACCTGTATCTAGAAAGTGTATAGAGCAAAACGGAAATGTGGGTGAGCCCTCAGTAGACAACTTGCAGCAGCATTTGCCCTACATGTTTTATTTCTTCTGATCATACGCAGATTGCCACTGGGGAGACTGTAAAATGGCTGCTTGCGCTTTCCAGCTTATTGACTTGAGAATTCTGTTTGTAGACCCTTCATATTCTGTAAATTTGTTGAATTTACAACAAAGTAAAAGAATCAACTTAATGAGGCAAATGCTGAGGGGCATTCAACACCGCATTTTATGTTTCACGTTGATTAATTTTCCAGAACAGCAACAACAAAAAGGGTTTGGGACCCATGGTTCCATTATGGAGATAAGAAAACAATTTTCTACCTTGCACTTAAAAAGCTGGAGTTGTTCTAAGCACCAACAATGTTTATTTAGATAATTACACAAAATCAGATGATTAAGGCTTATGTCAGGCTTAAAACAGATAACATCAATATTTCAAATAGCTGCATTGTAACTTCATGGGCCATTTTCACTCCTGGTTAACATTCCCTCCAATTTATTGGCATGCCATGTAAGAACAGAAATGTTCATTGGATCATCTCAAGAGAACCTTCTCTTTAGCATATAGCCATTTTTATACATATTTAAATAGACTCCTTGAAGAGATTCATCAAAATGCTGAGCACCACTCTGTTATAATTCAAACCAAATTTTGGCAACATATTTTATAGCACGGCAACATGGGGGAGAAGGCAGTATACAAAAGAAAAATAGATTATTTTAGTTAAGGAGCCTTGGGTTTTTGCCTTGAGAATGAAACTTCTGGAATTTGTTTCTGAAAAACAGAACTGTGAATCGAATGCAGTGTGTCTGCAGCCACAAAAAGCCATGCAGTCTACGTGGATCTTTTCCCAACAGCGAAGAAAATTAAACAAGACACTTTACAGAATGACACAGAATATGAGGACATAATCATTTGAACAATGCAATTATTTCTTTTCGCTTGAGCAGAGCACCTTTGACAGATGATGACTGGGATCCTAAGTACCGTAGTATTTTAAATGTGCCCAAGGACTTGTGCATGCCCAGAGGGATTTTGTGACTGCTACTTGGAACAGATAAGTTTGTCATCTTATCTTCATCTGTCAGACAAGGAGGTTTGTTCCATTTTGCCTTCACTTCAGGCGGCGCAAGTTTCTTTCACCCAATTTCAGGTGCTCCCCTCTGTGTAACATAGTGTTCCGTAGGTTGACCGCGCACTCTGAAAAAGCTTTTTGGTCGCCACTACCGGGGGGTGGGGGATGGAGAGAGAAAAGAGAAATACAGTGGAACCTCAGTTGTTGAAGGTAATCTGTTCCGGAAGACCGTTTGACTTCCAAAATGTTTGGCAACCAAGGCACAATTGCCGGTCGGCAAATTCCTTTTTTAAAAATGGAGAAAGACGCCTCGGAAGCCGTCCGACTTCCGAGGCGCGTTTGAAAACGGAAGCATTCACTTCTGGGTTGTTGGTGTTCGATTTCTGAAGCGTTTTACAACCAAGGTTCCACTGTACCTGTTGCACAAGCTGTCTTCCACTCGTGCTATTTTGGAGACAACCCAAGGCCACTGAGGTAATTCTTGGGCCTTTCCTACATTGAATTTGTCACTGTGTAGGTGTCACTGTGCAGGTGGCACTGTGGTTAAAACCACTGAGCCTAGGGCTTGCTGATCAGAAAGTCGGCGGTTTGAATCCCTGTGACAGGGTGAGCTCCCGTTGCTTGGTCCCAGCTCCTGCCAACCTAGCAGTTCGAAAGCACGTCAAAATGCAAGTAGATAAATAGGGAAGGTAAACGGCGTTTCCATGTGCTGCTATGGTTTGCCAGAAGCGGCTTTGTCATGGTCACATGACCTGGAAGCTATACGCCGGCTCCCTTGGTCAATAATGCGAGATGAGCGCGCAACCCCACAGTCGGTCACGACTGGACCTAATGGTCAGGGGTCCCTTTACCTTTACCTTTATGCTTATGTCCAGTCCATATGCTTATGTCCTTTATTCACACTTATTTGTGGCTCTACTAATTTGCTAGTTTCCTGCTCCCAGTCTCTCTGCACTGTATTGATTTTATGCCACCCCAACCTCCAGAAAACAACATGGAGCAACCCTCGGGCTCATGACAATACTAAGCAAACTGAAATGACCCTTTGCACGACAGAGCAAAAGCTTCTTTTTGTGTTTAAGTTGCTATACACTCTGGCAAGCCACTAGAACTTTCAAAGGAATACTGGGAGCATCTTTACTTTACCTACAATTTTATTGCTGACTCTGGCACCCTCACTTCACTGTTAGGAACTGTGGGAATGAGGTTATGCTGTGCGATACTGCTCCATAGCAACATCAGCAGTCTCATTTCCCTTGAAATTACAAAATACTATTTGTCATTGCACCGAGAAATCACTTCAAATGCTACTAACAGAAAGACTCTCATAACAAAATCAGCTTTCTAAGAAAAACAAGTCCTTCAGAAGAAAAAAGAAAGAAGCAATCTTTTGTTGTAGCAATAGACGAAGAAAGGAGAAAAAAATCAAGCGAGTTCTTCATGCATTTTGCAAAGAGACTTCATGAGAGTCTATTTGCCCTTTTTTTGTGAGAATGCTTTATGTGACAAAGAATAACTTCTGCAGAAATACCAGAAGGTAGAACTCTTCGCTGCTACCAAGCACCTGCATAAAAAAACCCAACAGCTTACTAACAGCATCATATTTGCCATACTTTTCCATCTATAAGATTTTCCATGTACAAGTTGCCCCCTTTATTGGGGGACTGGAATTTTAGGAAATGGGGGAAGATGGCAAAAAGTTGTTGAGCTTATTTTGGGGGTGGATTGCCCAGAGTTGTTTAGGGGAAAACCTGAAAATCGCTCACCCACACGCATTGCTAAACCCTCCTCCCGCCTGTCCCCTCACCAGCAGACGCTGCAAATCGCCCGCCCAATTGCCACAGCGTTGTCCAATCAACGACACCCATTGACGCAGCAACCAATAACACACACAATAGCCGCTGACAGCCACGGCAGCAACCAATCAAACGTCCACCCAATGCACTACCCATGTATAAGACAACCCTCACTTTTTAACATGATTTTTAAGGGGGGGAAAACCTAGTCATACACGGAAAAGTATGGTATATATAATGACTGTATAGAACAGGCTTCCCTCCAGATGTTTTGAAATATAACTCATACCAGCCCCACCCAGCCTTTCCAATAAATTGGGAGCATGGGAGTTATAGTCCAAATATCTGCAGAGACCAGGGTGGGGAAGCCTAGCATGGAATTCCGGTTAGCACACTCAGCAGAAATCTAGCTACCACGGACATTAAAATAGAAGCATAAAGGATCAAATAGCACACAAAGTATTTTGAAATCAACTGATAAAACCAACAGCAAAGCATCCACACACCTTGAATACTCAGCAAAGGGTTTGACCCTCAGAGATCATTATCCCCTTTTGTAGATGCAGAGGGTTTAATAACAGTTTATTGAAAACGTAAATTGGTTCGGTTTGTTGATTCTACTGACTGGTTTTTATCTGCTCTCTTTTTAACTGAAGCTTTCCTATATGTTTTTGTATGGTGGTTTCTATTATGTTACTTTAGCTCAGGGGTCGGCAAACTAAGGCCTGTGGGCTGGATCAGGCCCAATTGCCTTCAGGATCCGGCCTGCAGACTGTCTGTGGATCGGCGTGGGGATTCTGTTTCTTCGGGCTATGCCGTTTTTTTTCCTGCGCCGTGGGAAGACATGGGAAGTTCAATTAATTAGAAATAAGAAATTATATTAAGTGGGAATGATATAGGGATACTCTAGACACCCAACCCCCAGCCTACTGAGTTTACAACCCATCGTGAATTCTTCTTTGTTAGCCCATTAACAGCCATATTCAACTTCTGAAGGGCCAAATATTCAGCTAATCAAAAGGATGAACTGGAAATGTGCTTTATTTTTCCAATAATTATTGAGCCTTTATTCTTAAGAACAAGCACCTGCTGGCCAGGCTGCGGCTAATAAATCAAATGAGCACAGAAATGGCCACACAGCAGCAGTCAATCAGTTTTTCTTATATTTTGTAAATTGCCTTGGTATATATGTGGAAAGAGCTTAATAAACAATGGAAAATGGAGGGGGGAAACCTAGAGCAAGATGATCTACAAAACCTGTAACAAAATTAGCTGCAAAGCTTGACTTAAAACTTCTACAAAGGAGGTTTAAAGAAAACTGTGTTGAAACCATCCTCCTAAATGAATAAAACTCAGGAAGGTCCCTTAAATTTCAGTGACCTCTCAAGGCCTCAGCAGCTATGTCTGGAGCTGTAAATTCGAAGCTATTGTCCTAATTTGACATCTTCTGTTTATGGAGCAATGAATCTCAGCGAGGTCTATCTTTGCTCACTACATCAATAACAGTCAATAGTGCATGTGAATTGTGGAGTATTTACACAGTGCTTGTGTCCTTTTCTTCAACAGAAATGTGTGCTTTTTTACAAGACAAAAACATGAAAGGCATCAGTCACATTGTTGTATACGGGCAGCCAAACTCTAGAGCAGGCATGTCAAACCTGCGGCCCTCCAGATGTTTTGGACTACAATTCCCATCTTCCCCAACCACTGGTCCTGCTAGCTAGGGATCATGGGAGTTGTAGGCCAAAACATCTGGAGGGCCGCAGGTTTGACATGCCTGCTCTAGAGGTTGCATCTCTATCAGCGGCAATGATGCACAAAATGATGGCTGCAAACTAGGCATTGATCTCCATCAGCCCAGGCAACAAAATCTCTCCCTAATACAACTCCATGTACACAAGTGAACTGCCTCCTCACACCGTCTATGGATGTAGCTTGAAACCATCCCAGCTTGCAAAATCTAAAGCCTTTATCTGATCGTATAGCTAGGAAAACAATATAATAGTTGTAACGGGAAACATTTATGATTTCATTTTATGTGATCTCTGTCAGCTACTGCCAGGGTTGGCGAGTCCCTTGCTCATAAAACAATTACCCAGTTGACCTCTACCCACAATCAATCATCTACCGAACCCAAAAGTGCCCACACTGTTTTATCCCCAATAGTTGTACTCAGCCCCAAATAAAAGTCGCAAAATCCAATGTTTTTCATTTAAACACCCTAAATTACTTCAGAGAACTAAGACGGGAAGGAGGAAATAAGAGGGTTTGGGGGTCTTTCCAACATGCGGACTCCTTAGCTTTGCCAAGACACCATTCTTCAATTCTCAGCTGCAAGCAAAATTACAGTGGGGGTTCTGGAGCAGGAATTTAAGGCAGATAATTTGATTCAGTTTGCATTTAAAGGCAAATTTACATCATTCACACTTCCTGAGACAATATGTCAACCAAACTGCAGTTGTCTTTTGAAATTTGCACTTCTCTCAATTTTGTGATGTTGCTCTACAAAACTGCAAATACTTGGTAATGTCTGCATAAAAACATATATTTTAGCATACAAACATGCATTATGTTAGGGAAAATTGGTTGCAAAATCGTGTATATCACATACTATATGTGTTTATTGTGAGACATTCATTCTAAAGAGCTGGCAAATGTTCATGAGGACTTCATAAGAAAAGGAATTTTCCAACGGATAAGACTGCATTTAATATATTGTGCTTAATCTGAAGACCAGCAATGTCAGTCTATGTAAGTTGAAGGGGGGGGGAATGGAAATGTAAGGAAAGGAGGAAAGGTCTCCACCCATTGCAAGTATCTGTTATAATGAAATGTAATCGATGGAGGCTTTTTATTTTGTTTGTTCAATTCATTAGCGTTTCAGAAGCTAGAGAGGACTATATTTTGCAAAAGATCTGTAGGACTCTGAACAAGAGAAGCAGATTCTTTCTCCCCTTCTCCCAAGCCTTCTCTGACTTTGATGGAGTCACACAACTCATGTGTGTTGCTTTCCAAGGGGAAATCCAGTACACAACCTTTATCTGTCTTCTAAGTCCAATGGCTCCACCCAAGTTAAATACAACTTGGGAGAAGCAGAGAAGAAGTTGCAGGAGTTTCCCAGAGCTTTGCAAAATATCAGTGTTAATGACTACAACAACAACAAATTTTCAGTACTTGTATTTCAACATTACAAGGAAGCTATGGTGCTACAGTGATTGTCCTTTTCTTTGGTTTGAAAAATGAAAGAAATGAGTTGTTAGATTGTACAGAAGAATCATTGGGGGGGGGGGCAATTGAAAATAAAGGCTTGATGAGAAATCAACTAGATGCCAGCTCAGGGAAAATGTGTTTTCAGCCTTATCTTTTTTTTTTCCAATGAAGAGCAGGGGTTGGGGAACTAAAGGCCTAATTATGGATATTATATTAATGGCCATAAATTCAGTTCAGTTCAGCATTTTAAGCAGACTTTTCCGTCACAGGAAAAACAACAACCACAACCTTCAATATACATATATAGAAGTTTCTTTTCACAAGTTACAAGCTCATTGCAAGTTTATGATAGAAGAGTCTTGCTAGTCCAATTTGCAACATTTCCCACACAGATTTTAGTTAGGAATGTAACCCGAAAACAGAGATTGATGGTCAAACTTTCAGGAAAAGTGGGGACAAACCAATAGGTGGTGTAGAAAACTTTTACCTGTAGATGGATTACAATCTGTTTAGAGGTCTATGGACACACAATGGATCGGCATGGGCAAAGAAGAGAGCCATTTTTTAAAACAACAACACTGAGTTACAGACGGGACTGGTATCTTCACAGGAACTGGAACACTTTATCTAGCATAGTAATTCACTCCCATACAGTTATGTAAGCCTTCAAGAAATAACAGCCGCTGTGAGCTGTCGCCTAGCAACAGGAGAAGGTAGGCCTAGTGAAAAGAATGGCTAAGAAAGCCAAGAGTTTTTCTGTTCAGACAACTGAGGCACTGCCGGTTCAGAAGCTGCCATTTATTTCCATGCTGTGTGGACTTCAGAAAGGTTGACAGCACTCCGGCATGGGTCCCTTTTGCTCAACACTTGACTAAATGCCCAATTGTGAATAACTGACCCCCCCCCCGAGCCTTTAAAGTAGAAAGATTGTTGTTCTGTTTAGATGATATTGATGCTCCTCTGGACAATGTAATGAGGGTGAGAGATTCTCTTTGCTTGCCAATTCTTTTTATTGATTTGAAGGGTGACGGATTCTCACTACTTTGCAAGCAATCTCATGCAGACACTCAAACAGGTACACAAACCTTCTTCAGAGCACTCTCAACGCATGGAGCAATCCCTGTGGCTATATAAGCTCATATAGGCATATTCATGTTACAGACATGCAAAGGAACGAAACATGTGAGTCTTCTGCCATCATGCCAACCCAACTGTCATATGCACATTAGGTAAAGGTATAGGTAAAGGGATGCAGGTGGCGCTGTGGTCTAAACCACTGAGCCTCTTGGGCTTGCTGATCAGAAGGTTGGCGGTTCAAATCCCCGTGGCAGGGTGAGCTCCCGTTGCTCTGTCCCAGCTCCTGCCAACCTAGCAGTTCGAAAGCACACTAGTGCAAGTTGATAAATAGGTACGGCTACGGTGGGAAGGTAAATGGCATTTCCATGCACTCTGGTTGCCATTATGGTGTCCCGTTGCGACAGAAGCAGTTTAGTCATGCTGGCCATATGACCCGGAAAACTGTCTGTGGACAAACGCCGGCTCCTTTGGCCTGAAAAACAAGATGAGCGCCGCAACCCCAAAGTCACCTTTGACTGGACTTAACCGTTCAGGGGTCCTTTACCGTTACCTTTACCTATGCACATTAACTGAATGAATGGAAGAGCCCCAAACAACTGATGCATATTCTAGGTTCATCTGATCTGCAGTAGAGCTACCGGAGCAAAAACAGTAGCTCTAGTGGAGCCCTAGAATGAGAGTGTTGTCATCGCAAGCTGACCAAACAAAAATAGTTGTCACCAAGCCACACAGAGACCCACACACACTCTGGCCCCCTGTTATATCTCTGAAGTACAGCATGAGATCAGGGGTAAATCTCCTGCTCTGGATAAAGCTTGGAGCCAGGGAGAAGGATTCAATTCAGAGCTGAAGGCAGGAGAAGGAGCATTGGCTTGCACAACCTTGCGATGAAATCCTTTTCTTTCGTCTTTTTCACTTCAACCTCTATATTACTTAAAGAGATACTAGGGAATCCTGAGGTAAAACTAACCTCCCTTTCGCCTTGCTGCAAACCCTTCTACCCCGTGGGCTGGATAGTAATGAGGTTTTTCTTCCAGCACACGCGGCCAGGTATCATCTGCACCTTTTGGACTATTTACGAGACTTTCCCTTTTGTCCACAGTAAAGGGGTTCACTCTCCCTGAACTCCCCCCACTGCAAAAGATCACCTCTCCACTGAGGCAACACTGTGACACTTTAGGTTTGTGCTCCTATTCAGCCCCCTCAGTGAGACTCAAAGACACAAATGATCCATTCTTCTCTTGTAGGAAGTTTTGTCCTTTGTGGTGTCTCCGCCTAAACAAGTGCTGATACCTTGCTGGAAAATAATAGTACAGACGACTCTTTACTTGGCACTTAAATGATGGATATTTATTTGCTTCTTGTCATAACAAATACTTTATGGTTTCATGTGTACAAGCTTGGTTTTCGTTATTTCACCTTTGTCAAACGTTCAATGTATATATCTTTTCCAACCTTTACCTAAACCTATCCTAGCTATAAGACCTTCTTCTTTTTCTATTAGCCACACACGCTCCTGTTCCCCAAAATCCTCTACTAACTGACAAATGGCTGCTCCTCCCTTTTAAACAGGAGCGTTCCTCCCCTAATAGAATGTTCAGTCAGCCAGCCTAGAGTGTGGGTTAACCCTTGACAGGTCAGGTAAAACAAAAAAACAACAACAACACAAACCTCAGGTTCTGATCAGTGCGCAGAGCACCTGTCAAGCATAGAGGCAAGCCCATATGCTTCTATTCTCCTCCTCCAGTTCAAAGCTGGAGAGGAAAGTGCTACAGCCTGCTCTGCCTGAAATATGTTTTGATGAGTTTACATCCCATGATACGAATTGTGGAAGATTCTGCAATTGTGCCCATCAGGCACAAAGCCAAAATGAATTTCAGGCTTTGGGTGAGCTTTGAAGTCTGAGGAGGGGGCAGTGTTCATCCCACCTCCTCTATAGCTTTCTGGTTCAGAAGACATCTCAGGCTCACTTCACTCACCGGTGTCTAGTCTCCCACTCAGCATGGTGAGGTGAAAAAGACTGTTGAACCCTAATTTCTGCAAGAATGACCCCTTTACCACAAAAGTGCTGTGTTTTAACATTGCAGTTTTGTACTTGTGAATAGGGAAACAGCTTCTTTGTGACCAGCAATAGAAACCAAAATCTGGCCCTTCCTACTGCCAGGTTTCAGGCAGAAGCTTTACACTTATGAATCGTATTTGTGATTCATTCCAAAATTAAAAGTTAACAAGAATAAAAAGTTAGCGTTATTGATATTAAAAAGTTATGAAAAAATTGAGTCATCCATTAAATTTAATACATAATATTCTCCTGTCAGGAGAATATTATGTATTAAATTATGTATCCAAAATGATTTGGGATGGGCTACATAAATAGTGTTCGCTTTTATACTAAGTAGAAAGCTGACCAAAATCTGAACTCTGGAGATACATCCTTCTACCATCAAGGCTACATGGAAACATCTGAGATACCATTTATCCATAATAGTAAAAAGAATTCAAGAGGCTTTTTTTAAACTTTCCATCTCATTTCTATTGGTGCTGATTCAATGTCTCTAGAACAGTCAAAAATATGAATCTGATCAAAGGCAAATTGCATCTGCATGATCATCATTCAATGACAGTATAAAATGACGGCATGCAATTGGGGAACTGCCAATAAAGATCCAAAAGCATGGATCAAAACTTTCCTGTCATCCGTACTGTTCCAAATGCAATATTTTTTTCTAAAGAAGAAAGTTCACACATCCAGTTATATGTAATTAAAAGAATGATATATCATGTGTACCAGTCCTTAGATGGATCAGTTTCATTTGCAGTTTTTTTCTGACAAGGTCACAGCAGTCAATTTAAAAGTTCACACCGTGTGATGACTTCTAGCATTGCAGCACAAATGGTTAAACATTAAACTCTTACCGTGATGGGTCCAAATTTTCACCAAGGGTCAGAACAGCGGCTTGCTTTCATGGGAAACAAATCACTTGTTTGTCAACATGTTTGTCCTCATGGTGCTGTATTATAATGTCTTCTATGTTGGGTGTGCTGAAAGAATGAAATAAGAAATATCAGATAAAAGCTAGTGTGCCACCAAAGAAAACAAAGGGTACCCCCCCTCCTTTCCTCTTGAGGATGAAGATGCTAGGCATTATTAATTGCCTTCAGAATGCTTGCACACACTGAAAGGCACAGCACAAAAGGGGCTGGATTGCCCCACCCACTGAAGCTTTTTTGTCTAATATTTCAGGGAACATTCTCCTGTTCCATCTATAGATGATCCAATCAGATTAGTTTTGTTTGGAAGCCGACATGCAGAACACAAAGAACTGTGCCCTCGGTCTCTTCCTTTTTGGAAAACATGGGCAAAGAAAACAGTAACCAAAGCCCATGGAAATATAAGCAATATGTTTTGGGTGGCAACCATCTCTCCTGCTTATATATACCCTTAGCATTAAAAGCAGATGGTTGAACATCTTATGCTTAAAATAAAGCTAGCTGGAACTTTTCAATGAAACATTATTATCCCTCTGAAAAATAGTAAGAGTGGTAAGAGTTGCATTTGGTAGGGAATTATCATAAAAACCCAAGTACATTCAGAAGTACCATTGTGATGATGTGGAAATTAAAAATACCACCCTGGTCTAATGCAAGTAATTGGTCTGAATTGCAGAGGATTATGTTTCAATTATGAGAGGGTACTGTGACAACAGCTTTGAGCAGAAAGATAAGGAGCAGGACTTTACTACAAATGACGTTCTCTTGAGTTAGGGTTGAGATCAAAGTTAGTGACTAATAAATGCAAATAATAACTCAATATTCAGCTTGGATCAAAATATACTCTTCCTCCTCCCTCACTTGATAGGTAAAAAGGTAAAGGACCCCTGGATGGTTAAGTCCAGTCAAAGGCAACTATGGGTTGTGGCGCTCATCTCACTTTCAGGCCAAGGGAGCCGGTGTTTGTCCACAGACAGCTTTCCGGGTCATGTGGCCAACATGACTAAACTGCTTCTGGTGCAATGGGACACCATGATGGAAACCAGGCCACACAGAAATGTCATTTACCTTCCCGCCACAGCAGTACCTGCTTATCTACTTGCACTGGTGTGCTTTCGGACTGCTAGGTTGGCAGGAGCTGGGACAGAGCAACGGGAGCTCACCCTGTCACAGGGATTCGAACTGCCAGCCTTCCGATCGGCAAGCCCAAGAGGCTCAGGGGTTTAGACCACAGTACCACCCACTTCCCTACTTGATAGGATACATAAACAGCATGCCATGATGCCACACCTGGTGGACTACAGGAAAGACAGCAGCCCTGAAATTACTTCTCCTATGATCGCCAGGTTTTGCAGCCCATCAGGGTGCAGTGCCACACCCAATGAATCAGGGACACTGAGAAGGAAGAAGGAAAGGGCAAATTCCTTTCTTCTCCCTGCACACCTGCTTGCCAGCATTTGTCAGGTATGTGACTGCAAAAGACTAATTGTTGGAGTTGACAGGGAAGGGTTTACAAGAAGGAGCATTTTCCCTACAATTGGCTCACAAAAGATATCCAAGTTCTTCCAGTTTGTGGGGGTGAAGGGTGGGAGAGAAACCTGATGAATTACTACGACAATCTTTGAAAGTTTGCCCATTTCTAGACTTTTACACATAACACTTTTATCCACTTTAAACTTTCTGACAGGTTTTTATTGGAAAGAGAATTCTACATTTCTTTTTCAAATGGGTAACAGCAACACAGAGAATACCAATATAGAAAATGTATCTGAGTCCAGAACACTAATTCCTTTTACTTGTTTTACTGATGACATTGAAGAGTTCTATCCCTCGGGGAGCGGGAATTTTGCACTAAGGTAAACTAAATTATGCAGTGAGGAAGACTTGAATACGCAGCCTACATAAATTATGCAAATGTGCATGGCTTCTCTTATTTCATATGATTTGTTCTACAATTCTTACTATATTGCATAATACAGTGTTTCTTCTAGCCAGGATAAGAGTTATACAGGGCACTTAAGGATGCCAAGGTAACAAGCCAAGTTACATTTCCAAAGTGGAAATTGCTGTCTTGAAATTGCCCTGAACTGCTCGTTCAAATTTATTTTCTATTAGGAGAAATAATAATCAGCAGGTGAATTAAAATAATATGCATATGGGAAAAAACCCACACTGGAATGAACACACAAGTTGAGATATCCAACACCACTTTGTTCAAATACACATTCCCATCCGAAACTACTGCAACCACACCTTAAGATGTATGCATCTGGACTCACATGTGCATTGCCAGCACACATGCATGTTCATATACACGCACCCAAAATTTCATACATGTACCAAGCTTGTGTTAAAGGGCAACAGTTTCCAGAAGATAAACAGGGAGGGAAATGTCCATCCTTGGTTTTTAATGGGCTGGTGCTGTTATAGACAGCAGTTCCTCTAAAATATATCATAGCATAGCTTCTTGCACCCCCAAAACCATGAACCATTGTAACTTCACAGAAGGGGGCTTTCTTCTCCAGTCCTATCACCCACATTGCAGCCCCCAAACCCCTAAAAAGCTCTTTTGGGAAGTTGGAGGACCCTGCTGAAAATCATGTCTCAGTGGGACGTCTGCTTGAACTCATTTCCTTGTCCAATATGTGCATACAGATTCTATTTAGTTTATTTAAAGGCAAATGAAACTTATCAAGACAATTGTTATTCTCCCCTGAGGACTCATATTGAATCCAAGCAAAGCTGTTACTTGGCCTTTGAGCACCATGATTTCCATGACATTTCATAATTGCCAGCGGTAACAATAGGTTCAATAACTATTTCCCTTAGCACCCACAATGTATTACCTACACTATAATGGTTCCAAACATTCTTGTACCTGTTTTTTTTTAATTAATAAGAACTTCAAAGTAAATATTGTTCTTAAAATCCTATTTTAGAAGAGAGAGAAAATACTGTAAGCACTTGAGAATTCCTATTCATTTCTTTTGCATATTTTAATGGACTTATTCAGGAATATGAACAGCAATGGTATTTAAGCATTAAGAGTTGGAGTTTTCCCCCTTTTGTTTTATAGGAAGGGCCAAGTTCTGCATACCCTGAGTTATAGGGCATCTGAACTGGAATTTGACATTATAATCATGTGTCGAGTAACTTTGGTTCTGCACTGTTGATGGCTATCACTAGGTCTTGTGCTAACAAATTCCATACTATAACTATGCAATGTGTGAAGGCAATTCAAAACATTTTGAGAAGTATATCATAGCCTTATTGTGTTTTATCTGCTGGTTATTTTGAATGTCTTTGTTACTGTTTCTCATCCATTTGTACACTGCCTTGAAATCCTGGATAAAAGGCAATACAGTTCTCCCTTGGAAGTCGAATGGAATCTGTTCCGAAAGTCCGTACAACTTCCAAAACCTTTGGAAACCCAAGCACAGCTTCTGATTGGCTTCAGGAAGCTCCTGCAACCAATTGGAAGCCGTGGAAGTCCCGTCGGACATTTGGCTTCCAAAAATAGTTCACAAACCGGAACAGTCACTTCTGGGTTTGTGACATTCAGGAGCCAAAACGTTTGAGAACTAAGCTGTTCAAAAACCAAGGTATGACTGTATATAAATGTTACAAACAAAACAGTTCAAGAGGTTCAAGGTATCTACAGTGTATCTTGCAGCTGAATTCTTTTTTATTTTTAATGTGTTATGTGTTTATTGTGCCGAGCCTCGAGAAAGTCAGTTTCGTTAATCGCACACATTTGTCTCACTTATTTTCATTATGTCTTTGTAACGCTACACCATGTATTTAATGATGTATATCATGCAGATACCAAAAATGCATGGCTTTTTGAAAGATGGAGGTGAGGCTGCAATGTGTGATTTTTCTTTTACACCATTTCATCATTATGACTGCCCTGCTCCTGATAAAGGAACACAAGAGTGTTATACTTGCTGTTTAGTCAGCTGGGAGGATTTGTAGCTATTACATCATACAACAACATAATGCAATGTTGGACTTCAAACCATAGGTCTTGAGTTCAAATCCTCCCTCAATGGTGAAGTGCACCGGGTGCAAGTGTCAGGGCATGGGGAATGGGCACCCACATTCCAATCCACACCAGAAAAGTGTGGCTTCCCAACAAAGTTTCCTCAAATCCATGGCCTGAGTCTGAAACGTATTAAGCAGAAGGCACTGCTCTGTCGACCAAGTGAAAGCAGAACGCCAGTCTTCACAGTATATCAGCTGCAATAATTAAGCTCGGGAAAGGAGGGATAGCAAGTTTTCCAGTCCCCATCATGCGTCCAATGACATCATTGGGAACATGATGAGATGTTTGCTTGGAATGGGGCCAGACCTAAATGAGATGAATTCAGGCATGATTCAAATTGCCTCGATGATCTCATTTGAGTCCAGTCCTTTCCACATCGAACTGGGGAGATGCATATCACTAATCCAAACTGTTCATTTACGACACTAGAATTCAAATACAAGTCATATGTAAACTTGATTTCCTATACAGTACAATGTTGGATGTTGTAGACAGAACTGAAAAATGCAAGCAGACTGTTAGATATAGCCCCCCCCCCCCCGAGACAAGCAACAAGTAGAAAGCAGGACAAGCAGAGTTTTGGGGCAGGGGTAAGCAGGGGCAGAGAATACGACAGGCACAGATCAGCCTGGAGATCTTAAGTCAAAAGTTATATTGACAGAGAAATGTGGACTTCTGATTAGAAGCTTAACTAGGTGAACTAAACAGTCCGGGCAACCAATTAAGTTGCAACCTTTCCACAAGAAACAGGTGCTGTTGAAGCACTAACTGGAAGAAAAAAGGACCAGAAAAGTTTTGGAGCATTGTGTTTTGGAGCATTACTAAGTGAGACAATAATGTAGGGTCTAAACCATGAGGCTTCTACTTTCACTGAAAGAGAAAGGCTCTCCTGTATTAAGGACTGCTACATTCCTATTTGTTGTTTGATACTGCATTATCAAAACAAGCATTGTGTCACACCTTGGCTTCCTCTTAAAAGTTGTTATTTCACAGAACAAGGAAATATATGAAATATTGCAGTGAGGCTGCAATGATGAGAATCATTGGCTGATTTTCATCACCGCAGCCACCGACAACCAAGCCATTCAGCATTTAAGTGCACACCAACAGCATAAAACAAAGAAGCAGATGAATACATAAGTTCTTAAATAATACTGGAAACAGCCTGGAGATGGTTGGTGGATGGATGGCAGCTAAACAGATTGAGATTGAATCCTGACAACACAGAAGTACTGTTTTTGGGAGACAGGGAGAGGGAGGGTATGGGGGACTCCCTGGTCCTGAACAGGGTAATCATGCCCCTGAAAGACCAGGTGCACAGCCTGGGAGTCATTTTGGACTCACAGCTGTCCATAGAGGCACAGGTCAAATCTGTGTCCAGGGCAGCTGTCTACCAGCTCCATCTGCTACACAGGATGAGACCCTACCTGCCCACAGACTGTCTCGCCAGAGTGGTGCATGCTCTGGTTATCTTCCGCTTGGACTACTGCATTGTGCTCTATGTGGGACTACCTTTGAAGGTGATTCAGAAACTACAACTAATCCAGAATGCAGCAGGTGACTGGGAGTGGCTGCCAGGGCCATATAACACCTGTCCAAAAGGATCTTCACTAGCTTCCAGTACTTTTCCAAGCACAATTCAAAGTACTGGTGCTGACCTTTAAAGCTCCACACGGCCTCGGTTCAGTATACCTGAAGGAGTGTCACCACCCCCATCTCTCAGCCCGGACACTGAGGTCCTCCTCCGAGGGTCTTCTGCTGGTTCCCTCACTGTGAGAAGCAAAGTTACAGGGAAAGAAGCCCCTGTGGCCCTCCCTTCAGATGTCTAGGAGATAAAGAATTACACAACTCTTAGAAGACATCTGAAGGTATCCCTGTATTGGGAGGTTTTTGATGCTTGATGTTTTTATTGTGTTTTTAGATATGCTGTAGGGACCCAGGTGGCGCTGTGGTTAAACCACTGAGCCTAGGGCTTGCTGATCAGAAGGTTGGCGGTTCGAATCCCTGTGACGGGGTGAGCTCCCGTTGCTTGGTCCCAGCTCCTGCCAACCTAGCAGTTCGAAAGCACGTCAAAATGCAAGTAGATAAATAGGGACCGCTACAGTGGGAAGGTAAACGGCGTTTCCATGTGCTGCTCTGGATCACCAGAAGTGACTTTGTCATGCTGGCCACATGACCTGGAAGCTATACGCCGGCTCCCTCGGCCAATAATGCGAGATGAGCGCGCAACCCCAGAGTCGGTCACAACTGGACCTAATGGTCAGGGGTCCCTTTACCTTTAGATATGCTGTAAGCTGCCCAGAATAGTTGGGAAAATCATAGTTTGGGGGCAAAGGTAACAGTGGCTGACAGGGCTCTCAAATTTCAGCAGTGCCCTGTGTGATGTTAAAATCTGAAGCCCCTGCCTCTTGTGTTACACTCTACAGCAGGCACCCCCAATCTGCGGCCCTCCAGATGTTTTGGCCTACAACTCCCATGATCCCTAGCTAACAGGACCAGTGGTCAGGGATGATGGGAACTGTAGTCCAAAACATCTGGAGGGCCGAAGTTTGGGGATGCCTGCTCTACAGCAATGTGGTACCCTCTGCAGTGCAGCACCCAGTGCAGCTGCACCAGACACACGGCCCTAAAACTGCCTCCGAAAGGTAAGGTGGTGTGGGTGGCAACAGTTTATGGTTACCTGCCTTTTACTCTGACTTCTGTAAGCTCCTGTCACTGCATTCTGATATGTGTGCACTGGAGAAAAATGCTGGCTTGATCTCTCAATATATACCCTCAGTTGGTTAGAGAGTAGTGCTGATAATGCCAAGGTTGCAGGTTCAATCCCTGTATGGGACAGTTGCATATTGCAGGGGGCTGGACTAGATGAGCCTCTGGGTCCCTTCCAACTCTACAATTCTATGGTTCTAGGAACAGATGGGAGCTCGTGGCAGTCAAGGTAGAAATCAGGTGTGTACATTACACACACAAACCCTTTTAAGTTCAATCAATCAATCTCCTTTGTTGGCATAGAGAAAGTGCATCGTATATATGGATCAGAACACAACACAGTTAATGAAACATAGTAGGAGATACTTTAGGATAAAACTGTCCAGACATTGTGAGGTATGAAAATGGCTCTTAGGACCTATGGTGATGTAATTTCATGGCACCACTCAAAAATCTTGCCACATTCTCCACACATCATTCCTACAATTGTTCAGCAGATAAGACACCCTGAAAGAGTCAGTGCAAGAAATTCCCTCCTTCAATAAGGAGGCAAAATATACTTCTAATATGTTTTTATCGAAACAGCTTAGCTTGCTGCCCTATCTCAACTATGGTCATGTCCAGATGGTATTCACATTTCCCCTTTCCACCAAGTTTCTACACATGGAAAGTATAGGCAAAAGTTTGGGGTTCACGTGACTCTTCTTCTCCCCCCACAACTGCGCCCTCACTGAACATACAGCATAATGTTTCAACTAGGAGACACTGCTTTTTGAACACAGAATATTCCTCACAGTAAGCTCCTAACTGCTGTAGGGAAATGTTGAAGCTGGCAGTGAAGCCAAGACAAGGTCAGCTGTCAGGCAGAGGCCGGCTGATGATCTGTCAAGTATCAGTGTATAACTTGCATCCAATGCTCTACTAGAGGGGACGTGGGTGGCACTGTGGTGTAAACCACTGAGCCTTGGGCTTGCCGATCGGAAGGTCAGCAGTTCGAATCCCAGCAACGGGGTGAGCGCCCATTGTTCGGTCGCAACTCCTGCCAACCTAGCAGTTCGAAAGCACATCAAAGTGCAAGTAGATAAATAGGTAACCCCTCAGCGGGAAGCTAAATGGCGTCTCTGTGTGCTGCTCTGGTTTCGCCAGAAGCGGCTTAGTCCCGCTGGCCACATGACCCAGAAAAAATGTCTGCAGACAAATGTCGACTCCCTCGGCCAGTAAAGCGAGATGGGCGCTGCAACCCCAGAGTTGTTCGCGGCTGGACTTAACTGTCAGGGGTCCGTTACATTTAACTTTATGTTCTACTAGGCCTTGCTTGATACCTTTACAACTGATGTAGTGCCCAATGTAGCATGAGACACTACCGTAAGAATAGCGGTAGCAATGAATGCGCTACCATCAATACTGCCAATGGGTTGCTTTTTTAAAAAAAGAAGAAAATAAGGAAGTGGTTAAAGATGCAGCACAGGTACTCTAGTAGAACTATTAGTTCAAAATATGAATGTGTCCCTCAGATGAATGAGACCGATATACTGTGTAGCGGCTTTCACTCCAGAAAGGTCTTCTAATCATCCTTTGCATGTAATGTTCTGACACGCGGCACATGCCCTTCATTAAAGCCAATAACAACAGATTACAGATAATGGTTACAAAATGTAAGTGTATTTCAACCTTGGCTGAAGCAATCTGGCTGGTGATCGCAATTAAAAATGCACCTCCTGTCACTGAAAACCACGGTAAATCTCTTCTCAAATGGCCCAGCCGGGA
The DNA here is from genome assembly GCF_963506605.1 of Zootoca vivipara. Taxonomy (NCBI): domain Eukaryota; kingdom Metazoa; phylum Chordata; class Lepidosauria; order Squamata; family Lacertidae; genus Zootoca; species Zootoca vivipara. The sequence continues at coordinate 118,808,441 of NC_083276.1, read as the reverse complement.
CGAAGATAAGAAGATAATTTTACTAGAGGTCTAGCATCCTCGTCCTTCAGACCAGCATATCACAACACACAAGCTGCAGCATAAAGAATAAAGCAAAGAGCATTGCTCACATTTACAGTTCTTTGAAGAATATGAACGCTCCTGGTACTGCAGCTTCATTATAGCAAAGCTACAAGGGGATCTTTTAGGTGTATCAAGGTCCCCAGGAATAACTTTGTTTATCACCTTGCACAGTGGATACAGTACAGATTTATGCTTTAGGCTTACATAGATTAAAAACATTGTGCTTTTTGACTGACTTGTTTTATTGTATATTTTAATTGAGGATGTTTTAACGCTATGATGGAATTGTTAGTGTGTATTTTAAGTATGTATTTGTTTCATTGAGACCATATAACACCGGTCCTGAAAGACCTACATTGGCCCCAGGTACGTTTCGCCAGAAAGTGGCTTAGTCATGCTGGCCACATGACCCGGAAGCTGTACGCCGGCTCCCTTGGCCAGTAAAGCGAGATAAGCGCCGCAACCCCAGAGTTGTCCGTGATTGGACCTAACAGTCAGGGGTCCCTTTACCTTTACCTTTATGAGCATAATTCAAAGTGTTGGCGCTGACCTTTAAAGCCCTAAATGGCCTCTGCCCAGTATACCAGTAGGAGCATCTCCACCTCCATCGTCCAGCCCAGACACTGAGGTCCTGCAAGAAGGGAGGGTACAGGGAACCAGGCAGAGGGCCTTCTTGGTGGTGGTGCCCGCCCTGTGGAATGCCCTCCCCTCAGATGTCCAGGAAATAAACAACTATCTGACTTTTAGAAAACATCTGAAGGCAGCCCTGTTTAGGGAAGTTTGAATGTTTGACGTTTTATCATGTTTTTAATATTCTGTTGGGAGCTGCCCAGAGTGGTTGGGGAAACGCAGCCAAATCAGCGGGTATAAATAATAAATTCTTATTCTTATTATAATATGGTTGCAAACCATGTAGAAAATGAATGAATGAATGAATAACAGAGGGCACTATCTCTAGTTTTCCATGCATGGAAAGAGAGATTAGAAGAGTTCTCCTACGTGCAAACTCTGGAGCACTGTGTCATGAAATCATTGTGCCCTATGAATAAAAACTGCATGTTAAGTATTGCAAAATCTGTTAGCACTGAATCCTTAGATAGCAAAACCACCTTGCCCCATTACTCTAATTCTACAGTCGGGGGTGGGGGGTGGGTTTGGAATCAGCACATACGTTTTCATTCTGATTAACTTTAATAAACTTGCTTCACTCTAGTAAGGAAGATTTCCCATTCCTAAAGAGAATAGTAAAGGTAGCATTAGCACCTGCCTATTCTAATTATTTCCACCAAGAAAAGAACCAGCAGGTATCAAAACAAATTATTTAAGTGTAAAGTCAGTTCTTTTATTCTTGCTTTAAATAACTACCTGCTTCCTGGGGCTTCTGAATGTGAATAATTGCCCAGCTTACACATAGTCGCTACAGGTGTTTAAAGAGTCCAATAAAGGCTATGACTTCACAAATGTAATAAATTCTCTGGCATCTTCTCTCGTTTACTTGGAGCACAATCTTTTGTAAGGAATAATCTACTTGCCTGAATAAAGCAATAAAGTAGTACAGTATATTACCCCTTCGGGGGGAAAGGAGAACATGTTGAAGAACACTACTTCTTTTTAATTTTTAGAAAGCTGAATTACTTTACTACTGGGTTACTAAATACAGTTGTACCTTGGTTTTTGAACAGCTTAGTTCTCAAGGCTTTGGCTCCCAAATGCTGAAAACCAGAAGTGACTGTTCCGGTTTGCGAACTATTTTTGGAAGCCAAACATCCAACGGGCTTCAGTGGGTTCCAATTGGCTGCAGGAGCTTCCTGCAGCCAATGAGAAGCCATGCTTTGGTTTCCGGACATAAACTGGTTTCTCTTTAGAAATGACAAAACTGTAAATGGAGATATTTGAATAAAAAACCAAACAATTATCTGCAATTGATTTTGTTTCTTTAATGAGGCTTTGGGAAGATTCCTTTCTCTCCCTCTTGTTATAGAAATTACTGATTTGGGACCTTTTATCCTTGCGCGCCCTACTTTGCTCTCTCTATAGTCAAAGCACCCACAAATTTCAGTGCCAGGGCCTTACACACTGCGTGACACCCAAAGGCCCCAGAGCACCCACAGTCACCAGGCCAAGTTGGCACTCCTGTCTATAGTTCACCCTCCTACCTTTTTCACTGCAAAGTGCCAATTTTGCTTAGCCTCCTTGTTACTTGCCTGTGCTATTGCCCACCTTTTTCTGCCTGCGCTAAAGATATTGACAACCAGTGTGCTCCTGAGCTGTGCTGAGCAATGTTGCGTCATTCATTGATTTCCCTTTGTGTGGTTTTTTAGCCAAGGGCTGCTCCCTTTTCTTTGCAACAGCTTTCTTTCTAACTGAAAAAAACATGACAGCAGATTTCATTATTACTGGAGTCAAACACCATACTATTCCAATTAAGAGCAACAATGTTATTACAGTAGAGGAGATTGCTTGATAGCACCGCTGAGCAGACACGCTTGGCAGACTGCAGCACAAGTTGGAGAAAATATTACTGTAAGGGTGGAATATTTGAGGCAGAAGACTAATGAACATAAATTGGAGGTTTAATAACAGTACAGTGGGTGCTTCCAGACAGGGGCTTAATTTGCAAGTGGATCACTGAGATATCACAAACAGGTGAATGGCAACTTGTTGATATATAAATACAGCCTGGCATTTTGATGCCAATGCTGTTGCGCAGAGGCTGCAAAAACCTGCTTATATGAAGTACACTGATCCCACGATAAACACCTATCTGGAAGCCTCCATTACTGTGAAAATGCACATAGCCCAGTAGCGGAGATCAGGCTTAACAAGCAAAAGTATGCAAGTTCGTCCCCTGGCATCTCCTTTAACAAGAATTTTGTGTAGCAGGGCAAAGAAAGTACTCAGCCACAGGCCCTAGAGATTCAAACAGGATATGAGATTATACTGCTCAGCGGTGTGACACAGTAAAAACCAGCTTCATATGTTCAAAATGGAGGATACAAATAAATGCAAAGATAATCCTTGGGATAGGTTTGACCTTTGACTCCAAATCTAAGGTCAAGGAGGAACATTTCTTAGATCCAAGTGGCTTAGGACTATTGTCTTGTCCAGGAAGACACCCCCCACCACACCCACCCACCTTGTCCTCAAGTTAGTAAAACAAACAAGTACCTTTCACATATTACTCATGCTGCTATTCACTTATGAACCTTTATATTTTAGATAACAAGTCAGTCTTTAGTGAATTCTCGTTGTTGTTGTTGTTGCTGCTGTTGTCATTGCCATCCCCGCCCTTCACCCTAAGGTCCCAGAGTGGTTTACAACAATTAAAGCAATGCTAAAACAGTACATAAAGACCATAAAGGAGGCTGATCGCCGAAGAATTGATGCTTTTGAATTATGGTGCTGGAGGAGACTCTTGAGAGTCCCATGGACTGCAAGAAGATCAAACCTATGCACTCTGAAGGAAATCAGCCCTGAGAGCTCACTGGAAGGACAGATTGTGAAGCTGAGGCTCCAATACTTTGGCCAACTCATGAGAAGAGAAGAATCCTTGGAAAAGACCATGATGTTGGGAAAGATTGAGGGCACTAGGAGAAGGGGATGACAGAGGACGAGATGGTTGGACAGTGTTCTCGAAGCTACGAACATGAGTTTGACCAAACTGCGGGAGGCAGTGCAAGACAGGAGTGCCTGGCGTGCTATGGTCCATGGGGATACAAAGAGTCGGACACGACTAAACGACTGAACAACAACAAAACAGTTCAAAACAATTTACAATCACCAATATAGGGTGGGCCCTAAAGCTATACATCTCCAATGTCAAAAGCCAGGGCACAGAGATATGTCTTCAGCATTTGCCAAAAGCTGCATAATGAAGATGCCAGATGCACCTCTGTGAGGAGGGAGCTACCATCCCCTGAGGGCAGTTCAACAACCAAAAGAGCCCTCTCTGCCAATCTCAACACCTGCAAGAGTCTGTAGGAAAGGAAGCAGAATTTCAAGTAATAAATAAATATTGTGAGCCTAGGTCAGGCATCCCCAAACTTCGGCCCTCCAGATGTTTTGGACTACAATTCCCATCATCCCTGACCACTGGTCCTGTTAGCTAGGGATCATGGGAGTTGTAGGCCAAAACATCTGGAGGGCCACAGTTTGGGGATGCCTGGCCTAGGTAGTTGAAACACTGTAAGCACCCAAAAGAACTAGCAACCAGTAAGATCTAATGAAACCCCAGTCAGTAATCTGCCCACTAATGATTGAAGTCCCTGAGTCATCTTCAAGGGCGGCCCCATGTAGAGTGCATTGCAATAATCCAATCTGGAGGTTACGGGAGCATGGAGGGGTAGAGTGGCCAAGTTATTCCTGTCCAAAAGGGGCCATAACTGGCAAACGAGCCATAGTTGGGGAAAAGGCACTCCTAGCAACTGTTCACCTGAATCTCTAGTGTCAAATCCAGGAGCACCCTCCAAGCTGCATATCTGCTACTTCCAGAGAAGTACAACCCCATCCAGGACCAGGCCATCTCTGCAAGTCCCAGACATAACAACACTTCTGTCTTTTCAAGATTCAGCTTTAGTTTAGTGGCCCACATTCAACTCACCATAGCCTTCAAGCACTAGTAGGTGAAAATCGCTGTGTATACACCATACATTTAAAGCACCACCTCCAAAAAAATAGCAAAGTTTTGTTTAGAAGTGTGCATGCACACAAAAGCTCATACCAAAATAAAAACTTAGTTGGTCTTTAAGGTGCTACTGAAGGAATTTTGTTATTGTGTGTGTGTGTGTGTGTGATTCATGGGAGCTGCAGCTTACCTCTCTCAGAGTTACAACTTCTAGGACCCTTAACAAACTACAGTTCCCAGAGTTGTTTGGGAGAATGTGCTTTAAAAGTATGGTGTGTATTGTAGCCTTGGTTGCAGAGGCTACCTGTGTGACTGTATGAAATATATTACATAAGGACATAGAGGAAACATATGCACATCTTTTTTTATAAAGTATATTCCACCTTTTTGCCTCTTGGACTGCTGCTTTTCCTTACAGTTGCCAAATATAGAGAGTCAAAAAACTGCAATGATGCGATGCAATCTGTAGAATCCATCTTACACCCACATTGACTTCCACCTTGGGTTAGGGCTGCAGGCAATTATTTCACCAGCTACAGCAACATATAATTAACCATCGTTTTCCCCCTCCAGATCCTCTCTAGTTCTCCACCTCCACAGCAAAATATAATGCTTTGGCTACATGGAAGCATATTTCAATAATATTTCAATAATAATAATAATTTCAAAACAAAACTGATTATTTGGAAGTAGCCTATAAGCAACACAGTGAACAGTAAAGCTCAAGTATGACAATCTTCACTGGGGGGGGGAGAGAAATGAGTAGGAAATGTTTACAGAGCAATAACTACAATAAGAGAGATCAATATTTCATTAGGAATGATGAATTCAGTAGGGACGTGTCTTATGTAGAGACACAGAAAAGCGATGTACAGTAGTGCTGCAAGGTACTCTTTTTTTGGCTTTATCCTACTTCCTTTGTTAAATTAGGATTCATCAAAAAAAGTTTAAACAATGCTGATTCAATCTGTGAGAGCCCATTACCACTCATTCTGGTCACTGGATAGTATCGTTCATTTTAACCTGAATCTGCTATTCTTATGTTCTTAATTACCAGCTTTATTTCCATGTTAGTGTCCTTGAACTAAAAAGGGTATTCTCCCTCCCAATATTGTGGGATGTTAGCATTCAAGATGCATACGTAAAGGGTTAATTGCAAGAGCTGTAGAACTCAATGACAGTCAGTCGTGGTCATTGGTTCAGTTATGGGAGTTAGTTGAACAACCTTACGAACTGTTCTGCTGCTGCTGTCTGCAGATGTCAGCCAATCTTAAATATAAATCTATGGAAGATGCTTTAGCAGCTTAAGAATCACCTGCCTGCATTGTATATTTAATCTGCAAGTACACTAATAATAAAATAATAATAATTCTTTAAACTTTAAAAATAGAGCGTCTTGCGTAGCTTTTATAGGAGGGTAAAAGAGATGGAATTAAAAGGTCAAACAACCCAGGGTTGTCTTCCACATATTCTGCAAATGGGAACGAGAGTCTCATTCCCACAAATATAAGGACTAAACATGAAACACTTAACAGACCCCAGTTTTACACATCTAGGGCCTTGGATCTGTCCAGGGTTCTGAAGGATCTGTCTCTAGCCATGCCTGTCTCCAGGTTCTGATTCTTAGGTAGATAGGTACACAGGGTTCTATCCAAGCAGCACCATCAGAGTTCCATTGGTCCAGAGACACTTCTGTTTCCTTTTCTCTCACCCTCCACTCCCAAAATCTTCTCCTAGTGGTCCCCCAGCTCCCTGGGGATGATTTTAAGGAAGTGCAGTGCACTGCAGAGGGAAGGAGGGGGATTAAGTTTTGTCCCACTAGCACAGGCCTCTTGCACTAGCAGTATGCGAATTTCAGATACCGCCCAAGGAAGGTCCCAACATTTTCTCTTACTACCTTGCCAGACTATTGCCAGACCTCCTTTCTCTGAACTCTTCATCTCATCAAGACCAGACAGTTTGTCAGCCTGCATTTCTCACACTGGGATTCACGTGTCCTACCCACAGTTGGATCAGTGAGTGTATGTGGGTAGGCAAAGCCTCGTGAGGAACAAAGTCAAAAGGACTTCTTGAGACTGTAGCTGTCACTTCCTGTGAGCATGCTCTTGCAGATTCCACTTTGCTCTTCTCACTTTGTCAGACTGCACATTAAGGCTGACAGAACTAGCAATATTTTGCATGCATTGGCCCCAAAATATGAAAAGGTAAAGGTAAAGGACCCCTGGACGGTTAAGTCCAGTCAAAGGCGACTATGGGGTTGTGGTGCTCATCTCGCTTTTCAGGCCGAGGGAGCTGACGTTTGCACAGACAGCTTTACGGGTCATATAGCCAGCATGACTAAACTGCTTCTGGCACAACGGAACACTGTGATGGAAACCAGAGCACACAGAAATGCTGGTTACCTTCCTGTCGCAGAGGTACCTATTTATTTACTTGCACTGGCATGCTTTCGAGCTGCTAGGTTGACAGGAGCTGGAACAGAGCAATGAGAGCTCAACCCCCCCCCCCGGTGGCAGGGATTCAAACCACTGACCTTCTGATCGGCAAGCCCAAGAGGCTCAGTGGCTTAGACCACATCACTACCCGTGTGAACACACACACACAACCACAACATCTTTCAAAGAGGTGTGGAGAACAGACCACTAATCCCCAGCTACTGTGAATCTTTTTGCCTGATTCTGAGCACATCTTCACAACTGCTTCACAACTTCTGTTGCAATTACAGAACTACTTAATAATACATTTCTGACAATGTTTTCAAAAGTCAGTACTGTACCTATAAACGACACAATGTCACCTGAATTCCCCATGAATTCCATACACTAGCCACAACTGCACTAGCCATGCAGAAAGCTGTTCAAGCACAATGCGGTTCTTAAGTGTCTCATACTTAGCCATCCTTTCATAAACACTCAGCTTCAGAAGTGGCTGGCAGCATGGAAGCAATACAATTCAGCAAGTTATGCTTCTAAGAAATAAGAAGAAATTTAATAAAAGTAATCAATATTTGTTAAAAGCCTAGAAAAAACTGTTCTTTGGAATATTTATGGGAATAAAGAAGTTTTTTTTTCTTGAGGAGTGGCAAGGAAAAAACACCACACACACATTTAGAGCTAGGAAACAAACAATAAAGCAGATGGAGAGGCCATATCTAGCCATTTGTTTCCTAGATTCAGGTTCATCAAGTTAGCCAACAAAGAAATTATAAAAAGTATTATCCTGAGCTCACATGCATGGACCTCTACAACAAAGCAGAAAGTACAAAAGGCTCTTCTCCGCATTCATAGCACAACACATAGCATCATGTACATCTGAAATGAAGGTGGGAAAAGAGAAGCAACTGGTACTATGTAGAACAAGACAAAAGAAATTCTATTTCCAAAATGTGAGACCAAAAAAGGTGTTTGCGATCTCTATGAAACCATAATATTGTGTTACTGCAGGAGGTAAGGAAACTGTAGACTTCAGGAAACAATTTTACTGAGCTAACAGAGCTCTATATAATAGAAGTCAATGAACCTTGAAAAGAATAATTCCATCCCTCAGCCCAGACTCAAAATTCTCTCCCCACCCCACCCCACCTTACCTGTGGCAACAGACCATGAGTGAGACACTAACAGAGCTGGGAAAACCCTATCTATAAGATACAGGTGCCACACCATTTAAAACAGGGGAGGGGAACCTTCTTTTTTCATTCACAGGGTCCCATTCCTTTATCAGCAACTTTCTGAGGGCCATATGCCAGAAGCCAAAGGGGACAGAGCAATGGATGTGGATTTTCTTTTAACAGTAGACTCATTTCTACACAGTCACATGTCCCTCTCTGCTAACAAGAAGCATTGGAGTTTAATAACACATTCCTGCTATGGAAAAAAAAAACAATCAAGAAATCTGCAAAGCAGGGCTAGCTGAGGTGTGTGGGTCAGGTGCACTAGGTCCCCAGGGCCGAGGTTGCCCAAATTCTTTTTCAGCCCCAGCACAAAGCTGCAGCCTTAAAAAAAATGACATTTTTTTTTCAACAGGAATGTGTTAATTATTCAGCCAGTCCTGGAAAGAAGCCAAATACACACATACATACATAAGCAAGCAAGCAAACAAACAAACAAGGGGGAAAGCTGCAGCTTAAAAAATGTACACATCCCACTAAAAAGAAAATGAGAAACAAAAAACTGATGCTGAACTAAGGGGGTTGGGCTAAATGACCCTTTGGGTCTCTTCCAACTCTATGATTCAAAGTCTGTCTGATTCTAAGGGATTTAAAATGGAAATCTATCCCAGGTCCCTAGCAGCTACTTATAAGGAGACTGAATACAGAATGATGAAAAATATTCTTGGTCCAGCTTTGAAATTAGTGTGATTGAAATTAGTGTGATGTCCTTTCCTGATGTGGTCAAGGCTCAGGAAACCAAACCACACTCTATTGCCCAAGGCTAAAAATCCTGCCAGGGTTTTGTTCCACAACTCAAGCTCCCAGGAGCAATTTAAACAAAAGTACCTGCAAAGTGCTGTAGCCACACAAAATGAACAGTCAGAACTGCTCCCCCCACCACTTTCCTGCTTCTCATCCACCATGGGCAAGATGCAGCATTTGACAATAAAAAAAAAACACAAGTCAGGAGTGGTTTACCTAGGCAAGTGTTTCACTTGCTGTTTCCAACAGCACAGAGGACCCTAGAACAGAACTTCAGAGCTCCAGATCTTCAATATTATTAACATTTGTATCTCACTTCCTGGGCCTCCAGTACTGTATTTACAAAGCGAGCTTTCCAAATGTTCAAAAACAAAAGACTTAAAACTTTGAGAGGATGTCCACAAAACCGTATATTGAGCTTCTTCAAGAGAGGATTTGTACAATGCAATATATTGAGCTTCCTTTCACATGAGTGCTACACTTCTTTATATTATTGCCAGGAAACAGAACACATCTCCAGTGTATGGCTCCTTAACTTCAAAAGGAATTGGGCTGCCTGAGTTAAGAATCAGCCTCTCATCCTGAAGTCGCTGCTCTTGACTGGTATAACTAGAGTTGCTAATTTTCTGTCGCTGACCTTAGAAATGAGTTTACAACTGTCAAACGATAACACAAAGTGTGCAATAAAGCAAGTGTTCTTTCAGAATAGGATAATAAAATACAGTCTCTGCACTAATGTAGTATAACTACATTGGTTCCTGACTCAGCAGGAGTATACTCCACAATGAGTTGTGAAGTAATACCAAGAACTGAATATTATTATTGCTAGCATTGCTTTCTTCCTCCCCTCCCAAAATTTGCCAGTCTCATGTGTATATGACTTCAGTGCAAGGAATAGAATTGGTCTATTTGTTTACAGAATATTTGTGCATGCAACATAAGAAGCTTCCTTATTGTGAGTAAAAACTAATCTAGCCTACTCTGTCTCTGTCTTACATCCAAGATCTTAGGAAGAAGCCGTTCCCATCCCTGTTCTCTTGAGATACGTTTTAGCAGAGGACCTAAGGGCTGAATTTGGGATCTTCTATGTTCAAGGTCTTTATCCAAAACATAACATAATATGGAAACAAGTTATCTTAGAGAAGTGTTTGAGGAATTATGGAATTGCTATCCATTTTATGAGCATTCATTTTTGGGGGGACAAAATTAAAATTAAATTATGCCGTTCATGAAGTGTGAAAATCAATGTCATAGCTGCCCTCATCTAATTTTGTTGTCCCGGTTTCCTTCATTCTGGTTAGTATTTTATACGTTATTGCAGAGTTGCAAAGATTTGAAGCTTGGTACCTGCTAGCACTTAGTTTGGTGCTGCTACTGCTGGCAGAACAGGATGAGGATAGCCTTACGGTGCAGCAGACATAACAGATTTTTTCTGCAAAAGGTAAGTGTGGATAAGCCCTTTGTCCTACTCTGAGTAAACTGATTGGAGTTAATAAATATGACTAACTTTGTTGTTGTTGTTGTGGTTGTTGTTGTTGTGGTGGTGGTTGTTGTTGTTGTTATTTAGTCATTTAGTCGTGTCTGACTCTTCGTGACCCCATATTGGACCATAGCACGCCAGGCACTCCTGTCTTGCACTGCCTCCCGCAGTTTGGTCAGACTCATGTTCATAGCTTCAAGAACACTGTCCAAACATCTCGTCCTCTGTCGTCCCCTTCTCCTAGTGCCCTCAATCTTTCCCAACATCAGGGTCTTTTCCAAGGATTCTTCTCTTCTCATGAGGTGGCCAAAGTATTGGAGCCTCAGCTTCACGATCTGTCCTTCCAGTGAGCATTCAGGGCTGATTTCCTTAAGAATGGATAGATAGGTTTGATCTTCTTGCAGTCCATGGGCCTCTCAAGAGTCTCCTCCAGCACCATAATTCAAAAGCATCAATTCTTTGGCGATCAACCTTCTTAGGTTCATTAATTTCAGTGGGACTATTCTGGAATCTGTGCCTGGAGGAAGAACTGTGAGGGGAGAGGCTCCATCAGGCAAGGCCTCTTTCCAGGGGCGTAGCCAGGATCAAAACTAGGGGGGGGGGCAAGCCATGGTCGTTCAGGGGCGGGGCCAAGGCACGGAAGGGGAGGGGCCATGAAGTGGGCGGGGCTAAAGGGCCAGCGGGGCTGATGACATCGTGGCAGCGGTAGCAGCAGCGGCCACCTTGTGCTTCTGGGGCTGGTAGCGTTGGCGGCTACCCTGCTTGGCTGGAGAGGACAGGAGGGTCGGGCAGGCGAGAGGGGGTGGCAGGGTGGGCGAGGGCGAGGCAAGACACGGCCGCAGCCATGACGGCTCCGAGGTGTTGCTGCATATCAGCATAATATTTCAACCATGGTTCAAGCCCCACCTTAGGAAAAAAATCCTGCATTGCAGGGGGTTGGACTAGATGACCCTTGTGGTCCCTTCCGACTACAATTCTATGATTCTATTGATATATTACCATAGCATATGCATCATTCTGCTTTCTTGAATTGTCCTACTCCTAGGCATAGCATCCAGCTCCTAGAGGCCTAGGTGCCCCCCCCCAATTACTGGTAAATACCGTATTTGAAAGAGTCATCCCCCCATGTTGATGGGCTTTTTATGTGGGGCTTATCTGCCCCCCCTATTTTATTAAGGATGGAAGAGGGAGGGAAGGAAGGAAGAAATAGAGAGAGGGATAACTCTGCAGCAAGAGGACAGGAGGGTCGGGCAGGCGAGAGGGGGTGGAAGGGCGGGCGAGGGCGGGGCAAGGCATGGCTGCAGCCACGACGGCTCCGAGGTGTTGCTGCATATCAGCATAATATTTCAACCATGGTTCAAGCCCCACCTTAGGAAAAAAATCCTGCATTGCAGCGGGTTGGACTAGATGACCCTTGTGGTCCCTTCCGACTACAATTCTACGATTCTATTGATATACCGTGTTTCTCCTAAAATAAGACGTGTTGGGGGGGGGTACCGGTACCTACCCGACCCAGCTGGCAAATGCAGCAGCGCGCGCCGCGCCGAGCCCCAGCCCAGCGGGAGCCCCAGCACAGCAACGCGCGGAGCTCTGTCTGAACGGGCCCCAGGACCCGGCAGCGGGCGGCGCGCGAAGCCGCAGGACCCGGCAGCAGCCGGCAGCAGCCGGCAGCAGCCCCAGCCGCGCCGCGCCGCGCCGCGCCGCACCGCACCGCGTGAAGCCCAGGAACCCGGCAGCGGGCGGCGCACGAAACCGCAGGAGCCGGCAGCAGCCGGCAGCAGCCCCAGCACTGTGCACCGCACCGCGTGAAGCCCAGGGACCCGGCAGCGGGCGGCGCGCTCTCCCCAGTCCTCCGCTCTCGCTAAGCAGAGTCCGTTCACAGTTTTGACTGAGTTTCAAGCTCCGTGGGGAGGACGTCTTGTTTATAACAGCCTCTCTAGTTTGGGAGAGTTCGGCGCTTCCTCGCTGGGATTCTGGGTGTTGGCACTGGGGAGGTTAGCGGCCCCTAAGCGCTGAAGTTCCCTGTTGTCCCCTTCTCCCGCCTTTTGGCTTGAGCATGGCTTCGGGAGACCCCTTTGCGCTGCCTTGAGCTCACGCCCTCAGGTTTCCCCCCTGAGGTCGGGGTAACTTACGCCAAGTCCCCCGTCTCTCTCTTTCCCCCAGCGTCGGGTCTGCCTCAAGACAGCAGGAGCGCAGATCCACACCCGGACTTCAGAGCGCCATTCCGAAGCCGCAGAAGCCGGCAGGAGCCGGCAGGAGCCTCAGCCGCGCTGCGCTGCGTGAAGCCCCAGGACCCAGCAGCGGGCGGCGCGCGAAGCTGTAGGACCCAGCAGGTGCCGTACCATGCTTAATAAAAAAATAAGACATCCCCCGAAATTAAGCCGCATTGTATTTTTTAAAGAGGAAAATAAATATAAGACGTGTCTTATTTTAGGAGAAACACGGTATTACCATACCATATGCATCATTCTGCTTTCTTGAATTGTCCTACTCCTAGGCATAGCAGCCAACTCCTAGAGGCCTAGGTGCCTCTCTCTCCCCCCCCCCAATTACTGGTAAATACCGTATTTGAAAGAGTCATCCCCCCATGTTGATGGGCTTTCTATGTGGGGCTTATCTGCCCCCCCCCCGTATTTTATTAAGGATGGAAGAGGGAGGGAAGGAAGGAAGAAATAGAGAGAGGGATAACTCTGCAGCAAGAGGACAGGAGGGTCGGGCAGGCGAGAGGGGGTGGAAGGGCGGGCGAGGGCGGGGCAAGGCATGGCTGCAGCCACGACGGCTCCGAGGTGTTGCTGCATATCAGCATAATATTTCAACCATGGTTCAAGCCCCACCTTAGGAAAAAAATCCTGCATTGCAGCGGGTTGGACTAGATGACCCTTGTGGTCCCTTCCGACTACAATTCTACGATTCTATTGATATATTACCATACCATATGCATCGTTCTGCTTTCTTGAATTGTCCTACTCCTAGGCATAGCAGCCAACTCCTAGAGGCCTAGGTGCCTCTCTCCCCCCCCCCCCAATTACTGGTAAATACCGTATTTGAAAGAGTCATCCCCCCATGTTGATGGGCTTTCTATGTGGGGCTTATCTGCCCCCCCCCCCGTATTTTATTAAGGATGGAAGAGGGAGGGAAGGAAGGAAGAAATAGAGAGAGGGATAACTCATATTTGTGGTTGCCTCTGGGTGACGCTGTGATGCTGGAACTCTGCATGTACAGGAGCCTTGTAAGCAGCTTTCTCTCTGCTTGATTTACAGCAGGCACGTCCAACAGGTAGATGGTGATCTACTAGTAGATCACTGGATGTCTGTGGTAGATCACTGGTAGGTCACTGGCACCCCTAAAAAAAGCTCACCCAAAATTTTCCTCCTCCCTCAAAAAAGTTGAACTATGACCTGAAGCCCTAAACAAAAATGGGCCTCCCTCCCTCCTAAAAGAAGCTCAACAAGTTTGACCTAAACCCCAAAAAACAGGGCTTCCCTTCCTTTAAAAAAAACTCAGCAGCTTTGACCTGAACCCCCCAAAAGGGGGTAGATCACCCCCAGTTTTAAACTCTGAGTAGATCAGAGTCTCTTGGGAGGTGGCCTCCCCTGATTTACAGTATACAGATGCAGGAGGAGGGGCAGACTGGAACACCAATGCTTTTTATAAACATCACTGTGTCTGTCAAAGCTACAGCCTCCCCCCTTTCTTATTCACTTCTTTTTAGCCTTGCAGAGCCACCTTAGTCAAATTGAATCCTCTGAGTCTGCACCCTCATTAAATTGCCAATAGAACTCTTAATGCTCCTGAATGCTCATTAACAACTCCCATTTAAGAACAATAGGGTGAAATGGTCAGCTATCGAATCTTGCCTGGGGATATATGCTCCATTGTCTTAACTGCTTAACTACTGGTAGCCACTTTGCTTTATTTATTTGATGTGTTTTTGTTACTGCTGTGTCCCCCCCCCCCAGCAAGCGGAGACTTAGCTGCTCTTGCTAAAGCAAAGCCCTTTCCACTTCACTTTTTGGAGGGGAAAAGTGCTGGTTATGGTCTGTAAAATACATTAATTTTTTTGCTTCTAGGGGGGGCAGCTGCCCCCTCCTGCCCCCCTGCCTACGCCCATGGCTCCATCAGGCAAGGCCTCTTTCCACCTGCCTTGCCTCGCCCCCATGGCCCTGGGACTCCTCATAAGGAAGCTGTGCCTGGAGGAAGAACTGTGAGGGGAGAGGCTCCATCAGGCAAAGCCTCTTTCCACCTGCCTTGCCTCGCCCCCTCCGGCCCTGGGACTCCTCATAAGGAAGCTGTGCCTGGAGGAAGAACTGTGAGGGGAGAGGCTCCATCAGGCAAGGCCTCTTTCCACCTGCCTTGCCTCCCCCCATGGCCCTGGGACTCCTCATAAGGAAGCTGTGCCTGGAGGAAGAACTGTGAGGGGAGAGGCTCCATCAGGCAAAGCCTCTTTCCACCTGCCTTGCCTCGCCCCCTCCGGCCCTGGGACTCCTCATAAGGAAGCTGTGCCTGGAGGAAGAACTGTGAGGGGAGAGGCTCCATCAGGCAAGGCCTCTTTCCACCTGCCTTGCCTCGCCCCCTCCGGCCCTGGGACTCCTCATAAGGAAGCTGTGCCTGGAGGAAGAACTGTGAGAGGAGAGGCTCCATCAGGCAAGGCCTCTTTCCACCTGCCTTGCCTCCCCCCATGGCCCTGGGACTCCTCATAAGGAAACTGTGCCTGGAGGAAGAACTGTGAGCGGAGAGGCTCCATCAGGCAAGGCCTCTTTCCACCTGCCTTGCCTCGCCCCCTCCGGCCCTGGGACTCCTCATAAGGAAGCTGTGCCTGGAGGAAGAACTGTGAGGGGAGAGGCTCCATCAGGCAAGGCCTCTTTCCACCTGCCTTGCCTCGCCCCCATGGCCCTGGGACTCCTCATAAGGAAGCTGTGCCTGGAGGAAGAACTGTGAGGGGAGAGGCTCCATCAGGCAAAGCCTCTTTCCACCTGCCTTGCCTCGCCCCCTCCGGCCCTGGGACTCCTCATAAGGAAGCTATGCCTGGAGGAAGAACTGTGAGGGGAGAGGCTCCATCAGGCAAGGCCTCTTTCCACCTGCCTTGCCTCGCCCCCATGGCCCTGGGACTCCTCATAAGGAAGCTGTGCCTGGAGGAAGAACTGTGAGGGGAGAGGCTCCATCAGGCAAAGCCTCTTTCCACCTGCCTTGCCTCGCCCCCTCCGGCCCTGGGACTCCTCATAAGGAAGCTGTGCCTGGAGGAAGAACTGTGAGGGGAGAGGCTCCATCAGGCAAGGCCTCTTTCCACCTGCCTTGCCTCCCCCCATGGCCCTGGGACTCCTCATAAGGAAGCTGTGCCTGGAGGAAGAACTGTGAGGGGAGAGGCTCCATCAGGCAAAGCCTCTTTCCACCTGCCTTGCCTCGCCCCCTCCGGCCCTGGGACTCCTCATAAGGAAGCTGTGCCTGGAGGAAGAACTGTGAGGGGAGAGGCTCCATCAGGCAAGGCCTCTTTCCACCTGCCTTGCCTCGCCCCCTCCGGCCCTGGGACTCCTCATAAGGAAGCTGTGCCTGGAGGAAGAACTGTGAGAGGAGAGGCTCCATCAGGCAAGGCCTCTTTCCACCTGCCTTGCCTCCCCCCATGGCCCTGGGACTCCTCATAAGGAAACTGTGCCTGGAGGAAGAACTGTGAGCGGAGAGGCTCCATCAGGCAAGGCCTCTTTCCACCTGCCTTGCCTCGCCCCCTCCGGCCCTGGGACTCCTCATAAGGAAGCTGTGCCTGGAGGAAGAACTGTGAGGGGAGAGGCTCCATCAGGCAAGGCCTCTTTCCACCTGCCTTGCCTCGCCCCCATGGCCCTGGGACTCCTCATAAGGAAGCTGTGCCTGGAGGAAGAACTGTGAGGGGAGAGGCTCCATCAGGCAAAGCCTCTTTCCACCTGCCTTGCCTCGCCCCCTCCGGCCCTGGGACTCCTCATAAGGAAGCTGTGCCTGGAGGAAGAACTGTGAGGGGAGAGGCTCCATCAGGCAAGGCCTCTTTCCACCTGCCTTGCCTCGCCCCCTCCGGCCCTGGGACTCCTCATAAGGAAGCTGTGCCTGGAGGAAGAACTGTGACAGGAGAGGCTCCATCAGGCAAGGCCTCTTTCCACCTGCCTTGCCTCCCCCCATGGCCCTGGGACTCCTCATAAGGAAACTGTGCCTGGAGGAAGAACTGTGAGCGGAGAGGCTCCATCAGGCAAGGCCTCTTTCCACCTGCCTTGCCTCGCCCCCTCCGGCCCTGGGACTCCTCATAAGGAAGCTATGCCTGGAGGAAGAACTGTGAGGGGAGAGGCTCCATCAGGCAAAGCCTCTTTCCACCTGCCTTGCCTCGCCCCCTCCGGCCCTGGGACTCCTCATAAGGAAGCTGTGCCTGGAGGAAGAACTGTGACAGGAGAGGCTCCATCAGGCAAGGCCTCTTTCCACCTGCCTTGCCTCCCCCCATGGCCCTGGGACTCCTCATAAGGAAACTGTGCCTGGAGGAAGAACTGTGAGCGGAGAGGCTCCATCAGGCAAGGCCTCTTTCCACCTGCCTTGCCTCGCCCCCTCCGGCCCTGGGACTCCTCATAAGGAAGCTATGCCTGGAGGAAGAACTGTGAGGGGAGAGGCTCCATCAGGCAAAGCCTCTTTCCACCTGCCTTGCCTCGCCCCCTCCGGCCCTGGGACTCCTCATAAGGAAGCTGTGCCTGGAGGAAGAACTGTGAGGGGAGAGGCTCCATCAGGCAAGGCCTCTTTCCACCTGCCTTGCCTCGCCCCCTCCGGCCCTGGGACTCCTCATAAGGAAGCTGTGCCTGGAGGAAGAACTGTGAGAGGAGAGGCTCCATCAGGCAAGGCCTCTTTCCACCTGCCTTGCCTCCCCCCATGGCCCTGGGACTCCTCATAAGGAAACTGTGCCTGGAGGAAGAACTGTGAGCGGAGAGGCTCCATCAGGCAAGGCCTCTTTCCACCTGCCTTGCCTCGCCCCCTCCGGCCCTGGGACTCCTCATAAGGAAGCTGTGCCTGGAGGAAGAACTGTGAGGGGAGAGGCTCCATCAGGCAAGGCCTCTTTCCACCTGCCTTGCCTCGCCCCCATGGCCCTGGGACTCCTCATAAGGAAGCTGTGCCTGGAGGAAGAACTGTGAGGGGAGAGGCTCCATCAGGCAAAGCCTCTTTCCACCTGCCTTGCCTCGCCCCCTCCGGCCCTGGGACTCCTCATAAGGAAGCTGTGCCTGGAGGAAGAACTGTGAGGGGAGAGGCTCCATCAGGCAAGGCCTCTTTCCACCTGCCTTGCCTCGCCCCCTCCGGCCCTGGGACTCCTCATAAGGAAGCTGTGCCTGGAGGAAGAACTGTGACAGGAGAGGCTCCATCAGGCAAGGCCTCTTTCCACCTGCCTTGCCTCCCCCCATGGCCCTGGGACTCCTCATAAGGAAACTGTGCCTGGAGGAAGAACTGTGAGCGGAGAGGCTCCATCAGGCAAGGCCTCTTTCCACCTGCCTTGCCTCGCCCCCTCCGGCCCTGGGACTCCTCATAAGGAAGCTATGCCTGGAGGAAGAACTGTGAGGGGAGAGGCTCCATCAGGCAAAGCCTCTTTCCACCTGCCTTGCCTCGCCCCCTCCGGCCCTGGGACTCCTCATAAGTAAGCTGTGCCTGGAGGAAGAACTGTGAGGGGAGAGGCTCCATCAGGCAAGGCCTCTTTCCACCTGCCTTGCCTCCCCCCATGGCCCTAGGACTCCTCATAAGGAAGCTGTGCCTGGAGGAAGAACTGTGAGGGGAGAGGCTCCATCAGGCAAAGCCTCTTTCCACCTGCCTTGCCTCGCCCCCTCCGGCCCTGGGACTCCTCATAAGGAAGCTGTGCCTGGAGGAAGAACTGTGAGGGGAGAGGCTCCATCAGGCAAGGCCTCTTTCCACCTGCCTTGCCTCGCCCCCATGGCCCTGGGACTCCTCATAAGGAAGCTGTGCCTGGAGGAAGAACTGTGAGGGGAGAGGCTCCATCAGGCAAAGCCTCTTTCCACCTGCCTTGCCTCGCCCCCTCCGGCCCTGGGACTCCTCATAAGGAAGCTGTGCCTGGAGGAAGAACTGTGAGGGGAGAGGCTCCATCAGGCAAGGCCTCTTTCCACCTGCCTTGCCTCCCCCCATGGCCCTGGGACTCCTCATAAGGAAGCTGTGCCTGGAGGAAGAACTGTGAGGGGAGAGGCTCCATCAGGCAAAGCCTCTTTCCACCTGCCTTGCCTCGCCCCCTCCGGCCCTGGGACTCCTCATAAGGAAGCTGTGCCTGGAGGAAGAACTGTGAGGGGAGAGGCTCCATCAGGCAAGGCCTCTTTCCACCTGCCTTGCCTCGCCCCCTCCGGCCCTGGGACTCCTCATAAGGAAGCTGTGCCTGGAGGAAGAACTGTGAGAGGAGAGGCTCCATCAGGCAAGGCCTCTTTCCACCTGCCTTGCCTCCCCCCATGGCCCTGGGACTCCTCATAAGGAAACTGTGCCTGGAGGAAGAACTGTGAGCGGAGAGGCTCCATCAGGCAAGGCCTTCTTCCACCTGCCTTGCCTCACCCTCCAGTCTCTGTTTTTCAATTTGTATTGAATTTTTTTATGCACTGTGGCTTGCTGTTGTTTTATTGATTGTTATTTTGAAATTATTTATTGTAAATGTTAAGAGTGGGTTTCTGTTTAATTTTCATATGCTGATATTATTCTATACTATTCTAATGATTGTTGAGCGTTACATTATTTGCTTTCTTATTTTAAAGCTATGTTTTATTATCACATTTTTTATTGCATTAGATTGTTATAAGGGTGTTTTGTATTTCATTAGATTCTGTTTCTTCAGCTTGTAAACCGCTTTGAGTATTGTATGATAGAAAGGCGGTATACAAATTAAAAGTGATGATGATGATGATGAGTAGGTCTTGGTTGAATGCAACCTGAACAAATATATTTTGGTGAAAGCTTTTGTAAACTTCATCAGATGCATGCAGATTTAAGAATGGGTTAATTTTAAACTTGAAATGGAACAGTAATGTTGACCACAATATCTTTTAGCATTTCCATTTGTTTAGTGGGTGGTTCTTTAACATCCTAGGGCAGCTGCAACATCAACCTCTTGTCTCTTCAGCAACATCCTGACTTTGTGGACTGATGATGGGCAGCTACAACAAAAAGTCTTTTCAACCTTAGTCTTCTTGCACAGAAGCAGGATCAAAAAAAGTTTCTGCTGTGAAAAAGTACACACACCTTTCCCCCCTCCAAGCTGACATGTTTCCCACATGTTGGGGTCTTCAAGCAACTGGTGGTGAGGGGCAAGATTTACCTAACATCATCACTGCCTAGCAACAAATGCATGGGGAGGTTCTCAGAGTGATAGCAAATTAGTTTAATAAATGTAGCATAGATATGAGTTTATGTAGATACAGGTAAAACACACACACCTCTGACAGTTCCTAGCAGATTGCAAACTAAAGATTTACTGGATAAATGGATTTAATAGAGCTTGGCCAATGAGTCTTTGGCAGTGAGAGGGAATAGACTCTCACCACAGAATCCTTCAGGTCTCGGTGACCTTCAGGAAGACTGCCAGGCATCCTGAACTCACACAGAAGGGAAGAAATAAATAATTTTGACAGAAGGCTATACCATCATGCTGTGCATTCTACTTCACATGAGCCAGACATAATACAAGGGCTGTGTTTTGCCAAGTGAAATAAATCTTCCCAGCAGCACCATTTAATTTTAACACTATTAAGTGTTACAACAGTTAGCCTTTTTAGTATTTGCAACATCAGGGCCACGGACTGAAGCACTGAAGCAATGTCTCAGAAGTACTTACAGAATTGTGTTCAGCGATACAATAGATTCCTCGTTGCTGTTTTGTGTTGCGGGTGGGGACAGGGAAACTAGAACTGCTTTCCCCTTCTGATGTGCATCATTTCAAATCAGTAGGCTGTGTGGGAGAGAAAAGTCTGCTGGAAAGGTCTGCTAAGCTGCTCAAGGACTCCTGTGCTTTCTAGGACTGAACCAGGTGCCCTTTGGAACAAACCACCCAGTACAGATAATTTGGGAAGATGGGAGTTACGGTCCAAAACATATGGAGGACACCATATTAGTGAAGGGTGGTATACAGAGCTTGGGGATATAGGCTGGAAGGATTCACATACTAGAGAACACTTCAATCTCCCAGGACATTCTATACAAGATCTCAAAGCAGCTGTTTTATTACAGAAAAATTTCAGGAACAGACTGGAAAGAGAAGTTTCTGAATTGGAACTCATTACCAAGCTCAAAACCATGGAGCCACCTGGGATGAACAAAGACATTGGATTCTTATCTCATTATGCATGATCAAGCTTTCTTTAACGCCTCAGCCCTTGCTTCCCCCCCCCCCTGCAGGACCAACTGCAGTCATCAGCAGTCGTTAACAGCCATCCACAGGTTTACCACTCCTATCAGCCCATCACCCATTCTCACCCACCCCCACCACCCTCTGTATATACATAAGGGTCTGGCTCTTCTGTTTCAAGTGTATCTGAAGAAGTGTGCATGCACACGAAAGCTCATACCAAAATAAAAACTTAGTTGGTCTTTAAGGTGCTACTGAAGGAATTTTTTTATTTAGATGGACCAAGATACCCCATAAAA
The DNA here is from genome assembly GCF_963506605.1 of Zootoca vivipara. NCBI lineage: Eukaryota > Metazoa > Chordata > Lepidosauria > Squamata > Lacertidae > Zootoca > Zootoca vivipara. The sequence goes on along the minus strand of NC_083276.1, from coordinate 118,787,246 downwards.
TTAAACAAATAGAGGATTGTTCCCTTGTCTTTTTAGCCAATTCAAGCATAGAATGGGGAGAATATACAGTAAGGAATTGCAATCTGTAGGTATGACAGCTACCATGCTTGAAGACCACATTATGCCACTCTGAATAGGGCTGGCCAATATCTGATTTTCAACATCACAATGTATCACCAGCTAAACACAGAGATGTATCAATATATCATGATGTCTGAAATAAGGATGAAACTACGTAGAGGCATTGGCTGGCTTCAGTTTTTCCCATACTGTGATTTTTACATCACACACACACACACACACACACACACACACACACACACGCCATGATTTGTGATATATTGCCTGGTCAAAAATTATGAAACTGATATCATGTTATGGACTTCAAACCAGTTTTGGATAATATATTGATATATCACTCAGTTCTAAGCCTGAACTGCTTGAATGAAAGTGTTACAAATAAATAATTTTAAAAATGCCAGTACTGTGGGGTAGAATGGATCAGCACCTTTCCACCTAGTTAACAGAAACTAAACTTGAGGAATCACCATATCTAGAAACTGTGCTCCTCTTGAAGCAGAAGTGAAGCTAGCAATCCATTTGCTTAAAAGCTGCTACATTCTACCACATTTCTAATATACAGCATCTAAGATTGTCATGGTTACATTGCTCGTTTCTCCCTGTGACGAGAAACTAAACATTCTGAGCAAATCAGGTCTCTTGTCTGTTCACCCCATCTTTATGCTCTGAAGTATCAAGATCCCTGATAACTCAGACATCATTTTTATGCTGCTTGGGATCGTGGTATATTCATGTCAGTTCACTTTGACTACCAGTTATTTCTGGCCAATAATTTCTAACATCATTTGTGCCACCATAATAAGTCACCCCATGCTCATTATTTAAGCTCAATTGCTAAGTAATTGTTTTATACCCAAAGTAGTATAATTTAAATGCTGAAACCACTGCAGCTTCTAAAACAATTAGGCTCTGTTGATTCAACAATTTGATTATTGTCAAAGATATAGAATCACTGCCCATCTATCATCTGTTAGCATCCAGGTTTAAATGCAACAACACGTATAACTTCCTCCAGCCCTCATTACTTTTCTTGAGCTGTAATTAGCTCTAGAATAAAGTTTCAGATATTAGTCTTTGATAGTTTTTTTAAAAAAACCATCCAATTATTCTTGTCCACTTCTGTACCTATTTTTTTCTCGGTGTTTGGGCTTGAATCCTTAACATAATTATCCTCTGTGATGTCTGCAAATCAATATTGATTAAGAACACTGCATTGAACAAAGGAATTAATCAAAACACTGGTTACAGTGCATCCTTAGATGGAAACTATGCCAAATATAATTTTTCAGAAGTCATCTCTCCATATGTATTAGAAACTATTTTAAATCACATTTCCTTCTTAATATATATCACTCCCATCCTAAATCACCTGGTCCTCCTAGTGATCCGTCTCATGGATTCACTGTTTCTTTCTTCTTTGTTTCGTAAATCCCACCACATAAAGCTCCACCCAAATGATAAGGATTCAGCTATACAGCTGCAAATAAAATGTTTTAACTGTGTTTTAAGGGCAATATACAATGTGACACTAGATAGCGATGGTGAGCCTTATGGAAAATTCAATGCATTTTTTAAAAACACTTTTTAAAAAAAGCATTTTCAGAATGATTTTTTAATGTGTGTGTAGATTCCACCTAAAGTGAGACAGGGAAAACACCTATTTTAGTATGGTTACAGTGGTGCTGTGGGTTAAACCACAGATCCTAGGGCTTGCCGATCAGAAGGTCGGCGGTTCGAATCCCCACGATGGGGTGAGCTCCCGTTGCTTGGTCCCAGCTCCTGCCAACCTAGCAGTTCGAAAGCACGGCAAGGTGCAAGTAGATAAATAGGCACCGTTACAGCGGGAAGGTAATTGGCATTTCTGGGAGTCTGGTTCGCCAGAAGTGGCTTTGTCATGCTGGCCACATGACCTGCTCCCTCAGCCAATAACGCGAGATGAGCGCCACAACCCCAGAGTCGGTCATGACTGGACCTAATGGTCAGGGGTCCCTATACCTTTACCTTTTACAGTGCAAATCTAATCAGAACTAGAAAAGAGGAAGCATAAAAGAGAGGACCAAGCCTGTACCATAGAAATACACTGTTCTTTTCTTCTAATCCCATATTTCTGCCTTCTGCCTCAAACCATCTAGTTGCCTTTCACCGGGGCCCATTTCTTCTGTCCATTGTTACCTAGACTTCATCTATTTAGTGCTTTTGTCCTTCAGTTCTTGCAGTTCTTCTGGTCTTTGCCATATCATTTCATGTATAAACACAATTAGCTAGCATTCCATCCTACTTTACTATGCTCAAGAAACAACCCATGGAAGGAGTATGTCTTCTTTTTTGGCAATCACTCGTAGCTGCATAAGATTGTATTCCATAACCACGGTTTTAACAATGAGTCCGTAAGTGGAGGCCAATTTTGGATCCACACGTCCTTCCACAGTGGGGACATTGGTTTCCGGGTGGGAGTTGATCACGGTTAGGGTTCGCCAAAAGTGCCTCCTTCTTAGCACGTTTCTCCCTTGCATCCTGAGTTCGTGTGTCTTCAAAGCCCATGACACCTTTGGTAAAGGCTGTTTTCCAATTGTAGTGCTCGCAGGCAAGTGTTTCCCAATTGTTGGTGTTTATACTACTTTTTTCTTTCTTTCTTTTTAGATTTGCCTTGAGACAGTCTTTAAACCTCTTTTGTTGACCACCAGCATTACGCTTTCCATTTTTAAGTTCAGAATACAGTAGTTGCTTTGGAAGATGATCATCAAGCATCCGCACAACATGACCAGTCCAACGAAGTTGCTGTCGAAGAATCATTGCTTCAACACAACACTGGTGATCTTTGCTTCTTCCAGTACACTGGTATTAGTTCGCCTGTCTTCCCAAGTGATGTGTAAAAATTTTCAGAGACACCGTTGATGGAACCTTTCAAGGAGTTGGAGGTGCTGTTTATAAGTGGTCCATGTTTCACAAGCATGGGTTGGTAAGGTTGGTAGTACAATAGCTTTGTACACAAGCATTTTGGTTTCGTCACGAATGTAGAGCAAGGTTGGCTTATTAACTACCACTGAGCTCTATAGGACAAAGTAAAGTAGTGTAAAGTTGAGACTCAGATTGACTCAGCCACCTCTCGTGTAATGTTGGGGACATTGCTGTGGCAAGTACAAAACCTGACTACTCATACTGGACAGGGAGCATTTGCACTGAGAGGGCTCCCATGGGAGAAGCATCCCATGAAATATAGAACCAAATATATAACCCTAAGCTCTGGCCATCATAATTATGAGCAATTTTGGCTGGTCAGTGGGGTACTTGTTATGCACAAAATTTACAATAGGATGTTTAATAGGCGCGCGCGCACACACACACACACACACACACACACATTTATATAAGCAGGAAATAACATGCTGGTACCTATGAACGTAAGTAAAAAACAGCAATGCTGCTTTTTAAGAAAAATCTGACACCATGTATTTCAAATGAGGACCCTGCTGTTATATGAAGTACTTCTGGGACTCATTTACCATATAAAGAATGCAATAGCATTTGACAAGTGAGGGGCCTCTGCTACTGAAACAGAAAATTAGGTTGGGAAACCTTCTCCCAAGTACCATTTATGCCTGCACATCTCCATAAATGAATATGGCACATCTTTTTTTAAAAAAAAATGCTCTCATGCTGTGCTGCTTCAGGATTGTAAGTCAGAAATGGGGAATTTGTAGCTCTTCAGATGTTGTGGGACTCAAACTCAACACACCTGCTGGGACCTATTTTCTTTCCAAAGGCATGTTCTCTCAGGCATTAAGCTGTCAGGGTGCTAGTAGCAGAGTCGAGTCCTGCGGTGTGCACAGCCAGAGGCAAGTGTGGATGTGGCCACCTCTTTTTCCTTCCTTTTCTGCCATCCACTCCTCTCCCTTGCTCCTTCTTCTCTACCCCAGCAGGAAAGGTTGGAAGGTTGGCGGTTTGAATCCCCGTGATGGAGTGATCTCTTGTTGCTCTATCCCAGCTCCTGCCAACCTAGCAGTTTGAAAGCACGCCAGTGCAAGCAGATAAATAGGTACTGCTGCGGCGGGAAATTAAACAGCATTTCCATGCGCTCTGGTTTCCGTCACGGTGTCCCATTGCGTCAGAAGCGGCTTAGTCATGCTGGCCACATGACCCGGAAAGCTGTCTGTGGACAAATGCTGGCTCTCTCAGCCTGAAAGCGAGATGAGTGCCGCAACCCCATAGTCGCCTTTGAATGGACTTAACCGTCCAGGGGTCCTTTACCTTTTACCATACCTTGTTAAAATCACACCACGGGCAGCACACTGCCCATTCCTGAGTGTCACTAACCATGATGATCTTAAGAATAAACTTCAGAACATCAATAATGAACTCTGTCACTCAGATTTCTATGAAATGTACCAAATCAGAAGATACAGGATTAAGCAATCAGCTTTTGCACGACTGGCTTGCTTTGTCAAATCAACTGAACTCTACACTCAAACACATAAAGATTTCAGGTGATTAGTAACATAGGCTGGTCTTACTTTTCCCATTTTTTAACAGGTAAAGCCACAAGATGGGATGGCATTTGCCACATAGAACCGCTTATGGGAAAACAGAGCAGAATGACAATTTCTGTTTATCAATCCCCAGCCCGATTGCATCAGTTAGCAAGTACACCCTTGTTGTTGTTGTTTTCCAAGCACAAGTCACATTGTATCAGCAGTTGTCCTGTATGGAAAATGATGGAGTCTGTTTCTCACAAAGCCACTTATTTAAAAAGAAAAAGAGGAGAAAACAGTGGGAAAAGGAAACTGGGGGGTTTACTTGTAAGAAACAACCCTGTCAATTACTACATATGGACTTTTTGCTGGTCTATGACCGTAATAAAGATATTATTATTACATATGGACAGATTTCAAAGCAAGGTAATAACAGTAAAGTCCACATCTTGAGAAGTCTGTGTTGCATTCTAATCAATGGGAGATTGTGACAGCATGCGCACATCATGGCAAGCCATAGTTAATGGTTTGCCTGAATGGCTTTGCTTCTCCCCTAGTGCAAACTACAATCCATGGCTTAGCATTACATCTGAAACAGGGATTGTGGTTTGCTTCACTCCAAACAAACCATAATATTTGTTCTTAATTTACAAATTGTTATTTGTTTGGAGCAAAACAAACCACAATCCCAGTTCAGATGAAATGCTAAGCCAGATGCCAAGTAAATGAATAACAATGATTCACAAAAGACAACAATTCAGGAGAGGCAACAGTCCTTTCTTGGTCTACGATAAAATAACAGATTTTTGACTAAAAATGGCACTTCATATTAAGCTTTCCATTTGCAGCCAGAATTTAATTGCACTTGCTTGAGGGGTGAGTGTTGAAGTCCATAAGAATAAAAAGTGCAAAAAACAGGAAATTAATTACAGAAATATGATTTCATCTTCTCCAGACATTTATTCAAGTACTTTGCTTTTATTGGTCAAATGTTCAACTAGTTCCCCCCTCCCCCCAGATTTATATACTGCAGTACCATATTCCTGTGTTAAAATCTGATTACATTAATGCACTAATGTTCTGTAGTTATCGCCTCCTCTATTTGCTTTCTAAATCGTGGCAAATTGGATCCTTGACGTCTTCAGGACATTAGCTACTTTTGGACAGAAATAGGCAGGTAACATGGTATATACCTGAACATTTTATAAAGAATTGGATTCTAGTCCAAGAAGAGTGGGGGGGGACAAATGGCCTCCCCTTCTGAGAGAAGAGCAACATTTGTGGGTTGTTGTTGTTTAGATTTCTGTAGTTACATTATACTGCTTATTGTTTATCAGACATGTCTAGCATATCTAGATTGGGCATTGATATGGGGAATGTTGTCCCCCCCCCCAATAATTTTGCAGGCAGATCACCAAGGCATCAAGTGCAGGTTTTGTAACTGGAAAAGTAACCCATCTAGATTCCTTGCCACCCCCAAATAATTCTGTGGGTGCATCAAAATTCTGTAGGTGCTTTCATACAAGCAAATGTTGATTTTTGTGGGGGGTGGGTGGGTTGTAAAATGAGGACATAATCTACACTGCAATGTATTTTCTCTCTCACACACACCCCCACACCCCCATCAAAATTCTGTGGGTGCTTTCATACAAGTCAATGCTGGTATTTGTGGGTTTTTGTAAAATAAGGACATAATCTACACTGCCATTCATTTTCTCTCTCACACCAACACCACATAAACAATTGGCCCAAATTGAAGTTTGTTGTCTATCTTCCTGGTCATCATCTGGCCTCTACCTCTTGAATGAAAAATTGAATTGAATAATGAAGATTATTCCCTCCCTACCACTAAATGAGTCAATCTTCACCACTTTCTCACTTTATTATTCCTATTTCTAATAGCTGGAACTGGAGCTCAACAAAACATTAATGTTGACTTCAAAGTTGAATTAATATTTCACTGTCCTTTACTTTAAAAACAGCATGAGTGATGAAAGAAACAGCCTCAGCTAAGTTTCTGAGTATGAGGAGAGACCACCACAGTACTTAGCTCTGAAACATCAACGGTCTAAAAACGAACTTCAGCAGCAAAATTGAAATAATCATAGCTATTCAACCATACAGTCAACATGTAACTTCCATTAAGCCAGAAAGTCAGATCATGCCTCTCGTGACATGTTCCCAAGAAATCTGGCTACTTTTAGACTCCACAATCATGTAAATCTAAAGATAGTGCTCTAAAGTTGTTAGATTACACTCTCAATTTTTCCCCTGTAGCCTCAAAAAGCAATGGTTATGTAACACGACAGATTTCTAAAGCACTCTTCTCTTGTCCTCAAGGATACCAAGCAACATCTCAACTATATGACGGTCAAAAAGGAAGAATGCGGCAGGACATATGAAGTTCTTAAGATAAAAATCGCACTTACTTGCTTTTTTCAAACTCCTCTACTAGTTTTTTTTAACCCTTTGTGGCAAATAAATCATTTGGATGAACTGCTGCACTGATTTTTCATGCATGCAGCATTTGCTCACATATATGAAGGGGTACTGTTCTGCAATGGTTGCTGTCCTTCTTGGTGGATAGATATCAGAAAATGAAGCTGAGGGATTGCTGCTTGGCTTATGGGGTGCGGCAAGGATTCCCTCCTCTACTTTCCATCAAATCCTAGGGGCAAAGTTGACATCCTCAATCAATGTCAGGTACAATGATACACAACATTAAGGTGATCGAGTGGAAACCTAACCCAGAGAAGACAGAACATTTGCAGGCTATGAAGTACCTGCTCACAAATTTATTGATAGCTGCATGAGTTATTATAACTAGGAAGTGGAAGGGGCAAGGTGAATATAAAATGGAAGAATATGGTATAAAGAGGTGTGGGATATAGCTATTAATGAGAAATTAACATGTGCTATCAAGGTAAGACGGGGAATATGCAGGAGAAATGATTCTGGGGGCTATGGAGGGTGTCTGGAGAATTTGTACTGTTAAAATGGAAAGGGGTCAAGGCATCACAATAGGTGTTGAAATTTTGGGAAGTTGGATAGCTACAATAGAATGGTCTCGGGGTGGGGTGCATATTTTTATATTTATTTATTTATTGTTGCTTTGCTTGGTTATTTTTTTTAAGGAAAAGGAAAAGGTTGAAGTTGTTGAGTTAGGGAATCTGGCTCACCCAATCATTCATGCCTTGGTCACATTCAGGATGGATGCACAGCCTATGTACTTTGAAAATACATTGGAAATGCCAATTAGTATAGAACGTGGCTGCCAGGTTACTGACTTGAGTTGGGTGCTTGCAGCACATTCAATGATCTTCCAGCAGCAGTACTATTGGCTCCCACTAGGTTTCAGGACTGGATTCAAAGTGCCGGTATTTAGCTTTATGATTATGAATATGATTGTGATTATATACCTCACCGATCTGGCTGAGTTGCCCCAGTCACTCTGGGTGGCTTTCAACACATATAAAAGCATAATAAAACATCAAACATTAAAAACTTCCCCGAATATTTGATATTTGAATGACCTTCTCACATATGAAACTATCCACATAGTGAGATTGTTTTCAAAAAGCCTTCTCCGCAGTGAAACTATTTCTGTGCCCCCATAGCATATTGTGTTTTGGATTGCTGGTTTAAGTAGTGTTGTTCAGACAGGTTTTACACGGCACGACATCAAAGGTGAGGGTTTGTGACAACTTGCTTCTTTTAATGGCGTTTTCTCCTGTTTCGATAGACAAAGCTGATGCTTAACTTCTTATTCTTCTTAACTTACAATAATTATTATTAATAATAATAATTTATTATTTATACCCCGCCCATCTGGCTGGGTTTCCCCCAGCCAACTTCTTGTTCTGATTATGGTTTTTCTGTTTTGTATTGTTTACTAATGCTTGTTTCTAAAGTTGAAAGGCAAGGGGTGGGGAGTTTTAATAAATAAAGTAAACAGGAGCATCTTTCCATGTTCCTTGGTTTGGCATTCCACCCAAACAGGAAGCTGAAGTACAATTTCAGATTCAGGGTGGGGACTGTTATTGAAAGAACTAAAGGCCACTCAGGGTTATATTCAAGAATAACTTCCGGCCCAGCAATGTATTTTAAGAACTTCCCTTGTAATTCACAGTGTTATATAGATCAGAGATAATTCATAAGGCCACAAGTCTCAGCCTCTAACTGTAACCAGCACTGCAGCGCAGAGCTGGTAAGAAACCTAGGGAACTTGATCCCAACTGCTAAACCAAGAAGTATTACTTGTGAAGGTTACCATAGGAATTTATCCACTACATCAGGAAGCCTGCCTAACTCTTTACGACATGCATTGTATATTGCTCCTGAATAAATCAAAGCTTCATAAAAGGCTTAACAATCCTCAAAGCAGTGTGCTTGCAAAACCCGGCTGAATCAAATAGGACTTGAACCAATCTGAAGCCACTGGAGCATGGTGCTGCAATCCTGTTTAGTCTGGCCAGAAGTAGCCCTACTGAAGGCAATGCTCCACACGGGTAAGTGGTTTCTGAACTAATCAGTGTGCATGTAATCCCATTGGTACAGTTTCCAATTGCATGAATGGAGTGAAATAAAACATCGCAACGGCTCTGTGCTTCCTGGAGAAGGCAGCAATTAGCATTAGTGTTGAAAATAATCCTACTGAGTGTCATGCTGTCCTCTTGCAGGCAAACAATTCCCACAGGGCAGGCTCCTTCATGTCGGACGATTTGCTGGTGTGGGATTCGCAGTCAGGATTAGCACAGCAATGGCTGGATCACAAAGCAGACATTTCAATAACAGATACCCTTGCTTCAAAACCTCTCAAGCACTGCCAAGCACATCGTACCACTCAGCAAGATGTCACTCACTGACAAGGCAACATGCAGTCAAAAAATGAGGAAGTGAAAGGAAATGTATTTGATGGGCTCATTTGCTCGCAAAATTTACAATTCTCTGGAGTGAGGAATAAGCAACAAGGTCTCAAAATAACTGAGCCATGATATATTAGTCTTTTCAGGGAATGCTCTAGGCTAAAGAGCTTTTGGCTATATATGAAAGGCAAACATTATATCATGTCTAAGAGTACGCACTTTGATCTCCGAGTGCATGGGTTCAGATCTAAAATTAGCTTTCAGATTATTATTATTATTATCTAAAAACATAATAAAAAACTAAAGGTTTATACAAGAAGTCATGGCTTACCTTTATTTTTCAAAATGGTAGTAGAAAATGTTAACTAAATTTATGGTACCATTTTTTTTGCCGGCCCTTATGTACTTAGTCTGCTGTTATTCTTATTTAATCAGTATTGTTGTTACTGAGATGGGGAAACCCATACATGCCTACTCAGAAGGAGGTCTCGTGAAATTTCTAGGTAAGTGTGTATAGAACTGTGGTCTCAGGCTGCAATCCTATATACACTTATCTTAAGATACAATCCTATTCACACTAACCTGGGAGTAGGTCCCATTGAACTCAGTGGGATTAACCTCTAAGTAGATATGCATATGATTACACTATCAGGGGACGAGGGTGACACTTTGGTCTAAACCACTGAGCCTCTTGGGCTTGCCAATCAGAAGGTCAGCGGTTCAAATCCCCGCAACAGGGTGAGCTCCCATTGCTCTGTCCCAGCTCCTGCCAACCTAGCAGTTCGAAAGCACGCTGTGCAAGTAGATAAATAGGTACCGCTCCGGCGGGAAGGTAAATGGCGTTTCCATGCGCTGCTTTGGTTTCGCCAGAAGTGGCTTAGTCATGCTGGCCACATGACCTGGAAGCTGTCTGCGGACAAACGCCGGCTCCCTCGACCTGTAAAGCAAGATGAGCTCTGCAACCCCAGAGTCATCTGCAACTGGACTTAACTGCCAGGGGTGCTTTACCTTTACCTGTTTACACAATCAATATAAAATTCAGTATAGCTAAATATGACAATTTAACTGTGTCAGTCTGATCTAGAAATACGACATTTAAAACAGACCATATGAAGATGGATGGTTGGATGGTTAGATAGATGGAGGACAAGATGGTTGGACAGTGTTCTCGAAGCTACGAACATGAGTTTGACCAAACTGCGGGAGGCAGTGCAAGACAGGAGTGCCTGGCGTGCTATGGTCCATGGGGTCACGAAGAGTCGGACACGACTAAACGACTAAACAACAACAAATATGAAGATACTTTTCTGAATCTTTGCCATGAATTGAATTGGTTCTTTGCATGTCTATCATTTTTGTGGTATGCACCCCAGTTGTCTGATTGACTGTTCATTCAAGTTGCTCTTTAAAGTTTGTGGGTTAATGTTGAGTGTGTTTGTTTGTTTTTTATTAACACTTACAATGATTGCTTCCATTTTCAAAATGCAAATTTATAGCCCGATATTCTACTATAAAATGTAATGGAGTTATCCAAGTCACTGTTAAACTGTTTATACCTAATTACTGAAAAATGTCATCCGCATATAAACTGACTTCATGAGAGCAATTATTTACTACCATCTCCTTTATCATGTCAGTTTGCCTGATGAATACAACAAATGCTCCCATGGAAATGACAAATAAATGCACCAATATAGCTCAACAACTCTTTCATATACTAAATATCCCAATTTATCCTTCGAATCCCGGTAGATCATTTGACCTGACAAAGTGTGCCATCTCTAAAGTCACACAAATAGCTTCTGAGATTAAATGAGCCTACAAAAGTAAATTAAGGTTGGAGAAGTGAACGCTTAACTGAAATTTACCACTGGATGGCGGTTCCTCTGCGAGAACGCAGGAAGGCCCACCAGCCAAGCCAGGGGAAAAAAAACAATTCTTAACCATAGTCACGCAGTCTCTGGCTTTGAATTGTGTCCTCTTGTTGCCTACACAGCCACTCAATGCCCACCTAGCTTTCCCTCTGCTCTGAAGGAGGATTTAGGGTGCCTGCCATTATGCAGCCCCCCTTCTACATCCACAAGGAAAAGACAATGTTTGTGGTTCTTTATGTTTTGATGGAGAAGAAGGTGGAGGAGAAGGGTTGACAGTGCAGAAAAGGATGGATTTTGGGTCAGTCATTGGAATGCGGAGTGCAAATTAACTGAATAATTTGTTTGAGTTTGGGCACTCTTGATGGGAAATTAATTAACTTTGATACTGTTAAATTTAAATTCAAGTAATCATTTCTATATTCACATCTATACCCGTAAATTAGCACATGTAGATTTTCCACAAATTTATGTCCTCCTTTACAGTGCTGCATAACATCCTTTTTTAATATGTGCGGGGCTGCCCTAACTGGACCCAATGTCTGCTTTCCAGAGATTACTATATATTTTGAGTAAACCTTGTAAGGGAGCAAGAAAAATAAAAAGCAGAATGGGGATGAGCAGGGAAGCATACAAATAGTGCAGTAAACTGAGGTTGACACAAATACAACATCTCTTAAAAAGGTTTAAGATAGCTTCAGTACTGGCATAAATATTAATTGATATCACTTCCATTTCTAACTTTACTTGAGCAAACATTAAAGAGTTTAAATCCATCAAGGTTTAAGGACAGAAGTTTAACAATGCCTTGTGTTATATTAATAGCATGTGTAATACGTATATGTCTATGCAATGTTGCTAGAGTACAAGCAAAAGCAAGGGGAAATTGCCAGCTCTGTCATTGTGCAAAAGTGAACAATGCAAAGGCTTTGGCAAATTTCTAAGTATTAATGTAAACTCACATGCTTTTTTTCTTTTTTAAAAAAAAGAAAACTACACAAGTCTTTAATCGTGTACTCTCACGCATCGGATTAAGCCTCAATGAAATCAGTAGGGCTTACTTCTGAGTCAATATGTATAAGATTGTGTTATTAACTACATATTCATGAGGAAGCCATGGGAGGAGGGGTAATGATGGAAGGAGGAGAAGAGAAGCAGGGTAAAGGAGAACATTTTTGACCTCTTAACCTGCTTCTCCCCCAAATGTCCAATACTTCCTTATCTCGCTCCAAATGCAGTGCTCTAAGCGATGCAATTATCACTTCCTTGATCTGAAACCACAGGCAAAACTTGGGTGCGCATCTGATACACCCTGGTTCTTGAACCAGCAAGTGACACAATGCAGAAGCCTGATACCAACAAGTGCCCTGCAACAAGGGTTATGGAAGGTATACACTTGAAGGTGTACACTCTCCCTGACCAATTTTCACCCATGCTTACAGACTTTTAACATTACAGGTAGGTAGCCGTGTTGGTCTGCCGTCGAAACAAAATAAAAATAAAATAGAAAAATTCCTTCCAGTAGCACCTTAGAGACCAACTAAGTTTGTCATTGGTATGAGCTTTCATGTGCATGCACACTTCTTCAGACTTTTAACATGTGAGTGTGCATTTCCCGTGCAATGAAAATCATTATATTCTGAAGGAATTTGGCCTCAGGGAATATACACTTGAGAAAAATGTCCTCTTCTCCTGGGCTACAACTATTTGATGCAGTACAAGGTCAGCATTCATGCATGCCCCTGCCCCCGCCAATTGTTGCGTGCTTATTTCCCACAAAAGATTTACCTGTATGCAAATTTCCCAGTATGCAGGGTTCTATTCTATTTCTAAATGACAAGGAAACAAGCCTCAACAAACAAATAGAAGTGATTGCGAACAAACTGGGATCTGAACTTCCAAATAATGCAAGCTAAGTTAACACAAAACTGGTATTATGAAAGGATTGTATGTAAGTACTATGAACAATTACTATCAGACAAAATATATAATTTCTTACTCAGTAAGACAAAATGAAATATAACCAAACATGTTTCAACTCTATGGTCTTGCTCAGTGGTTTACGGGGGGGGGGGGGAGTTTGGCATATACCGGTATATAAAATATGGATTTACAGTATAACTATTTTAAACAAATGATGAAAAATATATATATATGGAAGTCCAAAGCAACTGTGCCAAATGAGACTAGTAAGAACTTATTTGACCACAAAGTGCCACATATGCATAATTTTCAACCAAAACAGGTACTCAAAACTGCCCATCCAATCGGAACATCCAAATTAACCTGACTAATGAATCATTAGAAAGTGCTGTACTTTCCTAGAGTCCATGTTGACTCAAAAACTATTCTCAGTGGACTTATTTTGGACCCTCAGCACACCTTCCTGTCCTTTCGACATGTCTGATATTTGTTTGCAGTCAGGAATAACTTGATTGTTTGTACGCTTGGAAAACAGTAAACATTTACCAAGGGTGAGGGAAGGGAATCATAATAGAATGATACTTGATTAGAGAAGCGAAATCAAAAACATTACCTTTTTCTAACAGTAGATACTGGAGGACGAAGACTGCATTTATGGTTTTACTTAACATTCAGCTAATTTCTATAGTTACATCTGCCATCCTTACTCATATGAACCAACTAATTAATGCGAATTTATTAATGTATCTTGAGGGGGAAAGATGTCGTGTTTTCCCTCTCTGTGGATATCAGGCGACGTCACAGTTTATTACTGAGCATGAATTAGAGTTTGATGGATGTTCCAGAAAGGGGGGGGGTGTTTTGTTTTGGGAAAGGAAAACATGTTTCATGTCATATGAAGCTGCTATTTAGCCATTTATCACAAATATGAAAACTGAATTCTATAATACTGAATTATCTATTCATCTGTTCTTCTTCTTCTTCTTCTTCTTCTTCTTCTTCTTCTTCTTCTTCTTCTTCTTCTTCTCCTCCTCCTCCTCCTCCTCCTCCTCCTCCTCCTCCTCCTCCTCCTCTTTGCTCATAGCACAGGTATCAAAACATTTCCTAGCCAAGATAATGATGCTTATCGGATTAAAAATAGACCCACTGGGAAACACTAGCAGGAAAAGCAAATCGCATAATAAATCATATGTTCTTCTTTTCCATCTTTCTGCTAAGTAACACTATGATGGCTGAGCCTGTCATGTTGCTACATCTTGAATGTTAATTGTTTATTCAATGAAGGAGGCTGAACCTCTGATTGAGAGCTAGCTAGCCCAGAATTAAAACAACAGTAGGGTTATCCCCAGTATGCAATAATGAATGGATTCCTAAGGGGTATGATTGTAATACTCTGGAATTCATTATCATATACACACACAGAGGATGGCCTTCAAAATAACCCTGAGAGAACAACCTTCAAATGCCAATTGTTTAAGCCATCTCCGGATCAAGCTTATCCAGTCTGAAGCCCTTTCGTTACAGCTTTTTTTCTTCCTGCCCCAAGTGTCAGCAATAAGGAACTAATTTTCATTGAAATGTAACCTTCAGATTCATTGTGAAACTTTAGCTGTAGTGAAATAATCAGTTGTCGAGTCTAACTCCCTTTAAAATTCAGAACAGGGGGTACAAAATAGGTGACCGTCGTTATAGTACTCATAGGCAAAATACACCTTAGTAGAGGAAAAAATAGAAGCTTCGTTCCAGACCAGCCCAACTCAATTTTCAGAGGAATATGCAATCCAGCAAAGTCAGTTATTTATGGAAGGCGACAGGGACCATTCTTGCCGATTCCCTCTTTGGTCCAACAGCTCACCACTTCCTACACTCTTCTGAAGGGTCCTCAACATTCAGAAGCAGAGAACACAAGAGGCTGCAAGGAGAAGGAGCAATAAATGAAAACCACCTCCAGCTATCAGGATGTCTGCTTTGAGACATGTCCTGAGCTGTGACTGCACCTCAGACGAGGAAGGAGCACCATCATACAACAAAGGGGTTGGAAATTAATCCATATCCAAACACCATGACTGAGCATGTCAGATTGTTGGGCCCTTGGGATTAGGGACCCCTGAATCAGCCCCATCCCCCATGGTTTGTACCTTAAGAAGCTACACACTTGAGGAACCACCACCCCTTCATGCCATGGATTAACATTCCCATGTCAGTCCATTTATGTAGGCAATAAGTCCTGAGGAAACTGTCAGAGGGGAGGACAAGTGCTAGGCAACAAGCTAGAAGGACTTCCAGTCCTGAAAGAAGGGATAGAACATGGGAAGGGCATTGGCCATAGAGTTTTAGTCAAGTCCCAGATATTGCCACGGCAAGCTGTTTGGACAGCTCCATGGTGCTGTCTTGTCCCATAGGCATGAGGGTAGGACATCCACTGAGGTTTGCATAATTGTGATGGGTCAAAAATAGGCCCAATAATTTGTTCAAATAACTGCAGGTATATATGTGCTGCCTCGTCACATTTCAGGCAAAGGGTCAAGGCCTAGTTCTTACTTGGGCAACAAACGACCTGAGATGTACCACTTCAGATGATACATGGGGGAATCACACGGGGAAACGCTCCTCCAAGAAACTGCATACTGTTAAAATATCCTCACAAGTGATTTTACATGCTTTTTGGTAGCAGGAGACTGAACTCTCAATTTTGGCATGCACAGTAAGATGTTTGTACGATTCCTGGCCTCATCCTTGTAAAGGATTAGTGTACTGCATTCATAGTGCAGCATGGTCCATTCCGTTCCGACAAATATTTGCCAGAGACTTGTGTTAATATTAATGTTGTTTTCTGAATGCATCTGAAGGTTGCCAAAACCCTAATTTTACTTTGCTTGGCCTTGGCACCATGAATATCATAAGTCTTTTTTCTTTTTCTTTTTGCAAGAGCAGCTGAATTTTTGAGAAATAAAATAAAGCCATGATGTTCTCTGTAACCATCCAAGAAAAACAACAACCACACAATCAGGTCAGCTAATACTAAACAATGTCTTATATATAGAATGTTTTGTCCTTTTTTCACCAAATACAGATTTTGAAGGCAGTGATTGATTTTAGAGCCCTGGGGTCAACAGTCAGTTCAACCTTGAGCTCCAATCCATTTCTTTTTATTATTTTATAAGCAAAGGTTATTCTTCTATGAATTAATGTAGTAAATTAACATACTATACTAAAGAACAATAATCTGCAATATCACAGAAATGATTACAACATCTTCCTCCAGATTCTTCCTGCTAAACTATCTTATATGCTCCCTTACAATATTTTGTTGAAAAAAATCTAACATGTTGAGCAAACTTTAATCTTGACAGGCATCATCCACAGTTATATCTATCCTCTTTGAACATATTTTTATCAGGCAATAGCAGCAGAAACACAGACACACACACCCACACACACACCAAGAAATGCTTTAAAAGAGGGGAATGACTGCTCCTGTAGCACAAAAGAACATTAATTTTGAATGGAAAAACAAATTGTCAAAAAAGTGGTGCTGCAGCATAGAAGTTTATGTCAAGTCACAAACAACTCCCTTGGACGCCTAGGCACTTATCGTTTTTTTAAAAAAAACCTCCAATGAATACAGCAGGATTGCTCAAGGTGAAAGATTTGTAACTACAGCTTAATACATAAACACTCATCTTGTTCTACAATGATGCAAAATAAGAGAGATTCCATCTTTCTTTTGAAAACCTCAGCTACCATATATCCTTTAAAGCGTTAAGCAGGCCACAGGGAAAATACACATGAAAGATTGCCAACTGACAATGACACAGAGCCACCCAATCTAAATAAGGACACAGTTGCCCATACTGAAAGTTAATTGACATGCTCTTCTTTTTGTGTGTGCTAAAAATAACATTTTCTCTTATAGGATCAAAGGAAGTCTTTGGGGATACACATGCTGGGGTATTACTAAATCTCTTCAAAATTAGTCGCTACCATCCAGAATTGTCAGCCTGTTGAGAACTATGAGGCAGTGACTGTAAGATATTTTTTTATCCTTTAATTAAAACGGGATATATAAACCTATTAGGAAAGAAAGTGAAGATGTGGTGAAGCCACATCTACAATAAAACTAATACCCCCCCTCAAGATTGTATGCCTAACACATCATTTCATGAGCAAGTATGACAAATGTTTTTATGCGCATATATTTATGATGGAAAAGTTTCTACCGCAGAACTTTATAGATTTCAAGCACATTGATGGAAAAAATGCCAGCAGTAGTTTAGCACCCGATATTCTAAAGTAGTTAAAACAATGGAACTCAAAAATGTAGGAGGACAAGGCTACCATTGTGGGTGGTGAATGGGAATGAAATAACATTGCAATCCTTTCTTTCTTTCTTTCTTTCTTCCTTCCTTCCTTCCTTCCTTCCTTCCTTCCTTCCTTCCTTCCTTCCTTCCTTTCCTTTCCTTTCCTTTCCTTTCCTTTCCTTTCCTTTCCTTTCCTTTCCTTTCCTTTCCTGTTCTTTCCCACCTTTTCTCCAAGGAGTTCAAGGTGCTATACATGGTTCACCCTCTCCTCACTGAATCTCCACAACATATCTGTGAAGTAGCCTAGGCAGAGAATGGCTCAAGCAAGCTTCATGGCTAAATGCAGATTTCAGCCAGGTCCTAGTCCACTGTTTCTCAAACATGAGTCCCCCAGCTGTCTTTAGACTACAACTCCCATCACCCCTAGCTAGTAGGACCAGTGTCAGGGATGATGGGAGTTGGAGCCCAACAACAGCTGGGGACCCTTGTTTGAGAAACACTGTCCTAGACTG
The DNA here is from genome assembly GCF_963506605.1 of Zootoca vivipara. NCBI lineage: Eukaryota > Metazoa > Chordata > Lepidosauria > Squamata > Lacertidae > Zootoca > Zootoca vivipara. Next base: position 118,769,224 of record NC_083276.1, on the reverse strand, counting down.
ACACTTGCCATTAAAGCACACTGGCTGTAAGTTAGAAAGATTTGTGCCTCATTCAGTTCACAACTGCAGGAGGTAAATATACATTATATGTGCATGCCATAGCTGCCAAGTTATCCCTTTTTTAAAGGGAAATTCCATTATGCTGAATAGGCTTCCTCGCGAGAAAAGGGAAAACTTGGCAGCTATGGTGCATGCATGTAACAAAAGTGCTCTCTAGAGAGAGTTCAGCTGCAGGGGGTGGGGTGGAGGGTGGGTGTTACACATGATTTCCTCATACAGTTCTGCCCCCAATCTATCCAGTGCATGTGAAGTTTCTGTAACATCTGGCATAGTCATATTACTTTAACCAGTTCTATTACTTTGCTAATATTAACCCACTTCAAGTTTAGGATCAAAGGCAATATTCTGGGAGAGAGAGAAAATTTCCAGATGACCCCTTACACATACACATATTCATCATTAAAGCACATTCAAAACACATTCTACCGCTCAAAGAATTATGGGCACTGTAGTTTGCTCTCGCAGATTTACAGTTCCCAGAACCTTTAACAAACTACAGCACCCAGAATTCTGTGAGGGATAGAATGTGTTTCAAAAGTGCTTTAGAAGTATAATGCGCGCACAGCTTCTGTTCTGTTTTTAATAACGAAAGAGGTGAGAGAGGGAATAAACATTTGGGTGCAATGTGCAACTTACACTCACCCTTCCAATTTTTTAATTAAAAGCCAATGCACACTGTTGTCTTAACCAGTTTATGTTCTTTAAATATTCACAGATGGTTCTGTACAAATAAAAATTGAGAAGATACTGCGTAGTCATTACCCAAGAAAATGTGTTTATGCTAATTTGTAGTAAAACAAAGTGTTAGGTTTGCAAATTTGCAATAATAGAAAGTCTAATCCTAAAAATGTGTCAGTAGCAACAGTTCCACCTGCTGCTCTGAAGCATTTACAGGAAGATTACTTTGTGAATACTATAAAAAAATACTACACAGCTACTTTTCACATCATCTACATCTAACAATCAACACATTTTTCCTTATTTGGGAATTTCCAAGTGGCAGCTGGATTTATTGAAAAACCATTTTGTAAACTTCCCTAGAGATATGGAAGCGAGCTTTCCAAATGTATGCTAACTTACAATACTTAATTTTTAATGAAGAACTGTACGGGACAAATCGGAGAAGTGTGAAATCCAAAGGATAATACAGTCCATGTATTAATTTAGTAGGTACAAACTAGGTCAGTTCAGTTTAAAATGCAGACAAAATGAAATTGTCCTCTATTCCTAGCTTGTCACTATAATTATGTACATGTCCCTTTCCTACAGAAACGTGTTCTCCACACAGTGAACTGTCACACAGGAAGTGACCTGCAGGAGTACACTAAATGAGACTACATTTGCTCAGTTCCAAGTACACAGACATAGATTTCTAGGGCTTTTGTCCTCCATGGCAAGCCTCGAAATAAATTATTATAAACTTGCATGTCAACTGTAAGCAATCAAAGCAATGTTGTAAAAGGCAGCATTATATAGTGGTTAAAGTTTTGGGTAACAAGCATGGAGCCCCAGGTTCAAATTCCCACCAACTATGAACCTTCCTGGATGACCTTGGACCATTAACACTCTCAGCTAAACCTACTCCACTTATTGCAAGAAAAAAAGAAGAGAGGCGTGTACATTGCCCAGACATTTTTTCTGGACAAAGAATGAGGCAAAACCATAATGAATAGATCGTCTTTATAATGGGAGGTGGTTGTTGCTTCATCATGGAAGATGTTTTACTTCATTCCTGCTAAAAGTCCTCTTTAAATTTTAAACACCTTTTGTGTGGTTTATGTCAATGCAACAATACAAGGACTAGAGTCCTGTCTAACATTCTCTCTTCTCTAAAATATTTGTTAAAATGCCCTCCATATATTTAAGCAATGATTCCTATTGCATATTTCTCCCCTTAATCTTCTAAGCAAGGGTTATTAAGCAGGAAAGGAAGAAAGACTTGCTTTTTGTGAGTGCCCAACTATGGAATGTAGAAAAGTTGCTGACACATATAAAAAAGAATTTGCTAAGTAGGCTAGCTAACCAGCAAAGGCTCAAGAAGACTGCAGAACTCAGCCTGACATCCAGAGGTTTGCATGAGCTTGAAGGAGTGGCAAAAGTTATGAAATAGGTTTTAACTTGCAAATTAAACACATGTGCCATGGAAGTTTAATATGAAACCACACAATGCCTTTTTTATATATAGACAAGATTTAAACAGTATGCTTAGCTTCACTGGTTTTTTAAAAAAATGCTCTTAAGAGCTCTCCGTGCATTCTTCTCAGTAGCCAAATTCTTTTTAATTAAATTCCAAAAATGTATATCATTACCAAATGGGATTTTGTCAGGAAGTAATTGCCCTGCTGAACTGCAAACTTTCTTCTTTACTCCCATTACAAAATATAGGTAAACATTGATGATAAAATATATTTATGCTGGCTTTTATGGAAAGGAATGAATGCAAGTAGGATTCCAAACTGTCTTCCAAAGATGAGTATACTCCTTATGCAGTCTGAAGATGAAGTGTGCAGGCAACTTTTGAAGAGAAGGAGGAGTTTGGACTTGATATCCCGCCTTTCAATCCCCTTAAGGAGTCTCAAAGTGGCTAACAATCTCCTTTCCCTTCCTCCCCCACAACAAACACTCTGTGAGGTGAGTGAGGCTGGGAGTCTTCAGAGAAGTGTGACTAGCCCATGGTCACCCAGCAACTGCATGTGGAGTAGCAGGGAAGCGAACCCGGTTCACCAGATTACAGTCCACCGCTCTTAACTACTACACCACACTGGCTCTAATAAGAAATTAGGAATGAGCCACAGACTTTCAAGATCTCCACACTGCCCACTCCCTTCTTTTAGTCACTCTGCCTCCCTTAATATTGGTTTAGTGCTGGTGGCTGGCACGACACTACCCAGGTTTCTCAAATGGGGACTAAAACCCTTCGCTTCAGACCATCGTTGGAAGGTGAACCATGGCTACCAGTGGTACAAAGTTAACACTATACCACGATTAAGGCCACAAGGATGAAAGGAGTGAAGGAACACACACGCCCATGTTCCATTATAGACATCCCTTTCGTTCTAAAGTAGCTTTAAGTAGCATTATTTATATTCCAACAACCTTACATTTCTTGGTAGTATTGTGCATCTGCTGGGCTCTTGCCATATGTAATTAGCACACAGAGAGTACTATGAAAAGTATGCGTTGTGTTAACTATAGAGAGCACATAGAAGACTAGAGTTTTGAATATGTATTTGGTATATTTTTTAGTAAAGCTGTCAACTGGTGATGGCAGGGGTATTATCTATATGGGGCTGTAGGGTTTGAGCCCTCCGCCCAATTTTCACTGAGGGGGCCCCCCTCAATTTTCTGCAGCCGGGTGGGCTTTGTTAGGCCCCCCTGCAGCTGCAATTAGGCCCCGTCGGGCCTTTCAGAGTGTACATCAGGCCCCACTGCGCTTCCTCCCACTGTGTGATGTCACACATGCACACTGGGCCTCACCAAAGTGAGGCAGAACCTGGCACACCTGGATGATGGGCTTCTGTGAACAGCCGCCATGCTTTAACTGATATTTGTAATAACAGTAAGAAGTTGTATAGTCATACTTCGGGTTGAGTATGCTGCGGGTTGCATACTTTCAGGTTGCGTACTCGGCGGACACAGAAGTTTTTACTTCCGGCTTCTGCCGTGTGCGCATGCACTATTGGCGCTTCGCACACACACGCCGCTCAGGTTCAGTACTTTTCGGGGTGCGAACGCCACCCCGGAACGGATTGGGTACTCAACCCGAGGTACCACTGTAGCCACCTCTTCACCCAGCTCCCCTGTGATTAAAATGCTTTTTTTAAAAAAATATCCAGTTTTATTCTGTGATTAATTTATTTAACCACTGAATTTATTCTGTGATTTATTTAGCCACTGCTAGGTTTTAATCAATCAGGAGCCTTATTTCAGGCATCGAATCTCTCAACGTCTAAAGAAACACATGATGGGTATATGGCTAAGCCATGCCCCTTGCTATACATTGTCCCTTTATCTCTACACAGTTTGAAGTCCTTCGTGAGTCTGAGGTTGAAAGTCTGAAGTGGGGAGCCTATTTGTGGAGGCTCACTGTGTGATTTTGAACCCTGCACAAACAGGATTCTATACTGTGAAGAGAGCCTTCATGAGTAGAAGACCTTCATCCTGGAATTGTGTAGAGATGGTGCACCAAAGGGAACAAGGCTTAGGAGCACATTCCTGTTTCTCCTCGAATGCTTGTTTGTATGTGAGGAGACTGAATACTTGAACAGAGCTTAGTTCAAGTTGTTACTGAAGACTCTTAATTTTTCAGCTGTTTATGCAAATACATCTTTTTACCCTCTTTCAGAAATCCCACCAGTGCATTTGTAAATTATTATCTGAAGAAACAGAAAGCTAGCAAAGAAACATACAGTGGAAACAATCAGATATAACAATGGATGTGCAAATATATATATAACTTAAGGCCTATCTAATAAAAAATAGAACTATAGGTCCTTTGTGTGTGTTTTTGTTTGTTGATAGTGTAGACCCTTCAGTGTGACTATAAAATATATTACCACTGATAATTGTCATTCTAAGCACAAAATGCTGGATATGAAACATGACTCTCAAAAAGATTCATGACTCTCTGCCTTCTTGTTAATGGTGTTATCAAAAGTCTCTTGGTGAATCTTAAATCAAAGCAAGGGAACAGAACAGTAAGATTTGTTTGTTTGTTTGTTTAAGATATTTTATAGTGGAGGAAAGATTAGTGCCAAATGATACTGCATGTATTCCATAAAAGATGATTAGAGCACAATGTACCATCACTACTTGGAGAGGAAGCCGAAATGTAAATAATGTTTCTACATTATTTAAGCAGAGCTCAGTGAAAGAAAGTGTTTTAGAGGACACGGAATTGTGATAATGGTACAAACTAAACTGAATGAACAATGCATTGAAAAAGGGTTTGGTTTATTATAGCACTAGAAAAATGGCCATTATGGGAAGCATCAAGTATATTGCAAGGCTCTTGGGGAAAGCACAATGTTCTTTGTGTGGCCTGCACATAGAGCCATATTGTGCTTCCCCACCCACCTAAAACATGTTGATCACTTAGACTTGGGTCTGATCCATGCATGGAGAGGGAAGAAGTGTTAAGAACCTTGAGATGGTACAGCCACCTGCATCACTTTCAAATCTGGTGACCCTACCTGAGGTTTAATGTTCACCCATTAAAAATAAGTACTCTGCTAATAAAACATCCTGCACATTAGGTGAACTAGTCGGGCAGATTGTGATAGCTGTCTATCTGCAGGGATTTTTTCACTCATGCAAAAAAGGAGAACAGCCCAACCATAACTTAAAATGGTACAGTTCATTCTCCCACCTCCTCAGGTTTTTACCCTCTCATTCCTTCCTCATTCTACTGCATCAACCCCAAGCTTGATCAATGCATATATAGATCAATGTGTGAGTAGATATCAGGAACTATGCATATGTAGATCAAGTCCGGTCAGGGACAAGCAGGATACTGTCCTACCAATGAGGAGTTGTTACTCATTTCCACCACCATGCTCCACATTAGTGAGACCGTGCTGAGGAGGTCTGCCCAGATGAGGAATGGTGGGAGCCTCCCCCCCCCCCCGCTGATCAGGATCCTGAATCTTCCCAGGAGCAGTGGGACAGTATAGATTTGAAACAGTGGTTCGCAGAGGGACATAGTTCAGAAGACAAAAGTTGGGAAGAACTGGGTGGTGAACAGCTAGAAGAAGAACCAGGAAAGAGAGAGAGAGAGAGAGAGAGTTAGCAGATTCTGGTTCGCTGGAAAGTGTCCAGCCGATCAGTCCAAGGTCACGGAGATTAGATAAGGTAGCTGCACAGAAGGCACAGTGGTTGAGAGATCAGGTTGCAGGACGAGGAAGTGAAAGGGGTGACTTAGGGAGAAGTGGGTGGAAACCTTAACTGGGAGCACCTTTACTCTGAGAATGGACTCTTTGTTCTTTCGCTGTGATCATTAAAATCTCTTTAAATGGTAAGAGACTATTTTTGCTTTGTTCTGCTTATCCATGGACAAAGGGAGGGGGCAAGCTGCTTCCCCGAAGCCTGACAGCAACATATTAACATGCTTAGTTGACAGGAGCAGTCTATGCTATGGCAGGAAACTCCCAAACCCCGACCTCACTTTTCCCTTTGGAATGGCTATCATGGAGTGGGGGTGGCCCATGTCCAACTTTCTCACTACCAGTAGAAGAATCAGTAGCTTCCTCCATGCCTGAGCAACAGCTGAGGCAGAGCTACAGGGGAGGAAAGCTAGGCAGGGATTCTCAAATGCAAGTACAATACTCAACATATTTAGCCATGGCACACAGGAGGGTCCTTTGCAAATGAAGGGGCATCAATTGATTACTGAGGAGGATGGAGCTGCTGACTCCATATCCTTTGTCAGGTACATTGGCCCCATCTTAGAATGTAGTGCGGCCATCTGGGGGCAGGGCCAGAACCACCCTCTCCCTGGTATTCATGTGATGCCTCCTTTCACATCACTCAAAAATAAGAACGGGGGAGAAATTAGATTCAGTTCACACTTGAAGGTGAACCTACCTAAATTGACCTTTCTGATAACCAAAACATAGCCATCCTTCAAAACTGGCACAAAACTGGCCAAATGACGTAACACAGTTCTCCAAATGCAGCATGCATATAAATGGATATATAAGTGAAAACGACATGTAAAAATGCCTTACCGGTATATTAGATAAAACAAGGCAGTATTGTGTATATTAAGAGAATTCTGCACTAAAATGCTAATAGGTTTTCATGAATTCCATGAGGACTTTTATAAACAAAAAACAAATTTGAAGCTGAAGTGGAAATGTGGACAATTTAAGATTGGGGGGGGAATCAGAAACTGAAACCAACATAGTTTCTCTCATTCTTACTCACAGATACTAGAGTTGCTTGTATTCAAGGAGGGAAGCTCAAATTGGATTTCCAAAGCTTATTCTTTCTTTATTGCCTCAATCCTTATTTCGGGATATTGGCTGGGGTACCACAGTGCCTAACACTGCAAACTGTAATCCAGAAACTAGCTTATTCAAATCTCACCTCAGTCACTAATATCACTGGCTGGCCTTTGACAAGCCTTGTGCATTTGCTTCTTGGTTTATCTGAACACTGACACTCCAATAATTGAATTTGCTCTCAGTACAATAGCCTTGCCTCTCTCAATTATTACTCCTACCTACTGTAACATTCCAGTCGCTCCCATTCCCCCCCCTTTTTTACTACTTTCAAACTCTACCTATTAGTCCTACACATGGGTCTGAAGCTTTGTGCAAGTCTCTGATCATGAAGTGTTGATATTCCCTTACTACTGGAAGCTTGAGCATGGCTTTCAGAAAGCCTCAGTATGGCTGCCAGATGTTCCTGGCTGTAATGAATTTCCCTGACTTCAAAGGGTTCTCCATGCTGAGAAAAACAAAGCCCCTGCAAAATGCAATTCCTATCCAGATCATTCCCAGCTGAGCAGTAACCCACCAATGGGTACTACAGTTGTCCATATCCTGTAGTTACGGGAACTCGATCTGGCACACCTAATGTTCAATGCAATAAAATACGCAATTCAGAATTCATGGGCTTGCACACATAAGGAGAAGATCAAATATTGATAAAGATAAAGCATACTTCATAGGCACGCTATCACTTTAATTTATGTTCACAGATGAAACGCATTGAAAACAATTCAAAGAAATTGGGATACCAGCAATCTAGCTCTGGTACCATAATTTCCCCTACATCGATCTTTCACTCAGTTTCTGAGTTTATCCAGAAAAGGAGACGATCCAATAAAAGTCCAGTGTGTGTGTGTGCCATAGTTCAGCGAGACAGACCATGCTTTGCAAAACTGAAGGTCTTAAAATCAATCCCTGTAATCTGGGAGGCAGATTTTGTGGGACTACACCCACAATTGGAATGTAGCAACTGAAGGGTATCATTTGTTCCAAAAGAACAGATGCAACTAAAGGGGGGGGGAGCATATGTAAAAAAGAAGAAGAAGAAGAAGAAGAAGAAGAAGAAGAAGAAGAAGAAGAAGAAGAAGAAGAAGAAGAAGAAGAAGAAGAAGAAGAAGAAGAAGAAGAAGAAGGCGCACACCTCCACAGAACTTAGAAAGAGTAAATATGGCAGTTCTGTAGAGAGCATCTGAGAAAGAATTTTAAAAAATCTAATTGTGGTCAGAATCTGCTACAGCCTGCCAAACCAAAGAAAGGCTGTGGGTGACGCTTTCATGAAACAACTTCCAGATGCTTCATAAAAGCAAGAATTACTAGTAATGGGGTACTACTACAACTACTGTGATATCTGCAGGAATACAAATGCCACTATGCTTGGAGTCACTAATGAATTCCTGGAATGCCTTGGTGGCCAGCTTCCTGTTTAAAAATTTTGGGGAGGAAAAGAGTACACAGTGCTGCAATTTGTGAGTTTATGAAAAGCTAAAAGGTGAGCCTGGCCAAAGGCGTACCCTGGATTTCAGTGAGAAGCTGAAAGTGAAAAAGTCTTGTTGGTCTCCTCATCTGTTGCATACCTGCTATGCATCTGGAAAATGGAAGCTGGAAAGCAGGGAAAGAAAGAGAGAGAGAGAGAGAGAGAGAGAGAGAGAGAGAGAGAGAGAGAGAGAGAGAGAGAGAGAGAGAGAGAGAGAGAGAGTCTCTGTTACCATACTTCTATATCTGTATACTGAAGTCAGATAGCGAAATGTTTCACTACTCTTGAGCAAACATATACAAGTCCTCAGGTAGACCTGAAATCTCTAAATTTCCAAGGAAGATAAAGTATAGACGAATGAGTTTTTTAAGACTCCTACTAAGTATTCTCCTTTTCCTCCACCCCCTTCCTTAATCCTTCTCAAAATACCGTTTTACCAAATACAACAAGTGGATTAATCAATTGCAGGAAGAAGAAGAAAAAAGAAAAACCACCTTCCTTCCATATAAATTAGTATTACGGTATCAGGACTGAGGTTTAGCCTTGCTTGTGAACACTTGGGCTCTTTTGAGGAAGACGCTTACAAGAAAGATGTCTCCAAATCGATAATGTAGAGCTTATCAGAGCATCACTGTAACAAGTAAGGGAAAGCACCAATGTGGAAACAAAGAAAGTGCACAACTATCACCTCAGCTCTGAAGGGAATTTTCCAGGACAATCCATGACTAGAAAATGTAATAACAGTCCTGCCCTGTTTAAGATCAAAGACGTGATGCTGCAGGTTAAATTATAGACATGGTAATGGTAAACTAAAAAGGCTTGGATACCTGCCCTGAAAAAGTGTTATGTAGGTACCCTATGTTATGAAATGCAGTTGTCAATGTTGGGTGGTGGCCCTGAGGACAGTCCTTTCCATATAGCCACGATTCTTTTTCAAATCAATACCTCACCCCAGTAGCTGCATTAGCCCTGGCTTTTGGATACAACAGATAAAGGAAAACGCTGCATACATTTCTCAGTTTTTAATACTTCTTTCTCTTCTCATCTTCTCTTTGCAAAACCGGGTCTGATATCTTATTTATGAAATTGGGGGTTTAAAAACAGAATAATGTGGGAGTGGAAATTATATTAAGGAAAACATTCAGCAAATTTATTCTAGTTTAACAAAATACAATTGTCTCCAAGGATTGCCTAAATACAATTAAGAGTGTTGAGGTCAAGGGGGGGAGTTATCTTTTTTATTTTTTTACCCCTCCCAGGCAAACCTTGTTTTCTTTATGACGTGATGCTTTTTTAGCCCAGCAAATGTTATGATCTAAATTCTTTGGGAAGAAAGTGTAAGAGAGTCTCTCTCTCTCTCTCTCTCTCTCTCTCTCTCTCTCTCTCTCTCTCTCTCTCTCTCTCTGTGTGTGTGTGTGTGTGTGTGTGTGTGTGTGATTCTAAGCACTAATTTAGAGATAACTCTCTGTGACTCTACTGTTTCTCAAAATCAAAGGCACAAATTGGACCACCAAATGCTTCCACCATCTCCAAGCAGATGCTTGGTGTAGATACATGCAACTTTTCCAACAGAATGCCTGCTTGAGAGCAGCTGGCAGAAAGATGGGTTGTGCTGCCTTCCCACTGAGCACTGAGAGGTGGAAGGGAGAGACTGTTGTTTTCAAAAACATCCCGAATGAAAATGCGAACACCATCCACAGCACTCAACTCTAATACTCTATACCCTAAGTAGCTTAGTTTTATACATAATATTCTATTGATGCACTCAAGCGTGTCCTCCCAATGCCACATTACTGCCAAAAGGAATATTTTATCATATCATACATAGAATCCTGAAGGATCTTAACAGGAAAACGCTTTCAAAAGAATTCAAGCATTGGCTTATAAATTGGCAATGACAGTAGACTTGCTTTGGGGGACTTGCTTGGCAAAAATTATTCCTGCTAGAAATTCCCAGCAAATAAACATTGTTACGGTTCAGTCTTAGGTCTACATCTCAGTTCAGTTCAGGCACTGGACGTTGCGTCGGAGGCCCTGCGGTGTGGGTGCTGAGCGCCCACAACAAAAAATTTGTGGGAGCTCGGGCCTCCCCAATGCTGTCTCTACATTGGTCTCTTGGTGAACAGGAGACATTGCTGGTCTCCTCCCACCTTTGTTCCCCATGTAGATCTATATTCATCCCTTGTTCCTGGTGCAGATCTTCACTCATCTGTTCTTCTCTGGTGGAGGGTTATTTTTTGCCAATTTGTGTATTGCGAAAATGTCTTGTGCTGGCCCTGTCTGCATGCATAGGCTCTTTATCAGACATCCACACCAAACACATGGCTGTCAGGAGGGCAGATCAGGGCTGGGGAACCTCTAAAGCAGGGCAAGCAGAGCGGCCCCACTGCCCTTTAATCAAGCAAAGCCGAATAAAATGGATGAAAGGGCTCGTGCCTCTTACATTATATCTCCCTTCCACACACATACAAGAGCTGAAGTTTAGAGTGACTGGGCTGTCAAAGACAGGTTGACATTTAGTGTGTGGGTTTTCTACAGCTACAGAGACTTCTCAATCTTATTAAGCATTCCAAAATCAAACTGACCTCAGCAAATAATAGCCTTTAAATAACACACATCCACTCACCCATTCACTCAACTGCCTTGAGCTGTTGTCTGTAGGGCTAGTTAACATCCCTCTGGCTTAGCAAAGTTTCTGTTTATGAATGTTCAGTATGGGGGTCTACCAGACAAAGCAGCCAGATGCAGAAAGAAGATAAATATGAAATGTTAAGTTAAGAGGACAAAGTTATCAAATAAACCATCATTATAAAAAGATATAAAGATTCACATGAGGCAAGAGTAACAATTTATTTTTAGGGATAGCCACAGAATCTCTCTCTCTCTCTCTCTCTCTCTGTGTGTGTGTGTGTGTGTGTGTGTGAGAGAGAGAGAGAGAGAGAGAGAGAGAGAGAGAGAGAGAGAGAGAGAGAGAGAGAGAGTGCAATCCTACAAATTGCAAGAGATCACATGGAGTAATCACAAAAGTCACTTGGCAGCCCACCTACTCCTTATCTTTGGAAAGCGACAGGACAGAAAGTAAATTGGCAGCAAAAACAACCCCCGTCACTATTCTAGACAGGTTGGACATCCTGCCAGCCTAGCTGACTCCAGAGGTACTGAAGTTTAAAGAACATGCAGTTTTCTCTGCACAGAGAAAAATTACAAATCCCTTAATCTTACCAGGAAATGGAACATCTAAGCATCATTTCACCTTTCTATTGTGGCATTTGAGTAGTGGAACCTCGTTTTCTCATACACTTTAGGTGGGCTGCTAAAATCTTTTTTATTTTGCCAACTTTTAAAATGTGCATCAAAGTTCTGCCTTCCTGTTTTTATGTTGAGCTGTCCTGTCCTTGTTTTTATTATATAAAGTTGACTTCAGTATGCTGGACAGGTTTTTATTGGGCTTTATGTTTCTGAGGAATTATTTTGTAAGCTGCTTTGAGAACAAATAAATGAATAGGATGCCCTACCTGCCAGCCCTCTTACTCTCAGTTATGCCCCTTGTAGAGATAAAACGTGAGACAGGCAAGCAAAAGGGAAAGGAAGGGGGTCAAATTTGCAAGCCATTTTTGAGGATCAACCCTGACTTCTTAGGGCTGAACTAGACCTTGTGGCGCCACTTTCTTATGTTTAAACTTGAAACTGCACCAGTGAGTAAGAGTAAGTAACGAAGGTCTGATTTTAAAAGCGGGGAGATGCATGAGGAAGACATGTAGATCCCTCACACACATGGCTTATCTCCCTGAAGCTTCTCTCTCAAAGTGCTTTTATCCTCAGTCAAACCCTGATAGTGGAAGTGACTTTGGCTATGGAAAAAACCTTTTGAGAGATAGGATGCAGGGAGTAAGCCACAGGAGGCAAAGTGGTTCTATACATTTCTCATCCATGCTCTCCCTTTGCTTTAAAATTGGACCCACCAGTAGGGCTGGGAAACATCTAGTTTTCAACATATATCACCAGCGATATATCACCAGCCCAATATCGTGATATACCAATATACAGAAGTCAAAAAAATCCGTTCTGGAAGCCCATTCGACTTCCAAAACATTCAGAAACCAAGGGGCAGCTTCCGATTGGTTGCAGGAAGCTTCTGCAGCCAATTGGAAGCTGCAGAGGACATTCGGGTTCCAAAGAATGTTTGCAAACCAGAACACTCACTTCCAAGTTTGCAGCATACAGGAGCCAAAACGTTCAACTCGCAAGGCGTTCGGGATCCAAGGTATGACTGTATCAAGATGTCTGAAATAAGAACGGAGCTATGTAGAAACACTGGCTGGCTTCACGGTTTCCCCCACAATGTGATTTCTGCATAACACACACACAAACACACACACACACACACACACACCATGATTCATGATATATTGCCAGGTCAAATATAATGAAACCAACATCATGCTATGGACCAGAACATAGTGCTTATAATGACAAGGTTACAACTTCGATCTCCGTTTGGGACAGCAGCATATTTCTGCATTGCAGGGTTCTGAAACCAGTTTTGGATGATATATTGCCCAGCCCTAACACACATAATGATTCGCAATATACTACCAGGTCAAAAATTATGAGACCTGTATCATGATGTGGAAGTCAGTTTGGGGCGATTTTTCGCCCAGACCTACCCACCAGCCATTTCTTCCTATATAAGGCAATCCCCTACTGAAATACTATGAAACTGCTACAGTGACCTCGAGCTTGGCCCTCTGTCAAACCAGAGCAGAGGTTGTCAATACCGTGCCTCCCATATGCTGCTGGACAACTCATACCATCCCTGAGCATTGGCACATTGGCTGGATCTGGTGCCGTCTACAATGATTGCCTCTTTGCCAAGTGGACGAGAGTTGGAGTCCAACAACCTCTGGAGGGTATGTCATTAACTAACCCTGAGCTAGAGAGTGGTGGATGTTGAAAACACATCTACAGATATACAGATATATTAACTTGTTAACTGTTGAATGTCTGATAGCTTCTTCGGATTTTGCAAGAGTCATCTTTTAATGTTGTGCCTCCAGAGTCTGTATATTTTCCAAGTCTCTTCTGTTTTGTTAGTTTTCTCTCTGCGAGACACTAACATCTCCAGAGGAATCTTTATTATTTCCTTTCTTCCTAATGTAGATACAAGCCACTAGTGGAAAGCAATATCAATAAGCTGCATTATTTAAAACTACGATTTTATTTAAACTACCTCCTGAAACATTCCGCTAGGGTGGATCTCACTCAAACCTTGAAATGGTGATGCTTTAAAGAAAATTATATGGTGCTTAGAAATGTAAAGGCCCAAAAACACAGGAGAAGAAAGCCGGTGGGAGGGGGGGTGTCCCCAAGGCTTAATAGGAAAACCTTAGAACAGGAGGGGAGGGTGAAAGGAATACAGTGGTACCTCTGCTTAAGAACTTAATTCGTTCTGGAGGTCCATTCTTAACCTGAAACTGTTCTTAACCTGAAGCACCACTTTAGCTAATGGAGCCTCCTGCTGCCGCCGTGCCACCGGAGCACGATTTCTGTTCTCATCCTGAAGCAAAGTTTTTAACCTGAGGTACCACTGTATTTCATTAAATGTGTTCCTTTTCAACATGCTCAATGGAAATATTTTGTGATACAGGGACGTTCAACTATCAGCCTGGTCCATCAAGGGTCAAGACCAAATTCTCCTCTCTCCACCCCACCTCCATTTGCAGGTGGCGGAAATGAAGGTGCAATTAAATGGTTGAAGGAGTGAATTACCATTTGCTGTGACTTCTTTTCACCCACTTTCCCCCAAGAAACCTTCCTGACATTGGATGCAGCAACAGTAAAACTCTATCTAGAGCAGGGGTGTCAAACTCAAATTCATCGGGGGCCGCATCAGCAGTTTGGTCACCCTCAAAGGGCCGGTTGTATCTGTAGGACTATGTGTCCACTCTTTATTATCATAAATTATTGTCACTGCATTCAATTATTACTGTTTTTTTGTAATAATGTAAGTAATAACTAGCTCTGAAAGCAGAAACATAGTCAGAATAATGGCAAGTAGATATTCAAATGTACAATTATTGTACAATTTATTGAAAAATGATTTTTGGTAACTGCACAGGGTGGTGGAGGCTTGCTAGGGTTTCATGCAGGACCTTTGCAGAGCTACTAGTACCTGGAGATGCTGGGGTCCTTCTGCATGCAGGACAGATGTTCTGCCAGTGAGCCACCACCCTTCACCAAAGGGACTGGCTGAGGTTGACTCACTGGAGCTGCTCTCCTGGTTCCAGGGTTTAAGGGCCAGAAGTATAAAGCAGCATCCTATGTTTCTGAGGAGAGAGGGAGGGAGGGGAGGGAGGAAGGAAGGAAGGAAGAAAAGAGGGAGTAGGAGGGAGAGAGGAAGGAAGGAAAGAGGGGAGAGAAAGAAGAGTAGGAAATAAGGAAGGGAATAAAGAAGAAAAGAAAAAGAAAGAGGGAGAGAAGACGGAAAGGGAGAAAGAAGGAAGGAAGTAGAGGGAAAGAAAGAATAAGAATGAGGGAGAGGAAGAAAGATGGAAAGGACGGAAGGAAGGAAGGAAGGAAGGAAGGAAGGAAGGAAGGAAGGAAGGAAGGAAGAAAGAAAGAAAGAAAGAAAGAAAGAAAGAAAGAAAAGAGGGAGCAGGAGGGAGAGAGGAAGGAAAGAGGTGAGAGAAAGAAGAGTAGGAAAGAAGGAAGAAAGAAGGAAATAAAAAGAAAGAGGGAGAGAAGACAGAGATAAAGAAGGAAGGAAGGAGAGGGAAAGAAAGAATAAGAATGAGAGAGAGGAAGAAAGAAAGGGAAGGGGGGGGTCGCCGCCTTGATTCAGCGCCAGAAAAGAGCACGAAGGGACCCAGGGGCAAAAAGCATTTCCCGTGCAGCGTGAGGCAGCGGGTGTCTGTTTTAGGAGAAGTGCGTAAAGCCTCAGAGTTGCACGTTCGTGAGGCTGAGCCGCTGCTGAGCTCACGTTCATGAGGCTGAGCCGCGGCAGGAGGAGGAGGAGGTGAGGCAAAAGGAGGCGGAGGCGGCGGCTTGCCGGGTCGGTGCCCGGCAGCGCCGTGCGGAGAGTCCCGAGCCTCTGGGACGCAGCAGTGCTCTGTAGCACTTTGAATCCTCCTCCTCCTCCATGCGACGCTGCTGGGTGCTTTGTCTGTGCTTCAGCAGCAGCAGCAGCCATTTCCAGGCGCCGAGCCGTGGCAGGAGGAGGAGGATTCAAAGTGCTACAGAGCACTGCTGCGTCGCAGAGGCTCGGGACTCTCCGTGCGGCGCTGCCGGGCGCTGACCCGGCAAGCTGCCTCCTCCTTCTCCTGCTGTGACTCGGGGCACTCCACGCAGCGCTGCTCTGGCCGCCTTTCTACCCCCCCCCCCCCGGCCCCAGCTGTTTGTCGGTGCTTTGTCGGCGCGGCGCTTCAGCAGCAAGGTCCCGCTGCTGGGTCCCGCTGGCTGGGGCGCTCGGCGGGCCACATGACGAGGTCTGGCGGGCCGGATTTGGCCCCCAGGCCTTGTGTTTGACACCTGTGATCTAGAGCATGGATAGGCAAACTAAGGCCTGGGGGACGGATCTGGCCCAATCGCCTTCTAAATCTTGCCCGCGGACAGTCCAGGAATCAGCATGTTTTTACATGAGTAGAGTGTGTGCTTTTATTTAAAATGTAACCCTGGGTTATTTGTGGGGCATAGGAATTCGTTCAGAGGGCCTCCTCGGTGGTGGCGCCTGCCCTGTGGAACGCCCTCCCATCAGATGTCAAAAAGGAAAACAACTACCAGACTTTTAGAAGACATCTGAAGGCAGCCCTGTTCAGGGAGGCTTTTAATGTTTAATAGATTATTGTGTTTTATTCTTCTGTTGGAAGCCGCCCAGAGTGGCTGGGGAGACCCGGCCAGACGGGCGGGGTATAAATAATATATTATTATTATTATTATTATTATTATTATTATTATTATTATTATTATTATTATTTCCCAAAATATAGTCCGGCCCCCCACAAGGTCTGAGGGACAGTGGACCGGCCCCCTGCTGAAAAAGTCTGCTGAACCCTGGCTGTAGAGGCTACCAGCCAGCAATGCCCCTGGAATGTGGCGTCACTCTAGTGACATTTGTGGGGGGAGGAATGGCAGCTGCTGAAAGGTGCTCCATTGCAGCAGCAGCACCAAACTGCTCTCAATTTCTGGGTACCCCTTTCATCTGCCCTTCACTCAAAAGTCAAGATGAAAGTTCAAGGAACTTTCACAAGAGTGTCAACAGACTCTTTATAAGTCTAAAAGGCATTACCTCCCTTCGTTTTTATCACAGCCACTTTCTTTCTTGCTTTTTGCCTTTCAAAAAGGTAATATTCAGTATCCCTTAGGGTGCAAGACCAAGAATGCTTGTAACCACTAAAACCAATAAAAAAGATATATAATTCTGCATCAATATGCACGCTGTTTTGTGTTATTACCTATAAGATACCGTGTTTCTCATATTATAAGACATGTCTTATATTTATTTCTTCCTCAAAAAAACACACTATGGCTTATTTTCAAGGGATGTCTTATTTTTTTCCTTCTCCTCCTGCCGCGGCCGGCATTGCTGCTGCACCTATCACTATGTCTTATTTTCGGGGTATGTCTTATATTCCTTGAATGCTTAAAAATCCTGCTATGGCTTATTTTATGGGTATGTCTTAAAATATGAGAAACAGGGTATTTCATCTTCTCCCAAATTGTTACTGGAGATGGAGGTTGTTATTCAGTCATGCATTTTTATCCCACCCACATTCTATGGGAGTTTCAAGATTATTGGACAAGATTATTATATCCTCAACCGTGTTTCACAGTGACATTGTGCTGTGGGTAGAAGTCAGCATTATTTAACTTGCAAGGCTGTTTAACCTGCACAGGTTGTAGAATTATGGGCAGTAGCAGTTTAGAGTTCAAGCAAAGTGTCGCTATTTTGCCTCGCTCCCCCACTGATAGGGTACTATGTGCAAGGAGCATTCAAAAGGTGGCACCTACCCTTCCATCTGAAATGACAGAGTCCATTATTTTACCACCTAACTTTGCATGATGTATAGATTGGCTCTCAGGGTTTCTTCCCCATTATTTAGGCAGCTCAAAGGTCACTCTAACACGCTGCAAAGCTGATGAATTATAAGATCAGAAATATTACAGGCAGCATACTGTGGTATTTAAGATTTTTTTAAAAAGTGGTGTGACCCCAATGTTTATCTGAAATTAAGCACTGCTTCAGAATCTTAAAGTGTTAGGTGATTATCCTTGGCATTATCACACACTTCAGCTTTCGGTGGAAAACATTCCGCTCATTGTCACATAATTAACAGGAATTAACTATGAGAATAGGTGGCATTTTGGAGGAGCAAATCATCAATTGAAAACAAATTAAATAATTAACCCAGCAGAACAATATCTTCAAAAATACAATGCCAATGTGCCAGAGACCATGCAAAAAGAGCAAATGAGCAGCTGGGTAATATCTGTCCTTCCTTGTCCCGTGGGACCTGCCCACCACCCACAATGGGGCAAACATGCCACCCAAGCCACTCACATCCTGAGAACACAGTGCTGTCCACTCCATAGATTCAGAATCAAGATGATTTTTGACATTGGGACTGAAGGTCATGGAAACCTGGGCTGTCTGCTGTTTAGATACTTTGTCATCCTAAAATCTCTGCCTGTTGCAAGCAATTAAAAGTCGTGCACCTATTTCAACCCACGGCTCACTATGTGTAGTTTTGGTTCTCACATCACAATGATGCCCTCCCACCACCTCACACTATGTCGGAGGCACAATAAGTCTGGTAGTTGCTCCTTCTATTCAGTTTCTAGATTTGTGTTGTTTTTCAGGTGTATTCTCTGACTTCAATTTGCTGGGGAAAGTCTGACTATGTGAAAAAAAACCATTTTGAAAGTCAAAGGTAAATTAAAACAAATTCTAAACCTGCTGTTTCTAAACCAACCTTTTTAGAATTCTAGGGACCTCCTGATATTTGCACAACAGGGTATCATTGCAAAGTGCATTGTCTGAAGCCAGTAGAAGTTGAATAAGTAAACTAACAACAGTCGATCTGAAATAAATTGAGGAACACCTGATCTGGAAATACAAATAAAAGGTGCTTCTAGGATGGATGACAGATAAAAAAAACAAAGCTGTATCCCTCTGAACCTTCACATCATGCACAGTAATATTGTGATTTATTACCAGGGCTGGCGCATTGCAATCACACACCGCAACCATACAGCAGAAGCAGCTAGTGCTGCCAATTAACTACAATTACTGTATGGCACGTGGGACCCAGGTGGCGCTGTGGTTAAACCACTGAGCCTAGGGCTTGCTGATCAGAAGGTCGGCGGTTCGAATCCCTGTGACGGGGTGAGCTCCCGTTGCTTGGTCCCAGCTCCTGCCAACCTAGCAGTTCAAAAGCATGTCAAAATGCAAGTAGATAAATAGGAACCGCTACAGCGGGAAGGTAAACGGCGTTTCCGTGCGCTGCTCTGGTTTGCCAGAAGCGGCTTTGTCATAATGGCCACATGACCTGGAAGCTATACGCCGGCTCCCTCGGCCAATAATGCGAGATGAGTGCGCAACCCCAGAGTCGGTCACGACTGGACCTAATGGTCAGGGGTCCCTTTACCTTTACCTTACTGTATGGCACAGAGAGATAAGAGTATTAGTATCAAAATGAGCTTTTAAGAAGTGCTTCGTCTACTATTTGTACAACAGGTACCACTGGATGCATTGCAGAATTGAAATATTAATGCTGAAGTTTGTAACTTTTTCCTTCATGAGCTTCCTTGTGCTTAAAGTTATAAGCAGAAGAAGACAACAGTGGGCACCATCTCCCAAACCATGCAGGTGTAAATCAGATCATAGAACTGTAGAGTTGCAAGGGACCCTTAGCATCGTCCAATCCAACCCCCTACAAGGCAGGAATATGCAGTTGTCCCAAATAGGAATTAAACCTGCAGCCTTGGTGTTATCAGCACCCTGGGATTCCCCCCAACTGGACTGGAGGCAGGTGGTGCCATGATCATGCCACTGGCCTTTAGCCAATCGGCGACTTGGCAGGGGCTGGGGGTTGGGGGGTACTTAATGGCCAGAGCGACGTGGGGACCTCCTCTTGCTTCATGCTGCCGAGCACCCGCTCGCCCACCCATTAGTTAGGTCGTGTCTGGCCTTGCTTTGGACTTCGGTTGGTCGCCTGTTTTGGAATGGGGGCCAGGTAGGGATTTTTCCCAATGTGGCATATTGGTGGTGGCCACTTGGTTTTTGCCTACCTCTTAGCAATCGTCACAACTTTGTAAGGTTTGGCGGTAGGCATTGGCTTTAGGGGGATGCGGGGAGGGGAGGTGCAGCCATCACCTGCCCCTCCATTTGATAGGTATTCCATTAAAGCAATCCGGGGTCTGGATCTCGTCTGAAGCACGGGGAGGGGCTAGGGCCATGCCAGGACCCCGGGAACCTCAGGGGTGAGCTCCAGTCAATATGTATTGATGGAGCTCCCTCTGCTGGTAGTTTACCCTTGCAGGGTCCCTGCTGGGTGGGCAGGAGCCAGTACTGTATAGTCATTAGCTACCAATGCCTAAGCCAATACCAGTCACACTTGTGTATTCAATAAAGTTGTGGCCTAAATTTGCCCATTAACCTTTAAACTAAAATTCTGTCTCCACTGTGTCTTATTTCCATGGGGTGGTTTTCAGGGCTTGATGCGCAACCTACTGAGCGATCCAGGAAGCACTGCTGTTGGCTTGACCTCCTTCACTGCTCCATTAACTATTATATAGACATTACGAGTCTTTTTCCATTAACTTTATGGACAGTTCATTTAAATCATCTAAGACTTTGGTAGATTTTTTTTAAACAACAACAACAACAAGCTGTTGTTGCTTGGATGTTACAGAAAATATACTTTCTACCAAACCTGCCCCCAAACAACCATCAAGGGTTGTTTTTAATTTGAAAATTAGTATTTTATATTCAGAACAAGCTACCCTTCCCAGTCACAAAAATGCTTATTCGTTTCTATAGTGTTTTTTACCAGGTTGGGTGTGCCAGAGAGGCCAAGATGTGTGAAAAAACCACAAAAATAGGCACAAAAATAACAAAACTCAGATTCATCAAGCAGAAGGGACATAAACATTTCATGTATGCTAGGGGATCCTATGGTTCATTATTGGTGCTTTGGGATTTCTTGAGCTCCTACTATCTTCTGCAGTGCCTCATAGGTGAATTTTATTCCTGGCATGTTACGGATGCAATATATTCCAGCTAAGGTAAAGTCCAGAAATACCTTATGCCACTGATACCTTAGCTATTGTAGGTCCTCTCTTCTGTTCTTTATCTAACTTCAAAATATCCTTTCAAATGAGAAGAACATTGTTCTAATGCAAGCACAACGTATATGGCAATGTAATGTTTGCTGTTTGATTTGCAATCCATTTTCTAAGAATCTGCATTTTCTTTCCCTAGACTGCAGCTGTGTTTCTCAGTGAATTTTAGATAATGGGCGATATCCAGCTGTGACAGCCCACTTGAACAATAGCCACTCTGCTAGCAGACACTCTTGTTCTTAGTGTGGCACAACGCCCACATCTAATGGGTGTCTTGCACCTGAAATATATACTGTGCAACTTTTGATCAGGAATAGCGAACATGGATTATGCAGGCTTCAACTACCATCATCTGTAACCATTGACCATGTTGTCTGGGATGGACAGAGTTGTACTCCAGACATGAAGGGTACCATGTTGACTACCTCTGCCCTAGCACAACTGCTCCTATAATTATTATTATACTAGGTGTTTGTTTGTCACGTGTGTTACTACAGTGGTATACCTCTGGTTTAAGAACAGCCCTGTTTATGAACTATTCGCTTTAAGAACTCTGCAAAACCGGAAGTAGTGTCCCGGTTTGCGAACTTTACCTCGGTCTAAGAACAGAATCTGAAAGGTGGAAGGGCACCGGCGGAGGGACACCACATTAGGGAAAGCGTGAGTTGGTTTAAGAACAGTTTCTGTTTAAGAATAGACTTCTGGAACGGATTAAGTTCGTAAACAGAGGTACCACTGTACTTGCATAAAGTCAACTTCCGATGGTATGTTTGATCTCATTGTACAATTCCTATATTTCTTCCATGTATTGTTGCAGCCACTTTAAACTCCATCAGCATTTATATGAAGTTACAAAACAGTCTAGTCCCACTGATAACTGAAAGTCATAAATATATTGCTGGGGGTGGGGAATAGTTATCTAAAATACACTCTAGTTCCCCTTCGGCGAGACAGTTGGAGAAATGATGGCAGTCACATCAGTAGTAGCCTCAAATAAGAGTGCATAAGACTGGAGTGGCTGGGATTATATTTATACATTTAGCTTTAGTAGTAAACAACTAACAGGTAGCTATGAAATGGAGAAAGGGGTCTGTGCTCCATGCAATTCACAAAACCTATAAAGATGACCATGAGAAGTAATCACTCTTAATGCACCTTCAGCACAACCTACAAAATCCTACAAATGTTTCTGTTGTTAAGGCAAATTTCTTTAAGGAAACCTGAGAGCTACTAAATCCTATGTATCCCATTGATTAACAAATGCATATATAAGCAACACACACTTTTCATTATTCCCTACCTTGATGCACTAGTTTGTTGGGGCTAAATACATACAAGGAACTGCTAATCCTGAAGTATAACAAGGTAAATGTATCTTAATAACTATTAAGTGTAAAACAAATGCTTTATTTGCTCATTACAAATGAACTTTAAAGGGGTTATGCCTGATCAAAATGTAACATCCCTACCAGAATTGAGGTACTTTGACAAATAACAAGAAAACATTCAATCGTGTAGCATCTGTTGTATCAAAATGTATCAATTTGATTGTATCAAAATGTATCAATTTGATTATATAAATGTATCAATTTGATTGTATCAAAATGTATCAATTTGATTGTATCAAATTGTATCAGACAGTAATTGCAAACACAATGTTCAAACAAAATAGAATAGAACTGAGTTATAACCAATGTGCATACTTTAGAAGACAGCAGTTAGCCAGGACCACCAGTCAACCCTCCAGCTATGAAGGGTACAAATTGTGTACCTGTGACCAGTCAATGAAGACAGAGAGATCCTGGTCACTCTGGAAAATGCAGGGGTGATAGAGAAAAAGTCAGCCCACAGTGGACTAAAAATAAACCCTGATAGCCAGAGTCCAATGAAACGATTGGGGTGTGCTGCTTGCCAATGGCAAAATGATGTGCAGGACTATATTCGTGCAGAACCACCTACCACCCCTACTTTCTTCTTTAAAATAGAGCATTATGTCATAGCCCTCAAGACAGGGAATAACCCTATCCCCCCAAATCTCTTGTCTGGCTGATAATGGAAGGTTTTTCTTCAATGGCCTTGGTGGCCGGGTGCTGCTAGCTTGAGCATACCCCCCCCCCACACACACACACACCTGCTTGGATGAGGGCTACAAATAGATTAGGTAGGTGGAATGTCACCAACAAAAGAAATATATCTTAAACAAAAAATCTACTGACTGCTTCTTTAATACCTGGTACTATCTAGGTGCCTGTCTACTGTCTCAGGGCCCCAGTTTCAGCCTGTGGAAGACTGTGATTCAAACAATGCAACAGGCACCCCCCCACACACTCAAGGGAGAGCTCTCAGCAGCCCCTTCCATACTGCCTTGGCTTGAGGATGTGGTAATCCTATTGTCTTCAGTCTGAGGATGAGCCTCCTGAAGCATCTGTTGCTCCACCACCACAGATGAGCATGCAACTGCAGAATATGCCGCAGGCCCTTTAAAGATGGCTTACTGCTGAAGTCTCCAATGACTCTGGTCCCTGGCTGATACATTCTCCCTATCTGGCCAGCAGGGTCCACAGGGAGCTGACCTAGGTACTGATCTGCTTTGATGTGTACTGGAAGAGTCCCAGGAATTATTACCACTTTTGCTGCAGGCCCCAAGCCCCAGCAGACCAGGATGCCTATCCACTGTCTCTCTGTTCAGCTTGCAAACATGTAAATAAAACCGGTGTTATAAAAAAAGGTTGCTAACTCACAAAGAAGTTGCAAAAGCATCAGACTGATCATTGTTAAAACACTTTTAATTATTAAAAGCCTGCTGAAACATATGTATGTTAAATACCAGTTTTCTCCATAGTGCAAACTAAAGCCACATCAGCTACTCCTCTGAGTTGCTAACTTCTTAGTAATTTCAGTATAGTACACTCACTGGAACGACTGTAGAAATGGAGCTCTGTACTCAAAGGAAGTTTCCCCCAGTTATGAGATGCTTGTGGCACAAGCAACAGTGGCTGCTTGTCTCATTTGTGAACTTCTCAGAGGCAATGAGCTACTGTATCTTTGTCGGGAACAGTGGGGTGAGCTACAGGGACCGTTTCTTCATGACAGCAAGGCAATATTGCTCTCTTTAAGGGCATCGCATTGAGACAAAAGTTTCAAATTACTATTAGAGCAACAGAAGGGAAAAAATGGTAAAAGACAAAGAGATTGTTATGAATATATATGGTTCCCCATCTTTCTCCAGTTTTAACATTTAGGCAGAGGAAAGCTTAATGAATGTCAAAACTTTCAAGACTGCAATTAACCTTCTTTGTTCTGACCGACTTTCATCCCTTGCATGAAAATGAGTTTGACATTGACTTTTGTATGTTCATTTATCACTAGATCGAGGTGGAGAGACATTAGGAAATATATGCTATTGACTGAGTTGAAGAAATGTCACAGAAGCTTAATTCTTCAGTGTTTTAACTTTGCCCCTCTTCTACAACTCTGGAATCCAGAGCTCAAGGTTTCTTTAAGGTTGCCATATCTTCATAAGTGAAAATCAGGACAGAGTTATGGGGGTTTGGGGGGGGCAAAGTTGTTGCTTTTTTAGTAAAAGCTACAAGAATTATTGAGTTTGGGAACTTTTTTAAAAGGTCATTTTTGGCATGATTTAACCCTCATTGCCGGGTTTCCAGGACATTTGCCCAATTTCCAAGACCCCATTCCCAGGGGCAAATTCCAGGACATGTCCTGGAAAATCAGGACATATGGCAGCCCTAGGTTTGTTACTTCAGCACTTCTCAAATGAGAAACTAATGCTGATGCTCCATCCCCCCCACAAGTCCTGTGTCTTATGGAATTAAGTCACATGGGGTGCTTTTGTCTGTATATGCACATAAGGTTGACTTTGCAAAACTATCCCTGTGTTCATTAGTCCCAGCAGTGGTGTCAGATTTGTTCTCAAGACACTGAACACACTGGCTGAGCCAGCAGAAGATGGTCACTGTGGGACAACAAAAAGCAAATATCATTTTCTTTAATTCTCAAACCACTCATCATACCCGTTCGTATCTTCAGAATTCAAGAAACCTTTTTTCCTTCATATTTCGCTTTCAAATGCGCTCATTTGTTGTTATTTTTGACAGTAGCCTTTAGGATACAATCATAAACACACTTACTAGAAAGATTCACTGAATTTAGAGGTTATTATTATTCACCAGGAAGCTCGCCTAGGATTGCTTCTGTATGTGTCTTGTTTATAATGGCCTTACTTTTAAAAAATGCAGATTTGGGAGGTGCGTGCACACACAGACACACCCCACATCTTCCCCTGTTAGACAATAAAGGATTTTAGAAATGCATTCTAGTCAACAGAACATAATGCCAGTTCTTCCCACACCCATAGCTGCCAAGTTTTCGCTTTTCTCGCGAGGAAGCCTATTCAGCATAAGGGAAAATCCCTGTAAAAAAGGGATAACTTGGCAGCTATGCCCACACCATTATACCATCAAAAAGGGACCGACAAACGGCAAGCTACACATGTCAATACTGCAACCCTGTATGTGAAGTTTTACCGAACTTAAAGTGGTAAGTGGCTACAGATCCGCAGCCTGAATCAAATCACCCTCGATCGTAAGAAGCATGCGTGAGGCAAACAGTTTGCACCAAAAAGAGCGAATACTTCCTGTATTCGGAAGCATCTTCCTGTCTTCGGGTCTCTTTCCATAAGCATCGCGTGCAACACCAGTTTCCTTTTCTAACCCCTCCAAAGCCTCGTTCCTAAGCAGATCCCACCCTGGCGGGTGGGGGTGGGGAGAGAGTGAGAATCCACCTGATTGGCACTTGCTGACACTCAATCTATCCCTGGATCGCAGCCTACGGCACAAGTATTTTCCTTAAAAAAACAACAACCCACAACTGCAGCCTTAAACAATTACTACCTACCCCGCAGACCTCTCTTCTAAACAAATGGGCAGGGAAGAAAGCCGCCGCGCGTTTCGCAACCTGCCGGGAGGAGCCGCAGCTCCACCCGAGCAAAGCGCGATCCACAAAGCGCTTAAGCAGAGTACAAAAAGTCGGTGGCGGGACCGAGCTCAGCCTCCAAGCACACGGTCACCCCGTTTACACCCGAAGGCGGCGGGGGGGGGGGTTCACACAGGAGAAGTCCCACTTCGAAGCAAAGCCAAGGATTGCAACCTTTACACATGAGCGGGGAAGATCTCGCTGCCAGCTCGCTCGCAAAACAAAAATACCCGTTGCAGAGCCGCGGCAGGGATGGAGGAACCGGGGAGCAACTCGAATACAATATTGGGGGGGGGAGCAGGTAAGCCCCGCCCCGCCAAACCGATCACGTGACTCAGTGCACCGAACACGATTCCGACGGCAATGCCCATCAACTTGGGGTGGGGGGATGGGGATCATGTAAATTCTATGGGGGACGGGACAAGACCCTAGGAGTTGGGAGAGCGGAGCCAAAGCGCAACGGGAACTTTTTGGTTTCCGCCGGCCCAAGCAGGCGACGCCTTCCCTACCTACCCGCCCGCCCCCGCCCCCTCCCCTCGCGACAGAAGAAATGCTGCAAAAGCCAGCCGGGGGGGGGGCGCGGGGGCGGCTGCAGAAGTTCCACAACCCAGCGGGACTCCGCTGAGAGCCGAAGGAGGGGGCGCTTTCTCTCGGCTCCCGCCAACTCGCCCTTCCCAAAAGTTTCGGGGGAGACGGGGAGGGGGCTGGTGGTGTGAGGGGGGGGGAGAGAAACGCCGACGACGACGCCTGGTCTTCCCGCCAACTTAGCGCCTTCTCCTCAGCCAGCATCTCCGAGAGGCCCCCGCGCGGCGGCGTTCCACAGGCTTCCCTCTCCGCGAAGGGGAAGCCAGCCGCTGCTGTTGGGCAGCTCTCGTCTCAAAGCAAAAGCAAAGTCGAAGAAAAACCGACCCCCTCTGAAGCGCCTCGTCGCCGTCCTCCTCTTGCTGCCGCGTCCGGCGAATAAAGGAATCCCAGTCCTCTCAAGTTCGCCTCTCCATCCACACAACTCCGCAGAGTTCCGGCGAGTTCTCCTCTCCCCTCAGCAGCCGAGGCGCGCCCCCTCGCCCGCTCGCTGGGGCTGCCGCTGCTGCCCGCTCTTTCTCTCTCTGGAGGGAGCGCAGCGGAGGCTCGACGCCACGAAACTTCGCCCGAAAGAGAGAGCGAGATGGAGACCGAGAGAAGGGAGCGCAGCCGGCGAAGTGGAGGAGGCGCACGCGCGGCGCGGCGCGGCAGGGGAAAGCGCCTCAGCGGCAGGCGTCCAACCTCCTTGGCTTCAGCGCGGAGCCTCCGCGGCGGAGGGGAAAGTTTCGTGACGTCACGCGGGCCGGGGGCCGGCGCGCTTCCCCGCCTCGCTCGCTCGCTGCCCCCCTCCCACCCCGCAGCGCTTCGGCCGTCGTGGCGCACGCTCGCCTCCGGGCTCCCCTCGGCCTGAGGCGGGAGGGCGGCGGAGTGGAGCGGCCGGCCTCGCCGGCGGCCTCTGAGTGAGAAGCTTGGCTCGCTCGCCGCCTTCTTCTCCCGCTTCCCTTCTGCCGCCGCCTCCTCTTCGTAGATCTTGGCGGGAAACTCATGAAAGGCGAACTTTACGACCGGGGGTTTCCCCCAGTAACTTTTTATTTTATTTTATTTTTAAAAAGCACCTCCTGTTTCAAAGTTGATAAGGAAGCCTCCTCAACGACCGGGCAGATAAGGAAGGGCTGCTGCCGCATTTCGAAAAGTAAAAGCCAAGACAATTGTGTCTGCATACGTGCAAATAACTGATCAGGTGAATAGAATAAAGTAAAGGTCAGAAAGCAGAGGTTTCTGAAAGGCAGTTGCCCCCAATGCAATTCTTTGGTTTTGCCAACACAGTAGTGAACCAAACTGAAGTTTTACCAAGATCATCATGGTAACCTTAGGCCACTAGCACCAGCAGCCAACAAATATACCAGATTTGTAAGCCTCTGGATCCATTTCAGTAGTAGCAGCCAACTAGAGAAAGAAGCATTGATTTTGCCTGCAGTCGTGCACATTCTGGGGGATTACAAAAGAGCAGGGTTTTTTGTTTTTGTTTTAGGAAACACCCACCGTCCTCTTGCATGTTTGTCTGTGTTTACAAAAAACGCGATTTCTTTTCAATTGACTTGTCTAAGATCCAGGACAAAGCGCCGCCTTTCGGACATTCCCCATCCTACCCCGGACGCTGCCTTTGAAATTCTGCCGATGTCCGGTTAAGCCTGGACATGTGGCAGCTCTGACACTGGACACGATTTGGATAAAGGAAGAGGCTTTTGAGGCACCGCAGATCTTGAAGTGTGGTCAGATAGATAGATAGATAGATAGATACTTTATTGTCATTGTACTTTAAATAGTACAACGAAATTGAATGCCCTCCTTTAAAAACGAAACAAAAACACAATTACAGTCATACACATACATACACACCCTCCTATTCTGTTACATTGTTATTTTGTTGAAACAAAATAAAAAAATTCCTTCCAGTAGCACCTTAGAGACCAACTAAGTTTGTCATAGGTATGAGCTTTCGTGTGCATGCACACTTCTTCAGATACACTGAAACAGAAGTCACCAGACCCTTATATATAGTGAGAGGGTGGGGAGGGGTGTTACTCAGAAGGGTGGTGGGAAAGGGTGATTGACTGATAGGTGTGATAAACCTGTTGACGACTGTTAACGACTGCAATTGGTCTTACAGGAAAAAGCAAGGGGTGAGATGGCTAAAGATAGCTTTATCATGTATAATGAGATAAGAATCCAATGTCTTTATTCAGACCAGGTCTCTCCATAGTTTTAAGTTTGGTAATAAGTTGCATTTCAGCAACTTCTATTTCCAGTCTATTTCTGAAATTCTTTTGTAATAAGACAGCTACTTTGAGATCTTGTATAGAATGTCATGGGAGATTGAAGTGTTCTCCTACTGGTTTCCCTGTCTTGTGATTCCTGATGTCAGATTTATGTCCATTTATCCTTTGACGTAGGGTTTGGCCTGTTTGTCCAATATAGAGAGCTGAAGGGCACTGTTGGCATTTGATGGCATACACAATGCTATAAGATGAGCAATTAAATAGTCCTGAGATGGTATGTTTGATGTTGTTGGGGCCAGTAATTGTGTTGTCCGGGTGTATGTGGCAGCAAAGTTGGCATCTGGGTTTATTGCAGGCTCTGGTACCAGTGTCCATGTTAAGTCTGGTGGTTGTATTATTGTGAGTGAGGAGTTGTTTAAGATTGGGTGGCTGTCTGTAGGCAATGAAAGGACTTCCTCCCAGAGCTTGAGAAAGAGAACTGTCATTGTCTAGGAGAGGTTGTAAGATCTCTGATGATGCGTTGTACTGTTTTAACTTGGGAGCTGTATGTGATTACTAGTGGTGTTCTGTTATTTTCTTTTTGGGGTCTGTCTTACAGCAGGTTCTCTCTAGGTATCAGTCTGGCTCTGTTGATCTGTTGTTTAACTTCATCGGGCGGATATTTTAGTTCTAAAAAGGTTTGCTGTAGATCTCTTAGGTGAGAGTCTCTGTCTGTAGAGTTGGAACAGCTGTGGTAGTAACGTAGGGCCTGGCTATATACAATGGATTGTTTGGTATGTTTGGGATGGTAGCTAGAAGCATGTAGATATGTTTCTCGGTCAGCTGGTTTACGGTATAAGGTGGTGTCTATATGCCCATCCTGTATTTTTATAGGTAAAGGTAAAGGTAAAGGGACCCCTGACCATTAGGTCCAGTCATGACTGACTCTGGGGTTGCGCGCTCATCTTGCATTATTGGCCGAGGGAGCCGGCGTATAGCTTCCAGGTCATGTGGCCAGCATGACAAAGCCGCTTCTGGCAAACCAGAGCAGCACATGGAAACACCATTTACCTTCCCGCTGTAGTGGTTCCTATTTATCTACTTGCATTTTGACGTGCTTTCGAACTGCTAGGTTGGCAGGATGTATTTTTATAGTAGTGTCCAAAAAATGTATTTCTTGCATAGATTGGTTCATTGTTAGGTTGATGGTGGGGTGAAAGTCATTGAATGTTACTTTGTTACAGATGAAACAAAAGTGTCAAGCTAAAGGAACCTTATTGTAGGCATTGATGCGACTGTGCACAAATATTCCTTAGGATATATCCTGGTGGATTCGGGATGAAACATGCGCACTTTAGCAGAAACAATCCCAATTGGCATGGCAGCCGTATTTCCTTTCGAAAATGAAAAAGGGATGCCAAGGTAAATGAGAGGTTTTGTTCTCAATAGGACTGGAAATGTTGATCAATTCATCATAATGATGAATTGATTCATTAATTCATCTGCCTCAGCTGTGCCTTACTCTTTCTCTTAGTTAAACGTTAAGTTGAAAAATGCTGGTTAATGTATGGAATATATGACTTTAGAGTCTCAGGCTGGAAGATAATTATTAATCATGTTTAAAGCACTTTTGTTTTCATGCTCATCATCGGCAACCTTGTGGAGGAAGGTCAGTGCCGTCTCCTCCATTTATATCTTCCTGAGGATACAATCCTACTCCTCCCCAGTCACATTATTGAATCTGTTTGCCTCTCTAGCAGCCTCTGGGGGTGGAGAGGAATGCTGTCTGTTCTCACCAGTGGTAAGCAACACAAAGCCCTGAAACAGTCCCACTGCTGTGTCAGCGCTGGAGCTACTGCAGCAAAAAATGGAGAAGAAATGCACAACAGGACCCAACAGCACCTTCCACTTTGGCTGGCAGCTGAGAGCTGGCAGTGCTTTAGATGGGGCACTGGATTCAACGCTCCATGCTCCATTCATCCCAGACACTGAGGTTCAGCTCTGAGGGCCTTCTGGAGGTTCCCTCACTGTGAGAAGCGAGGTTACAGGGAACCAGGCAGTAGTGGCACCAACCCTGTGGAGTGCCCTCCCATCTGATGCCAAATTTTTAAAAAAACGATTTGACTTTTAGAAGACATCAGAAGGCAGCCCTGTTTAGGGAAGTTTTTAATGCTTGATGTATTATTGTTTTTTAATATTCTGTTGGAAACCGCCCAGAGTGGCTGGGGAAACCCAGCCAGATGAGTGGGGTATAAATTATTATTATTATTATTATTATTATTATTATTATTATTATTATGCTTCCACAGTCCCAGTTAGGATTGCTGTGTAAGGTGGGAAAATGTTAATATGCATACACAAGGCCACCCAACAAGTTCCAGGCAGAAATGTGAAATGAGGTTGGATATGAAGGCACAGGTTTCTTAAGGCTGGTTAAAAATCTGCAAGAGAATCCTGGGAGACACAGTGGAAGGCAGCTGTTTAAGGGCAGCTGTTTCATTGGTTTATGTGAGGCTTTTCTTCCCAGCAGGAACTCTCCGGAACTTAGTTTGGGCACCTCTCAGATGGGCACCATTGCCGTTCTGAGAGAACAAGGGAGACATTCATTGGTGAGTTCCTGGCACATCTTTTCCCTATATTATTTATTTATTTATCAAATTTATATACCGCTTCATACCCATAGGTCTCAGGGCGGTTCACAAGATAAAACCACAATATGTAAAAAAAAACACAAAATAAAAACATAAGCAGCCCAATAACCCCCTCCCAACACATTTTAAAAGGGCGCTGGATATTAATCAGCCAAAGGCCCCATTAAAGAGGAACACTTTTGCGCCAGGTAAACTTCCCTGAGGAGAGCATTCCACAAACAGTGTGCCAGTGCAGAAAAGGCACTGCTCTTTCTAGAAAAATAGCACTGGGTATATATGCATGCAAATTTTCTCTGCCATGATTGCAGCGCACTCTTTGGTAACTTCCAGTGCTTCTCTGTTCCCCATCGCTAACAACTGAATCCCACTGGACAGCTGGATTCAACAAACATTGTTGAAAACAGTGTCTGTATACTTGCAAATAACTGATCAGATGAACAGAATAAAGGTCAGAAAGCAGAGGTTTCTGAAAGGCAGTTACCCCCAATGTAATTCTTTGGTTATGCCAACACAGTAGTGAACCAAACTGAAGTTATACCAAGAGCATCATGGAAACCTTAGGCCTCTGGCACCAGCAACCAACAAATATACCAGATTTGTAAGCCCCTGGAACCATTTCAGTAGTAGCAGCCAACTAGAGAAAGAAGCACTGATTTTGCCTGCAGTCGTGCACATTCTGGGGGAATTACAAAAGAGCAGTTGGTCTTTGATTAGGGAGCAGCTAGCAGCCTGATTTAATAGAGAGAGGGTATTTTGATCTTTCTGTTACATGAAATGTTATTTTGAACGTCTGGAGTGTGGTATCTGGCCATGCAAGGTCTAGATTTCCAATGCTAACTTCAAAGCATCAGAAAGGGAAGCATTGTTGAAAGTTTTAAGGGGAACTGATGGCTTCTTCCTGGCTGTTGAAATCACAGAGCTTCTGATAGAGCAAAGCTAAAAGAAAATTACTAGGGTAAAAAGTGGATTCCTCTTCCAGAAAGGCTGGTGACTGATTTCTTGAGAGCCAGCAGGCTGAACTACTGTCATCAGCATGCTAATAATACTCCGCTTTATCTCTTATTTCCATCAGATCTGAGGAAGGATTTTAAAAAAACCAAAAACCCAATTCCTGGTGACAGTGGAGGTAGATGATGGAGATGGGAGCAAACTGGAATTTAATTCAGATAAGATGGTGGTGATGTTGTTATTAATAATTTAATTTATATACAGCTTTTCATTTTTTAATTTAAAAACCCCAGAGCGGTTTACACAGTAGAACATTAAAATACAATAAAACCAAAATGTTAAATAGAATTAAAATCCACCAATATAATCAACATACAAAAAACCCAGGGGAAGAAACAAATTGCACAATTGCATAGTACTAGTCATTGGTGACCCAGTTCTGACATAAAATGTTCCCACTTGCATGGACTGGGGTTTTTTGCTCTCTCTCAAGGTGTAGTTTACATACCGGTAATAGTCTCCCCACTAATATTTTATCTTTCAGCCTTGTCAGGTAAGTTAAGGGTGCAGTTTACTGCATTTACCTGTAGAAGAAAACTTCCACAAAATTAGAGGACAAATTTAAGCACAGCAGTATTACCCTTTTTCAAGTGCCACTGCCAAGTGGGATCTTGCAGATGGCTACAGAAAGGAAGGCCTTCTCTTTTATAATACCCAAAATTTAGAAATCCATCCCCAGAGATGTTCACCTGTTGCCTACTGTGTGTTCTTTTCAGCATCAATAAATACTTTTAAAAAAAAATCCAGGTCTTTAAAATGTATTTTTAATGTAATTTTAGGTTTGTTCTGTTTAAGGATTTAAGGCCTGGTAGTGCTTATTTTTATCACTTAAGCTCTGCTGCATTGTGTTTTTAATGCTGTAATTATTCTTTATTGTTCTACTTGCACATTAATCATTTTTATGTAGGCTACCCAGAGAAGAGAACTTTGACTATAGGGCAGCGTAGAAAAACCAATAGTACCTAAAACAATGACTGACAACCTGTCAAGGGATTATGGGAAACTACTTTGTACCTTTAAAAGTAAGACTTTGGTCAAGAGATGGTTGTTGTTGTTGTTGTTTTTAAAAAGTTTATTAAGAATACTTGTTATAAGATACCTAGCCTTCATGAAATTGTGCTTTCATGATAAAAAAAACTCAGATATGATAAAGCAGATATGATAAATCCATTCTTAAGGAAATCAGCCCTGAGTGCTCCCTGGAAGGACAGATCGTGAAGCTGAGGCTCCAATACTTTGGCCACCTCATGAGAAGAGAAGAATCCTTGGAAAAGACCCTGATGTTGGGAAAGATGGAGGGCACTAGGAGAAGGGGACGACAGAGGACAAGATGGTTGGACAGTGTTCTCGAAGCTACGAACATGAGTTTGACCAAACTGCGGGAGGCAGTGCAAGACAGGAGTGCCTGGCGTGCTATGGTCCATGGGGTCACGAAGAGTCGGACACGACTAAACGACTAAACAACAACAACAACAACAATGATAAAGCAGAGACAATATCTTTCTACTGAAAAGAGAATGCATTTATATCTCTCACATCCCTTTTATTACCTGTGGCATCCCATAATGGTAAAAGGATGTTCACACTTTCACACTCTTATGTCATGAGAAAATCATCTGTCACTCCTCTCTTGAACTTTCACAGGAGAGTGCTACAGTAACAGCCACATTTCACTTTTTATTAATCCAGGAAGCAAACCCTGAGAGAAACCACTGGGGGGAAAACAGCACAATATTTCTCACAAATGTTATTCACTTAAAAATAAATAAATGACAATGCAAAACTGGCAAGTACCCCTCCAACATATTTACTGAATTACTTAATGAATTAAATTTACCGGTAAGTTCTGCCTAGCCTCTGAAGAGTTCAGAGTTGCCTCCATTTTATTATCCAGTCTTGTGTGAGTAGGCTAAGAGATTTCTCCTCTGAGCTTCATGGCTGAATGGAAGAATTGAAAACCTAGATCTACCCAGTAAAACAAAAATAAAATAAAAACCACGACTCTATCACACCAGCTGTTTTTGTGGAGTTGATCTAAATAGAGATGGAAACTCATAAAGCATGGCAGTAAACTGTATAGCAAGGGCGTACCCACCATGCGGCAAGTTAGGGCAGCTGCCCTACTCTAGAAGCAGAGCTGGTGGGCAGAGGCGGAGCACAGCCCGGCGGAGCGCGAGTTCGCCATTCCCGCCGCACCGCACCGCGCCGCACCCTCCCTCCAGCTCCCCGGCGCGCCCTCAGGCAAGGCCAAGCGCGGCGGGGAACCAGGGAGCGCGGCGCGGTGGGCGGGAACGCCGAACTCGCGCTCCGCTGGGCTGGGCTCCGCCTCCGCCCACCAGCCCTGCTGCTAGGGAGGGGCACAGCCCGGCGGAGCGCGAGTTCGCCGTTCCCGCCCACTTTGTGGCCCCTCCCCTTCCGTGCCTTGGCCCCTCCCCTTGCCCCCCCCTAGTTTTGATCCAGGGTACGCCCATGCTGTATAGTAGATATTTTAGCCAATCTTTATCAACCGAATAGGTTTATGAGGTGCCCTCATTTGAAATCAGTTTATTTCATTTATGAATTGCTTCCTCCCCAGCATCTCAAAATAGTTTTGCAATAAAATAACAACAAATACTAAACAACTGCATATATAAAAACAGTTTGAAATGCAGTACAAATACTGATTTTAATGGATTAGAACAGGCACCCCCAAACTTCGGCCCTCCAGATGTTTTGGACTACAATTCCCATCATCCCTGACCACTGGTCCTGTTAGCTAGGGATCATGGGAGTTGTAGGCCAAAACATCTGGAGGGCCGCAGTTTGGGGATGCCTGGATTAGAATATGAATTGGGTGGGGAGGAAAGCATTCTTAATGACAATGTGTATACCTGAGGCTGAGACCCTACCTGCGTGCAGACTGTCTCACCAGAGTGGTGCATGCTCTAGTTATCTCTTGCTTGGACTACTGCAATGCGCTCTACATGAGGCTACCTTTGAAGGTTACCCGGAAACTACAACTAATCCAGAATGCAGCAGCTAGACTGGTGACTGGGAGCGGCCGCCAAGACCACATAACACCAGCCTTGAAAGACCTACATTGGCTCCCAGTACATTTCAGAGCACAATTCAAAGTGTTGGTGCTGACCTTTAAAGCCCTAAATGGTCTCAGTCCAGTATACCTGAAGGAGCGTCTCCACCCCCATTGTTCTGCCCGGACACTGAGGTCCAGTGCCGAGGGCCTTCTGGCGGTTCCCTCATTGCGAGAAGCCAAGTTACAGGGAACCAGGCAGAGGACCTTCTCGGTAGTGGGGCCCGCCCTGTGGAATGCCCTCCCATCAGATGTCAAAGAGAAAAACAACTACCAGATTTTCAGAAGACATCTGAAGACAGTTCTGTTTAGGGAGGCTTCTAATGTTTAATAGATTATTTTATTATTTTATTTTATTTTTCTGTTGGAGTGGCTGGGGAAACCCAGCCAGATTGGGGGGGGTATAAATAAATTATTATTATTATTATTATTATTATTATTATTATTATTATTATTATTACTATTATTATTATTACTATTATTATTATTTCTGAAGGAACATCTCCACCCCCATCGTTCAGCCCAGCTCCTGCCAACCTAGCAGTTTGAAAGCAAGCCAGGTGGGAAGGTAAACAACATTTCCGTGTGGTCTGGTTTCCATCACGGTGTCCCATTGCACCAGAAGCAGTTTAGTCCTGCTGGCTACATGACCCGGAAAGCTGTCTGTGGACAAACGCCAGCTTCCTCGGCCTGAAAGTGAGATGAGCGCCGCAAACCCATAGTCGCCTTTGACTGGACTTAACCATCCAGGGTTCCTTTACCTTTATCTAGTACACTTGAAGTGTTCACAAGCATTCCATGCCATCACAATAGTTCAGTTAGTTCGAGGTTTCATCACCACAATAAATGAATAACAGACTATTTTATCACACAGAAACTGCCTGAAAACAACTCCACGATAGATGCTTCCACTAGGTCCATTGACTACATTGTTCTTCCACATCCTGTGGAATTCATCCATATCATGGGGGACATGTTCTTAGCAGTGGCAAGTATGTAGAAAAAGAACACGGTGAACAGCTCAAAACATGACAGTACTGGTAGGAATAAGGACTAGAATCACTGAACAACACTACACAGAGACATAGTCTGGTAACTACTGTTAGGTAATAATAATCTATGCCAGGCAAAGGCAAACTCAGCCCTTCAGATGTTTTGGGACTACAACTCCCATCATCCCTGACCACTGGTCCTGTTAGCTAGGGATGATGGGAGTTGTAGTCCCAAAACATCTGGCAGGCCGAGTTCTATGTGGTAGTAACTACACGTCTAGTAGCTTAGATTGTGTCTTGACAATGGATGTACCTGATCTAGGTCTTCTCCTGCAAGCAATATAACCATCACGATTCATGCAATGCAGATCTATTTATGCATCTCACACTAAGCTTCAATAACTGCATGACCGTAGTCCGATCTGGAAGCCTGGAAAAAGTCCTGGGATGTGGGAAATTCTTACCAAGAAAGATTACTCTGAGCATGTTCAGAGAACAGCCACAGTGTTCTCCACACATTTATGACAGAACGACTCAGAATTAGAAACTCATTACAACAGCCTTCATTAACAGTGCCAGAGGACATCCAGTACATATGGTGAGCTAAAGCCCATAAAAGAAGGCTATAGAAAGGATGATGTGCTCAGCATATTCAGGTCACCCTGAGCAATCAGCCCCAGCCAACATAAAGCTCAGTCTCTGGTTTAGTAATGTTAATTAGCAAGAAGAGTTCCCTTGATTTTCAGTCCCAAGAGAGGACCTGAAGGTTGCTGATGGGAGATGCTGCCCACACATTTACACAAGCTGTGATTTTGGAGTTACTGCACAGGTTTGGATAATGGATATCAGCTGCTGTTTTTTCTTTTAAAAAACACCCCCAAGCCATTATGAACTTCAGCAATAATGCATTTTTAGGGACATCAGGCATTGGAAGATAGGCCAAAGGCTGACTTAATCTTGATGCTAAATATTTTGCATTGCTGAGGGGTGCGTGGTGGTTTTACAGATATTAGTTGAGTGGGATTCAGGGCTTCTGGGCTCCTTTGAAATTCTCCACCTCTCAAATAACAGGTTGACTCTACTCCTTTTAGGTGACAAGCCTTGCTCTGAGTTGTAGTGAAACTTAATATTGCTATGCTGCCCAGGTAAGCCTGGGACAGACGTTTGTCTGTGGCCTTGGATAACTGCTGCCCAACAGTGTAGACAATAGAAAGCTAGGAATCTGTAGCACAGAGTTGCAAACAAGCAGCCTGCTGCTTTAAGAATGCCATATAACTGGCTGGAATAACTGGCAGCCATGCCATGGAATCCTTTGAATAATGTACTCCCATGACTTTAAATCCATATGGGGTGGGGTGGGGGTCTGACAGGCAAGGATTAAGTTGCATCGTTCCTAATTTTCACCTTCCTAGGGTACTCCTGGTGCCGATGGCCTCTTCACCACCAACGGCAAACAATGCCTGGTTGCAAGAGCCTCATCTCCAGAGTTAGAAATGTGCGAAAATTGTAATTTTCTGCTTACATGAAGAAGAGGCACTGATAGTAGCTGCTGTTCCTGTGGGTGGGAACTCAAATCTCTCCCCCTGAAATCACAAAGGTGCGGGGAGGCATTTTCTCCCCCATGGCTTGTCCTCCATCTGACATCCAATCTCTGGGTGACACCATGTAAGAGATGTGGCTGCATTCAACCGTACAGTGCAAGCATAGCTGGAGATTGCTTTATCATCTTTTTTGCACCCACTCGCTGCCTTTCTCTTATTTCCCTTCGTAATTCTCTTGCAATAAGCTTTACAGAATTGGGCTGGTTTTTTTTTATAAAAAAACCACCCAAGGACTGAGTTCCCAACCACCACTGCCTAGACCACTGGAGCTACAAGCCAACAGCAAGTAAAGGGTGGGGGGACAAGCTGGAGTTTGACAAGCAGGAGACTAGGAGCATCACCTGTAGGTTTTCCTGGTTTAATATGCTGCACACAGAAGGAAGCACAATCACTTCTGATTTAGGCTGCCTAAGTGTGTAAGGTGACATATATAATACAACACAGTGATTGGTCTTACAGGATTAGTCCCGAAACGGTGGTTGCTCATCCATCACAGACCAATGTGTGGACTTTAGGGTGATGACTTTTTTACAACCTCATTTCCCTGTATCATAATTTGATGAGCTTTCATTAAAGACTAGATAAAATCTTACTTTCAAAGAGATTTGATTTATAAAAAAAAACCTCACGCACAAAATGATTTTTAAAAAATTACTTATCAGTTTTTTGACCATTTTTTAAGTCACTGTAAGCAGATATAAAATTGAACCCAAGCTTTAGAGTCACATATATACAACATTATATAGGGTCATCAAACACACAAGGAAGCTTTTTTAAGCTGCAGTAACAGTATAGACTCCGTTAGAGGACTATGTTTTGCTACCTCTCCTGTAGGTTCTTTTCCCAGCATGTCCGGCAGGGTCTGCTGGCTGAGTTTTGAGGTCCCCAAAAGGGGCTTTTACCTTGCGCAGGTGTGACATTTGTATACCCTATGTTGTTAAGAACATTCCCCATTGTGGAATGTGGTGTTGTGTCCAAATTTGATATGAAATATATATATATATATAGAATTGTTAATACAATTTTTATGAAATGGTAAAATGACATACAAAAAAATTAAAAACGGTTTGTGCGTAACCTTTTAAAATATTTCAATGGAATATACCTCATTTTAGTCATTAATAGGTGAAAGTTCATCCATTTGTGCTACAGGAAATAATTTTTGAGAAGAAAAATGAAAAAGTCATCACCCTAGAGGACTTGCTTCCTGTGCTCCTAAATTCCTTGCACCGAAAAACGCAAACATCACTAACCAGAAGCCCCCTATACATCAGGGGTGAGGGGAAAGAGTCCCCAGTGGGAGTGCAAAGGTTGTATTGGAACATTGTGGGTTCCCTTTGCTGAGGAAACTTCCCAAGCAACACACAGCCTCAGTAGGGAATGCCGAGATAACTGGAAGCTCCCCAACCATCTCAGACAGAGTCAAGAGCAGAGACTCTCACAGGACGCAGGAGTTCTTAACCTCATGCAGTTTGGGGCAAGATTTCGGTAGGTTTCTATAAAGCCGCCCCATTCATCTTTGACATGAAACAGGTAGGACTGTGAAAGTTGGAGGAGTAATGCCCTTAGTCGGTGAAATTATGCACCTGTTCCAGCATGCTCTACGCATAGAGATGGAGGTCTTTCTGGGGATCAATGGAGGCACCTGCCCTATTGGTGGGACCACCCAGCAGTTTGGGGGCACTTGCTGGAGATGGAAATTGCCCTTGGTTTAACAGTTTGCCCAGGCACAGGGCTTTATCATGGGCAGAATGCTCCAATGTGATAGGCAATATCAGCATGATGGCCATGATGGCCAACTCGTTGAGCAGAGGAAATGAGCTCAAGCCCAAATATTCACTCAGTGCAGATGAATTACATCTTGATTGTAATAACCAAATACAAAAGGCTTTGGCCATGTTGTTCTCCAAGACCAGTGTCCACCTCTCTTTTTTTGCTGAGCATGAAGGCTTCCAGATCATGGTGCGGTGCTTCCAGGCAGACATCAACTCTAGCAGTCCCTCCCCATCCCAATGAAGCACAGATCGTGAGGTTGCTGGCTTCCCCCCTCCCTGCAAATAAGAGACTTACCCTTGTGGGTGTGAAGGAAATTCTGGACATTCCACAGACATTCCAAAGGGGTTGGAAATCAAAACAGTTTGAGATGCCCTGAAATTATTTTTGAATGGCTGCTGTTTATCAGAGAATGACAACCCAAATAAAAGGTTCAAGGTAAATGTCCCACATCTACGGGAAACGGTAAGCCGCGAGGAACAAAATGACATGTCCGTATGTATATATTGTGCCAGAGGGTGAGATTATGAAACAGAGGGTGAGAGGTTGCTGTCTTGTTTCTGTTTGACTGCCCCTCTGCATGAATGCAGAAGAGAGATATTTGAGACAAGACTGTTGAACACTAAACAGTGTTCCCTGTTTAGGGAAGCTTTTAATGTTTAATAGATTATTGTATTTTTGGAAGCTTCCCAGAGTGGCTGGGGAAACCCAGCCAGATGGGTGGGGTATAAATGAATAAATTATTATTATTATTATTATTATTAGACGTACAATTTCAAGCAATCTATCCTTGCATAGGGGCAGCACCTATGCTATGGAACTCCCTGCCTGTGGACCTTAGGAAGGCATCCATGACATACTGTTTTAAGCACCTGCTAGAAGCTTTCTGATTATTTCAGCAAGCCTACCCAGTCATATAATCTGGTTACCCAGATTTCTTCCAAGCTTTTCCCTGACTTTACCTACATTTTAATGACGACGCTCTTATGTAGATTTGCTTTTCGATTGTTTTGTGGGTTTTAGCTGCGTTTCAAAGATGATGGCGTTATGTACATTTTCTTCTTTAATGGTCCTGTGGGTTTTAACTATAGTTTTATTTATACACCACTTGAGAGCTCCGATTAAGCAGTTCCCCAGTTTTTGAAATTAATAACAAAGGGGAGGAGGAGGGCAGAATATACTTCAGAACATGCCATCATATATAACTTCATCCAGCAGCAGAGAAGCTGAATCCCTGGGGCTGCGTGAAATATTTAAAATCCCTGGGGACAGGGGGAAGAGAGTGCTGAACACTAGGAATGCTTCCGGTCTCCAAGCTGTGTTCCCTGAGAAGCTTAATATGACCCATGATTTTCTCTATGTTAAAGCAACATACCTCCGTTTTAGTTCTGCCTGGCAAATCCCAGTCTTGAAGTCGGGCACGATGCAATCGTTCTTTCAGAATCAGTGATCACAGAAACCAGCCCCTGCAATTTTCACAGTATCTATGCCCAATCATAAAGACTATTATCAGGTTTGTGAAATTGCCAGGGGAAACTTTGCCTTTCTGAGGGGAAAGGAGGGACACACGCACATCACGACACTTTGCCGCTTTGCCTTTCCAAAAGAATTTTATAAACATTGGCCGTGCAACGCTGTTTTTCTAATGTTACGAGGCTTTTTAGTCTCAGGGCATCCGTATGCAGATGAGGAGGCTATATTTATATAGAAGAGAGAGGCTTCTGCTTTGCAGCTGGGTTTCATTCCTTTTTTTAAAAAAAAAAAACACAACCACACGCTTGCACGATTTTGCCGTCAAGCAATGAATTCGTCTTCAGGATCAGTATGAGGAATCTAGAAAGAAAATCAAGAGAACGGAGGGGGAAGTTGAGGAGACAGAAATAATAAGCTGGAATCAAATTTCTCATGCTGTCTGTAGCCCAACGCTGCTGCTGGATAGACATAACAGCGATAAGCTCCAGGGCTTCTGGTCTACGGCGGAGGCAGTGATTTTTGTTGCTGACAGCCGGTCACCTGCACACACATGAAATAAAACCAGTGCAAGCTGCTCCAGCAGCTTGTTAGTAGGACAAGTTGACAACATCATTGCTTGCATTCCCCAGCCTGCTTGCTTCTGTCTGACAATGGCTGCTGAAGGGCGGGGGGGGGGGAGTTTTGAAGCTCAAGAACTTGGGGAAGGGGGAATAACTAGCTAGTGTAGAAGCTACGATTCTCAGCTTCTTGATTTGGAAGAAAACCGCATTAAAGTCCATGGTATGAAACAACAAGAAAGCATCACAGTGTATCCTTACCTCCTTCTGTGCAGGTTTTCAGCTTCCCGTGTCCTATTCCAGTACACTCCATTCCATTCCACCCCACCCCAACTTTCCTGTTTTCGTATTGGCACTCAGCATAATGAATTAATTGGGAGTGGCCTTTTAAAAAATAAATTAAAGGATGGTCGGCTGGTGGCAATGGATTAAAGAAGGGAAATCTTTTGCTGCTGTTATTGGTGTATTATTTGACATTCTATGAGGTTTATAAATGTTCTTATATGTTGTAAGCTGCCATGAGAAGATAGTATTGTTGCTCACAACCCAATCTCTGAGCATCAAGAGACTCCAGAGGTGAATGCCCTTAACCAGACTTCTTGTTGCTACTTTCCCATTGCTGTATCTGATTAAGTATAAGCATGTAGTATAAACACCAAAAGTTGGGAAACACTTGCCTGCGAACCTCCAGTTGGAGAACAGCTTTTATCAAAGGCGTCATGGGCTCTGAAGACACTCGAACTCAGGATGCAAGGGAGAAATGTGCTAAGAGGAAGCCACGCTTGGCAAACCCTCACCATGATCAACTCCTGCCCGGAAACCAATGTCACCACTGCGGAAGGAGGTGTGGATCCAGAATTGGGCTTCACAGTCACTTACGGACTCATTGTTAAAACCGTGTTTATGGAAGACAATCTTACTTATGAGTGATCACCAAAGAAGGAGAAGAATCTGACTAAGCAACAAGTGCACATCTTTGGTGAATCCAAGGAAAGCTAAATGAATATTGACTTTAAGTTGAAAAACAGCTTAAATTTAAAGTAGGTCTGTGTATATTTTGGGACCACAATCCTCAAGAGGTTTACGGCAAAGCAATCCCACAGAAACCAACAGGAGTTATTTCTAGACCAAATGCGTTTCATGATGGTAGCATTAACCTTTGAGTTCAGATAAATAAAAATACTTCTGCATAAACAGACATATAGTGTCCAAATCAAGAGAAGTAGTACTCCTCTATTCCACCTTGGTCAGACCACACCTGGAATACAGTGTCCAATTCTGGGCACCACAATTTAAGAACGATGTTGGCAAGCTGGAACGTGTGTGCAGAGGAGGGGAACCAAGATGATCAAGGGTATGGAAACCAAGCATTTAGAGGAGCTGGGTATGTTTAGCCAGGAAAAGAGGAAACTGAGAGGAGATAAAATAGCTATCTTCAAATATCTAAAGGGTTGTCATGTGGAAGATGGAACAAGCTTGTTTTCTCCTGCTCTGTAGTGTATGAATCAAGCCAATGGCTTCAAGTTACAAGAAATGAGATTCCGACTCAATATCAAGAAGAACTTTCTGATGGTTAGACCTGTTCAGCTGTGGAACGGACTCCCTCAGAAGGTGGTGGACTCTCCTTCTTCGGAGGGTTTTAAGCAAAGCTTGGGTGGCCATCTGTCATGGATGCTTAAGTTGAGATTCCTTCATTGAAGAGAGTTGGACTAGACTTCGGCCCTCAGGGTCCCTTCCAACTCTACAATTCCAAGATTCTACGATCCCTCAGCTACTGATCATACTCAGCTTTCATTTGACTGTTTTGCTCCTGCCCGCTTTTTATGCAAAAAGGCTGATACCATCTCCTTACTTCTTGGTGGTCCCATTTTGTCTTCAAACCTGTCAGAACTCACCACCCAAGCTCCCTTTTCAAAGGGAGGGATACTTCCCAAATTCTTTTCTCAATTTCATCCTTTATTTTGGAATTTAGTGTCACGGGAAATGTTTACCAAAGCAGAATTAATTGCAATGCCAAAGGCCATATTCTTTCCATAGCTGTATTCCCAAAATACATTTGT
The DNA here is from genome assembly GCF_963506605.1 of Zootoca vivipara. NCBI lineage: Eukaryota > Metazoa > Chordata > Lepidosauria > Squamata > Lacertidae > Zootoca > Zootoca vivipara. Next base: position 118,725,402 of record NC_083276.1, on the reverse strand, counting down.
TGCGTTTGAAGAAACAGGTAAATTTAAAATGATTAGCAGGTTAAAAATAATAATCTCAGTCTGCTACAGCACAGCAGGAAGGTGGGAGTATTTTTATATGCCAAACCCACAACCTGTGGTGTAGCTCTGCTTCTGCCGACTAGGAAGATTTTTAAAATATATATATAAAGAGAAAAAGAAAACATGTTTGGTGAAGCAGAGATATCTCTATTTTTCTTTAATCTTATGGCTATATTTTTCGAGTCTGCCAGAGCTTAGCTGTGCCACCATAGACTGGGAAAATAAAATTAAAAAATAAAAAGCAAATAAAAATGTGAAGGCACACAGATTAAACCTATGTAACAGCAGTCCAGGGGGGAAAGAATTGGTCCTGCTTTTGTGTATTTTAAACAGAAAAGCCAGAATATATATACATATGTGCACTTCCTAACACAATAGCTTTGTTTTGTACTAGATTACTAATATTACAGCTGCGACCGCTGCTGCTGTTACTATTTAAATGTATATTCCGTTGTTCCTCCCAAAGGAGCCCAGGGCAGCAAGCAACAAGTGATAAAAGGATAAAACGTATTTAAAATATCTTAAGAATTCCAGTACAGATGCAGACTGGGAAAGATTTCAGCTTAAAAGGCTTCTTGTAAGAAGTATTACTGGCTGCAAACAAAATATAACATAAAACTTGGCCATGGGGGAAGCTGATATACCAGGGCTGTGGCAGCACTGTAGACGACAAGCAATTCTGTCCGGTTGTCTGTTCCAGAAGCCTTTCCTTCAAAATTTGTCCTTGGACATATTGACTCCTATTCCCCAAAGTATCCTGTGGCTCAAGCAGAAAATACACAGTATACAGAAGTTCCGAGAGGGCAAAGGATAAATTTAGTAAAATAAGTCTAGATGGGTCATAAAAGTGAATTTCAAGCTGCAGGAAGAGGAGGAACGGGAAACCCCGGGAAAGCTATTAAAAGTCTAGTTCGGGTCCACACAACTCACAGCCCACCAAATCGAAAGCCGTCTCCCTATCATATAAGCATAGCCTGCTGGCTACTTGACAGCATGCATGCCTGTTTCTGCACTGCAAGAAGGCAGGAAAAATCAGGCTTATTATTTATGGAGCTTCTGGCAATACACGACTGGTAGGTTGGTTTTGGTGGGTTGTAAATTACCTTGGCCTTGTCTAGTTTCCATCTGCTTGGTTGAAAGCCTGTGCATGGCTCTGCTGCTAAGAATTTGACCAGCCTAACTGTGGGAGGGTTTCCGACCACAGATTTGTAGTAGAAATCAAGAGTGCATCTCTGGAAGTGGATTGCATCAGCAATATTCTCAGGGTACCATATTGCAAGTAACTCTTAAGAAGCTCTCCACCTACCGGAAAGCGTCCAGCTATTTAAATATCACAGCTGTTAGTGACTGTTATGATTTAGGGGCAGAGGGGAAATTCCTTTGGTCTGCACTTTTTGATGAACCTCACAAAATTCGCAACTCCTGGACTAAAGCAAAAAAACTGGAACGCACATATCCTTTGGATTTTGCACGCATCTAAAATTTGCAAACACGGGTCTCAGCTCAAACAGGATGTCAAAATGTGTACAAAAATAAAAGCGGGTATTTGTGATTAAAAATGCACATTTAAATATGAATCTTCATACATATTTATTTACTTCTTTTAAATACTGATTCATTCAGAAGCAGAATGGACTTATGAACATGTGAAATTGCACAGACTAAAACTAGAATCTATATTCTGATTATTGTCAGATACAAAATATTAATGAGTTTTTAGTGGCAGTTGCAGAAGTTCAGTACTGTGAAATCATATAAATGTAAAAAAACAAACACATGAAATACTTTATTTTCTTTTTTGGAAAAAAAATCTATAAAGAAAACTATACATTACAACTAGGCCTTTTGGGGTGAAAAGTCAAATGCCAGCCAGTTGGTTATCCAAGGACAAAACTAGACATTCACCAGCAAAGACAAGATATAACATTCCATTTTATAAGATGCAGCAAATGATATATATAAGATTATCTAAAACCCAATGTTTCCTCTCTCACCATGTTTGCTGCACACCAACCAAATAACAAGGAAGGAGCCTTTGGCAAAATGTTTTCAGGTATTAATTTATATCTCCCCAAACCATTTCAGAATATAATGTTGAGGGAAAGAAAATGTATAAAGCCTTGCAGGCAAACTGTTGCAGATGAATAATGAAGCTAATCTGTTTTGTTCACGAAACTGAAAATCCACAGTAGTGGTATCCTAGAATCATTAGGGTTGAAACGAATCAGTAGAAGTCATCCAGCCATCATCCCTCAGACAGGATCAAGATGTTCTTATGTGGATAGCACTGCATGATCTGCTGATAATGTTTTGCCTTTTCAAAAATGTGGTTTCCACTCTTCTTGAAAGTATAGTCACGTCAAGTCAGCAAAGGTGATCCGTCCACAGAAGAGGACTTTTGGATATATTCTGGCATGCCTAAGCCAGGGATCAGCAAACTTTTTCAGCAGGGGGCCGGTCCACTGTCTCTCAGACCTCGTGGGGGGGCCGGACTATATTTTGAAAACATAATAATGAATGAATTCCTATGCCCCACAAGTAACCCAGAGGTGCATTTTAAATAAAAGCACACATTCTACTCATACAAAAACACGCTGATTCCCAGACCGCTCACGGGCTGGATTTAGAAGGCGATTGGGCCAGATCCGGCCCCTGGGCCTTAGTTTGCCTACCCATGGTCTAAGCTGACAGTGCCAACCATCTGCTGGGAAAGGAAGATGCTCCCAGATAGGGCTGGTTCCCAGGGCTGTCTTTAGCATATACACAGCCTGGGTGCAAAGATCCGTCCAGCATCCCCAAATTTAGTTTAGCCCCCAAATTAACTTTTATTATGCTTATGTCACTATTATCATTTGATAATAAGTTTCACCAAAGGAAAATCCAAGCTCATCTAGAGCAGGCATCCCCAAACTTTGGCCCTCCAGATGTTTTGGACTACAATTCTCATCATCCCTGACCACTGGTCCTGTTAGCTAGGGATCATGGGAGTTGTAGGCCAAAACATCTGGAGGGCCGCAGTTTGGGGGTGCCTGGTCTAGAGGATACGACCAAGTCTTAGGGTTGTCACCTGTCCTGCATAATACAGGATTGTCTCATGTTCCAATGTAAAATGCTACGTCCTGTATTGATGCAGTTTGGTCCTGCATTTCAGGTCTCTCTCTCCCCCCCCCCCAAAAAAAAGAATTTCAAAATTAGAAAAGAATTTCAGAATAGACTGGAAAGAGAAGTTGCTGAACTGCAATTTATCACCAAACTTAAAACGATGGAGAAATGTGGTCTAAATAAAGACATTGTATTCTTATCTCATTATACATGATAAAGCTATCTTTGACCATCTCACCCCTTGCTTTTCCTGTGGGACCAATCGTAAACAGTCGTTAATTCTTCCTGTAAGACCAAATGCAGCCATAAACAGTCCGGACCCTCCCCACCCTCTCACTATATGTGGGGATCTGGTGACTTCTGTTTCAGTGTATCTGAAGAAGTGTGCATGCACACGAAAGCTCATACCAATGGCAAACTTAGTTGGTCTCTAAGGTGCTACTGGAAGGAATTTTTTTTATTTTGTCTCTCTCCCAAATTAGGGATCCTCTCCAAATGCATGTGCTTGAAAGGGTGTGTGAAAGGTCATGTATTTAAGCTCTGGGTAGCCAAGCACAGACAGATTTACAAATTGGTTTGTGTGCACATGCATGTGGGACAAATTCCAGAGGGGCCATCCTGTTAGGCTGCAACAGTCACTTTAACACCAGATTGGGGGGGGGAATCACCCCCCACCCGCCCTGTCCTGTCCTTTATTTTGCCAGAACAAAGGTGGCAACCCTATTGAGAGTAGACGCACTAATTTCAATGAACTTAAATCTACTCTGAGTATGACTTACTTTGATGCAACTCTCTGAAATTAAAAGTGGGCTCCTAAGCCGAATGTAGTCTTTTAAAATACCCAGGATATAAAACCTGCCAGCTGGGAATACAGTGCCCCTTTAAAGCTCTCCCAGAATGCACCTTAACACTGCAATAAGTGAGAGTGAGTCAGAAGGTGGGAAGTGAGTCTAACCCTCTTTAGAGCAATTGGCTTCATAGCCACTCAAGCCCATGAAATATCCAGAGCGTTAACAAGAGCAAGTGGCCCCTGGATAATCATGATGGCTTTTCAGTGGCAATGAACACAGCAGGATATTCTCATCAGGGGGGGGGGGGGACGGACACACAGGTGTTGACCAACAAGCACAGCATCGCCCAGGAACAGCAAGAATGTATCAGTCCTGAAATATACTCGGAGTCGAGAGTGAATTTCATGCTCTTTATTCAGCTCATAGTCATCAAGGAGAAGAAGAGAAGAATGGCTCTTTCCCCCAAACCATCTGCTTATATACATTATTTACACAATGGGCCTTGCGTGATTGGCTACTTCAGGGCTACACCTGTGGGCCAATCAGGTTGTGGATTGACTTCTGCCTGCAGCCTGATTGGCTGCTCCTACAGGCCAATCAGGTTGCAGATTCACTTCCACCTGGAGTTGGATTGGATAGCTCCTGCTGATTCTGATTCCTATTGTTCTAGGATTCAGCTCAGTACATAACACCCCTCCCCTCTAAGTTCCAGTCCTGCCCGGGAAGTTGCATTCATAGTCCCCAAGGTCTGCTGGCCGCCTCCGTGTGCGTTGTGGCCTGGGGTGTTCCTTGGTCAGGGGTTCTGGTTCTGGCTCGTGTTCCGAGGCTGCTGGCTGTGCCGGGGCTGTCTGGTCTGGCACCACTGACCCACTAGGTTGTGGCTCTGGTTCCGGTGTCCTTCCAGTCTTGGGGCACCCCTCTGTGCCTACTGCTTCTGCTTCCCCTGCCCCCCCTCTCGCTCTACAGGCCTCACTGCCCCGCTGTCCCCTTGGGACCCCTCTGTCCCGCTCTCCTCCCGGGTTCCTCCTGGGAATCGTCGCCGTAGCTGGTCGCAGTGGCGGCACCAACATTGCCCCCCTTCCGTTAGTACCTCGTATGACACGGGACCGGTCACCTTGGTGACTGTGGCAGTTCCCATGCTGGGCCTGCTCCAAAATTCTTTGCGTACACTGGGTCCTGGGCCTCGAATGTCCGGGGGTTCCTGCCTTTCCCCACCACTACCTCATCCTGAGCTCTGTCGGGGTGAAGTCGGTCCAGTCTAGTTGCAAGGCGCCAGCCCATTAGTAGTTCAGCTGGGCTCCGGCCCGTCGTTGTGCTGGGGGTGCTGTGCTGTGCTAGAAGGAATGCGGCAAGGCGGTATTCCCAGTCCCCTTGTGTCATGCGGCGGAGGCTGTCCTTGGTGGTCCGCACCATGCGCTCCGCTTTGCCATTGGTGGCAGGGTGGAATGGAGCTGAGCGGATGTGGCGGATGGCGTTCTGCGCTGTGAAGGTCTGGAACTCCTCTGACATAAATGCGGTTCCATTGTCTGAGACGAGAGTGTCAGGGAACCCGTGGGTTGCAAACAGCTTAAGCAGTACCCGGATGGCTGACACTGTAGAAGTGGACGGTACCAGTGCGACCTCCAGCCATTTGGTGTAAGAATCCACCACTATGAAGAATGTTTTTCCCTGGAAGGGGCCAGCGAAGTCCACGTGCAAGCGTGACCATGGATGTCGGGCGGACTCCCAGGGCTGGACTGGGGCCCTTGGGGGATCCGGGCGGGATTCTTGGCAGGTCTGGCAGTGTTGGACCCAGGCCTCTATCTCTCTGTCAATCCCCGGCCACCACACATAACTCCTGGCAAGGGCCTTCATCCTCACTACCCCTGGGTGTGTCTCGTGTAGGGCTGTGAGGACCCTTTTGCGGACGGGCTGGGGAACAACGACCCTGCTTCCCCATAACAGGCACCCCTTGTGGGCCGACAGTTCATGTTTGCGGGTTGTGTAGCCAGTGAATTCTGGCCCGGGGCTGCTGCTGGGCCATCCTCACCACACCCAGTCCAGGACCCGGGAGATGACCCTATCTTTTGTGGAATGGTGCGCCACTTCTTGTGCCTGAATGGGTCGGTCGGGAAGCAGCTCCAGGGTCATAACCTCTTGCACAGGAGCTGGGTCGGGGCCTGTTTCTGGTAGTGGTAGCCTGCTGAGGGCGTCTGCGTGGCCCATCGCCTTCCCAGGGCAGTGGATTGGTGCATACTGGTAGCCGGCAAGGAAAATTGACCACCTGAGGACGCGGGGAGACAACACTTGGGGGTCTGCTTCTCGGGGGCAAACAGGCCAAGCAACGGCTTGTGGTCAGTCACTATGGTAAAGGGCCGCCCGTACAAGAAATCATGGAATTTTTTTATGCCCTTCACGATTGCCAGACCCTCCTTGTCAATCTGTGAGTAGTTTCGTTCGGCTGCAGCAAGCATCTGGGAGAAGTATGCCACCGGCACCTCTCTTCCATCCGGGAGTTGGTGTCCCAGGACAGCGCCGATGCCATAGGGAGAGGCGTCGCATGCCAGCACCACTGGCAGCCTCTCATCGAAGTGTGCCAAGACCGAGTTCGAGACGAGCAAGTCCTTGACTGCCTGGAATGCGGCCCTTTGTCGCTGGCCCCACACCCAAGGGGCCCTTTTATCTAGGAGTCTGTGTAGGGGCTCCGCTACCGCTGCCTTATGGGGAAGGAAGGCATGGTAAAAGTTCAATAGTCCCAAGAATGACTGAAGTTCGGGCTTGCTCTTGGGCGCTGGGGCCTCACAAATGGCCCGTACCTTGTCACCGGTTGGATGGACCCCTTCTGCGTCCACCTTAAATCCCAGAAAGTCCACCTGCGGCACTCCTAGTAAACACTTTTCCCGCTTCACCTTGAGGCCCGCCGTCTGGAAACGGTGCAGGATGGAGCGGAGGCGGTCCTCAAATTCCTCTGGTGTGGGCCCGGCGATCAGCACATCATTGAAGAAGGGGGTGACGCCAGGAATCCCTTTAAGGAGAGAGTCCATTAGATTCTGGAATATGCCTGGTGCCACGCTAACGCCAAATTGCAGCCGCTTTACTCTGAATGCCCCTCTGTGTGTCACGATCGCCTGAGCCTCTGCTGTGGCTTCGTCCACAGGCAACTGTTGATACGCTTGGGCCAAGTCTAGTTTGCCAAAGATTGTTGACCCAGCCAGGGTGGCGAGGACATGGCTGACCACTGGCACTGGGTATGCATGGGCTGTGAGAGCCTTGTTTATGGTGCATTTGTAGTCTGCGCAGATGCGGACCGAACCATTAGGCTTGACGGGTGTGACAATCGGGGTTTCCCAGGGGGCATTGGGCACCGGCTCCAGCACTCCTTGCTCCACGAGCCGGTCCAATTCCTCGTCTATGCGGGGTTTCAGGGCGAACGGGACCCAGCAGGCCTTGTGCCTGATGGGTCGTACAGCGGGGTCTAGCTGTAGGGCAATGGGGGGTCCTGTATATCGTCCCAATGCCCCATCGAAAACCCCTGGAAACTCTTTGCATATGGCGTCCACGTCCACTTGTAAGCTAGTGCGGTTCACCCCGGTAACGGCTAGCCCCAGAGGTCCAAACCATGCCAGTCCCAGTAAGCTAACGTAGGGTCCCTTAACTATCAGCAAGTCCAATTGTTGCTTTCGCCCTCGATATTGCACCCTGAAGGTCCCCACCCCCAGTGTGGGGACCTTACGTTTCTGGAAGTCCCGGAGGGTGAATGGGGCCGGCCTTAGTTTGGGACCCCCATTAGGGCACAGTTCCCTTAATGTTCAGGCCGAGATTATGGATAGAGTTGAACCCGTGTCCAGCTCCATGCGGCATGGGGCGCCCTCTATCTGTACCTCTACATAAATTTTCTCTGTGTTGGGATGGGGCAACTGGAATACCTGGTAGTCCGTGATCTCCGTCGAGTTGCCCTGGTGCATGGTGCCGTGTGACCTGGGGCTCCTGGGTCGGTCATCTGATGCTTGTCGACGGGTGAGTCGAGCCCGACACACCCGGGCGATGCGTCCCAATTTTCTGCACTGCCTGCACTCTGCGTTGCGGAAACGGCAGGTCCTCCTCTCGTGGTTCTCCCCGCAGCTTGCACAGTTCCCTCCTTCTCGTCGAGGCTGCTGTGGTGTGTGTGCTGCTTGGGTGCGCCGCTGTACTCGGTGTACTTCCTCCCTGTCAGATTCGGATTCGTCGGTGAGGTCTTCGTGGTAGACCCTCGGTTGGGATGGCGGGGCCGGTCGTGCCTCTTGCGTTGACCTCTCGGCGACTTCGGTTGCCAGGGCTTCCTCCAGAGCAATCTGGAACGTGAGGGCTTTTTTGGCGTAGAGGCGTCGTTGCAACATCTCGTCCCTCAGGCCACCGACGAGGCGGTCACGAAGCATGTTCTCCAACTCTGAGAAGTTGCATAACTGGGCGGCTTGGCGGAGGGAGGTCACAAACCCAGTTATGGTTTCCCCCGGGGCTTGCCGCTTTGCGTAGAAGGCATTTAGGCACGCTACCACCGAGGGCTGTGGTGAGAAGTGCTCCTTCAGCCGTTCCATTATTGTTTTGTAAGAGACGGTAGCGACATCTCTAGGTGCAAGGAGAGCCCGGGCGATTTCGAACGTCTCCTCTCCACAGACACTGAAGAATGTCGCCCTCTTCATGGCATCGTTGGTGACTTCTTTCGCTTGTAGGAGGAAGTTGAAATGGGCAGCGTACCCTTCCCAGTCTCCTGATGCTGGTTTGAATGGCGAGAAGCTGCTGTCGGTTGCCATTCTGGGTTCCTTGGGTCCTGGAGCTGAAGCCTGGATGCACGGTGCGATGCAGCGGTGCAGCAAGTGGCGGTGCTGCGCGTGGTGGCGGTCAGCTCAGCAGGATCCCACCTTCGTCGCCAGTGAAATATACTCGGAGTCGAGAGTGAATTTCATGCTCTTTATTCAGCTCATAGTCATCAAGGAGAAGAAGAGAAGAATGGCTCTTTCCCCCAAACCATCTGCTTATATACATTATTTACACAATGGGCCTTGCGTGATTGGCTACTTCAGGGCTACATCTGTGGGCCAATCAGGTTGTGGATTGACTTCTGCCTGCAGCCTGATTGGCTGCTCCTACAGGCCAATCAGGTTGCAGATTCACTTCTGCCAGCCGCCTGATTGGCTGCTCCTGCAGGCCAATCAGGTTGCGGATTCACTTCCACCTGGAGTTGGATTGGATAGCTCCTGCTGATTCTGAATCCTATTGTTCTAGGATTCAGCTCAGTACATAACAAGTCCCCATGATGCAGCCACTTGAAAAATGTATTTGATGGTGCAGGCTGCAAATATGCTAAGCAAATAGAGAGATACATGTCGAGGATGGAAAATGGTTGACCCTCAAATTGGCTAGGCTGGGTATATCACAGGGGGAAATATGAACTTGCCAGAAATTGAATTAGGCTAGGGTTGTTATTTTTAAAAGCAACATACTACTTTCCTCTCCATATTTAGTCTTCTGAGTAAAAGCTCTGACCTCTTCCATTTTATCTTGATTTAATTCCCATTCCTTGCTCGATCTCCCGTTAATTCCCTCCAGTTTCCTATTCCACAGTTACCACTACTAAGGGTATTTCAGTATTTCCCATTTTCCATCCATGTCTCTCAACTTCTAACGCAGGCCAGCTAAGACAACACTTTCTATGGCTACTTCTAGCTAAAGCTAGATTAAGGATCTCTCTCTTTTTAATGTACTTTCATGGGAGATAGGGAAACCTATAATTTATAGAAGAGTTTGGATTTGATAGTGTGGTGTAGTGGTTAAGAGTGGTAGACTTGTAATCTGGGGAACCGGGTTCGCGTCTCTGCTCCTCCACATGCAGCTGCTGGGTGACCTTGGGCTAGTCACACTTCTCTGAAGTCTCTCAGCCCCACCCACCTCACAGGGTGTCTGTTGTGGGGGAGGAGGGGAAAGGAGATTGTTAGCCGCTTTGAGACTCCTTCGGGTAGTGATAAAGCGGGATATCAAATCCAAACTCTTCTAATTTATAATGCATGCAGTTAGACGTGGGTGGCGCTGTGGGTTAAACCACAGAGTCTAGGGCTTGCTGATCAGAAGGTCGGCGGTTTGAATCCCCGCGACGGGGTAAGCTCCCATTGCTCGGTCCCAGCTCCTGCTCATCTAGCAGTTCGAAAGCATGTCAAAGTGCAAGTAGACACATAGGTACCACTCCGGCGGGAAGGTAAGCGGCATTTCCATGTGCTGCTCTGGTTAGTTTACTCAGAACGAAGGGTTCAGTTCTATACTCATGTACCAGGGAATGACATAGCTGCCAAGTTATCCCTTTTTTACAGGGATTTTCCCTTATGCTGAATAGGCTTTCTCGCGAGAAAAGTGAAAACTTGGCAGCTATGGAATGAGCTCTATTTAGTTCTGTCATATTTATATGAATACTTTTGTTATGCAAGTCCGTGTCTGACTTACTCCCAGCTAAATAATAGTTCACAGCATTGGGTTCTGTGATGGAAGAAATTATATAAAAGAAAAGAAAAAAAGAAGTAACAAATAATATTGCAGCCTTAAAAATTTTTTCAATACAATACATAAAAAATCAGTTTAGGAACCAAACCAATTTAAAGTATGGAGCATATTGAGAAAAAAAGACTGCACTGAGTTGTATGAAAAATGAAGGGTTCCAAAAGACAGGCCATTTTTGAATGCATTCCAAGAGGAGTATTTAATGAGAGTCCTTTTCTCCCTTCCATATTTCAGACATCAAGTCATATTCAGAATAATACTGCTGAAATAAATGGCTGGCTATTATAAATTCACTGATTTCAGTGGGTCCATTCTGAGAATCACTTACCTGCATACAGTCCTAAGTGATTATATCTCTGGCCTGCTCATTAGTTTCTCACACTTACTTGTTGTTAATTTCAGATCACAGGTTTGTCGTCTTCTTCACTGCAATAGCTACGGGAGGAAAAACAGGGACACAAATGAGTGCAAAAATACAAGACAGGTCACAAGCCAAATGTACTGTACAATATCACATGCACCATAAGTTGGCATAGAGATTTCAATAGGGGAAAATAAATGCAAAACCTGAGCACACAGTGGAACAAAGCACTGCATGCTTAAATGGAGGCTCACAAAGTTTGTAAACACTTTTCCCTCTAGCTTGTTGTTTGTTGAGAAGAAAGCACATGCTACAGTTTGGGCATTAATGATCCTTGCTACAAAATGAATTCTAAATTTGTGGTTGCAACAAATGGACCGCTGCTTATGCCATAAAACTCATTAACTAGGACCTCTGCTCAGCCGAGAATTGTGCGAGTAAATAACAGGGTAAAGTACATACTATTTTCCCTTGAAAATGTTAAAGTTTAATATGCATAAAAGGCTATGTTTGAATTCATTCAAATGCTATGCAGAGAGGTTTGCATTAGGCATGATCGCAGCCGGGATAGCTCAGTTGGTTAGAGTGTGGTGCTGATAATGCCAAGGTTGCAGGTTTGATCCCTGTATGGGAAAGCTGTTGGAACCTGGGGTGGGAAGCCAGCTGGCTTGGCCCCAGCCAGAGCGCCTCCCTTCTCAGCCTTACCGCTGCAGAGATCCATCAGTCATCCTCCTCCGGCATGCGTCTGCGACTCAAACTGCTGTGCATGCAAGAGTAAACACACAACAGATCAGGCTCGAGGTGTGGATACTGTACTAAACTACATATTTATTATACATAAATCAGGACAACGAAAAACATGGCCTCTCTCCTTGTCGTTCTTCTCGGAGAGAGAGAAAACAAAAGCAATATAGAGTGGATGTTCCGCTCACAGGACTCCAGCAATCTGTGCTGGAATGTAAACAGACATGTGACATGTAACAATCCCACTTATCTGCAGCAAAGGGTAGAATGGAATTCCCAACAAAAGCTGCATTACAGGAGGTTGGACTAGATGACTCTCGGGGTCCCTTGCAACTCTTTGATGCTATGATAGGTTTGTCTCTAGCAAATGCAGCAAGGAGTGTTTAAGGCTAGTAGTTACAGGTAGGTAGCCGTGTTGGTCTGAGTCGAAGCAAAATAAAAAAATTCCTTCAGTAGCACCTTAAAGACCAACTAAGTTTATATTTTGGTATGAGCTTTCGTGTATCTGAAGAAGTGTGCATGCACACGAAAGCTCATACCAAAATATAAACTTAGTTGGTCTTTAAGGTGCTACTGAAGGAATTTTTTTATTTTGCTAAGGCTAGTAGATTACTCATCCTGGAAACTCAAGCAGAGTGGGGCAGAAATAATAACATTATTGTTATTGTTAATCAGCTCATAGATCCTGAACAAGCAAGAAGCTTGCCTAGGATTGCTCTCTCTGAGACCAGAGAAAGGAAATTTTATTGAACTGTATTAAGGACTAAACAGTAGACAGGACTTCATTGCTTGCTTGTTCAAGAGCAATGTGTTACTTTGTCTTTTTACAATGTTTTGTTTTGTACCTAGTTTAAGACATCACCATCACCATCTTTTTATTTACACGCCACCTTTACATTGTTAAAACAGTGCTCAAGGCAGCTTACAATGTGGCAAGATTCACATAAATATGAACGTAACAAAAGCCAAAAACAATAAATAAAACACATCAAAAAGCACACCACTGAATTGAAACAGTCTCTACATAATAAGATCTCAAAATAAAGATACAAAAAGAACTCGGGCAAAACGCCCCAAGCAACACCACAGACCAAGAGTCTGTTCAGCAGCGTCTTTTGTAACTGGAGGGGAGTTTCCTGCAAGTAAATGTGCCCCTGAAGTGGAAGTAAGGTCTAAGTGGTCTAAATGGGTTGGGCTTTGCAAGGCCGATGAATGGACTACTTTCACTCAAATTGCCTCCAATCAGCGCAAAGGATGAAGAGGCCATTTCTCATTGGCTAAAAAATCTTCCATTTCATGCTGATTGAGGGACCCTGGGATGCTGGAGGTGGAGACCCCTCTGCAGAAATAATAATGGGTCTTCCTCCACCATGGAGGAAATGGTCCATTCCTGCTTTAGACTTGGGTGTCATATGGGGTTTTTTGGGGGGAGGGTTAAAGTTGTGTGTTTGTTTGTTTTTGCCACTGCAATATTATATGGCATGATACATACAGGAAAATAAAAGTACACATTCAATGAACCTGAAGCCCTATTTTATTTTATTTTCCCTAACACTGCCTTGGTTGCAAATATGTATCTGCAGATATATTTATCAGCATTTGAAGCATAACTGCAAATCTAACACTGCACATTGAATCTAAATAAGTGTCCAGAGGTTCCGGTTTCCACCTGCAGGAATGGCGGACCTGTTTTCCATCTCTCTGACCTTCGTAAGGAATTTGGCGGTTGCTAGGGGAGTAAATGGCAGCCCCCTACCCTCTCCGGGGGTTACGGAGAGGGGCCGCTGGCCCGCGATGCCCCCAGACCCACTCCGACTGTTTTTGGAGTGGGGGGAGCTTGGGCTGAGCACTTACGAGGGCCAGGACTCCCGGACGCTAATCTGCATGGCGGGGATTTCCATGGTTAAAGAAGATAATTAGGCTTAAATCTATGGACATACTTCAGAAGGAGGGGAAGAAGCGCTGTTTACTGCTGAGAAATTTATGCTGCTGAAAGGAGAGGAGTCAAAGATTGTACTGCATCTGGAAGAAGGATTGATGGGGACGGAGCGATAAGGGAAGCGAGTTTTTATTTTTATTTTCCTTCATATTGTTGCCTCGTACCTTCCCGGACGCGATGTCCTGGCTTGTTTGGAGTGAAAGAGAAGCAAAAGACTGTGTGAGTTGAACTTTATAACTGTTGTTACTGAGCATATTTTTTTAAAGATGTGGAGTTGCCGATGAGAAAAGCCTCCCCCTAGTTGGGCGGAAGGAGTTCTGGACGCGCTCGGAGGATTTATGAGTTGTGACGCACTTTAAATTGGAGCAGCGACCTGAAGCTAAGTTCAGCTATAGGGCAAGGAGATCCATTAATTTACCAAGAGTTTATGGTTTGATGTTTGGGTCTCCTGCCTGAAAAAGCTGTAAATTCTATAATGATCGTGAATCTTCATGGCTATGAGAGAAAGCGAAAGTGATTTGAGCTTTTTGAGATGGCGCTGCTTCGGGCTGCTTCGACGCAACAAGGAGCTCCATTAAGAAGATTTATGGGGAGGCTGGACTGATTAACTCACACAGGAGAAAGAACATCTGTGAAACGTTGTTTGATATTTATCTCAGCGGCTGGGAAACAATCGGATGAAAGTGGAAAACATCTATGTGACTGTAAGGGGAAGATCTGGATTATTATGAACTTGGAGGACGATTTGAACTTTAGAAAAAAGACGGCAGTGGACAGTTGCGAGGAATTCCCAATTTCTTGAAGCATGGGAACCCAAATAAAAAATTCTTTAGATGATTTGGCATAACATTCGGTTTGATTGATATATATATGTGTATAATTTGAAATATTGAATGTGATATAATTGGTTTTAATTGGAAAATTAATAAAAATATTTAAAAAAAAAAGAATCTAAATAAGTGTCAATACTAAGAAACTGCCAATTGTTCTAAGGGTATGTATTTTAATAAGTGTTTGAAAAGGGACGACCAGTTCACTACAGTTCTCGTGTTTTGAAAGTATTGACACAATTGGAAATCTTCTCCAGCAGTTATATTTAAAATAAGCAGAGCTGATTAATGCCTCCGTGCTTGAAACTGCACCAGTAGGAATATATGATTGAGTCCTACTGCAGAGAAAGATCACATTTGTTCAGCATTTGAGTTGTAAAACAGGACCCATGCTGTTGGAATTTTATTTTCTTTTTCCTCTGGCAGAGAGAGAGAGAGAGAGAGAGAGAGAGAGAGAGAGAGAGAGAGAGAGAGAGAGAGAGAGAACAGAATAAATAATAATGTGGAAACTTGGACTGAGCCAAATGTTGTCCAATAAACATTCTCAGTGCAAATAAGAGACTTTGGGGGCCTGGGGTTTCATGAAAGACCCTCAAAAGTTTATGGTTTTGGTGTCTGTTCCCGGTTGTTTGCAGTCGCAAGTGGTCACCATTTCAGCACTGTTTTTGGTCAAAGGAGGGGGGGGAGAGAACCTTTCCTTTCTTAATAAATTTGCTATCATATTGCAAACAAACAATCAGGACTACAGTATCTACACCAGGCATCCCCAAACTTCGGCCCTCCAGATGCTTTGGACTACAATTCCCATCATCCCCGACCACTGGTCCTGTTAGCTAGGGATCATGGGAGTTGTAGGCCAAAACATCTGGAGGGCCGCAGTTTGGGGATGCCTGATCTACACACTGATATCATTTAACTGAGGTTTTAAAAAAGAAGCCAATGCTGAGATAAGGTAAACTGTGAGCAAAATTCTGAACAGACCAATTGTCCTCATTCTGAACTATAATTATTTGCCCTTGGTGGCATCGCCACGGAGCCAAATCGGATTGGTTACATATATAACAACATCCCTTGCTATGAGGGAAAAAAGGAAAAGTATTTTTTCCCCAAAGAAAACTAGAAGTGAAGCTACAGCCAGTAGGAACTACAAAGAGGCTCACAGCAGAACATTGTTTTGCTGCAATACCAGGTATGGGAGCATGGATTGCTTGAATTTTGTAACATTGGGGTAGGATTAAGGCTGGCAATGCCAACTCATAAATAAATCCAAACAATAACACCCAAATAATATCTGAACAGGCTAGTGCATTTCACAAGGGGAAGGAAAGGTTCACAAAATCTCTCCCCACGCCCCACATCTTAGCTTGGTTCTAGGGCTCTTTCTGCAGACTAATTTTAGCTTTTACACAAATGGACAAAGGGATTATGTGAAAAATATTGCTGAGGAGTAGATATTTATTTCCAAGAGAAACTTAAAAAATGTAACCCTTAGTGAAAGACCAGCCGCAAAATACACACCAACCCACAGGTTTACACGGCTGTTATTTTTAGGAAGGCTGGAACTAGGTGTGCTGCTTCATTTCAAAATATTTGTGTTTTAAAAATAAAAAAGTTCCAAAATAGAAGCAACCACAGTTCCAAATCAACAGATTTCTGTTAACTCTGGCACTTTAGGTATGAAAAAAACATTTGAAAACACACACACACACAGAACGAGAGAGAGAGAGAGAGAGAGAGAGAGAGAGAGAGAGAGAGAGAGAGAGAGAGAGAGAGAGAATCAACAAGTGAGTGAATATGCTTTTTTGTTCTCTTATAAGAAAAACAATGATTGTTTCAGCATAACTAAAAGCAATAGAGGAGGAATTTGGGGTGGAAAGTTACAAGAGAGGAAGGAGTGAGAAAGTCCTTCACATCCGTAAATCTGGGAGTGAGCAATCTGAGTTCCTTCATAATATTGCTGAACTACAGTTCTCATCATTTCTGATTACCAACCATGCAAGTGGCGCTCTGGTCTAAACCACTGAGCCTCTTGGGCAGGCACCCCCAAACTTTGGCCCTCCAGATGTTTTGGACTACAATTTCCATCTTCCCTGGCCACTGGTCCTGTTAGCTAGGGATCATGGGAGTTGTAGGCCAAAACATCTGGAGGGCCACAGTTTGGGGATGCCTGCTCTTGGGCTTGCTGATCAGAAGGTCAGCGGTTTGAATCCCCATGACGGGGTGAGCTCCCATTGCTCTAGCAGTTCAAAAGCATTCTAGTGTGAGTAGATAAATAGGTACCGCTGCAGCGGGAAGGTAAACAGTGTTTCAGTGCACTCTGACTTCCATCACGGCATTCTGTTGTGCCAGAAGCGGTTTAGTCATGCTGGCCACATTACATGGAAAGCTGTCTGTGGACAAACGCTGGTTCCCTTGGTCTGAAAGCAAGATGAGCGCCGCAACGCCATAGTCACCTTGGACTGGACTTAACTGTCCAGGGGTCCTTTATCTTTACCTCTCAGCATTTCTGGTTACCCACAATGTTGAATGGGCTGAAAGGAGCTGGAGATCAACAGTATCTAGAGGGCCACAGGTTCCCAACTTTAAGTGATTTGAATGGTTCTTCTGATTTAAAATATTTGTGTTTGTTTTGGTAAGGCTTCTCAGAATCAAGTGAATGCCACTTGCTCCTCTATTTTGCCCTTGATGCTGTCTGACACCCCCCCTTTAAATTGGTTAGTTTGTTAATTAAATTTATCCCATGGTCTCAGGATGCCTCACAACAATTTCCAGCAAAAACAATCAGACAAACAACAGGCGATTACCGTCCCCAGCCTAAGTAATGCTGCCAAATATGTTTAGTGACCTCAATGAACCCATAATTCATTTTAGTGGGATGTGCATTGGATTGGAACCGAAAAATCTGGGTCATCATTTCCAAAGTACGCAGAGCTTTTAAAGGAAAATAAAAAAGCTACTTGGTAATATTACTATTGCAACACTATTAACATGTGTACAGAACTTTCATACTACAAGTGTGGTTAAAAGATAAAGGGACACCTGACCATTAGGTCCAGTCGTGACCGACTCTGGGGTTGCGGCGCTCATCTCGCGTTTTTGGCCGAGGGAGCCGGCTTACGGCTTCTGGCGAACCAGAGCAGCACACGGAAACGCCGTTTACCTTCCCACCACAGTGGTACCTATTTATCTACTTGCACTTTGCCGTGCTTTCGAACTGCTAGGTTGGCAGGAGCTGGGACCAAGCAACGGGAGCGCACCCCGTTGCAGGGATTCGAACTGCTGACCTTCTGATCAGCAAGCCCTAGGCTCAGTGGTTTAACCCACAGCGCCACCTGCGTCCCTTCAGAAGTGTGTTTAGAAGTCCCCAAATTCCAATATGAAAGGCTGCCCCAAAATGGGCTTCATTTTTGCAGGACTTTCCACACCTTCCAAACTCCCCTATTTTCCAGGGACAGCCCCGGATTTACAGAAGCTGTCCCAGGTTCTGATTTGATCCTGGAATGTTCTGCTTTTCCTTAGGACGCCCTTATTTTCATCGGAGAAATGTTGGAGGGCATGGAGTTATGTGGCTCCTGAACCAAGGGAATAACTAACTATACAACATTTAGAAGACATCTGAAGGCAGCCCTGAATAGGTAAAAAGTTTTCTAATGCTTAATGTTGTGTTGGATATGTTGGAAGCCACCCAGAGTGGCTAGGACAACCCAGTCAGGTGTACAGGGTAAAAATAAAATAATGAAATAAAACTACCAATTAAATGGAAAGAACAAGTGCAGTTCCACAGGTGAAGGGCAACTTCTGATATTACCTTTAGAGGGGAAGTTCTGCATTGTGGCTCTTTCTCATTTTCCTATGAAAACTGGGAAGCAGGGCCACGTCCAGGCTTTATGGGGTCCTTGGCATTGTGCCTTATGATGGGTGTCTTCCTACAAATACTGTCTGTCCTGGTGGGTTTACACAAGGGATGTGGGTGGCACTGTGATCTAAACCACTGAGCCTCTTGGCTTGCCAAGCGGAAGGTCAGCAGTTCGAATCTCCACGACGGAGTGAGCTCCCATTGCTCTGTCCCAGCCCTTGCCCACCTAGCAGTTCGAAAGCACGCCAGTGCAAGGAGATAAATAGGTACTGCTGTGGCAGGAAGGTAAACGGTGTTTCAGTGCGCTCTGGTTTCCATCAACAGTGTTCCGTTGCGCCAGAAGCAGTTTAGTCATGCTGGCCACATGACCCAGAATGCACATGCGCCATACATAGCAGTTTGCCGCCAGCGCCGCTCAAGCGCCGTACGAACCAGTGGCTGGATCCTTTGCTCGTGGCTGCAGCCATGAATGGAGGATCCTCCACATGTGGCAGCGCAATGGCTGCTTGTGCCACCATGCCCAGGGGCGGCGGGCAAGTACCCTGCGGGGTACCTTCTTGTCAACCCCCCCGACATGGCACCTGGGGCACCCCGCCCCCCTGCTCCGCCACTGCTGCTGAAGAATCCATGCCATGGCTTTCTCATCTGTATAATCTCTCCTATAATCCTGATGCTGTGCTCCTCACATGTGACATCGGAATTATGAAAGTATCAAAAGGTATGATGATGATGCCGCTCTTATAACACAGAAGGGAATTCTGGAAGGAGCACTATGGTTTCACCTGGCAGAAGCCGAATTTGAATGCTTTCCCAAAACATGCTTCTCTGCCCCAGAAGGCAAGAAGTCTACTCCTCTAATACCATTGGCCTGGCTTCTTAATTTTATTTCCCGTAATCTCCTCTTGTCTTTCTGGCAAGCACTGAGTAGCATAATAACACCACGGCGGTAATTGACCAAAGTACCCTTTTCCCTTCTCCCTTTTAATGCCTCTTCACTTCATTACTTCCTTCCCTTTACTGCTGTGTCTAAGCCATGCATGGCAAGTGAAAATCAAAAGGCTGGTGTTCGTCTCTAGGAAGACAAGGGCTGTTAACCCAACCTGGGAGCAGCTCAACTGCTGATGCACACCTCATCCAAAGAGCAGGCAGCTGCTCTCATCGAAACATTTGTATATTTGAGGGAGGCACCCCAGGAAACTTTGCACAGTAGCTCAGCCTTTTGCAACTTGATGCCCTCCAGCTGTTTCATAGCCTATGACTCCCATCAGCTCCAGCCAGCAGAGCTGATGGCAGTTGTAGTCCAAGGAAACTGGAACACACCAGGCCAGTGAATGCCTAGTTCAGACCCTCCAAGTGTCCCTATTTTCCAGGAAGAGTCCCAGATTTACAGAAGAAGAAGAAGAAGAAGAAGAAGAAGAAGAAGAAGAAGAAGAAGAAGAAGAAGAAGAAGAAGAAGAAGAAGAAGTAGTTTGGGTTTGATATCACGCTTTATCACTACCCAAAGGAGTTACAAAGCAGCTAACATTCTCCTTTTCCTTCCTCCCCCACAACAAACACTCTGTGAGGTGAGTGAGGCTGAGAGACTTCAAAGAAGTGTGACTAGCCCAAGGTCACCCAGCAGCTGCATGTGGGGGAGTGGAGATGCGAACCCGGTTCACCAGATTAACCACTACTCCACACTGGCTGTCCCAGTTTCTGATTTGATCCTGGAATGTTCTGCTTTTCCTTAAAAAGTAAAGTAAAGGACCCCTGACAGTTAAGTCCAGTCGTGAACGACTCTGGGGTTGTGCCGTTCATCTCGCTTTACTGGCCAAGGGAGCCGACATTTGTCCGCAGACAGTTTTTCTACGTCATGTGGCCAGCATGACTAAACCGCTTTTGGCGAAACCAGAGCAGCGCACGGAAACGCCGTTTACTTTCCCGCTGTAGCGGTACCTATTTATCTACTTGCACTTTGACGTGCTTTCGAACTGGTAGGTTGGCAGGAGCTGGGACCAAACAACGGCAGCTCACCCCGTCGTGGGGATTCGAACCACCAACCTTCCAATCAGCAAGCCCTAGGCTCAGTGATTTACACCACAGCGCCAATCACGTCCCATCTGTTTTACCTTAGGACGCCCTTATTTGCATCAGAGAAATGTTAGCAGGTGTGGAGTTATGTGACCTCTGAGCCAAGGAAATAAGTAGCTATACAACCTTTAGAAGACATCTGGAGGCAGCCCTGTATAGCATAGGTTTAAAAAATGCTTTATTGTGTTTTTATATATACTGGAAGCCGCCCAGATGGACAGGGTATAATAATAATAATAATAATAATAATAATAATAATAATAATAATAATAATAATAATAATGGATCAGGACGTCCCTGTTTTCAGCAGGGAAATGTTCGAGGTTATGCTAGTTTGCCTTTACCATTGGGGCAGCCCTGCCATGTTAAACCCCCCTTACACTGGAACCTGGAAACTTGGGAGAAAATACTAGCAAAACAATGTTAAAAGATCCACAGTTTGCTAGCAGTCAAGCCTGCACTACATGGATGGAGGGCAGCCAATTTACCGCCTTGTGCTGATCACCTTCTAGGAGTCAATCACACATTCCATTCATGTAGAGCATCATTCTTACTGTTCTAGCCTAGTCTGCTCAGTTCACCCATCCTGATTTGTCACTTTCTTCTCCTGAGAACTGGGAAAGGCGGGCAAAAATCTCAGGGTCAAAACCTTTAAAAAGAGACAGAACCTTCTTCTTTTTATATGAGAAAAGATAAACCGATTCCCTCTCCTGCCTGCTTGGCGTCTTTATTCCAGAGCCAGAAAAATCCTGAGGATAAATATCAGATTGATTGCTCTGTCAGTGTGTGATCACATCAAATAGATTTTTAAATAGGATCAAAAGAAAACCAGACTGAAGTTCTGTGTAAACAGGAAAGCCTTCTCACCCATCCCCTGACCGGTGATTGTGAAAAGGCAAACAAAAACTCTGGGCAAAAACTGAGCGAGGAAATTGATATTTTTTTGCAGACTCATTCTTTGCAGGGGTAATTGTATTTGATATTTTATTTTGATTTTTTTTGTCTCTCATAACAGATAAATTGCTATAAAGCAATAAAATCAAGCCATCTCTCACCGTTACTTTGCAGAAGGAAATGATGGGGTGAATGCTAATAAGACCTGCCAACTGAATCATAAATGGATCCCAATAGCAAAGATCCCTGATTTGAGAAGACAAAGTTATGCCCATGACGCCTAGCTGGAGGCTTGCTATTGCCTTAGAGAATCTCGTGCGCGGCCTTCCTTAGATCATGCATTTTCCCTACAGTGTGGAGGAAGCAGGAGGAAGCGCTTTCCGTTCCACAAGCAAATATTCCCTACTAAGTGATGCAGCCTTAGAGGTGACAAGAGGAAGATGTAGGCCAAATAATGTTCCTTCCCCCACTGTGACATATGTTGTGTACTCTATTTCCATATTGACCTTGACACCTATGACATTGGAGGATGAAAAAGCAACTTCAACAGCCTGGTACACGATTCATCAGAGTAAACGGAGCACAGTTATTGCAGCAGAATTTGTGTCTCCTGATCACAGCGGTAGAAAAATCTTCAGCTGCAGACATTCGTGACCACGGACTTTTCCTTTTGCAGCTTTTTTTAATAAAAAAACCCAACAACACATCAACAGCTATTGTGATGTTTAGCTGGTGATATATTGTGATGTTGAAAACGAGAATACCACAATTTGGTAGCCAAGCCCCAAACCAAAAGTCCTGTTGGGATGAATTTCGGCTTGCCTGCTGATGAACGTGACTGTGTGGTGATTGATGAAATTGTCATTCATCCGTTTTAGACCCCTAAGTAGCAGCAGTTGCCAGGATTGTTATGTACTGAGCCGAATCCTACAACAATAGGATCCAGAATCAGCAGTCTGATTGGTCTGTGGGAGCCACCCAATCCAACTCCAGGTGGAAGTGAATCAGCAACCTGATTGGCCTGCAGGAGCAGCCAATCAGGCTGCTGGCAGAAGTCAATCCACAACCTGATTGGCCCACAGGTAGCCAATCACACAAGGCCCATTGTGTAAATAATGTATATAAGCAGATGTTTTGGGGGAAAGATCCATTCTTCTCTTCTTCTCTTTTGACGACTACGAGCTGAATAAAGAGCATGAAATTCAGGGCCGTCTTGAGCAGATCGCGCGCCCTGGTGCTGAGGGGCGGAGATCGCTCCGCCGCCCACCCCGCCCTCGCAGGGCGCAATTGGTTTCCACGCGGCTTACAGGAAGATTAAGAGATAAAGATACCTGAGGCTTTAAGAGGAACGGAATCCATTTATGTTGTATCTATAGCCATATTGTAAAGAACTAAACTCACTTGCAGGGTTTGATTAAACACTTACAATCAAGAAAAATGAATGTAAAAGAAAGATGGAATAATGATATGAAAACATACAAGTACGACATATGAGATGAACGGTATCATATAAAATTAAGAATAAATAAGAGCATTTATGTAGAAGACTATGAAATTAAGATATAGTAAAATATGCGGAGGGACACGGGTGGCGCTGTGGGTTAAACCACAGAGTCTAAGGCTTGCCGATCAGAAGGTCGGCGGTTCAAATCCCTGCGATGGGGTGAGCTCCCGTTGCTCGGTCCCAGCTCCTGCCAACCTAGCAGTTCGAAAGCACGCCAAAAAGTGCAAGTAGATAAATAGGAAGCACTCCGGCAGGAAGGTAAACGGCGTTTCCGTGCACTGCTCTGGTTTCGCCAGAAGCGACTTAGTCATGCTGGCCACATGACCCAGAAGCTGTACACCGGCTCCCTCAACCAGTAAAGCGAGATGAGTGCCACAACCCCAGAGTCATCTGCGACTGGAGCTAATAGTCAGGGGTCCCTTTACCTTTACCTTTAAAGTATGCAGAAGTAGTAAAATATATGAAAACCTGGGGGGGGGAGGTTGAGGGGAGTCGCTGGGGGGAGGGGGAAGAGATATTTTTATATAATTTTTGTTTATTGTTGATGATGGAATATAAAATTGTAAAATTTAATAAAAATATTATTATTTTTTAAAAGCCTGCAAGCACCCCTTTTTGTGATCTTTCCGCAATGTGCGGCCAGGCACATATTGCACACATGCAACTGGGGGGTTGCCTGTACTTGGACATGTGGCAGCCAAATTGCGAGGTAATACAGATCAAAAGGGAATCATAGAGTTGGAAGGGACCTCTAGGATCATCTAGTACAACCCTCCCCAATGCAGGAATCTTTGGCCCAATAGGGGGCTTGAACCCACAACCCTGAGAGTAAGAGTCTCATGCTCTGAAAGCTTTCCTGATGGAGGGGAAAGTAGGGCCTGGAATTTCCCAGACATAGCCTATATTCAGCTCTCATTAACAGTTCAACAACTTTGGCCTCCCCCCCCCCAAAAGCTCACTTTTTGAAAAATGGAAACCCTAGGCAAAACTAATAGGAAGTTGATAGAAGCAAAACGAATGCAAGAAAGAAAGGGAGCTGGTAGCCTTTCTTGGTTTTTGTGGTACAAGATTGCGGTACTATGGTTGTGTACACACTATACCAGGGGTAGGCAAACTAAGGCCCGGGGGCCAGATGTGGCCCAATCGCCTTCTCAATCCGTCCCGCAGACGGTCCGGGAATCAGCGTGTTTTTACATGAGTAGAATGTGTCCTTTTATTTAAAATGCATCTCTGGGTTATTTGTGGGGCATAGGAATTTGTTCATTTTTTTCTCCAAAATATAGTCCGGCCCCCCACAAGGTCTGAGGGACAGTGGACCGGCCCCCTGCTGAAAAAGTTTGCTGATCCCTGGCTTAGACATGCCAGAATATATCCAAAAGTCCTCTTCTGTGGATGGCTCACCTTTGCTGACTTGACATGACCATTCATTCACCTCCCCCCCCAAAAAAAATATCGCCTGGTCTGAGGGGCAGTGGACTGGCCCACAGCTGAAAAAGGTTGCTGACCCCTGCACTATACCCTAAAAGCACATTCAAGACACATTAATTCCTACAGAGAATTCTGGGCACTGTAACCCCTCACAGTTTCACTCCCTAGAAACCATTAACAAACAGTGCACAGAAATATTTGAGGGGAGAAATGTGCTCCGAATGTGCTTTAAAGGCGTAGGATATATTCAACCTATATCCAATTAAGCTGAAAGATAACTTTTTAAAAAAAGGAAAATGGCTTTTGTTTCTTGTGCAATTTGCCTACTGAACTTAATTCCAAAAGATAATTGGGATCGAAGAGCTTAGCAGATTTTTTTTCTTAAAAAAAATGTGTTAGGCACACATTGGGGTGTTGAGAAGCTGCCTCACAGCAGCAGATAAGATATTAAAACCAAACATTACCTAAGGCTTTGGGCCAAAGCCTGTCTCTCAGGATGGTTAAGAACTCTCACCTGCAGCAAGGCTAAAATAAACCAAAGAACAGGGCTTCTTCAGCGCGCAAATTATATTCACCATTTAAAAATAATCTCGAGAAAGCTTTTCAGTTGTGTAAAGAGCCCTCAAGAACTTCTAGACTTGACTCTTTGTCCCGGTTGCAGAATAAATAATCTCGATGTCCTTTTGTTACAGATTCGTACACTTAGCCTTGACACTTCAGGGCTATCCTTGTTCAGGGTTCTGGCTCACATCAGCCCCTCTTTGTCTCATTGAGCAAGGCAGCAATAATAAAGCCACTTTGGACTTTCCCATTTTCTTCTTAAATGCTTTTTTATTAAGGTTTATAGAGAAAAATACAAAGCTTAATGTCTCCCCCCCTTCCCCCCAACCAAACCAAGTGTTTAATCTAGATACAATAAAAACACAAAAGGTGGGGGAGGGAAAGAAATAGAGAGAGAAAAAGAATAGAAAAGAGGTTTAAGGAGAAAGATAGAAAAATAAGATTCAGAAAGTAAAGAACTTCTGACTCTTCATCTGTCCACTATATAAAAATAATATTCACTTCGTCTAATCCTATGTAACACCCAACAAAGCCACTTTCTATAAACAAATATTATCTTCAATCCTCAAATCCAGATATCATTATTTCATGTACTTTTTCATGCAAGAAGTCTACGAGAGGTTTCCAATCTTTAATAAACAAGAACAGTGACTTTTCTCCAATTAAACGTCTCAATTTAGCCATCTCAGCCAGGTTGGTTGGTTTTAACAGCAGTTCTTCCATTGTTGGTAATAACAGGTCCTTCCATTTTGCATACAGTGTTTAACCAAATCCAGGTTTAACCAAACCAAAATGGCAGTGCCTGTTGCACCTGGCTAGCCTTTGCCACATGGAACTGGGTAAGCAAAGTGACGAGCCCAAGGAAGATTGATGAGGATGGAAGTAGTCAGGTTCAAGTGCCCAACAAAGGCATTCTCAGGGCAGACCTGTTGAAACCAATGGGCGCAGCTAACTTACATCCAATGGCTTCTGGAGGTAGGGTTGCCAGACTCAATAGAGGACAGGACTTCTGTGCCTTTAATTGCCCTGCTCTCTTTTGAGTCTGGAAACCTTAAAGAGAAACCAGCAGACCCTTTGCTTGGAAATTAAACAAAGGGTCTGCTGGTTTCTCTTTAAGGTTTCCAAACTCAAAAGAGAGCAGGGCAATTAAAGGCACAGAAGTCCTGTCCTCTATTGAGTCTGGTAACCCTATCTGGAGGTCTACTTAAGTCTAGTCCGAACCATATCAACAGTTGGATACAACCAGGGCTATCTTTAGCATATGCGCCGCCGTGGTGCAAAAATCCGCCCAGCGCCCCCAAATTTAGTTTAGCCCCCCAAATCAACTTTTATTATGCTTATGTCAGACACCATGCTTTTTAAAAAAATGATAAACGAATTTGAACTGTAAGTGATGAAATTAAAACACAATTTGCAATGTTTCACTCAGGGTCAGAGGCACCTTTGACACGACTGATCTTGCAACGGCTTGACAAGCGCTGGCGCATCGCGTCTTTGGTAAATGAGCACACAAAGTCAAAAGTCCTTTAGTGAAACAGTAGGTATACATTTGGGTAATACCTAGGTATATATGTATTTTGTTTTTCTAGCTTGATCAAAATTATTAAATATTTCTTAACAGGTAGATAGTTAAGAGCTTAGGCAGCTTCAGTGGCGGGCGCCTGGTGCCACCCAGGATTCGGCACCCGGGTGCCCCGCACCCCTTGCACCCCTGGGTAAAGATGGCCATGGATACAACCCTCTAGTCAAGAATTAGACAGGCACTATCTCTACAGGCCGGCCCCCTGGAAACCTAGTTCACTCTATATTTTTTTGTAACAATTTTAATGGGGCTGGTGAAATCTCCGGCGCTGTTTTACAGTGATTGCATTGCACTTTCAAGGTTTTACTGGGGCTAACAGCTGTTTCCCCAATCTATCTGTCAACCACCAGTTTCTTTCTTTCAGTGTTCCTGTTTTAGTTTTAAATTGTACACATTTTGATATATCTGCCTTGTTTAAGGAAGGAAATAAATCTATCAAAGAAATACTACTTAGAGGTGGCAAAACCAAGAAGCACACCCCACAGTTTAGCGCAAGCACTTGAGAACAGTACTTCTTTGGTAAGGTCTAGCTTAAGGGCTACAGTCCCTGGAAGGGGAAGGTCCCAATTTTTTTTGGGGGGGTGTCTCACCTTCTAATAGATTAAAAGATTAATTAAATAATAATAATTTGAACCAATATACCCAGGGGAAAAACAAAACAAACTCCATTTTAGCTTGCCCTGTGTTAAAATCAATTGCATTGTAAATCATCCCTAATTTGAATAATGCAGATTGGCAAATCAGTTTATGAAATATCACATTTCCCATACTGAGGTACATGTGTCCTGTTTAACTTGCAGTGCATGTGACTCTGTGAAATCTAAAGAAACAAAAGGGGGCTGAAAAAGAAATGTGTATTCATGTCTTACTTCATATGAAGATATATAAAAATTTCCAGACAAATAAAATGCTTGTCGTATCTACTCAAAACAAAAGGAAGATTGGAATCAACATTAAGTAGAGTTAATGATGGAAAGGCTGACTTCTATGCAATGATTTTATGACTATCTGACAAGAATCAGTGAACAATTCCAGTTGTATCTGTACGCTTATATCTTGTGCACATTCTGGTCTAGAAATAAAGTCAGATTTTTGTCATTGTCATGGTTATCTACTAAAGAAAATAGACACGAAGCTGCCCTTTTTTAAAAAAAAGAAAACCCCCAACACAAACATTATTGTAGCATCACTCTGGGCAAATGAAATATGCCATTGCATCATTCACACAACAGATTGATCACACCAATTGTGCTAAAGGAGGTGATGTGCCATAAAAAGAGCTGCTATAAGTTTTGACCAAGGCTTTCATCTTATCCACCTACACATTATTTCAACTTTTAATTTCTTTTCTGTCTTTTGATTATCTGCTTTTATTGACCCCTTTCATAAAGAGTCCAGCAAAAGGCAAATTGTATTACAGCAACTAAGTTCCACCAAAATAAATGACATTTAAGTTGGGTATGACTAAATTTCATTTCATGGCCCACAGTGGAATTTAGAATCATATAATCGTAGAGTTGAAAAGGGATCCCAAGGGTCCCAACACCCTAAAATATGGGAATCTCAACACAGGGTTCCCCATCCAATTTGAAACCATACCAGATCCTGCTTAGCTTTGAGATGTGCTAGCAGTTTATGGTTGCACTACTAAGAGGGGATACTGGGCACACCTTGCCCCCAAATTTCCAGACTACCTCTCCCATTGGTTTTCTCTTGCTGATGTTAAACAACATGAGAGACAAAATAGAGCCCCTGTGGATCCCTACAGGATAAATGTCAAGGACCAAGTAAGTCCCCAATTGCACCCTCTGAAAATTACCAACCAGATAAGATTGGAACAACTATCCTCAAGAGACAATCCGGCAGGATTCCATGATCAATGTTATTAAAGTCACTGAGAGGTCCAGGACAGAAAATCAATCCTTTAACACTTCCCTTATCTTCCAGAAGAATTAATCAACCATAGCAATCCAAGCAGATTCAATTCCAAAAGTAATAGGATGGTTCTAGATAATCTTACACCATCTTGGGATGCCTGAAATTACTCAAAATAAGTTAGAAACAGGCTAATAGTTAGAACGATCTAAAGATGGGTGTTGTTTTTTTTTGTTTTTTTTAAAAAGAAGTGGTCTCACAACACCTGCTTCCTTCAGGGTGTGTGGGACTGTACAGTATATGGAATGCGGGTGGTGCTGTGGTCTAAACCACTGAGCCTCTTGGGCTTGCTGATCAGAAGGTCGGCGGTTCGAATCCCCGCGACGGGGTAAGCTCCCGTTGCTCTGTCCCAGCTCCTGCCAATCTAGCAGTTTGAAAGCATGCCAGTGCAAGTAAATAAATAAGTACTTCTGTGGCAGGAAGGGAAACAACATTTCTGTGCGCTCTGGCTTCCGTCACAGTGTTCTGTTGCGCCAAAAGCAGTTTACTCCTACTGCACATGACCCGGAAAGCTGTCTGTGGACAAACGCCGGCTCCCTCGGCCTGAAAGTGAGATGAGCGCCACAACCCCATAGTCACCTTTGACTGGACTTAACCAACCTGGAGTCCTTTACCTTTTTACCTATGGGACTGTTCTTTTTTCCAAGGAAGCATCAACTACCTCCTAAATCAAACAGGCGTCTGCTCTCCAGTTAGAAGTCAAGACATGCATTGGTTGTGCGCATAGGTGAAAGGCCTAACATTTGAAGTACTATGGCAATATCCTCAGGCTGAAAGAATGGAAACTGACCCAAACCATTGCAAGAAGGTGGTGCCAAAGGAGCAGCTAGCATTAGTAATGCTTCCATCCTCCAAGTCAGAGAAGATGGAACTGATTCAATCCACAAAACATGCAATCAATTCACAATGTGCTATATCAAGGCTTCAGTTTGATTGCCTTGTGGATTCATATGTAAGAGATGCCTTAACATTCCTCTTTGCTGCCATAACCACCACAGGATAAGCCTAGAGAAACTCTACCTGTGTTTGATCAGACTCAACCTGAGCTTTTGCCCATCTATAACAATAATTATTAACAATTTTATTATTTAAACCCCACCCATTGGGCTGGGTTTCCCCAGCCAGTCTGGGCGGCTTCCAGTAAAAGATAAAAACATAATAGACTGTGAAACATCTGCATTCCAGCTGTGGTTCCCAATTCCTTTATTGCCACCAACTCACTGGAGTAAGTGGAACCAGAAGTAAATAATGCTAGCAGTAGTGGTGGCCTAGGAGTGATAATGTCAACCACCAGAGTCATCTCCAAATTCCGATTATCGGGGCAATGGCACCAGTCCCACTAGCCTGAAATTTTCTCACAGCTGTCAGAAAATTTCTGGATACTGAAGTCTCTTTTTTGACCATCCCAACGTATTCTCTGTACTTCCATAAAATGAGAGCCTCCGATAGCTTAAACCTCCCCTGGTTGTCATCTGACCATGAGAATGGCACTGCTAAAACCTTTCTAACATCCACATTACTAACCACCTGCATGATACAATGTTTCCTCTGCTTTTTAACTAGTAG
Organism: Zootoca vivipara; assembly: GCF_963506605.1. Lineage (NCBI taxonomy): Eukaryota > Metazoa > Chordata > Lepidosauria > Squamata > Lacertidae > Zootoca > Zootoca vivipara. The sequence continues at coordinate 118,695,675 of NC_083276.1, read as the reverse complement.
AGACAATGTTTTAGGATAGCTCTGTGGTGGTTGTGGTGACTCTGCATTCCTGAACCAACTTGCGACAGATCATTTAGTTCCCCAGAACCAAGGACCTGAGAGTCTTCAACATGAAAGGCAGCTGTCCTGACTACCCCAGCAGATAAAAGCATGTAACCCTTTGACCCCCAATCATAATGGACATTACAATTACAATTATTTCTCAAAAACAAGCAATTCTCAGTAAAAGTGTGGGTCATAGTTTGTGCTGATTAATGACATTTTTTAAAAAATCAGCAACAAAAGACTGACGTTCTTTTTGATGTTCTTAAAGAGTAACAACACAGCTCATCACATCAGTAAATGGAAGAAAATAAGCAAGCTGTATGTGTTTCAGGGTGTGTTTTTTATAGATACTCTCCATTCTAAATTATCCTTACATTCATCAGTCTTCTTGAAAGAGGACCACAGCTCAGTCATTCTTGGCAGGAAAAGATAAGGTGATTTTTCTGTGTACTCGTTACTTATGTCTTCTCCTGTTATTCACTCTAAATCACTTCCTTGTAATTTATTTATTTTAAGCTTTCCTATAACTTTTCCAAAAAGGGTAGCTGGTACCAGAATATATAATGTGTGTGTGTGTGTGTGTGTGTGTGAGAGAGAGAGAGAGAGAGAGAGAGAGAGAGAGAGAGAGAGAGATTTTGTTGAACAAATGAAGCCATTCCCAGAAATCAATTAAGTGAGATGGATTGTTCAAACCACAGATAGCTGTTGTTTTCAGAGGCGGCAGAGAATGAGCAGAGTAAAATATGTAATAAAAAATACTTTATTGAATACTTTTTACACTTACTGCACAGGATTTTAAGCTTCTATGTATTTAGATTTACGGATCACCCTTCCCTAATGATGGAGAAAGGGCACCATTTTCTCATCTCATTCATCCTCGCAACAATCTTGGCATCGTCTTCTATCATCATCATTTTTTTAGGCGAGGTAGTCAGAATGCAAGGTAGAGGCTTTCTCACGGCTGCAGAAGCTCGCATCCAGTCAAAGCCTCGCATCATTACAGCCTCTGGGATCCCCATGTCTCTGTGACTCATCAGGACACATGGAGGAGTCCTGCCCCATCTGCTAGTATTGACATTTATGCTGCCGAAGGAATCATTGGGGATGGATGTGCTAGAAACAGGCAGCACAACTAGCAATGCAGCTGGCCTCCTGGTTCTAGGAGATTTAAAAGTAAGGGGCTGATAATGGGAAGGGTTTCTACGGTACCTTCTTGCCTTTTCCCTTTCATACAGTTAATTCTCAAAGGATCCAGTTTGTTGCCCTGTCTGTCCCCACCAGAAGGAAAAACCAGTCACACATGCAGTACTGCCAGCTTTGGGGAATCTAGGGCAGGAATGGGGAACTTAATGGTCATCATCTCTGACCATTGGCCATTCAGGCTGGATATGATGGAAGTTTAAGTCCAGCAGTACCTTGATAAATCACTTGTGTGTTTGCTGCCCTGAGCTCCTTTGGGAGTGAGGGCGACATCAACATTTAATAACACATGCATTAAACACACTTTCAAATTGTATTAACTCACAGGAGAGGCACTTCGGCAATGGTAAGTCTCAGACAGTGGCGGCTGGCGTCCCAAGGGAGGACAACAGAAAGTGGAGCCAACGACAGACAGAGCCAATGAATTCTGGTGGTGCTCCCACCCTGCTCCCTTCTACAGTGGCAACATGGGCAATAGGGACACTAACGAATCTCAAAATCTTGGTAGCACAGCCAACAAATCTCGCTCCCCACTGGGGTTAGGCACCTTACCTTTGTTTGGCAAAGCTGCTCCATGCCTACATCACCTCTACAATCCTCACCAATGTAGAGTTTCTTCCCATGCCACCTGCAATTCTGAACATGGCTGTCAAGTTCTCCCTTTCTTTAAGGGAAATTCCCTTATGCTGAATAGGCTTCCTCGCAAGAAAAGGGAAAGCTTGACAGCTATGATTCTGAAGGAAGGTTCTTGAAGGTTCCACACTCAGAGAGGTATTGTTCTTGCAGTGTTGGACGGTTGAGGCCCTTGAACATGTCTTGTTCTACTGCCCATTTTATGCAATAATTCATGACAAATGTTTGAGCCCCATGCATAAGGAGAGGTTAAATTGTTCTGACTTCTCCTCCTTTTTATTGAATAGCCGTGGGCATGGCAGTATGGAGACAGCAGCAGAATATCTGAGCAACGCCATGAAACTACGTCATCATAAGACAGGCACCCCCAAACTTCGGCCCTGCAGATGTTTTGGACTACAATTCCCATCATCCCTGACCACTGGTCCTGTTAGCTAGGGATCATGGGTGTTGTAGACCAATACATCTGGAGGGCCGCAGTTTGGGGGTGCCTGTCATAAGACTTGAGAGGTACTTTTTAACCTTACTAAGCCAGTGTAGTTTTATCTCAAAGCATCTCCTTCTGTGAACAGGTGCCACTTTTATGTTTCAACCCACATATCCCTGTTTTGTCTGTATGCCAATAAAGGTTGATGGATTGATTGACTAAGGAAAAGCAAAATGACAGCCAGTGTCACCTCACCTGGGACTGGTTGTAAGGAGGGAGGTGGGGGCTGGCTGAGGCAGACAGGGGTTGGTGGGACAGTGCCCTCGTTGCCCTAATGCACTAACTTCCTCCTGTCTCAGATACCAAAATAACCAAGCCAGCCCTGGGTGCCAAGTATGCACCTAGATTTGGAGTTGGTGGGGCACAATTCGATATTTTGCCTTAGGCAGAAAAATGGTCTCAAGCCTATTGATGATCTGGTGGTTTCTTCCCTTCTCCTACTGAACTTGGTGTTTGATTTCCTTCTCCTGCTGGGGAGCACACCATGCTTTTGGCAAGTCTGGTTTCACTAAAATCTGCCCTGCTTAGCACTTCATGCAAATGCTTTTGAGTGCTTCTGAATTTGCATTGATGTGCCATAATTGACACCTGGCAAGCTCCTGAGAAAAGGGTGTTGCTTGGCATCTTCCTGCTGTACAATTAGAGAGAGCAACCTAAATATTAAAATACACAGGGTAGTCAAAGCTGTCATTAGCTAGAAGCCATCACCTTCCTGCCATTGTGCCTTTGCTGTGATGTTATGAAAAGTAGAGACATATGCACATTCAGTTAGACCCAATTACACACCGAAGGCAATTTAGGGGTCACTTTATTCCTTCCCGTAAAATATACTGCTGGACATTTGCAAGATAGGCGGGATGCAATTGGGGAAAGCCAAATTGCATTACATCAATTGCCCATCAAATAGAAGCAGGGATGTTCCTGAGAACAAAGCCAAGCATTTTACAAGACCAACTGTTCCTGGAGGCAGCTGTTTAGAGGCACCAAGGTGGTTTTCTAAAATTGGGAGGGGTGTGTGTGTCATTTGAGGGTAAAGTATGCCTGGTCTTTGTTGAAAGTTGCTTCTGATTTGTTTGCAGGAAGGTTATTCAACCATGATTAACATGCACAGAGATGATGACAGAATCATAGAATCATAGAGTTGGAAGAGACCACAAGGGCCATCCAGTCCAACCCCCTGCCAAGCAGGAAACACCATCAAAGCATTCTTGACATATGCCTGTCAAGCCTCTGCTTAAAGACCTCCAAAGAAGGAGACTCCACCACACTCCTTGGTAGCAAATTCCACTGCCGAACAGCTCTTACTGTCAGGAAGTTCTTCCTAATGTTTAGATGGAAGCTTCTTTCTTGTAGTTTGAATCCATTGCTCCGTGTCCACTTGTCTGGAGCAACAGAAAACAACCTTTCTTCCTCCTCTATATGACATCCTTTTATAGATTTGAACATGGCTATCATATCACCCCTTAACCTTTTCTTCTCCAGGCTAAACATACCCAGCTCCCTAAGACATTCCTCATAAGGCATCGTTTCCAGGCCTTTGACCATTTTGGTTGCCCTCTTCTGGACACGTTCCAGCTTGTCAGTATCCTTCTTGAACTGTGGGGCCCAGAACTGGACATAGTACTCCAGGTGAGGTCTGACCAGAGCAGAATACAGTGGTACTATTACTATTACTTCCCTTGATCTAGATGCTATACTCCTATTGATTGTGATGATTGTGCCAGTGTGGTGTAGTGGTTAAGAGCAGTGGACTCATAATCTGGTGAACTGGGTTCGACTCTCTGCTTCTCCACATGCACCTGCTGGGTGACCTTGGGCTAGTCACACTTCTCTGAAGTCTCTCAGCCTCACTCACCTCACAGAGTGTTTGTTGTGGGGGAGGAAGGGAATGGAGATTGTTAACCACTTAGGGTAGTGATGAAGCAGGATATCAAATCCAAACTCTGCTGCTGCTACATGAGACTGTTGCAGCATCTCAGGCCCCTTGAGTAGCCACTCCCAGTTAGGGATGGGAGAGAGCTTTGTTTCAGTTTCCATTTAAAGGTGAACCAACCTAAGCCACACTTTTGAAACAAAATGCGAACCGAAACACAGCCATTCTTCAAAATCCACACGTATCTGATTTTTGCAATGCAGTTGAACTCCAACCAAGCGATGTGTTCAAAAACTGCAGATGCTATAGCTCACAATCAGTAGGTGACAAAGCTCCAGTCCATGTCTTCAACAATGAACTCAGTTCTTTGGATCCAAGCCACGGTGGCCAAGCACGGTATCCTTCAAAATATTTATTGTATAATTTGATCATGGTGTGAAGAGATATATCCTTCCACAACATATTTGACATTCTTGTTTGAAAGGAAGGCTGGCGAAAAAACTACTACAAAACAGAACTCCTCTTAGAAGGAGGAATGGCAGAACCCATCACTTTTCCAGCAGTTTATCTCTTAGCCTGTACCATGAGTAAAATATTTAAATCAATTGGTATTGAACTCAGGATCATTTATTTAGCACCAACTTGGCCCGCCACAGGAAACACTGCAGCCTTTCACAGTGAGATGTCAACTTTTCTCATGAATTTTGTTTTATAGCTTAGTAAGAAATCCCATAATTGCCCACGTTAGATGTGTAGAGGGGGCACCAACCTCCCAACAGCCTTTCATTTTATGGCAAGCCAAGAGGAGGAAATAAAAAATGGCCCCTTGTGATTTACAAAGGGCTTAAATCTCTCTGCTTTGCAGCAAAGCAAGCTGTTCCACATGTAGCGGAAAGCAGAAACTCAGCTTCACTGAAACAAATGATGACTATTGCTTATTGTGGAAATAATGCTAGTCATTGAACAACGGACCATAGAGATACAAATACAATTAAAGCACGCTGATTTCAGTTGTAGGGGTTAAGTATGAACTGATTTCATTACCACAGGTTCAGAACTAAATCCTTTGCTGCCATTTCAGTGGCAGTGGTGAAAACAACGGCCCTTCTGCCCCTTCATTTACAGTGGATAAGCTCTTACAACCAGTAAGGCCAAACACTTTATGACAGGCACAGGGGCGTGATCTGTGGCCCTCCAGATGTTGTTGGACTCCTCCTCCCATCTGTCTCTGTCAGCATGGCAAGCAGACAGGCACGATGGGAACTGATGTGCAGCAACCGTTTCCCCATTTCTGGTCTACAGTTTGTACAAGGTTGGTCCTGATCAGCTGCCCAAAACGAACTCAAAAACTTGAGACAGATCTCATTACCATTGTGTATAGAAACCTGTTCTTCCCGAGACATCACTCTTATTTTAACTGCCCTTGTACTCTTCCTTTCTTATCATGGGTACAATCCAGGGAAAGTGTGGCAGTGGCAGTGGATGGCTGCAGAACATGGTGGCGCTGGGTTGACTCAGTCAGTAGAACATGAGACTCTTAATCTCAGGGTCGTGGGTTCGAGTCCCACATTGGGCAAAAGATTCCTGAATTGCAGAGGGTTGGGCTGGGTAACCCTTGACATCCCTTCCAACTCTACAGTTCTATGATTCTATGATTTCCGGCTATGACCTGGAAACTACAACTAATCCAGAATGCGGCAGGTAGACTGGTGACTGGGAGCGGCCACCGAGACCACTTAACACCGGTCCTGAAAGACCTACATTGGCTCCCAGTACGTTTCCGAGCACAATTCAAAGTGTTGGTGCTGACCTTTAAAGTCCTAAACGGCCTCGGTCCAGTATACCTGAAGGAGCATCTCCTCCCCCATCATTCTGCCCGGACACTGAGGTTCAGCGCCGAGGGTCTTCTGGCGGTTCCCTCGCTACGAGAAGCCAAGTTACAGGGAACCAGGCAGAGGGCCTTCTCGGTAGTGGCACCCACCCTGTGGAATGCCCTCCCACCAGAGGTCAAAGAGAACAAAAATTACCAGACCTTTAGAAGGCATCTCAAGGCAGCCCTGTTTAGGGAAGTTTTAATGTTTTATGGATTTCTGTATTTTAATATTTTGTTGGAAGCTGCCCAGAGTGGCTGGGGGAACCTGGCCAGATGGGCGGGGTATAAATAATAATAATAATAATAATAATAATAATAATAATAATAATAATAATAATTTCTTCCTGCCTTGTTCACTGGGCCCTCCCTCCCCAATCCAGTAGGCACAATATAGCTGAGGGGCATAGATCTTGTTGTACTAGAAGCCCCTTCAAACTTGACTATTGGCCATGTTAGCTGGGGCCTATGGGAGTTGGAGTCCAACAATAATAGGTCAGCCTTGTGTTGGCTAGCTCTAACATAGATGGCGGCACCAGTGGAAGCTTTTTAGAAGCCTAACTGCTGCTTGCGACAGGACAAGGGCATTAATCACATCTCCGTACTGCATGCTTTAGTGCGTATGCCAATGAGTGCTTGGAACATAGCTGCCAAGTTTTCCCTTTTCTCACAAGGAAGCCTATTCAGCATAAGGGAATTTCCCTTAAAAAAAGGGAGAACTTGGCAGCTATGGCTTGGAAACAGATGGAGACGGGGGTTTCTGAAAGCTGACATGACTTTCGTTGCGTGAATGAGTTCTGCGTGTGGGTCATTTATCAGCTCAGGGGCCAAATTCACTTCTTGGAAGCCTCTCAAAGACCACATGACAAGAGATGGGCAGGACCAGAGGCAAAAGTGGGGCGATAAAGGGAAATTGCATTTATTGCACACTAACACACCTCTCTCTAGCCTCCTTCCTGGCATTATCAGAGCTCAACGACATAATCCAGCTAGGCAAAAACAGTTGGGGTGCAAAGCGGGCTCAGTAAGCGGGCGCTGCCTGGGGATATGAGGTGTGGCCTGAGGAGAATTCTGAGAGACAGACATAGAGGCCTGGAGGGCTGCATTTCGGCAGCTGGGCCCGAGGCTCCTCAATCCGATTCTACACTATCTCAAAGCATCTAAATTGGGAGGCAAGATGCTGCAGTATATGCTGTGTTTCAGGAAATGCCTTCCACACAGTAAGTAAGTAAGTAAGTAAGTAAGTAAGTAAGTAAGTAAGTAAGTAAGTGTCCCGCCACCAAGTACTTTAAGTAGGGAACAATGCCACCTTTGCCATTAAGGATGCTGGCCAAGAAAGTGATTGATTGCAGACCAGCTCAGGTACAGAACACTATGTTTCACCAATCTCTGCACTTTTCGCTTGAAATGAAAAGCTTTGCTTTCTGCTAAGCATTAGGTCCCACAGTTGCTGGGTCAAAGGGAATGGAAGCAATCTTTTCTTGAGCTGCCATATGTCCAGATTTTCCTGGATATTCAAAGGTGGAATTGACGTCCGGGGCAGGTGGGAATTTCCAAAAGGTAGCACTTTGTCCTGGAACTTAGGCAAGTCACACACAAAAAAAGTTCAACCATTTCGGGGTGTCCTGGTTTTTCTTTTTGAAATATGGCAACCCTACCTATTCACCAATTTGCTACTCCCTTGGGTTTATGTTAACGGGCTAGGCGTTAAGAATGCTGGTTCTGCAGAGCTGATCCATTGCATCATCTCCTCCTCCCCCTTTCTACCCTGAGCACAACGAGCCCTAGGAGAACAAACTGTCATACTATTATTTTAAAAGGGCACCAAGGTAATATATTTAATCCTGCTGAGTTTGCTGGAGATGCTGTTTCAATGTATGGAAGGAAAGAGGTTTATAGACGGACTAGTATGTCCTATGTCCATTGAATTAAGTCAGGTGCTATTTGGAAAGACTAGGTCCATTAGGATACTTGCTCTACTGCTCTGTCTAAAATTTCTCCCTCAATTTCTCCCTCAATTAATGAGAAAACAAATTGCACCTTACCTTAAGGTTGTAAAATTGGTGTTTCTTACTGCCCTTTCTTTCATTTTACAGATACTTTTGCCAGTTGTCGGCACTCTTCAGCCCTCCAAGGTGCCCATGTTTCAATTAAATCCCAAGGGAAGAACTTGGGAGGTAATTCCTCCTATGGGCCTTTTTTCAGAGAAGGCAGCTGGGGAGGCTGCAAAATGCTGTGGAAACATTTGCTGGAAATAAAATCCCATAATGCTAGCCCTGGTTACCTTTCAGCAATGAGGTAAACTTAAAAACCCAAGCCCTCTGAAATTCTAACATTCCCCGATTATTGGGCAGGGGAAAAAATGAAGCCTCTTTTGCAGGGGAGGGGGAAATGCTAGAGAAGTCAGAGGACAGATTTTGGCACAGTGCTGAGCTGCACACTTTACTGCAAAGCCATCTGTTTAAGGAATGACAGTCCCTTTATGACAAGCAGTGAAGGTCTCATGGGGAAGATAAATCAATGCAAGCTTGCAAATGGACACTTTTATATTCCTTATATTATAATTACAACAGCACAAAGTAGTAAGTGTAAACACCCCCAAGCTATCAAGGTTGACACCTGGTTCCTAAAATACTATAGCCTGGAGTTCGGATTATTCTCCCTGTTGTAAATAGCACAGTTAATAATAATAATAATACCCCACCCATCTGCCTGGGCTGCCCCAGCCACTCTGCGCAGCTTCCAACATATAGAAAAACACACCAAAACACTAAACAACTTCCCTATTCATGGCTACCTTCAGGTGTCTTCTAAAGATTGTATAGTTACTTATCTCCTTCACATCTGATGGGAGGGCATTCCACAGGGTGAAAGTGTCTTATGTGGAGCTAGACTGTTTACTAACCCAGTATTGCCTGCTCTGACTGGTGGCCTGAGTGTCTGATGCCCAATATTCTTTAAACTAGAGGGGGCCAGGGATTAAATTTAGGACCACATACACAAAAGGTATGTACTCTACTCCTGAACTATGACCTCTCCATTGCCAGGCCAACGGGTCCATCCATCTCAGGCCAATGGAGATCGTGACAGTGATGACCAGAACCAGGTGCTTACAAAACTTTGAACCGGTAGGACTGAAGTAGGTAGGACTGAGGAGCAGCGACCTGCTCAAAGCTATCCAGTTAAGCTTCACGAATGAGGAAGGGTTTGAAACTAGCCCCAATCCTTTGCACCAAATTGCCCCAGGTGTTACCCTTAACAGTATGTTAGGGGACACATCCAGCTTGACCACCAGTAACGTTTTAAAACCAGAGTTACCTAGGATGGTTAACCAGGCATAGACAAACTTGGCCCTCCAGATGTTTTGGGACTACAATTGGACTACAGTTCTCATCATCCCCGACTACTGGTCCTACTAGCTTGGGATAATGGGAGTTGTAGTCCAAAAACAGCTGGAGACCAAAGTTTGGGAAACTCAATTCTAGAGTATTGCACTAGAAAAGTGGAACTAAATCAAAGGATGTTTTTCCACTTGCACAAGAACTTGTGAAACCTCTTGGGAAGAACCAGAATTGCTACAGAACCTCTCTCGTATAATTCCATGTTGATTTATGTGCAAGTTCTTGTACAAGCTTTTGAGGGACATCACTCAATGAAGCTGTGAACATGGTACATAGCACAGATGACTACAATAAATAGGCTGAAAATTAGGTGGCCCACCAATGTGTTGCTTTAATACTCTCATCTGAAGGCTTCAAGACCATTTGACAAAGAGTTTCATTTGAGGGCCTAGGGCAGATTCAGTTAAGAGATTTTAACTGAAAAAGCTCATCTATCTCTCCCTAGTTACATTAATTGGCTTCAGAGTTGGAAAACCTTTTGAAGAATTATGATTTTACTGCGCATAGCCATCAGGGACTTGTGAAAAATGGACATTATGGCTGGCAATTTGAAACAAATGGGAGGGATGGAGTCATTTGTGAACATAATTCAGGCTTAACTATAGCAAAGTGTTTCATAGAGTGTCACACAAAAGACTTATCTACAAGGGCAATAAGTACAGTTACAGGGTGAAGTGAGCAAAAGAATTAGTTCGAACATCAAAGGGAAATGATACTTATTTGATATAGGAGTAGAGACTGATTCTGTTCTTTTTAATAATTAAAACATTAGTACTACTAACACAGAATATTATAGTTACAGGTAGGTAGCCGTGTTGGTCTGAGTCGAAGCAAAATAAGAAAATTCCTTCAGTAGCAACTTAAAGACCAACTAAGTTTATATTTTGGTATGAGCTTTCGTGTGCATGCACACTTCTTCAGAAGTGTGCATGCACACGAAAGCTCATACCAAAATATAAACTTAGTTGGTCTTTAAGGTGCTACTGAAGGAATTTTCTTATTTTGCTACAGAATATTATATTCACAAATAAATCAATTGCCTCCCCCAAGTACTTAAGTGCTGAAGCAGGTCTCATCTCCCCAGTGCACACATATTTTAAATCACTTGAATTTCTAAAATGGTCAGATCTGGCATATTCTGATTTTCTTTGAGCCTAAGGAGAAATTATCTACATTTCTGGGGCAGGTGTGTGTGTGTGTGTGTGTGTGTGTGTGTGTGTGTGTGTGTGAGAGAGAGAGAGAGAGAGAGAGAGAGAGAGAGAGAGAGAGAGAGAGAGAGAGAGAGAGAAATGATGTGTCATATAAAATGGGATGGTCAAGATACAGACCATGGTCCAAAGGCTTTTTCTTACATACCTTTTGAGCTTGGTGTGTCAAAATTCGCCAAAAAACCGAGCATAACTCGGGTGGTGTGTCACGTCGAGAAAAAACCCATAATTTTGTGATATTTATAGTTTAAATAACAAAAATGTATAATTGTAATATATAACTGTATTTAATGAACCAAAAACTAATTATTTAACCAAACCAAACCAAAAACCTCTTATTTATCACAAAGTGCCCAGAGTTGTTGAGCTTTTTGGGGGAGCTGCTGACCAAAGTTTTGGAGGTTTTTTGGGTGGGTGCAAAAGTTGCTTTGCTTTTTTGGGGGGTGCCCCAAAGCTGCTGCGCTTTTTTGGGGGGAAAGAGAACAGAAATAAACGACGAATAATACCTTCGCTGGAACTAACATGCAGCACCGACATAGTCTGCCAAAGCGCCAAAAACCCCAGCACAGAACGGGTTAAAAAACGAACGCTGTTACACCCAATCATAGTCTGACAAAGCGCCAGAAAAAAACAGCACAGAAAGGATTAAAAAACCAATCTCTGGCTACCAGCAGCAACAACAACAACAAAAGGATCCGGGTGTTAACAGCGGAGACAAGCTGTAGCGGAGACAAGCTGTAGGAGGAGCGGGAGAACAAATGGGGGGGAAAACAAGAACAACAGTGTGAATGGGCCGATGGGGCGTGTGCCAGCAGTGAGGGCTCTGTGTGTCACGTCTGACACGCATATCATAGGTTCGCCATCACTCCATTAGCCCAAGAAACGTTGCTGCTTGAAGCAAATGAAAAGATGGTGTCTCTCTGTGTTCCATGCACAAAAGTTGACAGAATTGATGGCCAAAATTTGACCAAAGAGGTGTAGAGTAGGCTGAATAGCACATATAGTACATACTTGTCTTCCACAACCTCAGCACCACTCGTGCTCTGCCTCCCTCCTCTGCATATAGTAGTAGTAGTAGTAGTAGTAGTAGTAGTAGTAGTAGTAGTAATATTTTTAATTTATACCCCACCCATCTGGCTGGGTTTAGCCAGCCACTCTGGGCTTCCAACGGAATATTAAAATACAATACAGCATCAAACATTAATGTTGTGGGTTTTCAAATCAGATGTTGTGGGTTTTCAAATCAGGGGGTTGTCTTTTCAATATAAAATACTGTAGTTGCTTATTGCCTTGACATCTGCTGGGAGGGCCGCTCCTTTCTCCTGGGCCATGTCCAGAAAGTGGGGGGGGGGATGACAACCCCCACCCCCACTTTTCTCCAGGCGTGCTTGGAGTTGTTCAACAATCACCCACTTAATCACCTTGCCCAAGAATTGCCCAAGAATGGAAGATTTGAGACTGGGCAATAGTTGACCATATTGGCTGGGTCTAAAGATTGTTTTTTAAGAAGTGGTTTAATGACTGCCTCTTTCAGCAGGCCTGGGAAGGCTCCCTCACAGAGGGAAGCATTCACCACCCCACAGAGCCCATCGCCCAGCCCTTCCCGGCTTGCTTTTATCAGCCAGGATGGACAAGGATCAAAAAGCCAGGTGGTTGGTTTCACTCGTCCAAGCAGCCTGTCCACATCCTCAGAGGTAACAGATTGCAATTGTTCCCATTTAACATGACTAGACAGGGCTCCGGCACTCTTCCGCCGCAGCCCTGCTCCCACAGTGGAGTCTACCTCCTTCCGAATCTGAGCGACTTTATCTGCAAAAAACTTTGTAAAAGCATTGCAGGAGATCTTGGGGTCCCTACCAAGCCCTGATGATGAAGCTGGTTCCGATAGATTGCGAACCACCTAAAAGAGTCTTCAGCTGCTGTTTTCTGCAGATGCAATAGAGGCGGCGAAGAAGGTCCTCTTTGCCGTCACCATTGCCACTTGGTAGACTTGACATTGAGCTCTAATCCGTGTCTGGTCTGATTCAGAGTGAGTTTTCTGCCATCCGCGCTCTAGCCGTCTCAGCGATAGTTTCATCACCCTCAGCTCTGGGGGAAACCACGGGGCTGTCCGGGCTCCATGCAATCGGAGAGGGCGCTTCGGAGCCAGACAGTCAATAGCCCTGGTTAACACTGTATTCCAACGGGCCACCAGGGAATCAGCTGAAAGGCCATCAACATGGGATAAAACATCCCCTACCACTCTCTGGAAACCATTTGGATCTATTAAGTGGTGGGGGCGGACCATCCAAATCAGTACCACCTCCCTGCAGAGGGGAAGAGTCGCAGAGAAGTCCAGTTGCACCAGGAAGTGATCTGACCCTGGCACTTCTTTTCTTTCCCTTTTACTTAATGTCCGATCACCAACATCCATAAAGGTGAACACCAGGTCCAAGGCATGTCCGCAGCTATGAGTTGGGCCAGACGTATTCAGGGACAGCCCCATGGAGGCCATGCTTTCCACGAAGTCCCGACCGGCCCCTTGTAAGGTCGTGTCGGCATGGACGTTAAAATCCCCTGGGACAGACAAACTAGGTGTCTCCAGGAGCACATCCACCATGACCTGAAGCAGCTCGGGCAAGGAATTCTTGGCAAAGCTGGGAGGTTGGTACACCAAAAGGAATCCTGTACTGCCCCTATTGCCCAATTTCCAGAACATGCAGTCAGAAAACTGGGTCTTCCCAATAGGATGCCTGGTGCAAACTAAACACTAATAGTAGAGCCGGCTCTGGTGAACTCAAGCTCTTTTTAAGAGGCAGGCTCTCTCCATCCCCCCCTCTCTCATGCTTAAATTCTATTCAAACACATACCTGTATCAACACAACACATGGAAAACAAAATATAAAGTGGTTCAAACTCTAAAGCGATACAATATTCTTTTTGTCTTCAGCTGAAGAAGGAGAAAATGGGGTTCAAAAGGTGGAGTTTGTTTACAGCTGGGTCCCAAAAGGTTGAGTACACTTAAAGTCGGGACCAACTACAAAGTGTTTCAGAAGCACTGGGCTAAGACAACGAAAGGCTCTTTACCTACCAGTAAATACTTGAATTCAGCATCTTTCTGGAATCCAGTGAGTTAGATGGGGAGCACGCTTTTTTCCTCATTTATACTCTATCTGTGGATGAAGGAAATATTGATTTTAACTACAAAAGCAAGTGCAAGAGAGATAACAATACTTATCAGTCTTCTGTTTCCATCTTTAAAGTTATTCCTGATAAGAGATTGCTGCTAATTCTTCCACATGAGAATAGTAAATTGAGCTATTAGGCTGGTGTTCATGCAGAAACAAGGCAAGAAATCTGTTTGGTAGGTGTTTAATGATGATAAAAGAACGGTCACAATTGTTTCCCGGTCTCACCTGTGGTGGTAGATCAGAGAGAGGAAATTGGAAGGCAGGACAAAGAGGAACAAATCTGAATGCTAAATAGGAGAGCAGTCCAAGAGATTAAGAAAAGCACTCAAATCTGATTTGAAAACTCAACTGAAGTCAATTAGGGGAATTCAACCATATCAAGAGTTTCCATATACTAAACACTTGCTCATTTTTAATCCAATCTTTGAATACATCAGGCTGATTGGAGCGGCTTTGAATAAGTTGATGTGTCTTTTTTCAATAGCTTTAAAAGATCTTTATTTATCCTTCTTTTTAAAAGAATGACATAACATTCCAGATACATCAATCAACAAGCACAAAAAGAAAAAAGAAAATTCGCATACAACATCAACATAAATTCCTATCTGGAGAAAAAAAGAGAGAGAGGAAAAGACAGAAGAAGAAAAAAAAGCAAAAAAGAAAAAGAAAAGGGAAAAATCAAGATAAAAATATCAAAAAACATTAAAACAATTAAAAATTCTTCCAAATGATAACATACCGTTTCCTGTGATTCTCTGTTTACCTTGCTTTCTTAATATATTTGTTATATAAGTTGATGTTTTGTACAGGTCAAATGGACACATTTTTAAAAATATATATAGAGGGAGAACAAAACCAAAGTCTGGTTATTTTAATGTTATGCTCTGATCTTTTTTTTAAAAAAAAGGTTTCTTTGGACTGATGCAGAGATTGGATTTTGCCACACACATTTTTTTAAAAAAATGTTTTGCATATTTGAAGCTTGTTCTTGTAAACTTCAGAAGGGACAAGATGTACTGCGACTTCATGCAGCACACATTTAAACCACTCGTTTTATCATCCATCTCAAAAGGCCAACACTATAACATAGTTGCAATGTTAGCAGCAGCTTCAATCACTGATCTACAAAGTACTATCTCTAGCCATTACTCAGTGCCCTCACTGGGCTACAATCCTACACACTCACCTAGGAGTAAGTCTCATTTAACTCAGTTTCTGAGTAGGCATATTTAGGATTACACCGTCAAGTCTCATGGATTTCAGTGGGAGAAATGTAAGAATTAACTCTTCCACTTGAATTAATGGTGAATGTAAAAGTGCTTTATGTTAACTAGATTGTGCCCTCATTGTAGATCAGAGAACTGGCTAACCCAGGCATCCCCAAACTGTGGCCCTCCAGATGTTTTGGCCTACAACTCCCGTGATCCCTAGCTAACAGGACCAGTGGTTGGGGAAGATGGGAATTGTAGTCCAAAACATCTGGAGGGCCAAAGTTTGTGGGTGCCTGGGCTAACCTGTACCCCAGGCTTCCTCAACCTCAGCCCTCCAGATGCTTTTGGCCTACAACTCCCATGATCCCTAGCTAGCAGGACCAGTGGTCAGGGATGATTGGAATTGTAGTCTCAAAACATCTGGTGGGCCGAGGTTGAGGAAGCCTGCTGTAGCCCTTCAGATCATGCTGGAGTCCAGCACCCATCAGCCCCAAGCCAGCATGGCAAATTGTCAGGGGTGATGGGACTTGTAGTCCAACAATATCTGGAAGGTCATAAATTTGCCACCTCTGTTGTAGATCAATGCGTAAATGTCTAGAACAGTTTCCCCCCAAACTTGATCTCCAGCTGCTTTTGGACTACAGTTCCCATCACCCCTGACCACTGGCCTTGTTAGCTAGGGATGATGGGAGTTGTAGTCCAAAAACAGCTGGCGATCCAAGTTTGGGAAACACTGGCCTAGATCAAAACCAAAAGCAAAGTTGCATTTATGATATGTATCTTTCTCCAGAAAGGCACAATGCATTACTGCACTGAGATTTACAGAATTGTCTAGGGATGGATGATGTTCTACCTAATAATATTTTCCCCACAACACTGAGCTCTCTGTCATAAATCATGGGCTACCCCTTCTGAGAAGGGGGAAAGATATAACCTTCTCATTTTGCCTTTGACTGCACTCCCATCAAGGAATGTTAAGCCGTCTTCAGTTTGACAAAAGGACTCCCAGAATAGCCTTCCTGTAAGAACGCTGTAGGGTCAATACAAACCTGCCAGCGGCTTGTCACTAAGCCAGATGCTTTTGAAGAAGCTTCAACAAGCACAAAATGCTGTCCGTGCTCTCCAAAATGCTATTACATGGTTTCATTATACAAATGTTGTTAAAGTACAGGGTCCTTCCATTTTATCCCTCCAGGTGTCTATTCTTAAAGGGCCCATTCTATTCTATTTTGATATAGGAAGTACCAAGAGTTCAGTATATTCTATTCCAGGCATCCCCAAACCTCGGCCCTCCAGATGTTTTGGACTACAATTCCCATCTTCCCCAACCACTGGTCCTGTTAGCTAGGGATCATGGGAGTTGTAGGCCAAAACATCTGGAGGGCCACAGTTTTGGGATGCCTGTTCTATTCTTTTCTGATAGAAGAGGCACTGTTGGTTCCATATGTTCATCTTGAGACAATGAAATTGCTATGCATAAGCATGTCATCATATCTGTATAGGAACTGAGATGTGGAGGGAACTTCTTATGAAGATCAACAGAGAACATCTGTGGTCAACACAGTAAAACAGGCATCCCCAAACTTCGGCCCTCCAGATGTTTTGGACTACAATTCCCATCTTCCCCGACCACTGGACCTGTTAGCTAGGGATCATGGGAGTTGTAGGCCAAAACATCTGGAGGGCCACAGTTTGGGGATGCCTGCAGTAAAACAACCTGGTACCCTCTTAATGTTTTGGAGTGGCTGCCAAGACCATATAACACTGGTCCTGAAATATCTACATTGGCTCCCAGTACGTTTCTGAGCACAATTCCAAGTGTTGGTGCTGACCTTCAAAGCCCTAAACGGCCTCGGCCCAGTATACCTGAAGAAGCATCTCCACCCCCATCGTTCTGCCCAGACACTGAGGTCCAGGGCCGAGGGCCTTCTGGCGGCTCCCTCACTGCGAGAAGTGAATCTACAAGGAACCAGGCAGGGGGCCTTCTCGGTAGTGGAACACCCTCCCACCGGATGTCAAGGAAATAAACAACTATCTGACTTTTAGAAGACATCTGATGGCAGCCCTCTTTAGGGAAGTTTTTAATGTTTGATGTTCTATTATGTTTTTAATATTCTGTTGGGAGCCACCGAGAGTGGCTGGGGAAACCCCGCCAGATGGGTGGGGTATAAATATTTTTTTATATTAATTAGATGATGATGATGATGATGATGATGCAAGGGCCTGATGGGTGTTGGAATCTAAAATATCCGGAGGGCACTAGGTTGGGGAAGGCTGCCATGATAAGTTTGGGTGGCAGCAACACCGAGGCTGGAATCCTATACACACTGAGGCGAAAACCTATGCGACCCCACCCACAGCCTCACACTTTGTGCTTTCCAGGGCAGAGGAAGGGGTAGGAAATTTTGCTGTAGCAGGTGCCAGACTGAGCCCGCTGGCATCATATGATGACATCAGGGCTGACTCCGTATCCATTTTATCCTCAAAACAACTCGTGAGGTACATAGCTGCCAAGTTCCGGCCTGAGAAATAAGGGACTGGACCAGAAGTAGCAGGCCGTATGTAGCGCTGCCGCCATTTTGGAACTGGGCGGAGCATACTCAGAAGCAACTTTTGATGCTGCTCTGCCCTGTTCCAAAATGGCCGCCGCACCAGAAGTCACGCTGCAGCCATTTTGGAACTGGGCAAAGCAGCATCAAAAGTAGCTTCTGAGCATGCTCCGCCCAGTTCCAAAATGGCCGCCGCTCCAGAATAAACCGGGAAAAAACAAAAAAATCCATTTTTTCGGCTGGGGACAGCTGGAAAAACGGGGGTTTCCCGGGGAATACGGGAGACTTGGCAGCTATGGAGGTAGAGTTAATGTGGGATTAGAACAGGCATGTCAAACCTGCGGCCCTCCAGATGTTTTGGCCTACAACTCCCATGATCCCTAGCTAGCAGGACCAGTGGTTGGGGAAGATGGGAATTGTAGTCCAAAACATCTGGAGGGCCGCAGGTTTGACATGCCTGGATTAGAACACCAAAGTCTCCATCTAAGGTCAACGTAATATCCAGCCCGCTGCATTGGCTCTCAAGAACATTTGGTTAGCAGACATAAAAAGAGATTTGTGTTCCCTGGGTATATTTACATCTGTTATGCCTAAAAGAAAAGCTTCTGGGGTCAAACGTCTTTTTAAGCATTCCCCCCACCTCATCTCTTTTTTGCATATGCAACTACAGCTGCAGGAGTACTCAGAGATGGAGGGAAGATGCAATGCCAACAGAGGGAGAATGGCAAAGTTAATATACAGAAATGGCTGACAAACAGAATAAGAGAGCAGGGTTGTTGTTGTTTTTAAAAAACTATTTGAGGAAGATTGGAAATGTTTTATGGAATATTTAGAAACATGTGGTAAACATATGAAGAAGTTAACAGTAATAGAATAAATTCAGCAGTAAAAATTTTTTTGATACAAAGATGAAGAAAATAAGATACAGGGAGAATTTAGAATATGTAGTGGAAAAGAAAATACTGGAAGGGCGGAAGGGGAGACAATATTAATTATGTATTTCTTTTATTTGAAATGTTATGGTTTCATCTGTAAAATGAAAATGGGGGGATGACGACTTTTGCTTAGCTTTCTGACCAAAATATGAAAAACTCATGGTAATTAGTTGAATAATGTTTTTGTTCTCGGGTTGTCAAAACTAAAGCAACATGACAACCTGCATTTGATCATGTTTTTTTTTTTAATGAAATAGACAATGCTTTGAATATCCATATTTAGTGTGTTCATTACTCCCTTGCAGATATATATGCAAATTCTGCTTCCTATTTTTAAAAAATGAAATCGTATACTAAGTCCTCAGGCCATTGCCTTGTTAATGAATCTTTCTCACCACCTTCTGTGCTAAATACTCAGTGTCAATGGGCTTCCTTTATAACTGTGCTGCAGACTCAAGATGTGCTTAAATGTTATGTAGATGTTTGTGCAAATCTTAATTCCGTTGTTTGTTTTTTAAGCGGATTTAGCACCAAGCAATTGGATTGGGACAACAATTGTCTCAACTAGAAGGTAATTTGCCTGGTCGATTGAGTGTCCAACCTGAAGTAGATTAAAAAGGAGATAGAGTCGTAATTGTGAAGGATCGATTTGAAAAGCTGCAGGTATCGTCAAAGGTCACTATTGATCAAAACCTGTCAACCCTGTTAAAGGGTTTGTTTGACATGAGACGTTTGAAGCTCACCAAAGGTGAACTGCAAAGGTTAGAGGAGTAAATCATTTAATTTCCCCAAATTATTAATTGCTACTATTGATTATTGAAATGAGCAACCCAAGGAGGTATATTTTATAATTGCACGAAAATAACATAAATGGCCTTGAGCTGTTCTTGGTAAACCTAAGGCTGAGGAAAAAAACACTGGAGTGAAACTTCATGCAGCAGTGCTGCTCTCTGAGGAGCAGGATGGGGTGGGGTGGGGAGCAATTAATACTGCCATGCTCAGCAATGCATTTCCAAAGCTTTGTTAAGGTGCAAACTAGGATATGGGAGGGGCAGAGATTAAAGAGTTCAGGAAAGCTAACAGCAAAGAGACAGGAAGAGGGATGGTTTTAGGGAGACTCAGGGAGGGCCGGTGAGTCCATTTAGGCCAACTAGGCAACCGCCTAGGGTGCCAAAATGGAGGGGGCGCTGGCCAGCCAGCCTGCCCGCCACCTGCCACACTGCTTGGGGGCTGCCTCCTCCACGCCCTCAACTGTTGAACAGATTTAGGCTGCTCTATGGAGGCGCGTCGGGAGCCCCAACCTGGGGCCGCCTCGCCCGCCTTTCAGCTGTTCGGCGGAGGCTGCCCCGCCCCCAGGCTCCCGCTCCCCACGCAAAGCTCCAGAGGCACGCTGGGAGCGCGAGCCTGGGGCTGCCTCCTCTGTTCCCTCAGCTGTTGAGCGGCTTCAGGCCGCTCTCCCGGGGCACACGGGGAGCGTAAGCCAGTGCAAGAGATCCTCTCGCTTTTTTGGCAAATGTGGCTCGAGTCGACCTGCTTGCAGCCGCGTTGCACGATCTGTTCCAGGCTGCGCTGCAGAGGCAGATCCCCTCTAGATGCTGCGCGAGCCGTGGTGCCACCACGTTAGTTGTCTCGGGACGGGAACGGTGCAGGGTTTCTTTCACCGCCTTTGCTCGGCCATCAACGGCAGAGCCCTTAGCCACCGTGAGCAAGAGGCCGCTCCTCCTCTCTCTTGCTGGGCTGGGCTCGGTGGGAGAACAAGAAGCCTCCCTTCCCATAGCTGGGTCCACCACATCGGAGAGAAGAGGATGGCTCTTGTTTATGCCTAAGCACCCAGCCTACCGCGACGGAAAGCCAGTGGAGCGAGTGCACAGGCGCTCCCTTCCAGTGATCTCTGTGCTCCAGTTGCGCGAAGGGCAGCCCGCAGAAAAGTGGCAACATTTAAACCTCCACCCAACGCTCTGATCTGCGCTGCTTTGGAGGATTGCGCAGAGCCTAACGTGCCTGTGTGGCAGCTGGGGTTAGGAGAGCTGGGCTGGAGAAACAGCGGTGCCAGCCGGGCCCTGGTGGGATGTGGGAAAGCGGGTTGCGCACGTTGGAGAGCGTTGTGGGGAAGGATACCCACAGTGGGGAGAGCACAGGGGTTCTGTTGACCCCGTGCAGAGTGTGTGGATTGGGGCCTCTGCTCCGCTCGCAAGAAGCGTACAGATTTGCATTTCTCTGGGAAATGGGGGGGGGCAGAAGGTGATCTCGCCTAGGGCGCAAAAAAACCTAGCACCGGCCCTGGACTCAGGGCAGAGCAAGGCACACAAACAGCACCAGATGTGCATGGGTCTAAGACAAGCACCCTCAAACTCAGCCTTCCAGCTGTTTTGGGACTACAATTGCCATCATCCCTGACCACTGGTCCTGTTAGCTACGGATGATGGGAGTTGTAGTCCCAAAACAGCTGGAGGGGAGGGCCGAGTTTGGGGATGCTTGGTCTAAGACAGGAGTAAGGAACCTCAGGCCCTGGCGCCCCGTGCCACCCAGCCTACCCCTAGAGCCGGCCCTGCAAGGTGCGCTTTCCCTAATGAGGCCTCCTGCTGCCGGTGCCCTTCCACCGTTCGGATTCTGTTCTTAGACCAAGGTAAAGTTCTCAAACTGGGACACTATTTCCAGTTTTGCAGAGTTTGTAAACCAAATCATTCTTAAACCGGACTGTTCTTAAACCGAGGTACCACTGTACTAGACAAAATAAAAATAACACTAAAGCAACATAGGCCTGGCTTTCAGTCTTACAATCTGGACACAATGGACACAATACAAAGGGGGGAGGGGAGGGCATGGGGAAGATGAAAATAAGGAAATCCAGGGATTAAAACTTTACAGATGGAATGGGCATTGGTGGTGACAGTCCTGGGAGAGGAGGAGCCAAAGGGCAGCAGGACCAAGTCAAGGAAAGGAACTGGCTATCTCAGTTCTCCTCCTTCTGTAGTCCATTGAATCAGCTGCTGCTTGATGACAGGTCTACTGGGAGAACTTTTGGAGGCTATTATAGGAGAAAGGATGCCAGACAACATAGGCCTGTAGGGTGATGCAGCAGGCGGGATTTTCTGATATTTTTAGAGGAGAAGCCAAAAGAGCTGACGTTGTGTTCTTGTGCTCCTCCCTTTCAGTGGGGTTTGCACAGGAGAACTTCCCACTCCTTCTAATCCACAGTAGACACTTTTAAAACCATAGCTACTTCTGCCCTTGATTAATCTACTATTAATTCCCAGTTTACATGTGTTTGACTTTTTTTTCCATTTCTTGCTGCATGTCACAGTTGAAGGATTTAAGTTCTTTAGACCTATGGTTGTATGTCATCTGCCTGCACACACATATATGTTCCTCTCTTTTAGTAGGCTCCGGTGTGCATGCCGGGAGAGATCAGAGCGGTTTTGGCCTGTGGCAGCTGCAGACTCTTAATTTTGGCAGGCGTTCCATCATGGATAGTTGTCTAATAGGAACTTGTTTGGGGAAATCAAGTTGAGCATCATAATGGCTATAGGCGAGAGAATGAGCTGAGTCATAAAAGCACAGAACAGAATGAGATGTTCCACCGGAACATGAAACCCCTTTCTCTCCCTTAACAATCGAGCATTCTTTCCCTTTCAAAAGTAATTTGAACGAGGAGGTCTGGCCATTTGGGTTTTCTTCTCCAAGATTATACGACCGCATGGTTGAGGAAAAAAAGCTGCTGTGTGGCTTAGCAGAACAACCCTCTTTCAGAGATACTGCTTTTTTTTTACTGGGGTCAGAATGCAACGCTGCCCCCAAATCCTTTGTGTCAATGGCTGCAGAGTGGAAGGATGTAAGATTGCTGCCTTTTTGCCAGTGTTCACTGGCGAGGAGCAATGTTGCTGTTTGGCGGCTGTGCCACAGCGAAGGTCCCCCGCTGCTCCTGGGTTGGTAGAAATCTGCTGGTGGTGGTAAGATGGAGGTATGGTGGTAGTGGTTTGGATCCAAAGCTTCACAGATCCTCTGCGGGTCCTGATTCTTGGGCCCCTCAGGTAGGTGAGGTTGGCTCTGGTGCAGGAGATAAGATAGTCCATTCACTCCTGCACCCTTTGCCCTGGTCAGTGGGAACCAGCAGGACTAGCAATGTGGATCTGCCGTTTTGCTACTCTTCAATTCCTTCCACACAGGGTAAATGAGCAAACGGATGCAAGCATTCCCTGTTTTGCAGCCCTTAAAGAATTATTTGGGAGAAAGAAACTTCTTTAGGTCTGTCTCCCCTAGGATAAGAAGGTAAAACATTTTTTTAAAAAAATTAATAAATAAAGCAAAACTGACTTTCTCGGTAATGTTTTAAATAATCCTTTCTTTGGGGGTAGTGGCATCAACTCTCTCAAAACCTTGTCAGTTTAAGAATTCTGTGATTGTTTGGTTTGGATGAAAAATGCTAAGACGTAAATATCTCTAAGGAAATATAACCACTTCCACCTGCTGGTTTCAAACAACATTTATGTACGAGAGGCCCCAAATCCGCTCGCTTACTGGGTTAGCATTCTAAATTGCATGGGGGGGGGAGAAATGGGCACCCCCTCCCCTTTCCCAAGCAAATTTGTGCGAGAGGCACTCCTCACCCCACGCAGAGTCCTTTATACCCCCATTTGCATGGCCTTCTCCCCTTCTTCAGCCCTCAAGCGTTATAGAAATATGATGCATTATTATTGAAACCTTCAAAGGAATCGCCGGCTGTGTGTGATTTGTGTGCCTGCATAGCCCACCAGGGCCTGGTGTCTGCTTATTTTGCTAGGAAGGAATCCGCCATGCTTCTGAACTCGGAATGAAAGGAGAATGGCATGAAAGATAAGAGGTTAGTTGTGTTCAGTGCTGAGAAAACATGCTAAAATCCATGCTGGCCTATGAATCTCATTGGAGGGTCACATATACATGGGGCGCCATTTCACATTTTTGGGAGGGGATCAGCAAATTCAGAGTGATCTAAAGGCTCATTTGGAATCTACAGAGAGTTTACATCAAGCCCATCACCCTCTGAGTCAGGCTGCCCTCCCTCTTTATTTTCCTAACAACTTAATCAAGATGCTGATGCTCATTTCAGAATGTTTTGTTTAAGCTTGTGAAAAACATGCTTTATCTGAAAGGGAAAGCTCATGAATAATAACACTGGAAAGTTCAAAACGGCAGCTGGCAAGCACCTTGCTGATTACCACAAAATGTCACTAGGCTGGGAGCGTATTTAATCTGCACATAACTCACATGTTTGGGTCCATAAGGGTCTGGTGGATTCTGTTTCAGTGTATCTGACGAAGTGTGCATGCACACAAAAGCTTATACCAAAATAAAAAACTTAGTTGGTCTTTAAGGTGCTACTGAAGGAATTTTTTTATTATGTTTGGGTCCCTCTGCCTTTCTGCTGTTTGACATGATCTCGCCTAAACTGCCTATACCTTTGACATGGTGGATTTGGCCATACAGCTGCAAATAAAACGTTTCAAATGTGTTGCAAGCTGCAATATACAACTGTGACACTACCAGTGAGTTATGCCAAATTCAATGTATTTTTACAAACATGTTTGTTTGTTTTTTAAAAAAGCAATTTAAAAATATGTGTGTAGATTCCCCCTGTGACTCGGATGGAAGGTGGGTAGGTGGGGAAGCTTGAGCTCCACCTCAACACAGGAAAAAAGCCTTGAGCATCTTTGCTGTGTACCTTTAAGAGCTGAGTAACAGAGGGATTTTGAGCAGGTGCATCTACATTGGGTCTCCCTAACTGGAGAGAGAGGGAGAAAAGCATGAGAGCATTCGGTCACTACCTCTTAAGAAGCATCCAAATCCATAGCGAACAGACGGTTTTCCAAAATATATAGGTTTTTATTAAAGATTTCCGTGCTTTATAACAGTATGTGCAATCTCTCTCTCTCTTATTCCCCCCCAAATGTAACATTCTTTACAAATTGGTTTCATTTGTCGAGACTTTAGGAAGAAAAGGGGGAAAGAGGTGGAAGGGGGGAGATGAGTGGGGTTGGGGTTGGCTGGCGGTTTCTATTTTACTTAATATATGTGGGGTTTTGTGTCAGCGTTGCTTGTGCAGGTTCTCTGCTGTTCACTTGTGTTCCTTTGGTGGTGAGAGAGGTTGGGGTTGGCCTAGGGTGTGGCTGTTCATTTGTGATTGGCTGTGGTGGTCTTTGTTTTCTTGTGTGAGTGGGGTGGCTGGGTGTTTTGGGTCAGGTTAGCCCTATTGATCTGTATGCTGTTGGTGGATTTTTGTCATTGTCATGTTGGGCTGTGTATGTGATAAAGGGGAGCCATACCGGGGCGAAGGCGTCTTCTTCTATTTGTCCCCATGTCAGTTTCAGTTTGTTGGTTAGTTTTTCTAATAAGGCTGTTTCCCATACTATCTGATACCATTGGTCCATGCTTACTCCTGACAGGTCTCTCCAGTGTCTGGTTATGATGTTTCTGGCAGCTGAAAGTAGGTGTGTTATGAGTTTTTTTGTGGTGTAAGTGGGCATTATTGTCCTGGAAGATGTTTAGTAGGGCCAATTCTGGGGTGATTTCTAATACTTGCTTGGTTATTTTACATATTTCTCATATGGCTGTTGTCCAGAATAGTTGGAATTTGGGGCACTCCCACCACATGTGGAGGTTTGTGCCTGTGAAGGTGCACTCTCTCCAGCATTTTGGTGAGGTTCCTGGGCTTATTAGCGCTAGTTTGCTTGGTGTTAGGTACCACCTGTAGGTGAGTTTCAAAATATATAGTTAATGTGGTGGGCATGAGATGCTGAGAGATGTGTGGGGTGCCTAAGGCCATCTAGTAGCTAGGATAGCTCAGTCAGCAGAGCATGAGACTCTTGATCTCAGAGTCATAGGTCCGAGTCCCACGTTGGGCAAAAAGATTCCTGCATTACAGGGGTGACCCTCATGGTAATTTCCAATTTTATTTTATTTTTTGCCGATTTTCTTTTTAAAAAATTGCTTTTCATTTTTAAAATCAAATTAATTCAAATTCAATATGAATTTAAAAATTGACTTCCCACCCCACTTTGATGATGTTTCTCTTCCCTCCCATACTCACTGCTCAATTTAACATTCGTTTCCTAATTCCACTTCAATACTTAAAATATTTTAACATTTAATCATTATCCCACCCCACCCCCTCTTCATTTCCAATTGGCTATACATATTTCAATTCCTGCTTAGACTTTCATTGGCCCTTTCTAATTCTACAGTACTATGGTTCTGTTTCGCAGGTGAGATTTCAACCAGAGACGGCTTTACTGCGTAGAAAACAAAATAATATTAAACAAAGAAGTAAACAACCTCTTTATTGGCTAATACTTTCTTAAGAGCAGGAGTAGGATAAAGAGAAGGCAACATTCCAATAGGATGCCTTCTTTGTTAATGCTTGGAATGTATTTCTCCTATACAAAGGCTTTTGGGGAAGGGCACTATTTTTTATTTTTTTTAATAAAAAAAAATCCTAGGAAAAACTACACAATACACCCTCAATGTTCTGTGTTGTGCTCCAGATAATGAACCATATTCTTTCTCGTGTCAGTCAAATGTATTAGACCTGGATTGCTCTGAACCACAGAGTAGTGAGACTTTTTCCTCTTGTCCAACATCTGCATTTCTTAAGCAGAAATATCCAGCACATGCCAATTCCAGCCCCTCTAAATAAATCCCTCTAAATAAATTCTTATCTTGCAAAGCCGCTTCTGCTGTTCACTTTTCATCAGCTTGCAATGACAACCAGACCTCTAGAGCGAGATATTTTATTTGCATCTCCCCCTTTGGAAGTATTACTATTGAAGTTAAAGCGCCACAAAGCCTTCAGAGAGCACGGTTTTCTCCCAAGGTGGACAGTTACTGTCTAACATGAAAGTCGGGCCTCAGTTTTGGTTCAGGCCAAATGTACGTTTTATGTCTGAAAAGTAAAGCCCAGATTAAATGTTTCATGTGTCTGAGTAAAGTGCAGCACGAGGAAAACAAATAATATTAAATAGACCGGCAAGCTAGGATGAGCAAAATGTTGCAACGGTGTGTTTTCTGGAAGGTCTAATTATCCTGGAAGCAATCTGTGCCAGCATGTCTTTACAACGCTGCCCGAGACAGCAAAAAGAATGGAAGAACAGAAAAGAAGCTCATGGAGGGTGGGAGCTGCTTGGGGAAGAGAATCACCCCAAAACTGAGACTGCTCCAGCAGCCGCCAGGATAATATAAGCTAGCAAATGGAAGAGTGAAGCGATACCCCTGAAAGAAGGATGGTTATACAAACTAACTGAATTCACAGAAATGGCAAAGCTACCATAACTGCATATATAAGAAGGCAGGCAAACTAAACATTTAGGTCCAAATGACAATGTTTTGAAGACTATATGAATAAACACTGTTCAAAACAGAACTCGTTGATATGCTTTAGATTAAGGGAGTAAAGTGGAAGGAAAAAAACCAATTAGGATGCAATAAGGAGATTAAAATTCAATAACATTAAGATTGCTGTCACAGTCCGGTCGGCGGGCGGTTGAAGCCCTGGCTGAGGACGTCAGGACCAGAGGCAAGATGGTGGTGAAGAAGCAGGAACAGGTGCAGGAACAGGTGAGGGTCCAGCAGCAGGCAGTCGCAGGGTCAAGGAGCAAGGCAGAGGCGAAGGTCTGGGAGTCAAGGAGCAAGGCGTCGGCAAGGCAAAGGTCCAAGGGTCGAGGAGCAAGGCATCAGCAAGGCGAAGGTCCAAGGAGCAAGAGGCCAGATGCAACCAGGCAGGGATAGCATTAAAAGTTAAGGAACTCGAGGTGTGGTGGAGGAGAGTGATAGGGTGGGGTGATGGGAATTCACTGGGGGGGGGAGAGGATATAGGTTTATATACGTTTATGTCAATGTGTTATTTTCTTTTGTATTGGAAGGGTACCTTACCCCTTTCTTTTATGTAGTATGAAAATTTGATGATAAATTAAAAATGAAAACAAAAAATAAAACTGAGACTGGACTCTACAGTAAGTTAACTGAATGAAAGCTTCCCACCCTGTTCTCCGTCTGTCATGTATGAGCTGGTTTAGATGCCTGCAGTGCAGGGGGTCAGACCAGAGAACCGTCAGGGCCGTCTTAAGCATATATGGTGCCATGGCG
Organism: Zootoca vivipara; assembly: GCF_963506605.1. Taxonomy (NCBI): domain Eukaryota; kingdom Metazoa; phylum Chordata; class Lepidosauria; order Squamata; family Lacertidae; genus Zootoca; species Zootoca vivipara. The sequence continues at coordinate 118,667,979 of NC_083276.1, read as the reverse complement.
CCGTGGTGCGATGATCCCTCCGGCGCCCCCACCCCGTTTCTCAGCACGGCGGGCACAGCGCAGCACACCCCTGGCAGCCCGGTGCCCTGCACCACCCAGCCTGGCCCTAGGGCCGGCCCTGAGGACCGTCATGGTCCCTTCCAACTCTACAATTCAATGCTTCTATGATTCCCTCAGTAGCCCTTGCACCCCATACCTGCATTTTGCAGGAAGGGGTGCAGCTGGTTGCACTTTGGAGAACTTGGGGAGAAGCTTTCCCTCCCAAAAACGTCTTTAAGCTGATGAAATCAGGCCAATGGGATCCATTTTCTTTCTTGTAGAACAGGGTTAGGTATTCTGTTTCTTTGTTTGTTTATTTTTGCATGTTTGAGGAGCAGTATATTGGACATGGGTGGCGTTGTGGTCTAAACCACTGAGCCTAGGGCTTGCCAATCAGGCTTGCTAGGACTGATGGGAGTTATAGTTCAGCAACATCAGGAGGGCCAAAGGTTCCCCAGGCCTGATTTGCAGCACAGCTGGCTTCTCAGGAAAAGATGTATGTTTACATGCCTATTGAAGCCAACTTGGCGTTCCAGGAGCATCACTCGGCAAAGCCTTTGATAAAAATACAACACACACACACACACACACACACACACACACACAGAGATGATCTTGCTTTGACCACATCCAAGAACGAGCTATAAACGAGTAGCCATTTCAGAATATTTGTAGCAAGATCTGACGTCTTTCGCTCGCTGCAGTAGTAGATGGCATCTAGCAGCTGAGCGGTTACAATTCCATCATCCCAATGAAGCTTGACACGGCAAAGCAGCACAGCTGGAATGCTGTGCAAGAGTATTTATCTCAATGTCAACATTGGACAGGAAGATTACATCAATGTGCGTCAATCCAGACATGCAGGGCCTCCAGGAGGCAGTCCCTTTACCCAAAGAGCTGGAGATGAGCGTGCTCACATTTGCAGTCATGTATTATTCCACAAGTAATCTAAAAAAAAACTTTCATACAAAGGACTAGAAGAAAGGAGGTAAACCTCACTAAAGTTAGGAGGCACCCAATTTAATTTTTTTATCATAGAATTGTAGGGAAGGGACCCAGAGAGTCATCTAGTTCATCCCCCTGCAATGCGGGAATCTCAACCTGCGGTCTCCCATCCAATTTGAAACCATACTGGACCCTGCTTACCTTTGAAGAAGAAGAAGAGTTTGGATTTGATATCCCGCTTTATCACTACCCTAAGGAGTCTCAAAGCGGCTAACAATCTCCTTTTCCTTCCTTCCCACCACAAACACTCTGTGAGGTGAGTGAGGCTGAGAGACTTCAGAGAAGTGTGACTAGCCCAAGGTCACCCAGCAGCTGCATGTGGAGGAGCGGGGAATCGAACCCAGTTCACCAGATTACAAATCCACCACTCTTAACCACTACACCACACTGGCTTTGTAAATGTGCTAGCGGTTTTATTTTACTTATGCATTGTGGTCAATATAAATTAATGAGCTTTTTTTTATAAAAAAATTTTTTATCTACAATAACATCGCTTCACCTAAATAAAATATATTGCAAAGCTGTGAAAGGTTCAGAAATGTCAACCAAAATGATTAAGGAGGTGGAAACTTCCCAGAGGAGGAAAGGCTGTGGCATTTGGGTGAGGAAGAGGAGACATGATAGAGGTGTCTTAAGATTGTGCATGGTGTGGGGAAAGAAAATCTCAGCTCCCTCTCCTCAAACCAGAACTCAGGAACATCTGATGAAGCTGAATGGAGTACGAATAAGGGCAGGGAAAATAAAATACTTCTACAGACAATGTATAGGTATAATATGGGCTTCGTTTCCTCATGAAGTAGCAGTGGCAACCAACTTGGATGGCTTCAAAAGATGAGAAAAATTATTGGAGGATCAGCTATCAATGGGATGTGGGTGGTGCTGTGGTCCAAACCACTGAGCCTCTTGGGCTTGCCAATCAGAAGGTCAACGGTTCGAATCCCCGCGACGGGGTGAGCTCCTGTTGCTCTGTCCCAGTTCCTGCCAACTTAGCAGTTTGAAAGCACGCCAGTGCAAGTAGATAAATAGGTACCGCTCTGGTGGGAAGGTAAATGGAATTTCTGGTTTCTGTCATAGTATTCTGTTGCGCCAAAAGTGGTTAAGTCATGCTGACCACATGACCCGGAAAGTGAGATAGTCACCTTTAACTGGACTTACAGTAACCACCCAGGGGTCCTTTACCTTTTACCTTTGCTTCCGTATCGACTACCAGTGTAGTATCTACTACCATAGAAATGAAATGATGTAACTTGTCCCTGACCACCACCCTGTAGTATAAAATGCAGAAATAAATCCATTTGTACCAGTCCTTCCCCTGCCCCTTTTAAGTCTGTGGGCTGATGTGAAGCTGAAAACTACATGGCTTTTACTCTTGTGTTCCCTGATGTGTTGCGTGAGCTTGGCACTTTCTCATTTGCGAAATCTTCCATTACTATGACTTGTCAAAGGAAAAACCGTAAGATAAAAAGAGAGAGAAATTGAAGTCAAAGGTATCAGCCCATTCAAATGTCTATTAAAGTCTTTCTCTGTGTGTGGTGCAGCATCAAATGTGCCAGAGAAGTGGCGTTAAACTGTTTTATGCATTTGAGTTGACTGTAGAAAAAAATTCTAAAGAACAGGGAACATAAGAAATTGCACAGGCAATTATTCACAGCAAATCACAGACCAAAGTGTAAAGTTTCTTTATTAAATTTTAAAATGGCCGTACTCAAAGCTATGTAAGCTCTTGTCAACATACGGGGGTTTAATTTATTTCACTTTTGATTTTCATTAAGAGTATGTCCTGGAAAGCAATTGTCACTGCACAAACAACAGATTGTGGGTTTATTAATTTGCTCAGGGGAAAAAAAAATACCCTCACAAACACAGGGAAGAAGCAAAACATTTCTACAGAGAAGGGTAACATGTGGTGGTACTTGGATGAGAATCGCTTCCAACAAAGCCAATTGCCTCTAAAGGAATTCAGAACCAGCAACTGTTTTTTGAAGGCGGTAGTGGATTAAGAAAACATAGGACAATTAGTGATGGGCAAAGTCCCCTTGGTGCAATTTGAACTTGGCAAAGCAAAATTATTATTGTTATGATGGAGGGGTGAATTAGAAAATGGCTTGTTTCACCCCTGCCGCAGACCCGATTCTAAATGCAGATAATATAATTGAGAGAATAACCAGTTTTAACCACCTCTTGCACGACCCCCCTGCCAGCTTCCTCCTCTTCTTCCCCCCTTCCCTTCCATTCCCCTCTTGCGTGACTTGGTGAGAAGCTGTGATGGCTTCTGGGTTTTCATGACGGTCGCAGCATTTTGGCGGCGGTCAGAGACTATGGTGTCTGCCATTTCTGTTCTACAAACTCAGTTCTTTAGGGTTCCTATGTTTCCATGCTGCCCACTTGGGACAATGCTGTGGCACCATTTTAGCTGTGTGAGCGTGACAGAGAGACCAGGTTAGATTGAAATTCAAGCTGCAGAAGAATCCAGAAGAGCAGTGGGCTTCAAAGAGTAACAGAGGTGGCTAAAATGCACAGAGGCAATAAAGAGTTGAAGTCTCATTTGCTGCTCCTATTTTTTAAAGTTATTTTCCATGTTTGATTGCGATGTATTTCTACTTATTAAAGTGAGCCGCCCTGGGAGTGCTTGTGTACCATTAATACAAAGTCCGTCCCACGAAATTTATGAAAAGCAAGGTTAAAGCCAGAAGAACAAGCACTGTCTGAGAACAAATCAGAACTCTCGCTTCCTGTGCTTTGCAGACAGTAGTCTGCAAATGAAACCTTTTCTCGGACATTTTTTTTTTGGTGGGGGGTGCATATTGATTTAGCAAGAAAAGGCATATTTGAAGAAGCTTTGGAACCCTTACTTCCCGAGATCAAAAATATATTGCAGCATGCAGAAAAGAGATTTGTTACTAAGCAGTGGAAATGTTGATCTGTCTGCCATTAGACATTCGAGAGACATCTGAGAGCTTTTCATGTCACAGGCTTAGCTCTGAAGCCACTCATCTGGCGACGCTACTTGAGTCGAGTGATCTGTGCCGACAGAAAGAAATTGGACATGATAAGACTCTGTGATAGTTAAACCAATCACTCCTACAGAGATCTGAAACAGCACTACATTTGGAGATCTGCACGGCACCACCTCTCTAACGTTTAGTAACATTATCAACATTATTTTAGCATCCTTCAAAATTCCAAACCAGTTTCTGACCACAGTTGGCTAAGCAGACTAAGTTCTGAGTCAAATGATCATTTGTTCTTATTTTCTACGTTCTATTCTTTAGCCAATTACTGAGCCTTAAGAAGGCCTTTCCTCTTATCCCACGAGTGCTTGGTTTATTTTCTCAGGGTCCTTTGCTTTTCATTAACATGCTAGTGTGGGTATGCTAATAGAGTTAAGGTTAATTAGTATTAATTCAGGTCTTAATATTCAATTAACCATTACATTCGTTTCAGAGAAAACAATTTTAAATTTGAGATATTAATTTTTAAGACACCAGCAGTTGGGTATATTTTAGAAGCAGCTATTTTAAAACTGTTTGCCATGTGATGCTACCGTATATTTCCCATGTTTCCCTTGGGCTTTTCTTTTTAAATGCAAACATTTATGGATAAATGACAGTCTCCTTCAGATGAGCAAATTATATTATAGTGCTAGGGGCTGAACATGTTACTGACCAACCATGTTTTTCAAAATATAGTCCTGTCCCCCACAAGGTCTGAGGGACAGTGGACCAGCCCCCTGCTGAAAAATTTGCTGACCCCTGGTCTTGTTTCTTTCACACAGAGAAGCTTCCAGAACCCTCTTGAATTAATTAGAATAGGAAAGATCTCTACACATCAGATAAATACTTTTCTGCACTAAGAAATGCAAACTGACATGCACATGTGTGAAAAGGAAAGAAAACTGCAAAGGTTAAATGGCAATGGAATGCAAAAAAGTACAATTTGTGACTGTTCAAAATAATTGAAAATGTATGTTTCTTTACAACAGCAGTAATTACTAAAAAATACAGTCAGCAATGCTGAGAAAAGTAACATTTGCAATGGCACAGGAAATTATTGCTCTATTCAAATCCAAATGGACAGAACTGAACTTTTGGTAAGTTGCAAAGAGCAGCTTTGTTTCTCTTTGAAATTCCTTTGTTTCGGTATGGCCACCTTAATCTTAGTAACAGGCTTACCTGGTAGGTTGGACTGCTATCCCATTGGTTTCAGAATATTGCTGTTTCTGGTGTCGTATTTGTGTGCTTTTATTCTTTCCCATAGGGACTGGCCAGTTCGCCCTTTGTCAAATACAGGAGAGCATTGTTAGCAGATGATAGCACATATTGCTCTGAAATATGAATCCTATATAATAAAGTCCAAGTTGTCCCTGCGTCCAAGTTGTCCCGTGTGTCCCTGGGGTACTGCGCATGTACCCGAGAGACACAGGGATTGGACGGAGAGACAGGACGCACACACGCGCACGCTCTCCCCCCCCCACCTACCATTTCCCTGCGGCTGCCAACCGCCGCTCCTGGCTGGACTGAGCGTTGGCGGCGGCGGGGGGGGGGAGCGCGCACGTGTGTGCGTCCAGCAAGGACAGGTCCCGGCAGCGGCGGACCAAGAGGGCAGCATCGGGCTCCGGGGCCTTCCTCAAGCCCCTCAGGTGTGGGGATCCAAGGAAGGAAAGGCGGCCTCCTGTCCACTCCGGGCCCTTCCCTGAGCGCTACCCAGCCGGCGGGAGTCCGAGGCGAGGCAGCCTCCGCTTCTTCTCCCCGCACCTGGGCAGGTCCTTGACGAGGGCCTGCAGCTCGGAGAGGAGCTGGTAGTGGCGCTCCTGCTGACGGGCCAGCCGGTCGCCCCCGCCGAAGCCTCCCAGTCCTCCGGCTCCTGCTGCTGTGGCTCCGGCGGCCAGACTTTCCCCCGTCGTCGTCGTAGGTGAAGCCTGCGCCGAAGCGCACCATGGCTGAGGGAGGCGGCTAGGCCCAGGCGCCGGACTCCGCCTCCCCTCGCGCGCTTTCCCTCCGTGAGGGGCCTGCCCTTCAAGGCCAGGCGCTGCTTGCCGTGCCCGCCCCCTGTGCCTCTGGGCGTGAGCAGAGGGCTGTCCCTCTCTCCTCCGCCGAAGCGGAGGGCGAAGGGCGGGCTGCCAGGCGCCCACAAAGGCAGGGTTAGGTGAGACCGTGTGTGTGTGAGGGGACGGCGGCAGGAGGGCTTGGCCGGCGCTGGGGAAAGGAAGGGGGGGAAGCCTTTGTGTAGTGAGGGGAAGAATAGGGGGCTCTCTCCTTCGCCACCCTCCCCTCAAATCAGCCCCCTCTTCCCTTTGTCTCGCCTCCCTACCCCCTTTTCCCAGAGGCGGGAGCGGTGCTCGCTCCGGAACTCATTGTCGGGCAGCAACGCCTCTGAGCGTGTGCAGAGTGGCCACACTTTTCTAGCGCTCGTTTTCTAAACGGGCTGAATGGCACTAGTAGGTGAATAAACCTTTGATCCTGTGGGTGACATTATAAAGTCCCGTCTGCTACAGAGTTTATGGGGGGACAGTGGCGTCTGATTGTCTTCGATAATTCCGTAACAAATCTAGATAAACTCACCGTTTTTGACTTGCCACATTCCAGTAGACAATATAAGCATTTGAAAGGTTCCTCCCCATCCCTTTATCCGTATGCCAAAATTAAGAGAAGCTGAAAACTGCTAAATTTCTGCACGACAGCTTGCTATTAAGTTACAAGAGCAGAGCAAGTAAAATAGTTGGCAATTCTACAGCTCAGTCATATGAACATATGGAAAGGATTCATGCAGACTAGACTTCGCCCCCTAATAATATGAAGAGCTTAGATGAAGTGTTCACGTCTGATCCAAGACTTTGTGCCAAATTTATATCATCAGCCTTTTCATGCTAACGTTGAACAGAACAGATAAACAGACAGATTCAGGAAAAAAAGACCTCAATAAAAGGGTACAGTTCAGCTCCTGCCGAAATCAGTGGTCACACTCCATAGAATTTAATAGAGTTGGATTATGTTCTCAATACATGACATAGGTTCTTTGTTTTAAAGCATTTTAACCCCACCCTTCAGCTGATAAGGCTCCCAGGATGGCTTATGTAAGATCCACAACAACCAAAACAGATGCCTCCCACATGCTTGTAAACTTGAAGAAGGGAGAAGACAAGTTTTTACCATTACCAAATTCTTATAACAGACCTTCAGAGTGTTCCTATTTTCCAGGGACGACTCAGATTTAGAGAAGCCATCCCAGTTTCTGATTTGATCCTGGAATGTCCCACTTTTTCTTAGGACATCCCTATTTTCATTGGAGAAATGTTGGAAGGTATGGAGTTATTCGACTACCGAGCTATCTGAAGGCAATCCTGTATAGGGAAGGGGGGTTTTTTGTTTTTGTTTTAAAAAGTTTACTGTTTTATTATGTTTTTATATATGTTGGAAGCTGCCCAGAATGGCTGGGGCAACCCAGTAAGATGTGTGGAGTACAAATAGCAAAATTATCATTATGGAGTGGGACGTCCCTCTTTTCACTGGAGAAAGGTTGGAGGGTATGTTATAACAACCAACTTGAATGGAAACTGCATGGGCAGCAAATGACCCAATGGTGTAGGTCTCTTAGCATGTCTTCCTAAGCAACTACTCTATTCCAAACTTAAAAGTGGAAAGCATAATGCTGGTGGTCAACAAAAAGAGGTTTAAAGACTCTCTCAAGGCAAATCTTAAAAAATGTAGTATAAACACTGACAACTGTGAAACACTGACCTGTGAGCGCTCCAATTAGAGAACAGCCTTTACCAAAAGTGTCATAGGCTTTGAAGACACTCGAACTCAGAACGCAAGGGAGAAACGTGCTAAGAGGAAGGCACGCTTGGCAAACCCTCACTGTGATCAACTCCTGCCTGGAAACCTATGTCCCCATTGTGGAAGGACGACTGGATCCAGAACTGGCCTCTACAGTCACCTACGGACACAACATTAAGACTGCGTTCATGGAAGACAATCTTACTCGGCTACGAGTGATAGAAGAAGAAGAAGAAGAAGAAGAAGAAGAAGAAGAAGAAGAAGAAGAAGAAGAAGAAGAAGAAGAAGCTTCTGCACCCAGAGCCAATAGTGAGGGCTCAGAGGCGGAGCAAGGTGGGTGCGGGCCACCCCGGGTGTCATACCTGTGGGGGTGTGTGGCAAAATCCACCCTGGGTGGATCATCGCCACACCAATCGTGCACGCCCTGGGCAGATTGACGGTGTGTTGATTGTGTACCCCTGGGAGGATGGACACCATGCCAATCGTGCACCTCCCTTGGGTGGATCACCCCGTCCCCGTGGCCACAGCATATATCAGCAAAAACAAGATTGACACAGGAGCTTCAGGCCTAATGAGCACAGTAACTCACATCTGCTAGGTCTGCCCCCATGCAGCAGTTGCCAAGACTGAAAATCCCTGCCTCTCCAGGGTTATTTGCAAGCAATCAGAGACTGTGTCTATGCATCACCAATCTCTCCTCTGCTGTTTTTAAGACTCTTGTGGTTTTAGGAGACAAGGGATGGGAGAGCTTGCCACAGCGGGAGGGAGAGACCTATGACTCTTCACCCACCTGACTCACCTGTGCCTCTTGGCCTCCCTCCTCCCACTCTCCTGCATCTGCCTCTGATTCTAGACTTCTCTCTGGCACAGACTCTCCCTGCTCACTAAACCCTGTTACCACTTCTGCTTCCAGCACCTCCTTCTCCCAATCTTCTCCTCCTCCTACCTCTGCCCACTCATCATTGTCCCACCACCACTCCTCAGCCTCCTCGGTCTTCTTCTCTTGGTGGTTCCTCAGCTGGTTCCTCCCCCCATTCTTCTGCCTGCATCCAACCAGTCCATGACAGGAAGTTACAGTACCTATATACAGCCTTTGAGCAAGGGAGCAGTTTAGCTACTATTGATCAATATAAGTTACACCAACAAACATTTCCCCCTCTCATAAACACCAGCAGCGTGAATAGCCGCAGCCATTGTGATTTCCCTATCAGTGCTCACAGCATTTGCCCCTGGGATCCTCCTCTCTTTTAATCCTACTACTCTAGGTTCTCATTATTGTTATTTCCAGGTGATTATTCTTTCCCTCAAGGATTAATTTCTTTTGCACTGCCTACTTCAAATCCAACGTTTTTCACTTACTGCAAGCCTCCCTCTTTGTAACCAGATAGAGGAATACACTGTATGACACATTGCCCAAAGCATCTCTGAAAAATAGCTTGGATGATTAACTGTTTTACCATTTTGTTGCAAAACCAAAGAAACAATGGAGATAATCAATGTACACAAATGCTGAAGACTGATGTTTTTCAAGCCGCCTGAGATGTATGAAATAATTTCATTACAGAGAGCAGTGATGAAATAACTGGCACCATGTGGCTGTTGTGTATTAGTGTATTAGTTATTCCAAAGCAATTTGGCGCGCACACACACATACACACACACAGTATATGCGAAGAGAAAATGAGAAGTGGTCTTTCAGTGAGTTTTTTATTACTATTTCTTTCAGTGAGTCCTCCCCCCCCTTACCATTTCTTAGGTAATTCAACAGAAAATTATGTAAATTCTTCTCCAGAAACGGTGCTTTAGTAACACTTCCTCTGAAACCAATCTGCTGCCTAAGAATTTGCATGCATTATTTGTCAATGAACTCTTCCCATTCAGAGATCATTTCAAGGGGAATATGCCATAATGTTTAAAGCAGGGGATGCAGGCAAAGGTAAAGGACCCCTGGATGGTTAAGTCCAGTCAAAGGCGACTAGGGGGTGCAGTGCTCATCTCGCTTTCAGGCTGAGGGAGCCAGTGTTTGTCCATAGACAGCTTTCCAGGGCATGTGGCCAGCAGGACTAAACCACTTCTGGTGCAACAGGACACTGTGACGGAGACCAGAGCACACAGAAATGCTGTTTACCTTCCCATCACAGCGGTACCTATTTATCTATTTGCACTGGTATGCTTTCAATCTGCTAGTTTGGCAGGAACTGGGACAGAGCTCACCCCATCATGGGGATTTGAAACACCGACCTTCCGATCAGCAAGCCCAAGAGGCTCAGTGGTTTAGACCACAGCGCCACCCGTGTCCCAGGGGATGCATGCCAGTGGGAGTGGGGGGAGGCAAAGGGGGTGAAACAATATGTGTGTGACTCTTGCCATGATTACATTCCCACCATAGAAAGGTCAGTAATTTCTGCACACAAACTTTCCTCTTTATCATTCTAGTATCTCTAGGTACAGCTAGGAATCATCCCTGCCTGAAACCATAGAGAACAGCTGCCAATCGGTGACAACAATACTGAGCTAGGTGGACCAATGACAGCTTTCCAGGTTCCTTTTGTGGAGAAAAGTATTTCAGCGCATCTCGAATTATCACCTATGACGAGAGGGCCTTGGGCGGATGGGAGACAGTTCTCTGCCCACCAAAAATCCGCATATTCTGAAACAATTGTTTTATTCAAACAGTGTTTTAATGCTTGCTGATGTATATCGCAAGAAGGTTCTCCTGATGACTTTAAGTCATATTAGGCTTAAAAGTTGGCTTAGGTAAAGGTAAAGGGACCCCTGACCATTAGATCCAGTCATGACCAACTCTGGGGTTACGGCGCTCATCTCGCATTATTGGCCTAGGGAGCCGGCATACAGCTTCCAGGTCATGTGGCCAGCATGACTAAGCCACTTCTGGCGAACCAGAGCAGCGTACGGAAACAACGTTTACCTTCCTGCTATAGTGGTACCTATTTATCTACTTGCACTTTGACTTGCTTTCGAACTGCTAGCTTGGCAGGAGCTGGGACCGAGCAACGGGAGCTCACCGCGTCGCGGGGATTTGAACCGCCAACCTTCTGACCGGCAAGCCCTAGGCTCAGTGGTTTAACCCACAGCACCACCTGCGTCCCAAAGGTAGGCTTATTAACTCCCAAATAGTTAATTGTTGGTCACAGTTTCCCATCTTCAAATAATCAGGTGACAGCCATCAGTAATATAATGTGCTACCTCATTCACCGATAATTGTGATTGTGTGAAAGACAGTTGAGCATTATGAACAATTAAGCTATTTTCAGCAAACTGATGAAAAGGATCTAATGGAATACTTAGCCCAATCCACAGCTAAAATGGAACCAGAAAATAGAAATTATCGGTGGGGTCATTTGTAAAGAAAGAAGGAAATTTAAAGAGTGCATCTCATCAGCCTTGAAATGGGACCTGAATGGGTCATTTACAAATAATATATGCAAATTATTAGATAGTAGATGAGTTTTGGAGAGAGTGGCAAACGTGTTGCTAAGACAACTCTTGCCAGGGAAGGAATGTAACAGTGAATGAATAAGAGAAAATCTCAGTGCAATGCTATGCATATTTACTCAAGCTGAGTCCTGTTTAGCGGGACTGACTCTCACGGAGGTGAGCATAGGATTGTAGACTAAAAGCAACTTCACACTTTAGCAGCAGGATTTAAAAATAAGCAGGCGATGACTCAATGAGTCCTGCATCTGATTTTTGTCATGTGCAGGAATGAGAAGGAGATGGTGCAGTTTCACTGGAGAAGGTGCAATCCACCCAGATATGCCAGTTTCCCAAGTGGACTTCACCTGTCATGGACCGGATGGATGGAGAGGAGTAATGGGAGGCACCAGCTGGGAAATCCCTAAGGGAGGACGGCTGAGAGCCAGGGGGTTGGTGGGACAATGATGAGTGGTCAGAGCGAGAAGAGAGAGCAGACTGGCAGAAGCTGGCAGAAGCTAAAGGATTAACAGGGCTTAGTGAGCAGGAAAAGGCTGTGGCAGAGAGCAGTCCAGAATCAGAGGCAGACATGGAGTCTGGCAAAGTGTGCATAAAAAGTGCATATGCTAGTGAAAGTAGCATACAAAGATGCAGTATATTAGGGAAAATTGCTTTGCCAAAAAAATGTGCATTTTAGAGAAAATAGCATACAGGCATATGCACATCAGGGGGAAATGCACCATAATTCCGATGTACTTTTGTGAGGCCAAAAAATAAATAAAATCAAACTGATGTGGAAGTGTGGAGAACTGAGGAATAATGAAAAATGCCAAGGAGAAATTGAAATTGACAGAATCATCCATCCTCCAAATACGTTAGGTAATGCAGTTTTTTGTCACGTCATAGGAGGATGGAAGGCTGATAGCAGAGCACATATATAGAAGCAATCCATGCTTCGTTGAGAACAAAGAATGCTTTTTAAAACAACAGCAACTATATTCTCTTGACATAGTCACTCATCCTTAGAAGCACATCCCAGTGTGTTCAATAAGGCTTACCTTGAATACTAAGGATTTTTGTATTAGACTGCAACACTGTACTGATTTAACTTGGAATAAGGCTGATTTAATTCAGTGGCACTCACATCTAAGTAAACATGTATAGACATGCTTGAAAATATTTGGTGCACAGATTTTGTCCTAAGAATTCAGATACTTTAAATGGTTTTTGGTTGGGTTTTGCAGTTCCAGGTTTTCAGAGTCTGTACTTGAGATGTCTCAAAGGCTCTGAGGCACCATCCATTTCCAACTGGTGTCTTAAACTCAGCATGAAAAATGAACCCAAGATGGATGTATAAGCATACGTCATTTGAAAATATTAACTTTTCCATTCTTACTATAACTGTTCTCTAAAAAAGAAAACAGAGGCTTATCTGTCATTATTGCTGAATATACGGCTTGCGTGTATTTTGCACAATTGTGGCAGCACAATCCTTTTCAGAGATGAGCATCGTTTTATTTATTTATTTAATGCAATTTGAACACCACTCGATAGTAAAACAACAACAACAACAACAACAACAACAACAACACCTCAAAGTGGTTTTTACAAAAGATAACAGTAAAATTGAGGGGGGGGAATTGAAACCCTACTTTAAAGCATACAGAAGTTAAAATGCTAAAACAGTTTAAAATTACCTCAGATTTCTGAAACAATATGTGAACTCGCTGGCGGAGGAAGAGGGGGGTGGGGGAGCGCACCGCCCCCAGCAGCACGATCCCGGTGGGGTGCCATTGCGGCTGCTTTCCCCCCCCCACGCTGGGCGCCACGCCCCCATCTGCTCTCTGCCCCCCGGTGCCGGAGCATGAAGCTCCACCACTCTGTGTACTGAACCAAAGCTGCCCCTTACAAAATTCACATTTCTCCCAGTTTTGCTGTTCTGTTCGCCACGACATTTGCATAAAAAGGCATATGTTATGAAAAGCGAATATGAAAAGTGTGCATATATTGGTGAAAATAACAATGCGTTATATAAGGGGAAATTGCTTTGCCAAAATTTGTATGCCAGGCAAACGTGAATACAAAAATGTGTATCATTAGAAATTTGCAGCAAAACGTTGATTAAGTTTTATGAGGATGTGAAAGTGCGGAGAACTTAAGATTTGGAAAACTGAACTTAAGATTTGGGAAAAATGTGAAACGGAGAGAAATCATAATGGGCAGATTTGCTGCTCTCCAATCTCAATTGTCGTCGGAGATGATATGTGGTCAACAATGCGCAGTCCAATAAAAAAACCAGCAAAACACATTCAGTTGCAAGCGTGGGATTCAGACAGAGTACAATAAATATTGTTAAGGTCAAACCTGAAAGAAATCTTCCCGTTTCTATTTCTAATGAGAATATGTTCCAATAACTTGTATAATTTTGTACCTCTTCTTGGCAGGCTTTGCATGATAAGGGAGGGGGTGAAATCTGCAGCAGAGCAAATGGCTGAAATATAATTAAAGTTGGTTCCTAAAGGCCCTCTATGATTATTAAATGGGGGAATATAATCAAATCATTCAGGTTCCAATTACAAAAGCAAGCAAATGCCAGCGATTGGAGTTTTGGCCGGCAGTCTTTGTTTCTCTTTCTCAAGTTAACTGCATTTATTGGTCTCTAGCCAAGGAGGCGGCTGGTTTTGCTCATTTACCTGTGTATATGCTTCTATTAGTGGGAAATAGGACATGCCTTGAGTATCTAATATGCCTCGGGAAAAGACCAAAAGAATACAAGATGAAAACTAACCATGTGATATGACCTGAATGAGAAAGGAAATAAACCCCAAAGATTAATAATAATATTAAAAAATCTTGACTTAAGCTAGATAACAGGACATAATTTCACAGAATGCTGTTTATCCTGGTCTGAGAACTGCTTTAAGAGCTTTTCAATGGACATTACAGCATGTTATGGTTTAAGAGAAAATGATATATTGATGGTATCTAACCCTAGTAAATTGATAAAAAGGTATAATCTCAATCAAATAAGTGTTGGAGGTGTAAAGAGAAAGAAGGTTATTTTTGTCATATGTGGTGGTCTTGTAGTAAGGTTAAAGCTTACTGGGTCATGATATATAATGAAATGAAAAGGAAGACAACAACACAGAAGCTTTTCTTTTGGGAATTATAGGGACAGAACTACCTAAAATATATAGAAACTTATTCATGTATGCTGCTACAGCAGCAAGAACGTTACTTGCCCAAAAATGGAAAGAAGAAGTAGTCCCAGCAAAGGAAGAATGGATACAAAAACTTATGGAGTATGCAGAAATGGTGAAACTTACCGGAAGAATAAGAAATCAAGATAACAATTTTTAAATAAAAGAATGGCAATAGTTTATTGAATATTTACAGATAAATTATAAACAGATAAAAACATTGGCAGGATTATTGTAATAACCTGAAGTTTCATAAGAATATATATTTAAAGAAGATGAAATAAATGAGCAAGTTAACTTAATTTGGATATGCAGAAGATATTAAAAATAAATTTAAGGAACCGCAGAAAGAAGGGGAAGGAAGTCAAGTTTTGAAATGTCAAAATGATGGTAAAATTAGTGAAATGTTAAAATTAGTGAAATGTATAAACTTGAAAAGTATAAAAGAAAAATACATAAAAGAAAAAGGAAGAAGGAAAGAAGGAAAGAAGGAAAGAAGGAAAGAAGGAAAGAAGGAAAGAAGGAAAGAAAGAAAGAAAGAAAGAAAGAAAGAAAGAAAGAAAGAAAGAAAGAAAGAAAGCCCTTTGATGGCGAGCCAACTGCCGATGCCTGGCATACCTCTATTGACAGTAATTTTTCCAGGGTTCCCTCATTTTCCTCAATGCAATTTAGCAGCAGCACAATGCAGCTCAGGTGTTTGGGTGGTCTTTGTGTTAGAGGCAGCCCTACTGTTCCATAAGGCGTTTCTGCCACAATTAGAGTGGTAAAGAATTTACTGACCACAAGAATCAACAACTGTCCAGGACAGTTGTGCAACAAGTTTATTTCCTTGTTGGCAGCTGTGTCGAGGAAGAACAAAGAACATAATAAACCCAGAAAGGAGCTGAAGCTGTGGGCAAGAGAAGATGGTTAGGAACGGAGGAAGCTGCCTTAAACAGAATCACACACTTGGTCCATCTAGCTCAGTATTGTTTACACTGACAGGTAGAAGCCTCTCTCAGGTTTCAGACGGGGGTCTCTCTCATCTCTCCCTAGAGATGACAGGGATTGAACTTGGAACTTGGAGCAACCTTGGTGAGGGTTTTACTTACATGTGGCTAAGCTGGATTTTCTTCCTGTAGCATTTCGATGCTTTAAAAAAAATTAAAAAAATCCAGATATGGAACAGGCATTGTTGCTTTTTGTCTTGCCAGTAATTGCTGCTCTCCTCATAATATTTTCCTATCTGCATCTTGTATCAATAGGTTCCAAAACGCACGGTCTCTGAGGAGGCGCAAAATAAATTTGGGATTCAGCTTTAGGAGAATACATACTGGAGTCCAGTTTTAATTAATCGGCTAGGCTAGTGCTCACAAAATGACGAATTGCATGCAATAAACTAAAGCATATACAAAGATTTAGTGACAAGGCATTGCCTGGTAACGAGAATGAATTAAAAATAGTGAAGGATTTTTTATATAATAAAAATTATATATGCAAGTGAAAATGGGGGAAATTAAGAAATGAAAAGGCACGGTTCCAGCCACTGCTATTTGCAATTGCTGTGCATCTATTTTATGATTTAGACATTGCAAGATGCCACAAAGGCTTTGCATATAACTGATGAGCTACCTAGTCAGGGGTGATATGGAAAAGCAGTGGTGGGTTAAAAGCAGAGGCAGAGACACAATATAGCCCCTCTAGATCTTTCGTTTATAAACTGAATAATGACTGCTCATTTTTCTTCCCTCCCTTAATATTTTCAAAGTGGCAGTTGATGCAGTGAATTAATGCTCCTTTTAGTTACCTTCTGTATTCCTGAAGGTGAATGTAAGGGGGATGGTTGGACATGCAGCAAATGTGGAGAAGAAAAAAGGATGCAGCTATAATCCCTGCTACCGTGGGAGCCACGTCTTCCATTCAGGCAGAACAGAATAGCCGAGGAATGTTGCTGAGCAGATTCTGTTTATCTTGCTCCTGGCATTGCCAAGTCCCCCTTGCTAGTTTGACTTTAACCCCAAGGGAAGAGCACTTTGGAAATGCAGCAGCCGGGATCTTTCAGTTCGCAATTTCAGAGGAGGCTGGTGGTGGAGGTGTTGCTCATCAACCAGACAGAGTGGCATGACCCTCACTGAGGTAACGTGCTCTGATTGGCTGTGCAGTTCTGAGAGAGTTTCTTCCTTGTGTGTTTGGTTAACTCATTCCCTGCTATGAACAAGGCCTGAGCTAAGAAAGACAGGAGCTCTTTGTTTATACACCGTTTTGGTCAGTCCCCTCAGTAAAATGTTATCAGGATTTCTTTTTCTCTCTGGACTCTCATCTGCATTGTTTAAGTGACTTTGCTAACAGAACATATGGGAACCATCTCATACCAAGTCAGACTATTTTCACCTAGTCTAATACTGCCTAGTGAGGATGCTGGAGCTCTCCAGGGTGTGCATAATTCCCATCACAAGATGCCCAATCTTTTTAACTTGAGAGGCCAAGAATTGGATCGGGATCTGTACTTTATGCCCGTCTCCCACTGAGCTATGGGCTGCCTCCAAACAAACTGGTTGGGGGAAATAGTAATATTGCTAAAGTCTATTCATTACTGGTATACCTATAGGAAAAGGGAATAGCTTTGGGGTAGACCACCTGCTTTTCAAGCAGGTCCCAGCATCTCCAGGAAGAGCAGAGAATGTCCCCTATCTAAAACGATGGAAATTCACTCCCATTCAGTGTTGATAATACAGATCTAGATGTGCCAATGGTTTGGCTCGTGATAACACAACTTCCCAGGAACCAAATATTCCTGTGTGTTTTAGAAGACATGCTCATGATTTTCTCGTTTTTGTTTCTTTGCCCCTTCAGGGCCAAAACTGATGTGATACCATTGATGAATGGTATGCTGTGGATGATTTTATATGAATATCAAATGAATAGCGGTTGTAGGGGGACTGGGACTTCGGCAACAGGGTTCCCCTTGTCTGTTATTACCTCCCCCCTCCCCCCCTGCTTTCTCCAGTTCACCAGTGTTTTTCTGTCAATGTGGCACATTATTGGTTGCATAATTTCATACAGTATTATTTATAGAAGGCATCACCCTATGGACTGTAGGGTAAAGGAGATTTGGAATCAATACGGCAATCAAACAATGCCTGCAAACAGCAATGTTAAAAATGCACTTGATGGCAAGAAAAATTGTACCTACTTACACCTTTAAAAAGGGACGTGGGTGGTGCTGTGGGTTAAACCCCAGAGCCTAGGGCAGGCATCCCCAAACTTCGGCCCTCCAGATGTTTTGGACTACAATTCCCATCATCCCTGACCACTGGTCCTGTTAGCTAGGGATCATGGGAGTTGTAGGCCAAAACATCTGGAGGGCCGCAGTTTGGGGATGCCTGGCCTAGGGCTTGCCGATCAGAAAGTCAGCGGTTCGAATCCCCGCAATGGGGTGAGCTCCTGTTGCTCGGTCCCAGCTCCTGCCAACCTAGCAGTTCAAAAGCACATCAAAGTGCAAGTACATAAATAGGTACCGCTCCAGCGGGAAGGTAAATGGCGTTTCCGTGCGCTGCTCTGGTTCACCAAGAAGCGGCTTAGTCATGCTTGCCACATGACCTGGAAGCGGTACGCTGGCTCCCTCGGCCAGTAAAGTGAGATGAGCGCTGCAACCCCAGAGTCGTTCGTGACTGGACTTAACTGTCAGGGGTACCTTTACCTTTACATCTTTAAAAAAACATTCTCAGAGCACAAAGGGCATGAGATACAGATGGAAAACCTGGAGCAATGTGGCAACTGTAACACCAAAAAGAGATCACCAACAATGTAAACCAAGGACAAATATTTTGTGACACCCCCCCCCCAGTAAATGATTCACTTCAATGAAAAATCTTGTAAGATAAACTGTTGCTAAGTGACACACACAAAAACCACAGAGCAGTTAGTCCTGATACAGTAATCTGTATCCCCTTTCACATCTTCAGTGAAGATACACAGAATGTGCACAGGGGATAAGGTGACTTTAGAAGTCATTTCTATCTCTTTCAAGAAATTTTGCTTGGGTTTGTGGTCTTTTTTCATATGTAAAGTGGTTTCCCGGGACACACAATTTGTCTTCTTCTTTTTTTGCTTTTGTGCCATGACAACTTTTCAGTTGTTTTTGAGAAGGGTTGGGTTATGTCCTCATCACCAGCATCTGCTGCTATTTGCCAAACATTGGATTCCCACCACCGGCACATTCCATGTTGCTGTTTTTTATCCCCAGGCAATTCAAATACAGTGCCTCCCTGGCAGTATCTACCGCTTGCTTAACAGAACAGTTTTACAGGCTGTTATGCACAGGTGCCAGGAAGAAAGCCCCGGTGAACACAGTGGGAGTTACTTACCACTAATTTATTTTCTATAAATGGTTAATAACAGATTGGTTTGTCTGCTTTGCTGCCATTGAGAGGACTCAAACTTCCCAGCCTTCGGGGAAAGGATCTTTTCTCAGAGATTGTGATTCTCAGCTGAATAGCACCCTCATTAGCATTTAAACAAGTTATAACTCTCCATATTAGGCGTGTGGCATGGTAAAAGGCAGTGCATAGCAATTTTCAAGACTTATTGCTGTTTTGAACAAGTTTGTTGGGTGTGCATTTCTAAACTGTAGGAGAGAAATAGATTTCTGTTACTGGTGACTGGAAACAGTGAGCTACTGCTGTTGAAACACCACAATTAGCTGGGTTACAGCTCTGTATTCTTTAACATGGTCCTTTATTAGCACAGCTTAAACTTATAAATTGAAGTTTGCCCAGGGTGCTTACATCCTTAACTACAGAAGGAAGGGGATAATGATCTGTTTGGATGGGAATTTATTTTTTAATCTGTTCTGTCAAATAGATAATATGGTGTTACATGGAGTGCCAACTGAAAATAGGTTGTTTCATAACAATATCATCGTGCTGGAAATGCCATTCATTTTGATTATGTTGTAAGAAACCGAAAGTTTTCAGAAAGCTAAGACAGGCTTTCCAATGTAATTAAACCCATAAATTGAAGTTTGCCCAGGCTTGAATACTTTCCACCACTTTTATGGGATGATTCCTTCCTACATAAAAGCTGGGGGCATGTATTGCTGATTTTGGTGGGCAAATTCAAATAAACTTTGTGGGGGATTGCCTTTACAATGAGGGATCATTTCCCCTCATTGTGAAATTGGGGAGGATGAGAAATTGAGTCTCTTTATATCTTAATGGAATAACAAAGTACAAAATCTGACAAGCCAATTCTCTCTGTTTGGGGGAAGTTTAATGTTATATAATCAGTGGAGGTTTGGGAGTACATAATCAGGAAGCATGCATGCAAGAAGTGTATAACAAATAGAGAAAACGTGATCAGTATTTTCTTTTAGTATAAACAGAAAGGAATATATCTGATCAATGTAATTTCTTATTGAAATATCTACATTTTATTTATTATAATGTTTTAGATCATTTCCTATTGCACTAGGTATATTGAACTGCATAGTATTTTCTTAATCTGTACTTGTGTTCAATCTTTTTATACTTTTCATATGAATAAGAATTAAAAAGAAAGTGGGAGAACGTTTGGGGGGCAAATTCAAATACATTTTGAGTCTCCTTTCTCTGATTTCCCATGGTTTCATTGGTTATCCCCCATGAAAGTTGGGGGATATTGGTGACTTTTGGAGGCATATTCAAATAACTATTAAGTGCACTTACCTTAGGGTCTTCATCTTTACCAGAAAAGAAACCCAAACCAACCTTTTGCTACTGCTTCAAGCAACAGCAAGTCCACCCTTGTCTTCTCCCCAACACTGGTCTATATCCTTAACTATAAAACCACGTGGCTGTGACTAATAGCTATTCACAGGCAATAGGTCTATCAATAGATATTAGTGATGAAAGTTCCATGTTCTGAGATGCTTTGGCACTGAATACCAGTTACTGGGGAGTGGAGACCTAGCAGGTAAAGGCTGTTGCATTCACATCCTGTTTGCAGATATCTTTCAGGCATCTGGCTGGCCTGTTGGGGAAGGAGACTGTTGGACTAGAGCAGTGGTTTTCAACCAGTGTGCCACGGCACCCTGGGGTGCCTTGAATGATGGTCAGGGGTGCCATGAGCAAACCTGGCCTGCGTCCCTCATTCCTTCCCTCCCCCATCTGATGCCCCCTCGCCTCTCTGCCTCCCAAAGGCTTGCACAGCTGTTGTTGCAGCATCCCTGGCTACAAGCTCCCCAGGTGAATGCTGCCTCTGGGTTCTGGTTTCCAGGAGCTGAGGCGGCCTCAGAAGAAGCAAGCAAGTGGGTGATGGAGCCCAGCCAGCCAGTCCACCAGCCCTTGCTGTTGGGAATGGACAGACAAGTCCCAGGACCTTGTGGGGCAGTGTAAGGAGGCACCTCTTTTGGGGGATGGGGTGGGGAGCTCAGAGACTGGGGCGGAGGCTAAGGGAACACTCCACAAGGGTGGGTGTTTGAAAAAGTGTGAGAGGCTGGCAGCTCTGCAGGCAAGGGGTGATGTAACTGGGCTCCTGAGCCCCACAGGGTTGCTGCAGAAAAAAATGTAGTCGGTTAAGGGAGCCATGGACTCAAAAAGGTTGAAAAGCTCTGGACTAGAGGGACTACCACAGAGCCTAGGGCTTGCCGATCAGAAGATCGGCGGTTTGAATCCCTGTGACGGGGTGAGCTCCCATTGCTCTGTCCCAGCTCCTGCCAACCTAACAGTTCGAAAGCACGTCAAAGTGCAAGTAGATAAATAGGTACCGCTCCGGAGGGAAGGTAAACAGCGTTTCCGTGCGCTGCTCTGGTTCGCCAGAAGCGGCTTAGTCATGCTGGCCACATGACCCGGAAGCTGTACACCGGCTCCCTCAGCCAGTAAAGTGAGATGAGCACCGCAACCCCAGAGTCGTCCGCGACTGGACCTAATGGTCAGGGGTCCCTTTACCTTTAGAGGGACTTTGAGTCTGATCTAACCTAATCTAATCATGGATTCTCATGATTAGCTTATTTGAAACATTTGTAGCCCAGGTTTCCCATCAAAAGCATCCATCAGTAGTAAAGATTATTTATTGGGCAGGGCTCCCTGTGCTTTTATTGGTGAATTAATGTATCAAGGTGTTATAGGTATATTGGGAAAGAGAGTAATATAGTGTTGGGGGACATCTTACCTGTAAAATTACTACATCTAGATGTGGCCAGGCAGCGGCAGGAAATATTAAGCCTATTAAACCTGAGTGACCACCTGTGCAAAGCTGTTCCAATGCAGATGAATTCCACCACCCTCCGGCCTCTTTTCCTGCGATTAAACAGCCTATTTTACTTTGGAACCCATAAACCCCTTTTGCTTCCTTGTTTTTCTCCTTCCTCTGCATATGATTGATTAGCAGATCAAAATGGGCATTGCAGCTTTATGTGATTTAGATACTGACTTAATTACCTGTTTCAATCTGGTACCTTTTTATTATTATTAGCTGGGCATTTGTAACCAGTGTCATTGCCTTGCAGTAGTAGATCCAACAGAAATTGGCTTAACAAGGGAGAAGTCGCATCTTCCTTAGCACATTTTCAAATGTGTCAGGCATCGGAGGCACATGAGACAGAATGTGTTATGGGCAATAGCCTTTGAGCCATTTCATTGCGAGGACATGCATATTATTCATATTATTCACGCATCAGCCTTCCTCAGTCTTTGGTCCCCTGCTGTTGTTGGACCACAATGACCACTGGTCCTGCCAGCTAAGGGTGATGGGAGTTGTAGTCCAACAACATCAGGAGACCCAAAGTTGAGAAAGGCTGTTCTAAATGAAGGTTCAGATGTTGCTAGGTGGAATACAGGGGAAACTCTCGATAAACACAGACACTCAATTTTTTTGCTTCCTCAATTTTGCAGCCTACACATTTTTATCAAGGTATCTAATCCAAAAGATCCTTTTCATCTTGGAGATTTGCCATCATGAGTTAGAGGATGTGTGACACTTTATAATGCTACTCATCTATTTTTCCACGGCACTAAAAAACCTGCGAGGAATTGATCGTCTTAACACGCTCATCTTTTACTGTGTAAATCTGAGATGGCGTGACAATGCGATGCCGTGGGGAAGTCAAAATGCAAAGCTCTATCGGAGACAGAACTGGTAGCTCCTTTTCAAGGTTGAACTACTAATGAAAGAACTTGATTAGAGGATAATCAGTTATCCAGCCACTGACAATACAGTAATTTTGAGTAGCATGGGACTGCGTTAGAGTTACTGTAGCTAAGTGGGATCACAATTCATTTCAGGCAGGTGGTTTACAGGCAAATCTCCCTGGTCTTTAAATTTCAGTTTTAGGAACATTTGCATTCCGTATACTTCTATTACATTTTTTGAAACCATACAGTAATAGAGTTAGATGAGAGCAGGAGCCCTTCTTCACATCCAAATATATTATAGATGGATCACTGATGGGGAAGGATGCCACCATGATAGAATGCCGCCACCCCCTTCCACACATTCAATTGTTCTGTCTAATAAACTAAGTACATCAAGGAGAATGATAAAATAAAACCCTTCTCTCTGAAATGCTAGTTTTTCACAGGTTGATAATTTTTTTATGCAGTCTCCAACCATGGGAGTTTTATAGCTTGCTTGCTTCTCACTATCACTGCTAGAGCATTTCCCTCTTCTAACATTATCCTTCTACACTTGGAAGAAACCACAAACAATGTAGTGGGATCAAATAGACCCCCCAGGATGAGTGCTCTTTATTTTAAGAACATACTCTGGTTTCACCTCAGATTGTATCAATATTTCGCCTTTTTTATTTTTTTACTATTTTAAGAACAAGCAAGGCAGTCCATTTGAGATTGACTCCAGTTTAATGTTTTGTTTTGTTTTTAAATTTAGCCCTGCTTGTAGTATAGGGTCCCTAATGATGCAGGTGGTGCTGTGGTCTAAACCACTGAGCCTCTTGGGCTTGCCGATCAGAAGGTCAGTGGTTTGAATCCCCATGATGGGGTGAGCTCCCATGGTTCTGTCCCAGTTCCTGCCAAACTAGCAGATTGAAAGCATACCAGTGCAAGTAGATAAATAGGTACCACTGCGACGGGAAGGTAAATGGTGTTTCCGTGTGCTCTGGTTTCCATCACGGTGTTCTGTTGTGCCAGAAGCAGTTTAGTCATGCTGGCTGCATGACCCGGAAAGCTGTCTGTGGACAATCACTGGCTCCCTCGGTCTGAAAGCAAGATGAGCGCCACAACCCCATAGTCGCCTTTGATTGGACTTAACTGTCCAGGAGTCCTTTACCTTTACCTTTTAAGTATAGGGTGCAATGATACAGAGAACAGCCATTTTGCGTGCATTCATCGGATGCATGACGATGCCCGTGTGTGCCATTTTTGGACCTGGAAGAGGGTGGAATGGGGGAGGGGAGGGAACAGAAGAGAACATGGCAGAACGGGGTGGGTTTATTTATACTCCGCTGACATGTGTGATGACCCAGAATGCAACCCCTGTGCAAATTGTTTGATCTTTGTGCCACTAATGGACACAATATTTAAAAGAGAGAGAGAGAGAGCTCTGCATGAAAATTCACCAGCATTTTAGTGCAAAATTCTCCCTTTATACACATTTATATGCAAATTTGCCTACTGCATTCATTTTTGCAAATCTGCTTTGACTAATGTAATGTGTTATTTTCAACCTCCCTATACTCACTACAAAGCCTTTCTCCTGAAAATGTTGCCTCCCTGATTCCCCTCCCCTGTATGTTGCATTCTCTAATGTCTTTGTGTTGCATTGTGTACTTGCTTTCGGTAGGCAGGACCCCAGGTTAGCAGGATGGCATTAAGTGTTCATTCATGGATTTGTGACAGCTACAAACATCTGCTCTGTAACTGATAAACTGGGCCAAATGAGAAAAGCGAACCATCATTACTTTGACTCAAGACAACAATCAGTATAAATTATTCCTGTATTACATCAAATATGGTTATCTGTTAGCTTCCACCTTTGCTTGAATTAATAAAGAGTTCAGTTTTTTGTGGTTGGTTCCTTTTGTATGGTGTCTGAATGCCGACATGAATTTCTGAAAATGATTTAATGCAGAGACTTAAAGGGCTAGCTTAGAACATTTCTCAAATGTGGGTTTCCGGCTTCATATGAAAAAAAACAAAAAGGAAGACTGTGCTCATTGGCCTTTAATTCTGCACCGGAGATATTATCCCTGCAATTTCAAAGGAAATTGAAATCTGGCCTTTTCATTGCCATCATCATGAGCAGAACTATACGTTTACCCCCAGTTTTCCAAGACTGTTCTACACAAGATGAAATCTCGAACCTGGCTGAGGACATGGTGTCCTTAAAATCTTAGTTTCTTTTTCTATTCAAGTGCAATTTTAAGTATTAAGTGGGGAAATGGGGGAAGAATTGAACTTTGTGGACACAGCAGGTTCTGGGTGAGGTCCAAGCTAACTTCTTGAGCAGGGCGGTCCAGGGATGGGAAGGGTAGAGGCCTGTAAAACGGTTCATTGGGTATCTCTACCAGCTGTTGCCAAGGGACAATGAAGGGAGATTCTCTTGTACCAAAATAACAGAGTGACATGGTGTTGTAGGCCAGGAGTCAGCTTTGCCTGCCCAACAGCAGCCCAAAGGGGGAGAAGGCAGAGTGACTCCACCTGCAGCTGATCAAGGACACAGAGGAGAAGGCACTGATGAGGACCAGCTGGCTCCAGCCTTCTTAAGCAGAGCTTCCAGCAGCAGTCAGTTGCTGGTAACAATGCTTTGTAGTTCCTGGCCCCACCTTGCTGCTTCCTGCTTGGCTTGACCCCATGATCATTGGGTTGCCTGACCCCTGGACCATCTGTCCTTGGGGTCTGCTGAGGAGGACCTGGTTGAGGAGCATTCAGAGCCTGCAGAAACTGGCAGGACTCAGGAACAGAAAACTCTCAATGTGCTTCAGCTGGGCCCTGGCAGCTCTGAGTTACAAATCTCAATGTGAGGCTGGGAGAGCTGCTTGAATGAGGTCTTCCCAGCAGCCTTGTACCTTGCTGGGAGGACTACAGAAAAGCATAGGCATGATACATGCCCAACCCGGACCCTAGGACTGGACTTTGGATGCTGACTGCAGGCAAGTATACCTCTGAGACTCTTTGGTTTGGCTGACATCCCACTCCACTGACCTCTGCATATTGTCACTCAGCAATAAGACTACGACACATGAGATGCTGTCGATGCCTTACCTGACTCAGAGTGCTGATGTCGCCGACATCATGATCTGACTCTGAAGCGAGGGGAATATCTTCCAAATCACCTCAATTCATCACCAGGCAGAGGGCCTTCTCGGTAGTGGCGCCCACCCTGTGGAACACCCTCCCATCAGATGTCAAGGAAATAAACAGCTGTCTGATGTTTGGAAGACATCTGAAGGCAGCCCTGTTTAGGGAAGCTTTTAATGACTGATGTTTTGATGTATTTTTAACGTATCTTTTGTTGGAAGCCACCCAGAGTGGCTGGGGAAACCCAGCCAGATGGGCGGAGTATTATTATTATTATTATTATTTTGCTTTTCAGCCCACACACAGGCCTGATGTATACAGAGCCCTAATAGTTATATACAGTGGTACCTCGGTTTATGAACACAATTGGTTCCGGAAGTCTGTTCATAAACTGAAGCGTTCATAAACTGAAGCGAACTTTCCCATTGAAAGTAATGGAAAGTGGATTAATCCGTTCCAGACAGTCCACGGAGTACTTAAACTGAAGCATTCATAAACTGAAGCAAACTTTCCCATTGAAAGTAATGGAAGTGGATTAATCCATTCCAGACGGGTCCGCGGAGTACTTAAACTGAAATGTTCATAAACTGAAGCATGGGTGTAATTGGTTCCGGAAGTCTGTTCATAAACTGAAGCGTTCATAAACTGAAGCGAACTTTCCCATTGAAAATTTCCCAAGGGAAATGAATTAATCCGTTCCAGATGGGTCCGCGGTGTTCATAAACCGAAAATTCATAAACCGAGGAGTTCATAAACCGAGGTTTCACTGTACATGGAAAAGCAAAAGAGAGAGAGAGAGAACGAACCAGAACTGAACAAATTAGCCAAATACATAAATCTGAAATGTCCCCTACTCTCATGGTTTTGTGTTCTTCTCTGGGACACAGGAACATTTTGCTGTTTTTCAGGACTACGGAGCACGCAATTGAACAGAGTTAAAACGGAATTGAACCAAGGAGCAAATGTCATGTCAGATACTAGGAAACTAATTGCTATATTGGGAGCTCGTTGAAATTAGATATCGACAGAAGCTGACCAAGTTGAGTAATGTCCTAATTTTGCAATTGGTTGATTAAATTGCATAAAAGGACCTGTGATGGGAAACAAATGCTCTATATTTGGGGTCTTCTACCCGCTGGCCACATGACCCAGAAGCTGTACGCCGGCTCCCTCGGCCAGTAAAGCAAGATAAGTGCCGCAACCCGAGAGTCATCCGCGACTGGACCTAATGGTCAGGGGTCCCTTTACCTTTACCCTTGCCCTCTGCCTATTCTGGGGGAATCTAGGGAGCTGCCTGGTTTTTCTTTATATATATTTTTAAAGTTGAATCTCTTCTCATGTATACTTGCCAAGTTTGGTGTTTATTGCTTCCCAGTGGAAATGAGAGAGGGAGAGAGGCAGAGCTGGGGAAGGGCTAAGGCAGAGCAAGGAATTGAAGAAATCGTTGACAGTTTACTCCTTTAGTCATAACTTTGCAAAGTTGTGCTAGGGGTAGGGGAAGAGAAAGAGGTTTCCTAATCCATGTTTGGGGAACTAGGGGCCCTCCAGTCCTATCACAGATGTTGGACCCCAACTCTTATTAGCACCAGCCATCATGGCCAATGGTTACGGATGATGGGCTCTTGAAAACCACTTGAAAACTTTGGCTGGGCTTTCTCAGAAGCATTGAAAACTGGGGGAACAGCTACCTACTGAGTATTTGAAAGCTCTTCATATAAAATTTTTAAGGTGATTCCCCCCCCCCTTTTAAAGAAATCAGGACAGAATATTTCCTTTGAAGGGTAAAAGGAAGAATTTCCCTTAAAAGCAAAATCAGCGCACACAATGAACTCGGGCACTTGCTAACCAGCCTCCTTGGCTTCCCAGGCTTCAATTAAAGCTCAAAGAAAGGTAGCACAATATAACACTTTCCATGGGCCTTTTTCAGATCTGGAAGCAGGGGCAGCTGGTGAGACTGCGGAACAGCCAGCTTGCAACGATAAGGTAAGCTCAACTTCTTTTTCATCAAAATTCCAAAAAATAAATAAATTCTAAATTGACCTGTGAATGAGACACTAGTATGGAAGCATTCTTTGCAAGAGAAATGTTGTGTGTGTGTGTGTGTGTGTGTGAAACAACATTTTTGCCACTACACTACTGTAAATATTGCATGCAAATTGAAACTCTGGCAGGAATCGGGTATCCTACTTATGGATGTTTTCGAGTGGGGGAGGGATCCGTGTATATTTTAAATTCCAGTTCAACTGTCCTTATTTATATTTGAACCATCCTTATTTATTTATTACCTTTATATTCTGACTTTTTCCCACTATGGAACTCAAGGTCCATGTGGTTCTTAGGTGGTCATCCAGCCAGGTACTGGCCAGATGCAAACCTTGCTTAGCTCATGTGCTTTCTGACTATACTCTAAGACAGGCATCCCCAAACTTCGGTCCTCCAGATGTTTCGGACTACAATTCCAATCTTCCCCGACCACTGGTCCTGTTAGCTAGGGATCATGGGAGTTGTAGGCCAAAACATCTGGAGGGCCGCAGTTTGGGGGTGCCTGCTCTAAGATAACAGGCCTTGAGTGCACATGAACTCACGAGAAACTCGATTGCTCCATTTTCACATACCAGGAGTCTGACCGTAGATTAGATCTATTCATTTATTGCAATACTTGAAGTACTGTTCATTAACAAAGATACAATAGTACAAGGTTGGGTATTTCTTTTTGCCTGATTCCACTCTGCTCCAAAGTCTGATGTTTAAATTGATTTGTTTCCGTTGATGAGCTATTAAAAAGTAATGAGATCCATTAGGCACAATTTTGATTTTGGCATAGTGCATTTAAGTTGCTATGCCAATATACTTTTTTAAAAAACATGATCTTCCTGCATATGATCTTCCCCAGATGTTTCATTGCTGATTAACTGCTGAATAATCTCAAACACATGTGCATAAAATATCACACAGGGGCTTTCAAAGTTCCACCAAAGTATTATGAATCAATGTATGATGGTGATGAGGAATCCAGGCCTAGGGGCCAAATATGGTCCTCAAATCTTTTTTATCTGACTTTTAGGAATCTCCCCAATCTGTGCTCCTCACGGAGTGTTTCTTGGTGGGAATGTATCCTTGAACTCAATGACTCTTGGAGGAGAAGGAGTGTGTGTAAAAGCTAACAAACTTTACAATGCTATAATGTACATTGCTCCACCCACTTTTGGCTCTGGTTCCGCCCACCACTGGCATGCAGCCCTCAGGCTGCAAAAGATTCCCCACACCTGATTTGTAACATCTTTATAACTCATAGGGGTTATCTGCAATCTGCATCAGGCTAGGTTAAGTGCAGGGGCATAGCATGGGGGTGCCAGGGGGCCTGTGGCCCCGAGCACACAATTTTGAGGGGGTGTGAACCAGGCACCCCCCCACAGGCAACCCCAGAGAGGTCCAGTCTGGTCTCCTCTCTGCAGCCGTTGGGGGGAATTGCCTACCAAGGGCCATGTCAGCCAGCCAGGCTCTTGCCAGCATGGGTGGGCAGGCGGCCCCACTTGGCTCTGATGGGAGGTCGCTCTGTCGGTGGCAAGGACTAGGTTGGCGCAGCAGGCTCTGTTCACCCTCTGCACCCTGCACCCCCAGTGCATGCAAATACCCCTTGCCAGCACACACATGCATGCCCTGGGCACTGGCAACCCCACGCTACACCACTGGTTGCTAAAGGCTCTCCAGTGAACTTCATGGGCTAAGTGAGGATTTGATATTAGGACTCACCACTTCAAGTCCAGTGCTAGCTGCTCTTTCATCATGATGCCAGCAACACCGGCGTGTTCTTCTCTAAAGGAGTGCCGCAGAAGCTTATTTCTGGGGTCTTCTGGTCTGAATTAAAATAAGCAGCTTTGATTTCTGTAGTGGTGTTCACATCAGATCAATTCAAAACACTGCTGCTAAATCTTGGCTCGTCATGGTGGCTACTTAGTTCCCTGAACTTCCTTTCTTTTCAATCTCCATGTTGGCTCTTGTTTTCCCCACTATATCACTTGCAAATTTCTTTCCTTTTACCTTCAAAGCCCTTTATAATTAAACTTCCTTTTAGTTCCTTCCTGTATTACATTAGCATTCCATTTATCCGCTCACTTGGCGCTTGGAGCGACGCAATGACGTTCCAGTGAATACCTTGCCCAGATTCAACTTTTTGTTTGTCCTTCATCCTTAACATATGAACACTCCAAAGAAAGAAAGAAAAAGAAAGAAAGGTGATGACTGTACTTCAATGTACTTTATTGTTTTATTGTAATGCTCACAGAACAGTACAAGCTGGGAAGTGATTCACTTGGACCAAGTTTGGACCAAGTTCTTTCCGTTCAGCAAGACGGGTTATAAAACTAATTGAAGCATTTGCAGCTTTCCGTGCCTTCAGCTATGCTTCGGAATATCAGCTGCCGGGGAACATGAGCGGGGAAGAGTGCTTTTGTACTCATGTCCTGCTTGCAGATATCCCATCTGATTGGCCACTGTGAGAACAGAAAGCTGGACTAGATGGGCCTTTAGAAGGAACCGTCAGAGCTCTTCTCAGGCTGTCGTAACACACATTCTCGCCGTTGCAATCGAAGCAATGCTTTTGGTGGGGAAAGCTATTCTTCCAGTGGCCAAATGAGTCCCCCCCATTTTGGAAGGGCTAGAAAAATGCTAGATCTGAACCAAAATGCACCCGTTTCAGAATCATGTTCATGGGATGTGAATTTGAGGGTGACTATAACTGTTTGATGCTTTTGAATTATGGTGCTGGTGCTCTTGAGAGTCCCATGGACTGCAAGAAGATCAAACCTATCCATTCTGAAGGAAATCAGCCCTGAGTGCTCACTGGAAGGACAGATCTTGAAGCTGAGGCTCCAATACTTTGGCCACCTCATGAGAAGAGAAGACTCCCTGGAATAGACCCTGATGTTGGGAAAGATTGAGGGCACTAGGAGAAGGGGGTGACAGAGGACGAGATGGTTGCACAGTGTTCTCAAAGCTACCAACATGAGTTTGACCAAACTGCGGGAAGCAGTGGAAGACAGGAGTGTCTGGAGTTCTTCGGTCCATGGGGTCACGAAGCGTCAGACATGACTAAACGACTAAACAACAACAACAACATAGCTGTTTTTGTAGATTGCTCTCACTCTGGTGGCTTCAAATCACAACACAACGAAAGAACATAGTCCCAAAATCCACCAGATTGAAGGCAATGTTTTCTGCTCTCACTTTAATGGGCTTCCAGGCAGAGAAAAGATGTGCTTGCCAGTCAGAAGGAATGCCATCTCTGTGAAATAAGGGATAGCTTTGGGGATGGTTTGGAGACCATTTCACACACATGCCCTATAGCTCTTATCATATGTCTCGGGGTGGGGCTTTAGGATCAGCTCTGCTTCAGAAAATCCAGTTTATCCACAGCAGAAGAAAGTCATCTGAATCATATGCAACAGTGGGTTAATAACTGAACAGAAAAGGAAAAGTTCTAAATTATCCAACAGCATCATTCTTCATATCTGTATAATGCTTGGTTTTTAACTCTACATAATGAGACAATAACTCTGAGAGCAATTAAGTTCCATATTCTTACTTCTGATTAGATTAGACTCTGATCTCCAGACTTTCCTGCAGAGCACGGCATGGAAATAAACAGCTGAATTAATTTTAAAGACACTACCAGTGGATTAAAGCATAGACGGGCAGATCTCAGGCTTGCAGGATCTACTTTGTTATTTGTACTAGGAACCCAAGATTCATCAAATGGAGTTTTGATACAAAACAGGTGTATGCTTAAAATAAATTGCTGGTCTCAGAATGTTTTAGATTCTGAGTATACAACTGAATGGCATTCCTCTACACACACACACACACACACAGAGAGAGAGAGAGAGAGAGAGAGAGAGAGAGAGAGAGAGAGAGAGAGATCATCCCAAGCAGTTTTCATTTAGCAGTACAGTATAATTTAGGGTGGATATAGGAGCCACCGAGGATTGGCTGCTGGGATCACTCTGGAGAAGGAGCACAGGAAGAACTCCAAGAATGAGTTGTTGTGTCTGCTCCAATGCTCAGCATTTAGGAACACTGACAACACAAGGTGCTTCAGCTTCAAGAGAATGGCTGGCAATTTCTGTTATGTACAGTGGAACAAAAGGAAACACATCGCTAGTTTTTCTGAAAGAAGATATTGGAGCATGACAGTGATTGTCATGAAGGGGACTTGGACTTCTGCAGTACTGTTCACGAGATGCTTAGATGACTGCTCTATCAAACTGGTGGGGGAGGGACTGTTGCTTTTCCCTTTAGGATTTCAAAGCTATTATCTAATTTATTTAGATCCCATCAGCATTTTTTTTTAAAAAAAAATCAGGATTAACTGAAGTACATAGTTCACCAGTCTTGTTTGGCATGTAACTGTATATTGCATATTTGTTTTTAAAGAACTCTTTCTCCTATCGAGATGGATTTGTTTTCCATTTATATAGCAATTGACTGAAAGAGAGAGTCATTGGGGATAATTCATTCTCTGTCAGCTCAGAGCATAATTCAAATTGCTAGGAGAGATGCAAAGCTTGGTGGCCATTCCTCACACAGTTTCAATCAAAGAGGATTAGGAACTTGATTATATATGATCATCCTAATTTTATCTGACTTGCCCATATATTTTTCATGCTGCTGCCTATTTGAGGAAACGGAACATGGCAGCCTAGTTCTTAACTATTTTGCTGAGAATGCCTTGCTGCCGCGCAAATATCGAGATGGAAAATGCAGGCTCTTATTTTGATTAAGAGGAAGCACTGATTTGTGCATAAACAACTTGGGGGTTCGAAAATGCAATATGATGCTAACATAGAACTCCTTCTAAGGTGGATAATACACTTTTCCCCTGTGAGTGCTGCACATATATTTCTGCAAGTTAAAAGTCCAGTCCAGGCGTCTTCCCCAATCCTGCTATCTCCATGAACAGATGAACACAGTTTCTGGGCTGCACTTTTCAACCCTGAGAAATGTGCGCACAGCACCCATTTTTACACATGCATTTCCTCCTGCTGGTGTAGAATATGGGCTGATAAAGTTGCCATTATATCTGCAGCAGGTCAGTGGGGGAAATGATTAAGGCTGTCTATTGATGAAATGATTTTTAGATATTTATCCCCCTAGCCAATTCAATCCATTCATCCACGAAATATATTTAAATAAACCTGTAAGTTGGCAAAACTCTCAATATAGATGTCCTTTTGACATACTGAAGGCCATGGAAAGTAAACGGCCTCGGCCCAGTATACCTGAAGGAGCGTCTCCACCTCCATCGTTCTGCCTGGACACTGAGGTCCAGCGCCGAGGTTCCCTCACTGCAATCAGATCTCAGAGTGAGTCCAGAGTGGGACATAGCAGAGGTCCTCTTGTGCTGTGGGAAGGCTATGGAGAGGCAATCTTTGCTGATTTCTCCTGCACCTCCCGAAAGCTTCTTCGGAAGTTGAGGAAAGAGTTCTGGAGCAGCGTGAGAGTTGGTGAAGGGAGCATTGTCTGGGATTGACTTCTAAGGCCATCACAGATGCTGCACGAGTGGAGTAATGGTCGCTGCTGATTGTATGCCTTTGCAGACCAAGTTTATCCATGTTTACTCAGAAGTAAGGCATACTGATGCCAGTAGGACTTCCTTTCAAATAAACGTGCACAGGAATGCAACTTGATTCATAGAGAATTGGGCCTTAAAGTGCCAATCTGTTTCTCCCATTTATTGTGTTGCAAAGAACTTTTTATAGATCCTCCAGCTGCTATAGGAGTTTTTCCAGATGTAACTCCAACTAATCCTTTTATCTTGGTCACAGCATATTGCAGACTCTAGAAGAGTTGACATTTGAACTCTGTGCAAGCCAGCCATCTTGGGTAGAGCCAAACAGTCAAAGACAGACTCTCTCACTTTGAAAACTTGGTTAAAAGTTTGATGCTAAACCTCAGAGATCAAAGAGGGAGGAAGAAAATCTCAACTGTTCCTTTTCTCCTGTTCACATCATTTGTTTGTTCACACGACTGTTATTTAAAAATGGATTAAATGTACAGACAAAAACAAACTCCCAACTGTTGAGATGTGTTCTCCGAAGTTGGGAGTTGGGAGTTTGTTTTTGTCTGTACATTTAATATTTCTTCCCACAAAATTACATTCTATAATATTGGGGCTGATAGGAGCTGCAGTTCAACAGTTTCTTATATTTTCAGTCTTTAGTTCACTTCATCACATTTCTGCATCAGCTTGAAAATCCTTCTGCTAAAACACTTTGTGAAAAATCCACCTCTTTTAGTATGCATTTGTCTTAATATAAGCAATTCTGCCAGCATTTTCCCCTAATTATAATGCAAGTTTGCTTGTGTTCAATGTTATGAGCATTTTAATGCACACTTTCCCCTAATATACACATTTTCGTATAATTTGTTTTGGGCTGGAGAGCTACAGCACAAAGTTTGCAGATGTGCAAATTATGAAGAATAGCTATGCTTGGAGTTGCATTTTTTTTTGAGAAATGCAAAATAGTTTTTAATGCAAATCGAACTGACTGACTCCCCCATTTGCAGCCACCAAAGTTTACCCATTCCTGCTCTTTGGCACCGGCCATCTTTAATGCTAGCTTGGTGTAACAGTTTTTGCTGTTATCTAGGGTTGCCATATTTCAAGAAGTAAAGATCTGGACACAAAAAGTTGTTGGGCTCATTTTTGGGGAAAGTTTCGACAACCTGGACATTTTTCAAATTTTCCCCGGACACTAATTCTGTCATTTGAATCCCTGAAATGTCCAGGAAAATCCAGATGCATGGCAATCCTATGTTATCACAAAACAAAGTCAAGGTAAACTCTAACCCAGGCACCCCCAAATGTTTTGTGGCCCACCAGATGTTTTGGCCTACAACTCCCATGATCCCTAATAATAATAATAATAATAATAATAATAATAATAATAATAATAATTTATTATTTATACCCCGCCCATCTGGCCGGGTTCCCCCAGCCACTCTGGGCGGCTTCCAAAAAAAAAAAAACAAATTCTAAAATACAGAAATCCATCAAACATTAAAAGCTTCCCTAAACAGGGCTGCCTTGAGATGCCTTCTAAAGGTCTGGTAATTGTTCTCTTTGACCTCTAGTGGGAGGGCATTCCACAGGGTGGGTGCCACTACCGAGAAGGCCCTCTGCCTGGTTCCCTGTAACTTGGCTTCTCGTAATGAGGGAACCGCCAGAAGGCCCTCGGAGCTGGACCTCAGTGTCCGGGCAGAACGATGGGGGTGGAGACGCTCCTTCAGGTATACCGGACCGAGGCCGTTTAGGGCTTTAAAGGTCAACACCAACACTTTGAATTGTGCTCGGAAACGTACTGGGAGCCAATGTAGGTCTTTTAGGACCGGTGTTATGTGATCTCGGCGGCCGCTCCCAGTCACCAGTCTAGCTGCCGCATTCTGGATTAGTTGTAGTTTCCGGGTCACCTTCAAAGGTAGCCCCACGTAGAGCGCATTGCAGTAGTCCAAGCGAGAGATAACTAGAGCATGCACCACTCTGGAGAGACAGTCAGTGGGCAGGTAGGGACTCAGCCTGCGTACCAGATGGAGCTGATAAACAGCTGCCCTGGACACGGAGTTGACCTGTGCCTCCATGGACAGCTGTGAGTCTAAAATGACTCCCAGGCTGCGCACCTGGTCTTTCAGGGGCACAGTTACCCCATTCAGGACCAGGGAGTCCTCCACACCCGCCCGCCTCCTGTCCCCCACAAACAGTACTTCTGTCTTGTCAGGATTCAATCTCAATCTGTTAGCCGCCATCCATCCTCCAACCGCCTCCAAGCACTCACACAGGACCTTCACCGCCTTCACTGGTTCTGATTTAAAAGAGAGGTAGAGCTGGGTATCATCAGCATACTGATGGACACCCAGCCCAAACCCCCTGATGATCTCTCCCAGTGGCTGCATATAGATGTTAAAAAGCATGGGGGAGAGGACAGAACCCTGAGGCACCCCACAAGTGAGCGCCCAGGGGTCTGAACACTCATCCCCCACCACCACTTTCTGAACACGGCCCAGGAGGAAGGAGCGGAACCACTGCATGACAGTGCCCCCAGCTCCCAAGCCCTCTAGACGGTCCAGAAGGATGTTATGGTCGATGGTGTCAAAAGCCGCTGAGAGATCCAGCAGAACAAGGAAACAGCTCTTACCTTTGTCCCTAGCCCGCCGGAGATCATCGACCAGTGCGACCAAGGCAGTTTCAGTCCCATGATGAGGCCTGAATCCTGACTGGAAGGGATCCAAATGGTCCGCTTCTTCCAGGCGTGCCTGGAGTTGTTCCGCAACCACTCGCTCAATCACCTTGCCCAAGAATGGAAGATTTGAGACTGGGCGATAGTTGGCCATATTGGCCGGATCTAAAGATGGTTTTTTAAGAAGCGGTTTAATAACCGCCTCTTTCAGCGGGTCTGGGAAGGCTCCCTCATGGAGAGAAGCATTTACCAACCCGCGAAGCCCATCGCCCAGCCCTTCCTGGCTAGCTTTTATAAGCCAGGATGGGCAAGGATCAAGGAGACAGGTGGTTGGTTTGTTGGTTTGTTTGGTTTGTTTGGTTTGGTTAACAGGACCAGTGGTCAGGGATGATGGGAATTGTAGGCCAAAACATCTGGAGGGCCAAAGTTTGGGGGTTCCTGCTCTAACCCATGGGTAGGCATACTAAGGCCCGGGGGCCAGATCCGGCCCTATCACATTCTAAATCCGGCCCGCAGATGGTCCGGGAATCAGCATGGTTTTACATGAGTAGGATGTGTCCTTTTATTTAAAATGCATCTCTGAGTTATTTGTGGGGCCTAGGAATTTGTTCATAGAGTGGTAGAGAGTGACTGGATTATATATAGTAATCGCGTACATTACATGATTAGAAGACATCTGAAGGCAGTCCTGTATTGGGAAATTTTTAATGTTTGATGTCTTATTGTTTTTAAATTTGTTGGAAGCCGCCCAGCGTGCCTGGGGCAACCCAGTCAGATGGGTGGCATGTTGTTGTTACTACTACTACTACTACTACTACTACTACTACATTTTCTGTGGTTCTTCTCCCCCTTAAAATAGGTGGACCTTAGAAATTAGGCAAACTACATATAAATTTGTACATGAGTACATCCAATTTATGGTACACATGATGTGCATGGTGATGTAATTGGAACAAACATTCTCAAAGTCTGACTCTACATCCCGCCTTTTGTAGGAGATAACTACTTACAAAGTTCGCCCGAGTCAGCCCATAGTTAGGCTATTACACAAAATATAGCACATTTTAAAAGACTTTTTAAGAAATGGTATTTGAGATTGGAATTAAGCAATAGGCCTAGGTTTATTTCACTGCTACACTTTTGCCTAAGAGCAGGAACTATGTACCCTGTTTTTCCTAAAATAAGACATACCCATAAAATAAGCCATAGCAGGATTTCTAAGCATTTGTGCAATATAAGCCATACCCAGAAAATAAGACATAGTGATAGGCGCAGTTCTGGAGGGCCCCAAGGAAGAGGCGAGGCTGGACGCGTAATAAAAAATAAGACATTCCCTGAAAATAAGCAACTGTGGGGGTTTATAAGGAAAAATAAATATAAGACAGTGTCTTATTTTCGGAGAAACACGGTATGTATCCACTCACTGATTTGAAACCTCCACAGAGATTGTAAGGCTTAAATAATACCCGCAGAGTCTTTTCATAGATTGAGTGATCTAATCCTTATTTCCAATGTCTAGATCCCTTATCCTGTCTGAAATTAGCCAACAGCTCAGATTATACAGGCTGCTCACCATATCACAAATATTAAATGCATTTGGCTAAAACAAACAAAAAGAGATTGCCAATGTTTTTATATTTCTCTGCATGGTTTATTTTGAAGACTCTTTGATCTTTTAATCTGGATGTCTTATTTGAGCTAGTTGAGAGCTCCAGTCCTTTATTTATTTATTGTTTCTCCATAATGCACTTGATGTCTATTTAATCATAAGACCTGAGAGGACTCTTTGGTCTCAGAGCTCTCTCTGTAGGGTTTCGGATACAAATAACAAACTCGGTTTCAACAGATGCCCAAAGCAACATCAAATGCACATAACACAATGAATGGAATATTTATTTTGCATCACCAAAGGAAAAATAAGAAAATAATAATAATGCTAATCCGGACATTAAAAATATAACGGGTAACATCTAATCAATGTGGTGCTTTGCAGTCAGAAAAGAAAACACAGCACAGGTCGAAATGATTTTGCATCATCACTTTCTTCTCTGTTTCGTTAGCGTTCTTCTGTTGAGAAGGTAAGGTTACCTCCTCCTACCTGGCCAATCCCCCTGGCAACGCCTCCCCAAGCCCGGGAAGGCAGTGCCGGCCTCTGAACTTCCAAGGCTGCCCCAGGGATCCCAGGGGGCTGCGCACAACCGCGCAAAATCCGTCTCCCCTTTTATGTGGGGAACGGTCATTAACACACTAACAATCCCCCTTCAGACCTTCCCAAATACAATTTAAGAACGCCTTACTAGGAGTAGTTTTAAACTCATCCAGTGTCATATTTTTGCTCTCTTCTAATAAGGAAGACAAAATATTCAGATCTTCCTTTGATCTTTTTTTAATGCAACACCATAACTCTGCTGCTTTTCTCGAACAAAGCAAGACTTGGGAATAGATCAATATCACAAGCTTTTGCTGACTCAAGGTGCTACTGCAGAATTGTGGTTCAATATTCTCGGAACTTTCTGAATAGTGTGATATTGTTATGCACACCTCGGTCTCCAACCAGCAAGAGATTTCCGGGGTGTCGGCATATATCTCAGGTTTGATTTCTTTTGAAAAGGAGGTTAGTAGATATGGTTTGCAATCCTTAATACCATAGCTCTGAATTCAACAGAGAGAGAAAGTCAACCCATTCTGTCTTCCAGTTCTAGCTGAAAAATGAGATTGGTCCCTGGTCTTTTGATCTCCTTTACACTCTCAAGTGACATCTTATGGAAGCATCTCCAGCTAGAGGTTTCTGTGCTCTTTAGTCATGCAAAGAGATGCTTAACAGGCTCAGTTCATCATTAGAGGAGGAGGAGGAGGAGGAGAAGGAGGAGGAGAAGGAGAAGGAGAAGGAGAAGGAGAAGGAGAAGGAGAAGGAGAAGGAGAAGGAGAAGGAGAAGAAGAAGAGTTTGGATTTGATATCCCACTTTATCACTACCTGAAGGAGTCTCAAAGCAGCTAACAATCTCCTTTCCCCTCCTCCCCCACAATAGACACCCTGTGAGGTGGGTGGGGCTGAGAGACTTCAGAGAAGTGTGACTAGCCCAAGGTCACCCAGCAGCTGCATGTGGAGGAGCGGAGATGGGAACCCGCTTCCCGTGTTTCTGCTTATCCCCCCCCCCCCGCAACCCAGGAAGCAAGAAAGAAAGAAAGGAAAGATTGAATTATTTTACATTGTCCTCACTTCCCATCATGGATGACATATCATAAGCCACACCTTGATTGCATACTCGTGATGAAATCTCATTCGTTGTACGGTTCCTGATTGGGTGGGTACCCTAATGTGATTAATGTGAGAAAGCAGGAGAATTGAGGGGAAACGGGTGCATAAGGAACATCGCTGAGGGGAAACGCCAATATCAAAACAGGATGCTTTTTTTAAAAAAAAAAAAGAATCCAGAAAATTGAACAGCTTTGGGAGAAAAATGGCACCCCACCAACAGTTGTAGTCTCTCACCAAAATTTGAAACTGGAGACTATTCAGCACAGCTCTAAGTTTGCAAGTATCACAAGTTGCGTGCGGAGCCCCTGTAACCCAGGCCTAGAAATAAATTCAGACATGGCTCATATTTTTGGTTTGGTTTTTGGCAGAATTTAGGCCACAACTTTATTGATTACAAATCAAGTGAGTGGTTGCATAAGCTCTGGTTCCAAAGCTACCTAGAGTAGCGCTGACTCAGGACACACCTTGAGTCAGCATCCAGGTTCACACCTGGGACGGGGTCCTGACTAGCGCCAGGTCCTGATTCTCCCATGTGTGCCCAGAACTCTGGCGAAGGCATACCCCACTTGGGGGAATACCAACCAGTAGTCCAATGGATTCCTTTAAGAGGAATACCTGGGGATAGGGTGGTAAGGGCTCATTCCTCCCCTATCAGCGTGAACCAGAGACTATCCACCAACCTTAAAAGTTGTGACGAATTGTTACACAGCAGGCAAAACCCAAGTGGCAACAGCCAATCCGCCAAGTGGGAAAAATTCCTGCCGTGCCCGTCACACACGACGGCATAGCAAGGTCAAGCACAAGCCCTAAAATTAGGGAGTGGTGGGCGGGTGTTCCAATGCATGAAGCTGGAGAAGGAGACTCTCTATGGCTCCATCTGCCTCTTTGATTGACATGCCCTTAGTCCAATTGCACCCTGCAAATGGACCACCAATTGGGTGTTGTGGCTGCTCCAATTGTCCCCGCCCCAACACCTAGTCCTGGTTGTCGGGCCCACCGCTTTATTGCAGGGAGGACCCGATTTCTCATACACCCTAACCATATGAGTGAAAATATGAAGTATCTCAACTAATCAAATTAAAGAGTGTTTTGGATTTGAGGACCATTTCATCAAGGCTATCTTGGCTTGCAGACTGGATTAACAGGAGGAAAGTAAATTATTTTAAAGCTGCAGAGAGACTATGCTTCTCCCCAAAGAAGCACATTAGTGGCAGACTATTTTTGAGTTGCATCTCTTATTAAATGCTAGCAAATGAAGATTCATTCATAACAAATTAATTGCATATCTAGATTGAAATTACATATTAAAATACACACGGGGGCTTACGTCAATGGACATTAGTTGATGAGCCTCTTGTTGGAGAAGAAGCATATACGTTTCTGTGATCGTTTGCTGACCATGTCAGTTCATGTGGGTGGAGGCTAGGAGACCTCCAAACACATGGTATGCCTGGTCTGCTGGTCACTAGCCCTCCTTCCTAGCGGTAGGGAATGTCATCTCAGGCCTAGTTTCTTCCTTTGCCTGGTAATAGTGATGCTGGTTTGTTCCATGATGTAGGTTTGAACCAGGCAGAAGGC
The DNA here is from genome assembly GCF_963506605.1 of Zootoca vivipara. Lineage (NCBI taxonomy): Eukaryota > Metazoa > Chordata > Lepidosauria > Squamata > Lacertidae > Zootoca > Zootoca vivipara. Next base: position 118,627,242 of record NC_083276.1, on the reverse strand, counting down.
CTTCTCGGTGGTGGTGCCCAACCCGTGGAACGCCCTCCTATCAGAAGTCAAAGACAACTATCTGACTTTTAGAAGACATCTGAAGGCAGCCCTGTTTAGGGAAGTTTCTAATGTTTGATGTTTTATCGTGTTTTTAATATTCTGATAGGAGCCTCCCAGAGTGGCTGAGTATAAATAATATATTCATCATCATCATCTTGTGCTTGATACTGGATTAACCTATGGAGGCCTTACCCAAATTGACCATTAACTTGCTTGCCAGTAAGCTCACAAACTCGGTTCAAACTAAGATGTTCTTCACCTCTGATCAGCCCCAGCCATCATTGCCAGTGGCCCTTGCAGTAGCGCCAACTTGAATAAAATATTGGGGTGGGGGAGGTAAGTCCCATCTCGTGTAATCGATCACTTGACATTGTGCACACATACCATTTGAATGGCAATGCCCATCAACTTTTGGGGAACTCAGACCCCTCAAATATTTTATTGGGGGGGTCGGAGGTCCCTTGGCCCCTAGGAATTGGCTCCTATGGGTCCATGTGAACCCACAAGAGAGAGTGTGTCAGGAACCCACAAGAGAGAGTGTGTCAGGAACAGAAATGCTTCAGATTAACTTGTGCTTGGTAAAATAATTTTGAATCTTTCTTAACTCTAGTTTAGCTCTCTTTCTAATGATCCTCCCAGCTCTCTGACAACTAGGACATCTCCCTTGTTGCTAGATTCCCATTTTCATCAGTGTCTATCTGCTGCTCAATGATCAGTACAATCCAGAAAAATTTCCTGTAAGCTGTTGTATTCCTCCCCCCCCCCCGCCTGATCTCTGAAGGGCTGCTTAATGACGGCAACCCAGTTTTCTCTAAAGTAGCTTTTCTGCTACCTTTTCCTACAGAACAAAGGTATCTGAAGGATGTCATTTTTGCTGACTGTTTCGTCATTCCTCTCATGTTGGCTCCCACCTATTGGTTTGCTTGCTATCTGCATAAACTTTCGTTTTCCTTTACATTGCTAAGCAGCTGTTGGGATTTTTTATGCCTCATTGACTCTGATGATCTTCTCAAAACTTTTGTTGGGAAAGTTGCCAGGCAAATCAGCCTGAAAATAACTCTCTTGCAAGAGTACAACTTGTGGTCCGTGAGTACAACTTGTGGTCCGCCAAGCCAAGCCAAGCCTATCCGCTGGCCCACCAGGCTCTTGATAAACCACCTGAACTACCTGAGTTCCAAAATTAAAGAAAAGGGAAGTTGTCATGGCTAAAATACATATCGGGTGAGCTATGTCCAGGCTGGTGGGTCTCCGGTTCTTGCAGGGCTGGTGTGAAACTTCACTGAGATTCGTAACATCTCGAGAGGACAGATATATATTCCAATGCATGGTTCTTTAATTTGGCCAAGGAGTTAATTTGACCTTCAAGTGATTTAGCATGAATTTGGGGGGGGAACTATTAGGGAGCAAGGAGAATTCCAATGTGGCTCTAAGGTGATTGCTATGTCATCTAGGGATGGTATAATACAGGATTGTCCCATACTTCAATAATGGGTTGTCTTCTGGCCGAACCTACCTTTGCATCATGAGATCATGGCATTCTGGTTCTTCCTACCCTGCTTCTTCTTCCTGGCTTTGGTTGCTAAGGGCCAACAGGAAGAAAAAACATTGTGATGTCACAAAATAAGTATGTTCCATAGCATCTCAGTCCGTGAACCTTGCTTACCCTTGCAATTTGCCTGTGACACAGCCTAAGATGGAGTGATTTTGGACTATGTGACCTTCAACATTCTTCCAGCGTTCACCTGGATGGTTCCTTCCAACCACCGTTTGCGGAACTCATGGGGTTATTTTCTTCTCTGTGTCACACTGAAGAGGAAAAAGTGAATGTGCAGTTGCCACTGTGCTGCACTACAAGCGAATTTTGTCAGTGGTGTGTCATCAGGTGCTTCTGAGAGGGACTTGAAAGGTCTGGCTATCATTAATAAATCTTACAGTGTCAAACACTGATGGGGATGTCAGTAAAACCTACATTAATGTTCAAACTATGATTGCACTTAAGTGTAGCTAGATAATGTTCTCAAATCCTCCTACCTAGTACTTGTTTGACAGGTTGCATTCCAGATTATTCTTATTGCAAAGCAAGAAACCCTAAAGGGTTTTTTTGGGGGGGGAGGTGATTATTTATTACTAGAGCAGTACTAACATTTTAATATTATTGATTGATTGATTTGATTTTTTTCCTGCTCATTATCATAAGGTCCCAGGGTGAGATACAGCAACTTAAAAATATATTAAAATGTAGGAAATAACGAAATAGTAAAATTAAAAGCAGCTGTTGTGTGTACCACAGCCTTCTGATACAAGGTTGACAGCAATGTGCCAGAGGGCCTTATCTGTGGTGGTATCCTGCATGTGGAATTTCCTGTCCCTTCATTTGTGCTCTACCAATCATTAAATACCTTTGTTTTGAAAGAAGCTTTTGGATTCTGATATATGCTTGACATATCAGGTTGTTTCTGTTTTTGCTGCTTTTTCCATTTTATTGTTTGTGTTTTAATGGATGGGTCATTGCTTTTTATCTTTTATTTTTTATTTCCAAGTTACTTTGTCCACTCAGAAGTAAATCCCAGTATGGCCTCATTCCAACAAAGAAGGGGGCTATGGGATTGCAGCCTTAGCTACTACCTGCACCAGTATTAGCAATGTTTTGTTTTGATTAGGTTTTCATTTTAAACACATTTTATAGCAATTTCTGCCAATGAAGTTTGACAACATTTTTCACAATTTAGCACACAATAATAGTTTCACAATTCTTACCTCAGTTATCGAAAATGGGTATCGATCCATTTTCATTAAGGCTCTTACCGGTATGTTTCCTTTTGCATTCTTATTCTGAAGGTGAAAGGCATTCTGAAGAATAAAACAGCACTCTAGACCTAATGAGTCACAACTGGATGAAACTTTCCATCTGTTTCATAGCCCCTCAGCTGTAAATAAGTGTTTCACGTGTTCCCCTCGCCCCGCTCCTGAACTTCCCAAGGTCCCATTATTAAGTGGCGGAGGAAGTGGGTGGGGGCAGTCCACCCCGGGTGCCATCTCTAAGTGGGGTAACAAGAAGGAACCCCATGGGGGGGGGCTCCCCCCAGGTGCGGCGGCGTGAGGCGCCACCATCGCACCGCCACAGCAACATGTGGAGGATCCTCCGCTCATGGCTGCAGCGGAGGAGGAGGGATCCCACTGCTGCCCATACACTGCTCAAGTGGCGCCGTCAGTAAATTGCCCAGCGGCGCATGCGTGCTCACCATACGTGCAGCGCACATGCATGCGCCGTACGTTGCCAACAGTGCCGCTCGAGCACCATACGGGTGGTGGCAGGATCCCTCTGCTGCCACTGCAGCCATGAGCAGAAGATCCCACCGCCGTCCGCATGGCGCTGGAGTGGCGCCATCGGCAAACTGCCCCATGGCGCATGCTCAGTGCCACTATGTACTGAGCATGTGTGGCGCCGCTACATACTGCATGTGTGCATGTTCAGTATGTAGCAGCACTGCGCATGCTGCGCCGGGGGGTTGCCCCACCCCCTGACACCCCGCCCCGGGTGCCGGTTAGCCTTACTTCGCCCCTGCCATCATCCACTCTGTATCTCCACTTGTCCATTTCTTTAGGTCAGGCTGGCTGCAGCTTGGGAGATGTTGCTTCAGCAATGATTCAACTCAGACTGGGCTCTTCTATAGGAGCTGGAGGCCTCCCTTCCTTCCTGGCCCTCAGCCTCATCATGATCGAGCAAGTGCTTCCACGAGCTTCGCCCTCCTCCTGAGTAGCCTCCTGGGCAGCTAGCGAGGTCTTTTGGTGAAGTTCTTGCCTAGCTCTCTATCTCCTCTGCTCCTGTGGCTGGAGGGAGGCAGAAAACCAGCCAGGAACCCCAACACTGTATGTAAAACAAAGCGAACAGAACAGCTTCATGTGAGCAAAGGGGACAACCAAACTCTTTGAGTGAGGTCCTCACCAGGGAGCTCTCTGAGAACAAGAGACCACCAGGAGTTCTGAGGGCTCTTGGAACCAGAGGTGACAATTGGTTTGTGACACGGAACCCATTCTAGAATGTTCCAAACAGAAGGAACAGATTGAAGAAAGGGCAGGGAATGATATTATCAAACAGGGTCTGTGTGAAGGCTGACTTCATTTAGAACCTACCGTAGAAGAGGGCAGGAATAGACCAGTTTGGAGCTCTGGGAACGACCTTTTGGGGGGTGTATTTCTTTGTGGCACGATGTGGGACCATGGAGTTTGCTGTTTGTAGGAGTTACAGTGTCTGTTTCCATATCCACTCAATCTGTAAATATATTTTTTTAAAAAAAATGCCTCAAGGCAGTGTTACTCATACTCAGAGTAGACCCGGAGCTAAAAGTTACTGAAGACCATTGATTTCAATAGGTCTAATTTTTTTGGCTGCATATTATCCTTAGTCTCCATAGATCCCTTCTTCTGAAGGGAACCAAACCCTGGCAAACATCGCACCCCTACAATTTCTACATGATTCAGGGAACTGAGGCATTTGTTAACAATATGAATACTGTACTATTCCCCCACCCCCATAATCTCACACACTCCAACCCATTTCAGGACTGAGCTGTTACAAATAATGATAGAAGCACTCTTGTGGAATGTGCTCAGAGAGGTAGTGTTGTTCTGTTGTAGCAGAACAACAGCATCAGAACATCAGACACTATAGAAACTATTAATAATGTGGCATAAATAGTGTTGGACTAAAACTTCCATCATCCCCTGATCTTCAGCCATTTTGGCGGGGCTAGTTAGAAGTCTGACAATATCTGTAGGACCACAGCTTCCTCATCTCTAGGACTACTTCATTTGATGCTCAAGCTTAAGTAGCAATATTCCATTTTGGGATGACGCTTCTTTGAGAGCTTTTTAAGGGGTATTCTCCCCCGCCCTCAGCATCTGACACACAAGTATATGCAATTCACTTTAGGGTTCTCTTTTTGCATGGTTGAGCAAAAAAATCCAAATCATATGGGTTTATTCACCTCAGCGAATTTTAATAAATGTGGCACTTACAGTATGTTAATGAGGAGCCAGCATAAGCAATGCTCCAGGCAGAAGTAGTTTTAAGGAATTGCAGGTGGTGTGGGTCTTTTTGTTTGAAGTCTCCCCGCTCCCACTCCCCAGCTCACTAGGAACATGTGTTGCATATTAACAACTTGTATCTATGATTGTCAGCAAATTGCATAATTGGTTCACTATGCCTGAGATAGAACTGTAATCACGAACAAGTGATTGGACATATGAAAAATGTGAACTAAAAAAAACAACAACCAACCAATGCATTTTAGTATTCGACTTTACATTATTTCAAACTGCTTTTTAATTGTGTTTTTTCCTTTTTAAAAATTGTTTTTAACTGTTTTTATGTGGGATTTTTTTTGAGGGGGGTTATTTGGCTGTTTCTGTTTATATTATGATTATGTATTTTGTGGTTCTATATTGTAATTTTATCTTGTGGACCACCCTGAGACCTGCAGGTATAGGGTGCACATTTGCAGGTGCACCCAACAGCTAGTGACCTGGATGGGGTGCACATCCTGTTGACATCCAATGACCTACCCAGCTCATGGAATGAAGCCCATGATTCGGTGGCTTAAGAGCTCATGGATTTTGCATATGATTTAGGCATGCTGGTGAAGGCGAGAAAAGTGACAGCAGCAGCATTTTCTAGTGTTCTGAATTTCATATCAAGTACAGATGTCGATGAGAAGCCAGATACATACGTGCATATGTTCTAGATGCACACAGAGTTGCCATATTTCAAAATGTAAGAGCTCCGAAAGTTGTTGAGCCAAGAAAAAGACTTGCCTTACTCATAGATTCAAGACAAACTGCCGCCTTTTGGAAATTATCCCCGGATGTCAATTCCGCCTTTGAAATCCTGGTAATGTCTGGGAAAATCCAGACATATGGCAGCCCTAGGAAAAATTGCTTCCATTCATGTATTACCCTTCAAACCAGCAACCTCTTTATAGGGCTGCCCCATGTGGCCAACCGTTGAACTACAGGTGGCATTCATCTCTGTTTCTGATCGGACTTTGCCCACTAAGGCTGGCCATAGGATCTTTCTGGGAAGAAAGGCATAGATAGAGAGGGTTTTCTATTCCCATTCTTCCTGGGTTGAGCAATGAAGTGTCCCTGAGCTTTGCTGTGTTCCTGTATCCTTGGAAATTTGCTTAATTCTGGCTTCTGATTTGGTCCTTGTTCCCACCTGGTTCTTTGCTCCTGACTTGTCCTTGGCTCCTAAATCATGGAATCTGCTGCCCACTACCCAGCCCTGATACATCTGCAGGAACACCATTTAATGCAGCAAATGCAAGTGAAGATAGGAGTGCTGGCAAAGGTGGATAGTTGAACCTTAATCTTATGTCTCTTTTCTTCAGCAAGTAGTTTCCTTGTTTATGTTCCTCATTTAAGTGAGAGTCCTGAAAGAAGGGACCTCATGGAATGATTCTTAGTTTAGTCTCTCAGCTCTCCCCCCCCCAAATTAAGTTGCTTTGCAGCCCTTGTTCGTTTCAATTATGTAACATGCTTGCTTTATTGATCTGTGACCGTATAATTAATTCACAAGTGAGACATTCAGCAGCTGCATAGAAAATCTGCCTGCCTTTGTATTGCTAGTTGTGGCAAAATTGCTTGTTAAGCTGGGGTGTAGGAGAGAGGCACAAAACTAGTAGATTAATTGGAGAACCAACTTCAGAATCTTGTAATTTTATACAGAACTGGGCTTTAGATACAAAATACCTTGACGTTAGTTTCCAACTGGTCTTATTGTGAGGTCATGAGCCCCGTGTGGGCTCATACAATACAATAATACAATAATAGGATACAATACAATACAATACAATACAATACAATACAATACAATACAATACAATAATACAATAATAGGATACAATAATAGTGCCATGGCAAATTTTTGAGGCAGGGTCAATTTCTATAATGATGATGATGATATTTTACTCTTTTTCAATATAGAAAGTTACATTTTTTTACTCAACAATTTTATTCCAATTCAACAGAACTAGTGCATTCTCTCTCGCCCAACATCAATGTTTAAAACCCAAAATTACGTACAATTTTAAGGTTCTGTCTTACCTCATTTCATCCTCTCTAACATTTTTCTTAATATATTCTGCTGTTTTCTTACACTTCTTGCTGTGGGTCTTTGTATATGGGAAATAACTTTTAATATAGACTAGAAAGGGCAGAGAGGATGAAATGGCTGCTGAGTGATACTGATGTCTCTGTGATTTATAAGGTGGCTCTCTATCTTCCTGGCAGCTAGGAAGATAGAACTGGATGGGCTAGCAGTCAGTTGCAAAGGGGGCTCTGAGATCTAATTTGCACATTTTATTTGAGAATTACTTTTTATTCTGTACAATAAGAAATAAGAATTTTTGGTGGATTTGACCATGGTGTTTTACTGCATATGTAGCGACTGCTGTTTCTCATTCTTTGTTTCTTCCTTCTTTGGATGTTGCCATGGCCTTTGGCTAGCGCAATAAAAATTGTTATTATTATAAACTAGCAAGAGTTTCCAGTCTTCTTTAAAATATTTGAAATTTGTACCTTTTTGAAATTTGTACCTGTGTGCCATCAATTTTGCCATATCTGCATATGCCACGATTTTCATCAACCATTCTTCCTTCGAGTAGGTTCTCTCCTCCTTCCATTTCTAGAGAATCTTTGCTGCTGTAGTCGCATGCCTAATAAATATAATTAGGCTATATTTGACATTCCACAATCTAGTATCGCCAGCAGGAAGGTTTCTGGCCTCTTGGGAAAATTCGCTTACCCCCCCTTAATTTTATTAAGGTCCATGTGATGGACCTTCCTGCAGGTCCACCACATATACTTACCTTCCAAGTCCCGGACTGCAGAATCTGGGACCGGCAGCCGTGTGACACTGGAAGTTGTGTCGACGTAACTTCCGGTGTCGCTTTGCCCTTCTATGGGCACCAAAAATGGCCGCCGCCGGCTTCGAAAGTCGCTTGTACGCATGTCAGGAAGTGCGTCGACGCAACTTCCGGTGTCGCTCCGCTCATCTATGGGCACCAAAAATGGTCGTCGCCGACACCGGAAGTCGCGTCTATGCACTTCCGGACATGCGTAGATGCGACTTTTGAAGCCGCCGGTGGCCATTTTTGGTGCCCATAGAAGGGCAACTAGAAAAAAATGGCCGCCAGCAGGAGAAAATAACGGAGAAAAACGGGAGACGAAGTGATACGGGGGACCACCGGGAAAAGGTAAGTAAAAATGGGGTTTCCCGGGGAAAACGGGGTACTTGGCAGCTATGTATATGATAGAATGACCCCCTCAGAGGCATGGTCAATTTTAGGAGTATTGTAACAATAATTACAATCATGCATTTGTACAGTGCTTTGAACGTACAGAAGAGATTTTGTTCCCTAGGTTGGATAGGGACTTGTGGGCTTCCAAATGATGCTGGACTACAATTGCCATCAACCTTAACTGTTGGCTATGCTGCTGGGACAAATGGGAGTTGGAGCATTTGAAGGTCCAGAAGTCTCCCATCTCTACACTTGGCATTTTTATTTCGGCATGCTTATAAGATTTAGTGGTGGGGCTTTCAATTACCGTATTGGCTGCTGGCAATCAGAGTTTTCTGTTTGGGTTGTTTTCTTCCTTGCTTTAAGATTTCAGTTTTTTTACATTAGTCATGGTGGAGAACAAAATTTTGGACATGGAGAACTGATAGCTCAACCTAGTTGGGCTCTTCTTATGCGATGGGATATAAATCTTAAAAATTGGGGATATTTAGATAGATTACATGAATCCAGATATAGTGGTACCTCTACTTATGAATTTAATGTGTTCCGAACGCACATTTGTAAGTAGAAAAAAATTGTAAGTCAAATCCCATAGGAATGCATTGGGAGAAAAAATTCGTAAGTAGAAGCAACCCTATCTAAAAATTCGTAAGTAGAAAAAATCCTATCTAAACCGCATCCAAGATGGCGGACGGAGCTCCATTCGTAAGTAGAAACATTCATAAGTAGAGTTATTCGTAAGTAGAGGTACCACTGTATTTTGAAAGTTACATCATTTAGAACTTTGTCACTTCCAAATTCTCTTGGCCACGCTGATAACAGGTTTCCATGATGTTCCTGGGAGCTGAAGAGATTACTTGCTTTGCTGTAGAACACCAATAAAATGAGATAAAACTTTAAAAGCAAAGGCAGGTGCCAGGAAAAAGGAGCAATAGGTCTACAGAGCAATGACATTAGAGGAAGGCAGTAAACAGACACTATGATTCCCTCTTGGAGGTGAAAATGGGAAGTTCAAACATGATAATTAAAACCTAAAGAGAGAGCAGTAGAATAATTGGAAGCAATTATTTTTCAGCAAAACGCCATTTGGGCCCTCTGAAAGAACAGATAATCAGGCAGATAATTTCCACTGTACTAAGCAGCTATTAAGTAGAGCAAAACCAATACTACTACTACAAAAGATATGTAGTTCTGTGGTAAGATTCACCAACACTCACTCCCCACCCCCTCGGTTAAAGGTCATTGGTTTGGTTTTCAATTATAAAGTTCAAGTGAGGCAACTGTAAAAGTTATAAAGTTATAAAGACCAAGTATTTCAATAAAGGGCATCATCAGTAGTACCTAAAATGTGTCTGAAGGATTCTGTGAAGGAGATTTTAAAATGTGAGATTCTCCTATCATGTAATGGGAGCCCTGCCTTGCCTTTTTAATCAAACAAATGATTACACCCGGCTTTCTGTGGACTAGTTCAACCCCCAAATCTAATCAAATGCTGTTTATGGAGTAATATTCGCCTAAGTGAAACTTCAATGTCAAAAGCACGTAACGTTGAGGTATATGGGATTTTGATTTATATACCCTTGGCACATGGGACGGTGTCGATATGAGAGAGAAAAAAAAGCCTTTTGAATTTAAATTAAAAAGAATTGTTCAAGAGCCGATCAGGAGCAATGTGGGAAGGAGAAAAGCATTATACGCAAGCTACGTGGGGTGGTGTAGTGCTTTCTGCAGCCCAAATACCACATTATAGCAGGTAAGACCTCTGGCTGTGTCACTTTCTCTGTTCTCTGGGTTTTCCCTTGTCCCAGGGCACTAAGCATGCCAGTGCAAGTAGCTAAATAGGTACCACTGTAGTGGGAAGGTAACCAGTGTTTCCATGTACAGTGGCGTAGCAGGGGGGGCGATGGGGGGCAGTCCACCCCGGGTGCCACCCTGGAGGGGGGTGACACTCGGCGCCCCCCACTGGGGAACAGTTTTTTAATTTTCTGTTGCGTGAGATTTTTCAACTGTTCTTATATGTTCTTTCAATGCTGATTTCATATCTGAAGTCAGTTTTGTTCTGTAAGCTCTAGTTTTTTCGCAGTTCATGTTTTTCACTTTTCGCCAGAGCCGCGTGGGGGGGATTGACAAAAAATTCCGCACCGGGTACCACCTGGGCTTGCTATGCCTCTGTCCATGTACTCTGGTTTCTGTTACATAGTTGTGCCAGAAGCGGTTTAGTCATGCTGGCCACATGACTCAGAAAGCTGTCTGTGGACAAATGCCTGCTCCCTCAGTCTGAAAGTGAGATGAGCACCGCAACCCCATAGTCGCCTCTGACTGGACTTAACCGTCCAGCGGTCCTTTACCTTTACCAGCAGCCGCCGCCAATGGCATGGAGTAGAGTAAGATGAATCACATGATGTGACTCTTAAATATAATGGTTTAATTGATACTGAAATGAGAATGCTGGAATGTATATTGTCGAAGGTTTAACATGGGGCTCTTCAATGGGGCTATATTAAAGCCAAGGAGAGAGCATGTTGAGCTTTTGCTAAGTTAATGTTTAACTAGCTGATTGCTGTTTCTCTGTTATGTGAGCGTTGTAACCTTAGATCATGTGAGAGGTATTGGGTTTCCAAATCTCCATTTTGAAAGTGAGTTGCTTTTGAATCATTATTTCCCAAACTCAATGGTAAAGGTAAAGGTAAAAGTAAAAGTAAAGCACCCCTGGATGCTTAAGTCCAGTTGATTTCGACTATGGGGTATGGTGCTCATCTCTGCCTTCAGGCTGAGGGAGTTTACATTTGTCTGCATACAGGTTTTCCAGGTCATGTGGCCAGCATGACTAAACCACTTCTGGTGCAATGGAACACCGTGACGGAAGCCAGAGCACACGGAAACACTGTACCTATTTATCTATTTGCGCTGGTAGGCTTTTGACCTGCTAGGTTGGCAGAAACTGGGACAGAGCAATGGGAGCTCACCCCATCGTTCGGATTCGAACTGCCGACCTTACGACTGGCAAGCCCAAGAGAAGCCCAAGAGGCTTGGTGGATTAGACCACAGCACCACCCACATCCCTCAAACTCAGTGGAGTGTAGGTGTAAAATGAAGCCCTCCTGAAGCAAGAGTAAATAGCCTGCAGGCTGTGGAGAGAGAGAGAGAGAGAGAGAGAGAGAGAGAGAGAGACCTTTGCTTCTAGGTCTGTTTGGATGATTTCATAGGCAAGATGCTGAACCTGTTGTAGATAACACAATACATTGTACAGATATTTGGATGTGTATTCTGTTTTGTTCTGCCGGTAAAAAGTTTGAATAATATTTTTTATGGGTCTGGACAATGTTTTATTCCAAAGGGAGTCAGCCCTTATGATTCCAGTTGCTTCAAACTGCACTATATTAGTATCTGCAACAGTGACAATGTTAATTAAATGGCAAGTGGAACTAAACCTTAACAGCAGTTGTAGCAGGGAACATTTTGGCCCTGCAGGTGTTTCTGGGCCTAGACCACAACTCCTGTCTCCCCTGACCATTGACCCACCATATCTTGAGGGCCACGCAAGTTCTCCACTCCTGTCTGGAAGAGAGAAAGGGGAGGATGAGATACAGGAGGTCATTTTTGATAGTAACCCACTATAACATGCGTTTTGGCTCAAAGTCACTGTAATTGTTCGAGGGTGTGTGTGTATTTTAATTGCCCCTTTGGGATAGTTGGTAATTGCTGCCTGAACCACTTAGGGTGACTTCTCTCCCTATTATACAAAGGATGCTTGTCAAGCTGAATCTTGCCTCCAACCTACTTAAGAAGAGAAGAAACCCCGTGGAACAGCTAAAATGTATAATTTCAGACTTCGTGTGTTTGGACACCTTTCATCATAAGGCAGGTGCAGAACAGCGACTGAGACTAATTGCCTTGTAATTATAATGCTAAAAAAAATGAGCATGGTTGGAATGGCAGATTATTAATCCAGGCTGGCTTCAAAACTCACCGCTACAGATAAAGAGTAAATTAATTAATTTGGCCTGTTAGTGTCCTCTATTCTTTGTGACAGATCAGTGAATGCTTTCCCAAAAGCTACCCATATATGCTTAAATTCAAGTGCCTGATTATCGTCTTCCAAAGCATCTACTCTATTCCGAACTTTAAAATGGAATGCTTTGTGTCTGTCTGTAGCTTCTGGCAGACCTCAATACAGGGCTGATGGGACTACATTCAGTTTCAAGAGTTTCACAGTGTTCGATGTGGTGCTTTATGGATTGGAAGAAGCAAAGATCACCAGTGTCGAAGCGATGGTTCTTCAACATCAACTTCATTGGACTGGTCATGTTGTGCAGATGCCTGATGATCGTCTTCCAAAGCAACTACTCTATTCCGAACTTAAAAATGGAAACCGTAATGCTGGTGGTCAACAAAAGAGGTTCAAAGACTCTCTCAAGGCAAATCTTTTAAAAATGTAGTATAAACACTGACAACTGGAAAACACTGGCCTGCGAGCGCTCCAATTGGAGAACACCCTCTACCAAAGGTGTCATAGGCTTTGAAGACACTTGAACTCAGGACAAAAGAAGAAATGTGCTAAGAGGAAGGCACGTTTGGCAAACCCTCACCGTGATCAACTCCCACCTGGAAACCTATGTCCCCACTGTGGAGGGACGTGTGGATCCAGAACTGGCATCCACAGTCACTTATGGACTCATAAACCGTGTTTATGGAAGACAATCTTACTCGGCTATGAGTGATCGCCAAAGGAGAAGAAGAAGCTTCTGCACCCAGAGGCAATGGTGAGGGCTCAGAAGCAGAGCAAGGTGGGTGCAGCCCGAGGGGCATGACGAAATCCACCCTGGGCGGATCACCACCACGCCAATCGCGCACCCCCGGGCAGATTGATGCTGTGTTGACCGCACACCCCTGGGAGGATCGACGCCATGCCGATCGCGCACCTCCTGGGTGGATCGCCCCACCCCCGTGAACATGGCATGTGGCCGCTCTGGGTGCCTGAGCGACTAGCTCTGCCACTGTGAGGGCTGTTTTCTTTTCTATAAATAATTTGAGAAAGGTTTTCTCATTGCTTTTAGCTTCTTGAAGCAGGGGCCTGGCAGAGGAGAAGAAGAAATAATATGTTTAATTCTTTAAACTGTATAAGGAACTACAGATAAAGTCAGAGGCATACCTAAGGGCTGGCAAAAACTGGCCCCTGCTGGGGGTTGCAGGCCTGGTGAGGGACACAAAAATCATCTATCAGACGATGGAGTGTATGATGCAAATGTGCATCAACGTGATACTGCTATCATTGCAAAATCAAACACGGTAGAAGCTTCCTGTCCTTCTCTCACGGTGGCACAAAAGTTTGTGTGTAAGTGATTTGGGGGTGGGGGTGTCCTAGATAAGCAGCTGGATAAAGTGCTTGCTTAACAGCACATACCTCTCAGCACAGGGGTTGCCAAACTAAGGCCCGGGGGCCGGATGCGGCCCAATTGCCTTCTAAATCCGGCCCACTGACGATCTGGGAATCAGCATGTTTTTACATGAGTAGGTGTGTCCTTTTATTTAAAATGCATCTCTGGGTTATTTGTGGGGCCTGTCTGGTGTTATTACATGAGTAGAATGTGTCCTTTTATTTAAAATGCATCTCTGGGTTATTTGTGGGGCATAGGAAATTGTTCATATTTTTTTTCAAAATATAGTCCGGCCCCCCACAAGGTCTGAGGGACAGTGGACCGGCCCCCTGCTGAAAAAGTTTGCTGACCCCTGTCTCAGCATATAATTAATCTGTCTAACAAAAGTGTGACCATAAGTATAGAAGACCTCTCAAACGGTCATTTAAAGAGTGAGCATATTGCTCCTTTCATTGCATGAACCTCTTGTGTTCTGCCTGTCTGCCATATATGTATATTTGGAAAAAGAAAATATGAAAGTACTTAAGAGTTGGTTTATGGATAGATGATTGAGATAATTTTTTAGAATTAAAAATGTTTAGAATTTCTTTAATCAAGGCCCCCATTTTTTTAAAAAATGAATATCTTCTCTTGGCAATGTGCATAGTAAAGTAGACTAAATTAAAACATACACTACAACAGCTTTAATAGACAAAACCATAAATCAATAAGACAAACCCTGCAATAGTACAACGATAAAATCGAGCCATAAAATCCTAAATAGGCAGACACAAATCAAAGACCCAGCAACTGGTCCAACAAAACTCAGCCAAACTACAGATGCTTTTAGAGTCCCGGCCAAATGGCCATTATTCTGCAGAGACCAGCATCAGTGATGTTAAAGGATATTAGATAAAAAAGTCCCTTTGCCCAGATCAAACAATGCATTCAACTTGCTGCTTCCAGCAAATTAAAACACTAAATATTAAAAAACTTCCCAATACTGGGCTGCCTTCAGATGTCTTCTAAAAGTCAGATAGTTGTTTACAGTATTTCTTTGACATCTGATGGGAGGGCGTTCCACAGGGTGGGCGCCACCACCGAGAAGGCCCTCTGCCTGTTTCCCTGCAACCTGACTTCTTGCAGCGAGGGAACCACCAGAAGGCCCTCAAAGCTGGACCTCAGTGTCCGGGCTGAACGATGCGGGTGGAGACTCTCCTTCAGGTATACTGGGCAGAGGCTGTTTAGGGCTTTAAAGGTCTATAAAGCAGTTTTGTGCCAGATTGGGTGTTTGGACTGTGTGGAGGTGTCCTTCCATCTGATCCCACCAGCCTTCGTAGGGTAATCCCCCCCATTCTTCTAGCACGTCACTCTGCTGGGGTGGTGCTCCCCCTTTCATCTGTTGAATGGCCAGGTAGACAGAAGCTCCGCAAGCAGGAACCCCACCAGTAACAACCAGTGGGAAGCCTTGAAATGGGGTGTTTGATAGGAGGAACGGAGCTGGCTGGAGAACCGTTGGATTCTAAGCTGCTCCCACTGCTTCCATGGGATGGCATTAAGGCCACATTTGCACCATACATTTAAAGCAGGCTTACACTATTTTAGCAGTCACGGCCTCCCTCAAAGAATCCTGGGAACAGAAGTTTGGGAAGGATGCTAAGAGTTGTTAGGAAATGCTTATCATACCTTCCAATGTTTTTCCGATGGAAATAGGGACGTCCTTAATAATAATAATAATAATAATAATAATAATAATAATAATAATTTTATTATTTATACCCCATACATCTGACAGGGTTGCCAAAGCCACTCTGGGTGGCTTCCTGCATATATAAAAACATAAAAAACCATTGGACATTACAAAAACTTATGCTATACAGGGCTGCCTTCAGGTTATATAGTTACTTATCTCCTTGGCTTGGGGGTTACATAACATAGGGCAGCCATACGACCCGATTTTCTGAAAATGGCGTCCCGGATTACTTTTTTTGAAATAGACCTAGAAAACTGGCAGCAGGTGTTAAATTGTGCTGAAAATGCCCAGAAAAGCTCCATACCTCAAAAAATCTTGTAGCTTTTACTAGAAAAATCTCAACAACTTGGGGGTTTGTAAAAAAGAAAAAGAAAAAAAAGCTCCACAGCCTTTGGGTTTTCCTTTAAAAAACCTCAACAATATCGACGTCTTCCTGTCGTAGTTTTTACTTTTGAAATATGGCAACCCTAGCATAACTCCATACCCTCCAACATTTCTCTGATGAAAATATGGCTGCCCTAAGGTAAAGCGAGACATTCTGGGATCAAATCAAAAACTGGGATGCCTTCTGTAAATCCGGGACTATCCCTGGAAAATAGGGACACTTGGAGAGTCTGCTGTATTCCCCTCTGAGAGTTACAAAATTCACTGAGTGGTTTACTGATCAATCCTTCTTCCCAAGGAACTCTGGAAATGTGTGGAGCAATCACTGGGAGGCTGATTCAGTGATTTGATTGCTCTCCTTCCCACTCTGTCTTGGCTGGCCTAAGCAGCAGGGCTACAGATGCAACAATGGTCTCCAAACTCCATGAAGCTCCACTGGGCAGCAACTGGGGTTTGCATTGCACCCTAATTCAATAATGCATCAGTCCACTTCATCATCCTGAACCACAATTGTTTATTAGTTAAATGCTACCTAAATGACGGCCAACTTTGATGCTTCCCAGATTTACAGCCATACATTGAACACTTCCTCTTCCTTCCAGTAGCTAAATATTGCCTTCCACTTGCTATTATGCAATTTTAGCTTCTTACTTTTAAATGATTTATCCCAAGCAAGGCTGAAATAAGTTAGAAGTTAACAATAATTCAAATGCAAGTGTTATTAAACTGAGAGATGCCTCGCGCAGTGACTTTCCTCTAGGTTCGTTGCCCTGTTTAATAGACTTGAACTCGGCTAAAGTAGCTGTAAAATGCCTACCTTGATGCACATTTTCTCATTGATTCATCTCATCTTACCGTAATATGCCAGAGACGACTCCTAAATGGATGGGAAACATTGAGATATTTGTGCCTGCTTAATGCTCATTTTGGAAGAGGAATTAAGCAGATCAGGAGCAATCGAGGAATCCATCAGCAAAGTTTCGGCAGTAGCAAAGCTTGTTACAAACCACCCAGCTGTTGAAAATGGAAAAAAAAGAGTATGAAATAAGATTCTGTGCTGTGTTCATGCCTCCAGCTCTTCTCCACCATCTTCTCCTATCCCCTTTCCCACAGATATAGTGTGCCACAGGCATTGCGAACTTGGAGCTGATTGCTATGACCAATTCCTTCCCTCGTGGTGGTTTCAGCTCTCCAGTCTAGAGAGTGGAGTTCTACTGCCAACACGGAGTGAACCAAAGAGGAGTGGGTTCAACTGAACAAGGAATTAACAGGAACTTCCCCATTGCTCTAGTTTATAAGCACTCCCTTCAGGGCACGGAGGCACACCACACCTTGCTTTCTGAATGATGGCCAACTTTGTGTGTGTGCGTGTGATGAAATGATGGCGCTGTGGTCTAAACCCCTGAGCCTCTTGGGCTTGCCGATCAGAAAGTCAGTGGTTCGAATCCCCGCGACGGGGTGAGCTCCCGTTGCTTTGTCCCAGCTCCTGCCAACCAAGCAGTTCGAAAGCACACCAGTGCAAGTAGATAAACGGGTACCGCTGCGGCGAGAAGGTAAACGGCATTTCCATGTGCTCTGGCTTCCATCATGGTGTCTTGTTGCGCCAGAAGCAGTTTAGTCCTGCTGTCTACATAACCTGGAAAGATGTCTGTGGACAAAAGCCAGCTCCCTCAGCCTGAAAAGTGGAGATGAGCGCCGCAGCCCCATAGTCGCCTTGGCTAGACTTAATCATCCAGGGGTCCTTTACCCTTTACCTTTACCTTCCATTTATTTGACTAAAAAGATACCTCTTATGATGGGAGACAGAAGGTTTGTGGAGATAGCAGCCGCGGAACAAAAAAAGGAATCTGGCGGGGAGGAACAGAAGTATATTTCTAGGTAATTTAGCTGTGAAAGCAAAATAACATTATTATATTAAAGGCCAGATTTTGTGGGGGGGGGGCGGAAGCAAGTGGGAGGGCAGGCTCCTTGTTTGGGGAAACACTTGCCCCCCTGCTACCTATGGGTCTGTCATTCATATTGCTCTTTCAAATTAATAGCCTTACCATGGAATCAGTTTCTTGGTCACCCTGGAGTGTGACAGAATCTTGAAGCCTGCCTCCTGCAATATACAAGTGGGACCTGCCACGAAATGCAATGTTGCAGTGCATTCTTGCCTTGTAACTGGAGTGCTTCTCTTCAGGGTTCTAGCCTGCCAGTTGCCTGGAGCATCGTCCATGGTACCAAGAAGACTCTTTCACTCTCCCTTCTCTAATCCCACCCCATCCCCATTTTCCATCCCCAACTTGCACTCCTATTTCCTTTTTTGCATTTAATCTTTATTGATTTTAAATATTGCATCCATTCATCACAAGAAAAGAAAAGAAAAAGCACATCAAATACAAAGAAAATGTTACATATATGAGATAAAGTTCTCCCATATATTAAGACTTCCATCTTCCTCAGCATGGGTCCTTCGTTTCCTTGTTAACTGCATATTGTATGACATTTAACTTATCATAAATTATCTATAATCTTTGTAGGAGATGGTATGGCAGAAGTTAATCAAAGCATGTCGAAGATTTCATATGCCAATAATGTTCTTTTAAATATAATCTGTATATATCCCATTCTTTGCTGAACTTTCGGTCTGTCTGGTTCCTAATTTTTCCTGTCACATTTGCCAATTCCACATAATCGAATAATTTCGCCTGCCATTCCTATTCAGTTGGTATGTTATCTCCTTTCTACCATTTGGCTATCAGCATTCTCGCGGCAGTGCTGGCATTCATAAATACCCTCCTCAATTCCTTCAGGATGCCTGCAGCCATAATACCTAAAAGGAAGGCTTCCGTTTTTATGATGAATGTTAATTGAAACATTTTTTTTAGCTCCTTATAAATCATTTCCCAAAAGTTCTTTATCTTTTTTACATTTCCACCACATGTGATACATTGGTCCCTTCTTTTTCCTTTTTAATATTGCATTCTACTGGGTATGTTGGCTTTTGCCTGAGCATTGAGATACCTCTTGTTTCTCAGAGAGCCTTCAATTCTGTTCAGTGTCCATCCAGTTCACTATTATCGCTTTGTGTTTCTAGAGTAAAGCATTAAAGGCTGACGATCCTGCATTTGCCGGTTCATAAAACTTCCATCGGGCGTCATGGAATTTTGTTTTAAGTAGAGAGGCCTCTAAAGCCTTGGCAGGAAACACTGAGGAGTTGGTTGCTTATCATGTATTTGACACCTTCTTTATGAATTTATTTTTTTAAGTGCACATGGAAGGCATGAATTATTAGACCCTTGTAACCTCAACTAAATTCACAAATCTCTGTATACTTGCAGATCATCCTTTCTGGTCTTTTCCCATTCGTTTCTGCTTAGTGTGTCAGAGTAACGGATAGATCTTTTGGATTTCTTATTTAGATCTCCCTGATGGTTTTTGTTTTTGTTTTGGTTGTTTATGTGGAAAGAAGCTTCCTCTCCCACTTCTGTAGGGGAGTTAATTATCACCTGCTATGAATCTGTTAAGAAGAGTACAAAGAACCTAGATTCTTAAAGCTGTCAGTTACTCTCTTTTTTTATATCTAGTCTCAGCAATTCCCTTACAATAGCGAACAGAAAATCTTACAGCTGATTATTAATATATCACCAAGAGCTTATGTAACATTAAATTGGCATTGGCAGAGCCTGCATTTTTTACATTCCTTGAATCCTTATGCAGTGTTAAATCTTTCTGGGCCATAATTCTATTACTGTTGGTTCAATGGAGTGTTTATTTTTTGGCGAATTTCCTTACAAATAGCTCAAAAACATTGCCCCCCAAAAGAAAAAGCTTAACAACTTTTGTGTCCGGATTTTCACTTTTTGAAATCTAGCAACCCTAGCTGGGATTATAAGATAATGTTTGGGAACATTTGGCTCTGAACACTCAAAGGCGCTTCGCAGTGCTAAGCAGTGACACTGTTTTTTCAACTTCGTTTGGAGTCTGAGCAATAATGTCCCCCAACAAACACCCCTTCCAAGCTGCCTCCTTTTGGCTTTCGCTTTGCATCAGTACTGGAGAACTATTTAGACTTTCCTTGTCAAGTTTTTGAAATGAATCTATTGCTGCTGTTTTTCCCCGTGGATGAGCTAATAACTACCTGCTGCGAGGAGTATATTAAGAATAGAAAGCGTACTTGCTCTCAGCAACATAATTGAGTTGCATTTAGTCTGCCATTGTCTTATCAAAAGAGGTGGCAAATCTTAGCTATTGGTTTGTTTTTTCATACTTTAAGGTTTTGAACTTCAACAACATTCCATTTTTGACCCCCTCCATGGGACAGCTTGAATTAAGGTTAAAGCTTTCTGGGAAATGATATATAATGAATTGAAAAGGATGTTCAAAATAACACACACACACACACACACACACACACACACACACACACACACACACCAGAAGCTTTTCTTTTAGGAATTATAGGGACAGAGCTACCTACATTGTATAGAAATTTATTCATGTATGCTACTACAGCAAGCAAGAATGTTACTTGCGTGAAAATGGAAAGATGTCGAAGTCCCAGCAAAGGAAGAATGGATACAAAAACTCACGGAATATGCAGAAATGGTGGAACTTACTGGAAGAATAAGAAATCAAGATAACTAACTTGTTATAAAAGAATGAAAATGGTTCATTGGATATTTACAGATAAATTGTAAACAGATAAAAGAGACCAATTCAAGCCTTAGAGCTTTCACATGGAGGCAGAGGCAGAAAACCTCAAGCTGAAGGGCTGAATGTCCCAGATTGTCCTGGTCCCTGGAGTGTCCTCAGGACACCGACTCTTTCCTCAGACCATATCCCTCCCTGGACTTAGTCTACCCCCTCCTTGAGGGGTTTGGGCTGACCCAAATGTCTTCTTGAATTGTAAGAATGCCTCTTGCTTCCTGTCGGGGACTGGCTGGATGAGGAGGAGTGTGGGGAACCTGCTGTCCGTGAGGCGGGAGGGACAGCTGCATATTCCTGCATTGCAGGTGGGTGGACTAGATGATTCTCAGGCTCCCAACTCTATGATCCTCTGATTCTTTGACTGGTGAGATCCTTGTCTGAAGCTCTGGAGAGCTGTTGCCAGCCATTGTGGACAGTACTGACAAAGATGGAACAATTGTCTAGCTAAGGCAGCTTCCTATGTTCCTAAATTCATGTTTTTTTTGGGGGGGGAGCGCAGATGGCATTCAATGTGTTTGATGCAGACATCTTTGGAGTAATTTGTGTCGCAATCCATTTCTGAATAAAAAGGTTTAGGAAGGACCGGAGTGCATTTTTAATATACAGGAATGTATTTGGATGTGGTCAAAAGATCTAAAATTAAAGCAAGCACTGCCACTTCTACTCCCAGAACATGTTAATGCGAGGAGCGCATTCATACACCACTAGTACTGAATTATAATTGGAAGAGGAAGCTGCTCATTTAAAGCTCTTTGAATTCTGCTTTGCGAAATCTCCGAGGTTCCATTTGAGCGATCAGTCACATCGCAGTTATCTTCCCCCCCACCTTTCCTCCTGTTTTTCATATCTTATTTTTCAAGCTTCTTTTCAACAGCTGCGGGATAGTTAAGCCATTTTTTTTTCAATACTCCGGTGCTTCTCATCTTCAAATTATCGTGCCATTAACTCTCATGGTACACTTGCATAATTCATTAAACGTGTTGAAAGCTTGGTGCAGTCCAAAGATCTTGAACTATTTGCAACTTCAACTCCTCTACTCCCAACATTCAGAAACAGCAAGGGGGAAGGAAGCTCCTAGGACAGTATACCCCTTTATGTGATGAAGATGGTCACTACAAGCCAACTCAGTGCCATGGAAGTGGAGGACAAGGCTGGTGTGTGGACAGATATGGCAATTGATCTGGAAACGTCAGGTGATTATGCCTGCGGTGATTTCCATGAATGGATGGGCGATGAGGATGACGATATGATGAATGACGAAGATGAAATTGAAGAGGATGACGAGGATGAAGGGGACGATGACGATGACCACGAAGGATATATTTGATGCTTTTAGCTATGACTAAATTGTCTCTTTCTACAAGATGACACCCCAGAGAATTCCTATACCTCCGAAGGTCAAAAGGATTCTGAACAACATAGACTTCCTTTCTTTAAATGAAGAGCATTATATTATGTGTTGTTTTGATATGCCACTGAGCAGAAGACTGGAGTCTATCCCGAAGAAAGAAACATATGTGTGCTACTAAAAAAAAAACAACAACTCTACAGATAATCATAAGGACAACCAATAACAAATGTTCTGCATGTGGGTACGGGTGGAATTTCTTCGGAGCAGAAAGAAATCGAAGTAGAGAGTTTAGTGGCGAAGTTGTGAAGCAGTTGGTCAGTTCGTGCACTAACGGAGTGCGCTGTGCCCCAGTCAGCTGTTTTAGATGTGGCAGGTGACGGAGCTTTTTTTGAATGGGAGCAGTCAAACTCCCATCCACCTGCCACCTTAATCTGACATGAATACAATGCCTCTGCCTATCAGTATATGAATTCTAGATCTCCCAGAGGGACAGCAAAAACAGGAAGGTTACCTAGCCACTGTTAGGCCACGGTCACACAAGTGTTAGGCTGTGTTGAGCTTAGTGAGTCATAAACTGCAGAAGCATGTGTTAACGCCTGGACCAGAATGCTCCAATTTATTGATGTAACCCCCCCCCCCAAAAAATGTATTTTCTATAGTTAAGTTTTTACCTGTATTTTCGGTCCATTTTATTTTATTGCTATGGTTAGTGGCTGATGCAAATACAGATTCTTCTGGTTCTGAATGCTCTGATTTGATATTGTTTCCTGACTGCAAAGCCTTCATCTCCACATGCTTTGACTGAGGGTATTCCACTTGATTAGAAACTCTGACTGTTTATAGAACCAAGTGAATTCATTTAAATTTAAATTAATTCTTTTTTTCCCCCTTGGTAATCTCTGGTGTTCATTTGCAGCTTTGAATGGTCATGCCTGGTGGGTAATATTTTTGGATAGGATAAAATATTATAGACATTATTATCATCCAAGAAATAACTGTTTGAAACTGTCTCACCGAGCCATGTTTCATTGGCTTTTGCTGATTAACTGGGTTAATATATGTAATTATTATTTGCGGAATAACTAATGAACTGACTGATTGCAACTCATTTGTTGGCCTCCTGACTTCCAGAAGATGAATGGAAAGCTGTTTGTCACACTGTATATATACTTTATTATTAAATTTTCTGTTTTACAATTCAAAATACTCACTTTACATCCTTAAGATATCAATGACTTCTCTTCTTCTCTTTCCATGGTTCATTTTACATATCATAGGTAAAGGTAAAGGGACCCCTGACCATTAGGTCCAGTCGTGACTGACTCTGGGGTTGTGGCACTCATCTAGTGTTATTGGCCGAGGGAGCCGGCGTACAGCTTCCAGGTTAGCATGACAAAGCCGCTTCTGGTGAACCAGAGCAGTGCATATCATAAATCCCTGCATATTTTACAAAAACTGTACCATCCAGTTTCCATTATTGCATCCATTAAAACTTGTTTACACTGTTGAATTGATCTTAATGGTGCCAGCGTTTTCAGCTGCACACAGTTATTTCCCATATATTCAATAGACGTTTTCCAATCTTCTCTAAATGTATGTTCTTCTTGTTCTCTTATTCTATATGCTAAGTTTGCAAGTTATGCCTATTCTGTAAACTTAAGTAGCCCCAAATCTGTCTGAAACAACCTGGGTTTGGGATTTGTCTAAATCTGCTGCACACCCCTAAAAATTAACTGGCGATGCACCATGTTCTATGCAGCATGCTATCCATGTATGGCGGCCCACCAAGGACTTAAAACCTTCCATTTTTGTTTTTGATTTGTTTTTGGGGTTTTTTGCTTTGTGTCTGAGATTGCAAAAACAGCTTCTGGCAGGCCTGAATACAGGGCTGATGGGACTGCTTTCAGTTTCAAAAGTTTCACAGTGGTGGTGCTTTATGGATTGGAAGAAGCAAAGATCACCAGTGTGGAAGCAATGATTCTTCAACATCAACTTCATTCGACTGGTCATGTTGTGCAGATGCCTGATGATCGTCTTCCAAAGCAACTGCTCTATTGTGAACTTAAAAATGGAAACCGTAATGCTGATGGTCAACAGAAAAGGTTTAAAGACTCTCTCAAGGCAAATCTAAAAAAATGTAGTATAAACACCGACAACTGGGAAACACTGGCCTACGAGTGCTCCAATTGGAGAACAGCCTTTACCAAAGGTGTCATGGGCTTTGAAGACACTTGAACTCAGGATGAAAGGGAGAAACGTACTAAGAGGAAGGCATGCTTGGCAAACCCTCACCATGATCAATTCCCGCCTGGAAACCTATGTCCCCACTGTAGAAGGACGTGTGGATCCAGAATTGGCCTCCACAGTCACTTACGGACTCATTGTTAAAACCATGTTTATGGAAGACAAACTTATTCCACTATGAGTGGTTGCCAAAGAAGGAGATATGGATTAGAGCATACCTACCCTGAGTCTCAAGGGTGGCGCTGTGGGTTAAACCACAGAGTCTAGGGCTTGCCGATCAGAAGGTTGGTGGTTCGAATCCCCGTGATGGGGTGAGCTCCCATTGCTCGGTCCCTGCTCCTTCCAACCTAGCAGTTTGAAAGCATGTCAAAGTGCAAGTAGATAAATAGGTACTGCTCTGGTGGGAAGGTAAAAGGCATTTTTGTGCGCTGCTCTGGATTGCCAGAAGCGGCTTAGTCATGCTGGCCACATGACCCGGAAGCTGTACGCCGGCTCCCTTGACCAGTAAAATGAGATGAGCGCTGCAACCCCAGAATCGTCCGCGACTGGACCTAATGGTCAGGGGTCCTTTTACCTTTACTTTTACCCTGAGTCTCAGGCAGACTAAATCTAAATAAAGGAATAAAATATCATGCTCCCAATGGGGGCAATATAAACAATTGCTGTGAATATGCTAGAGATCTGCTAAAGTGGGTGTCAACACTCTCATTTGTGCCAAGTTGCACAAAGAAAAATGTGAATTCCTTTCTCTTCGTCTCTGTTGAAGGTCTTCCCAATGGGTAGCTAGCTATACATAGCAACTTGGATAACACATAACACCAGTCTATCTTCTAGGGAAAGCTTAATAAATTATGTCACCACAGCAGGAAATACTGCCATTATAAAATAAAGTGTATTGTTTGGGTCTGAGATGGAGGAATTGACATTGGATATGCAGCTCACTTTGGAAACAAATCCAATTGAGAAGGCAGGTTTCTGATTAGACTTTCCGTATTATCTTCTACATGATAGATGAGCTAATAGAAATGATGAATGGTTTATAACTTTCCCTTCAAATGGCACCCTCCAAGTTAGTTAAAAGTCTTTTTGCAGTCGAGAAGAGTTTCACATTTGCATCCCAAGGAGTGCAGGGCACCCAGGAACCTCCCCAGCATTATTTCTACATTGAGAAAGGGCTGGAAGGGTCAGAATTCAGTAGCAGAGCATTTGCTTTGCATGTAGAAGGCCCCAGGATTAGGAGAGGCTTCCTGTCTGAAACCCTTGCAAGCTACTGCCAACATGTGTCTATAAGACTGAACTAGAAAGGCGTATTGTCTAACTCTGTAAAAGGCAGCTTTCGGTGTCTTTGAGGGGTCCAGCTTAAGTCAACATTACAATAATATGGCATCGGTCTTTTAGACTGCTCCTTAACCTTCAGCATAATTGTACTAATATATTTTTTTTTTTAAAAAATTGTCCAGTAGAACCTTAGAGACCAACTAAGTTTGTTCTTGGTATAAGCTTTCATGTGCATGCACACTTCTTCAGACACACTGAAACAGAAGTCACCAGACGCTTATGTATAGTGGGAGGGTGGGGTGGGGTGGGGCTTTTCTCAGGAGGGTAGAGGAGGGTAGAGGATGGGTGATTGTCTCAATGGGTATGGTAAACCTGTTGACGACTGTTAACGACTGCAATTAGTCCTACAGGAAAAAGCAAGAGATAGTATGTAGAGGATTAGCATATGCAATGAGACAGGATAATTGTACTAAGTTCATGCTGGCTGGCTGGTTCACTGCTGAGCTCGTCTGCAATTCAATTCCTATCTTTTATGATTCTTTGGGTTGGAACCCTTCCTGGTGGCAGTAGCCACACCTAAGCGATGCCGCTGAACTCTTATGGCTTTTTGTCTGTTTTGTAAATTGCCCGTGTCTGAAGGCCCCAGATAAAGGAATGAAATGGGGGCGGGGTCATCTTATCAGTACCCACTCCAAGGAATGGAGAGGGGCACCACCACAAACCTAGCCTTCCAGTAGTGGCATTGCTGCTGCGTACTGGGATGGTGTCAGTGGCATGCTTACCTGCCAAGTTGCTGTCAGAGAAATAAGGGACCGGGCCGGAAATAGCAAACCGGAAGTAGCACTGCTGCCATTTTGGAACTGGGCGGAGCATGCTCAGAAGTGACTTTTGATGCTGCTTTGCCCAGTTCCAAAATGGCCACCGCGCCAGAAGTCACACTGCAGCCATTTTGGAACTGGGCAGAGCAGCATCAAAAGTCGCTTCTGAGCATGCTCCGCCCAGTTCCAAAATGGCCACCACATCAGAATAAACCAGGAATAAACAAAAAAATCCATTTTTTCAGCTAGGAACAGCTGGAAAAACAGGGATTTCCCGGGGGAAATGGGAGACTTGGCAGCTATGGTGGCATGCAGTGAATTTTTTTGCAGGGGAACGGTTAGGGCCATAGGTGCCAGCTTGCGAGGTTGCGAGGGGGATATTGGGGGTGGGGTTATGACGTGTGGCATTCCTAAGCTGGACAGAAGCTCCCTGGGCTTTGGGAAGGAGGCACTAGGCCTCTGATCAGATGCTGGAAACTTCCATCCTCCTTCTCAAAACTTGGGAAGGTGGAGAGATGGCTCTTGGACCCATCAGAGCATCGCACCTCCCTCCCTAAGCTGGGCAGAAGCTTCCCAGGCTTTGGGAAGGAGGTTCTAGGGGAACATTTAGGGGACTAGCCTAGTCCCCCTAGTCTGCAGACCACACATCCCTGGATGCTGTGGGCATGGGGCAGAGCAGCATTGCTGCTGGTGAGCCTGAATCACCTCAGCCTTGCTGCCACCCTGCCTGGCCCTCACACCATCCTGGCCATGATTTCACTTCCAAGAGGCCATGTCTGAAGCATTTCTCCAGAGATAAGTGGAGATTTTGGAGAGGTCCAAAGGCGCCGGCCAAAAGCCCAGATTTTCAAGCACACCGTCCAGTAGGCCTGACCACGTCCTGCAAGGCCGAGGAGACTCTGTGCTGATGACAAGGGGGAACATGAAGTGGCGCCTAGCAGCAATCATTATCCTGCCTTATGACTTTCCAGCGTATTATCATGTCATGCTGTTCTGTCAGGCAAAGAGATTGTACCCCTCTCTGGGGTTTGTTGAAGCCTCGTAGTTGATGGGTGGATAATCCGTGTTTAATTAATGGGCAATTAGCAGCAGCGAGAGCCCCTGTCTCATGCCTCAAAGAGCACAACGGAAGGAAAAACCAACCTGCAAGATGCCGGCTGGGACCGAAAGTCAATTGTGGCCTCTGGCAGACGAGCAAGAGATATTTACTCCTCTCTCTCTCTCTCTCTCTCTCTCTCTCTCTCTCTCTCTCTCTCTCTCTCTTTCTCTTTCGAGGAAGGCATTGGAATTTGCAGTGCTCACAGCTAGAATGCAATTTGGGAGGCTGAACTGAGGTTGTCGCTTGGTGTCAGGAGTATGGGAAGGAGTCAGGCTCTGGGGCCTGTAGTGCTTTACAGGACTGGGGCATGCCTCAACTTGTGCTGGAGAAGCAAGGCGTGGCCACACAGGTGAAGTCCTCAGCTTGTGCTGGAGAGGCAAGGTGTAGGCACCCAGGTGAGGCCACTTGAGATCTCACTGCACCTGGTGGCAGGAGCTGGGAGGGATAAAAGCCCAGCATTTCCCTTCAGCTCTTTGCCACAGCAACGCTATCCCTGCCTGGTTGCATCTGGCCTCCTGTTCCTTGGACCCTTGCCTTGTTGCTGCCGTGCTTCTTGGACCCCTGCCTCGCCTTCGCCTTGCTCCTGCCCCGTGGACCTTCGCCTTGCTTCTCGTTCCTGGATCCTTCGCCTTGCTCCTTGCTCCTTGGACCATTGCTTCGCCTTCGCCTTGCTCCTGCCCCGTGGACCTTCGCCTTGCTTCTCGTTCCTGGATCCTTCGCCTTGCTCCTTGCTCCTTGGACCATTGCTTCGCCTTCGCCTTGCTCCTGCCCCGTGGACCTTCGCCTTGCTTCTTGTTCCTGGATCCTTCGTCTTGCTCCTTGCTCCTTGGACCCTTGCTTCGCCTTGCTCTTGCCCCGTGGACCTTCACCTTGCTTCTTGTTCCTGGACCCTCGCTTTGCCTTCACCCTGCTTCGTGCCCCGTGGACCTTCGCCTCTGCCTTCGACTCTGCTTCTTCACCACCATCTTGCCTCTGGTCCTGACGCCCGCCGACCGGACCGTGACACTTGGTAGTTAGCAGAGACGCTGTGCTTGCTACTGAAATGCTGATCAACGTCCACTAAACACACACATATTGTTAGTAAGACGTAAGGTGGCCATTTTTCAAAATCTAGACACAAGAGTTGTTGAGCTTTTGGGGGACAAAGTTGTTTTTGTTCAGCCAAAAACTCCAAAATTAAAATGCAGTTTTTAACATATTTTAAAGGAAAATAGACAAAAATATCAACACTTATGATATGGGCTGCCATATGCCCAAATTTTCCCGGACATTTTCCCCGCTTTTCGGAAATTCCACCCGGACGCCATTTTTGATGGACGAATCCCAGCTATGTCCCGGAAATCCCGCATGTATGGCAACCATAGCAAATCCCCCCTCCTGCGGTCTGTTCCTCGCTCACTTGGGCTGATTTCAGCCTAATTGCAGAATGCACAAAAACATATGCATTTCCTACAAAAGAGGCACAAAACTTTTGATTCCAGATTCATAGCCCTCTGTGGGGTATTGTTTTCAGGAGAGATTCATCAGGCAAAAAAAAGGGTTAAGCACCCTAACCCTCTAACCCTCTAACCCCCTAACCCCCTAACCCCCTAACCCCCTAACCCACCAGCAGATTCTCCCCTATGAGAAAATCCCCTCCACTCCATAGTTGCTTTATGAGGAAATGCATAGTTTGGAGTCCTGCATTTCCCACATTGCATATGATTCTTAAGTCTCCAGTACAGGTACTCAAATGGAAACTGAACCCTATAGAGCCGCCCTGAAACTCCCACAGCCCAGGGAAGGGAAGGGAACTGGGCAAAGCAGTCTGTTTTCTTCTCACTGACGTTGAAAATACAATATGACAAAAGGCAAATGCTAATACATGATGCATAATTAATGCATGGCACAATTGCTTGGCAGCAGTAAAAACAGATAAGCGGAAATTTATTTCTGCCTGTCTAGCTCCTTGCTTTAGTTTTCATTTGACCTTAATAAGATGAACATTTGGAGAGAGGAAAGCACAGACTCAGCAGTCTTGAGATGAGCTGTGGATTGCATAGGCTTCAAACTTTGAGCCGATTCATTCAATAAATCATTCAATGACTCTTCACCTGACAACTTGTCGCTCACCTGTGGACCACCTGCTAAGAGAGGGCCAGGAGATCACAGCTTTGCTTAGCCCACAACAGGGCTGGTTGGTGGGTAATGACTACCTCAGCAGCAGGAGCCCAGTTTGCATATATATATATATATATATATATATATATATATATATATGCATATACCTTTTTAAAAAGGGGGTGGTGGAATGTGTATTGAGATGAGGGAGGAAATTCAATTCAGTTCACATTTAAAGGGAAACCTACACAATTTGCGCTTTCTGAAACTACGAGAACCAAAACCCAGCTATCATTAGACATTTGCAACGGGTGTGTGTGTGTGGAATTTTGCAGTTCTCAGCATTTTGCAATGAAATTCACTGGCCAAATGATGTGTACAACATATAATGGGGCAAAGTGGCTACAATGAACTGGGAAGAATTTTGGGTATGGAGCTTCTTAGCAGAGTTTAAATTAAGCAGCTCTTCCCAAGAGGTAGACAGGTTTGGATAGAACATGTTCCTCAGAAGAATCTGGTTTTGAATTGTTAAGTTGGCTGGGACGTACAAAGCTATTTTGAAGGGGGTTTGTGGCACGGTGTGGAATTTGTGGATGCAAATATCAGCACTTAAAATGTTAGGGGAGAACCTTTTGGATGAAGTGGTCATTTATTTGTATAATATAGTAAAGGGTGTGTAAGAGTTATTTGAATGGTTTGGGGAGAGGTGGTTATGGGGTGTGTGTGTGTCTGGTTGATCCCTAGGTATGGCAGAGGGACCAATGGGAGCATAGGTTCATCATCCATGGTCAGAAGCAGAGATGCTTCTGACTACTAGTTGCTGGATGGCAGAGTGCTTGAGTCCTGCTTGACGGTTTCCCACAGTTATCTAGTTGGCCAGTATGAGGACAGAATGTTGGACTAAATGATCCTTGGCCCATTCCAGCAGACTCTTCTTATGTTCTTCTCAAGTGTGACAGGAAGCAGTGGTGAATTAGCATTCAAGAGTTGCTCTAAATGGCCTCAGCCCAGTATACCTGAAGGAGTGTCTCCATCCCCATTATTCTGCCAGAACACTGAGGTCCAGCTCAGAGGGCCTTCTGGCGGTTCCCTCACTGCGAGAAGTGAAGCTACAGGGAACCAGGCAGAGGGCCTTCTCGGTAGTGGCACCCACCCTGTGGAACGCCCTCCCATCAGATGGCAAGGAAATAAACAACTATCTGACTTTTAGAAGACATCTGAAGGCAGCCCGGTATTGGGAAGCTTTTAATGTTTGATGTTTTATCGCTTTGTTATTACAGTGGTACCTCTGGTTACAAACTTAATTCATTCCGGAGCTCCGTTCTTAACCTGAGGTACCACTTTAGCTAATGGGTCTCCCGCTGCTGCCAGCGTGCGATTTCTGTTCTCATCCTGAGGTGAAGTTCTTAACCCGAGGTACTACTTCTGGGTTAGTAGAGTCTGTAACCCGAAGTGTTTGTAACCTGAGGTACCATTGTATTATTATTGCTATTCTGTTGGGAGCTGCCCAGAATGGCTGGGGAAACCTAGCCAGATCGGTGGGGTATACCAGTAAATAAATTATTATTATTATTATTATTATTATTATTATTATACGGGGAATTGCAGAAATCTTCTGTGGCTATGAGGGTACCATCATTATCTTCTTGTGAGGATTGCTGGCAACACAAAAGGGGATACAGCTTCATATTCCCTTCTCCTCGTGAGCGTGGTAGAGCAACTTGGATGAGCATGTTAATTGTCCAAACTTAACTGGATTACTCCAGACTTTGCCTGTGCAGGTGGTCACTTATTGATGGCTAAGACCTTCTCTCCACCTTGACCCAGGCAAACCATGTTCAGCAAACCATGTTCATAATCCTTTAACAAATGCCACATAAATGAATGAATGAAGATTCCCTGTGTTCCCATATGCTGGTGTCCATCTCTTCTGATGCTGCAATATTGTGCAGCCTTCCTTGATGATGGTTCCAATCAACTGATTATTATGTGCTTGTTTAATTGTCATGAGTGAAATGATGAAAATTCTGCTGGACAGAATGCTTTATAAAGGGGGAGGAGGACTCCAAAAATCATTCAGAAGTGACAAGTGGAGCACTTAGCCTCTCACTCTCTTTAGATAAATAGGTTCCACACCTATGCAGTCAGCTGCTCAGAAGGGTGGAAGGAGATTACAAGCTGAATAATTGTAAAAGGGGGGCCCTTAATGATTTGTTCTATGGGGGACTTCTCTAATGACACAAATCTAGTAAAACTAAACTGCTTGGTCCATTGTATTTACTGCAACATAAGATAAAACTGTGCTCTGTTTTCCTGGATCAAATTATTCTTACTGTAGTGTTTGAGCTCAGTCAGTTACTCCCATCTAAATTTAAGTGCTCAGCTGCCAGCAACTGCAATTCAATCTTGTAAAACTGAGAGTGAAGGAACAGGATGTGCATCAACAGGGTGTTATTTGGAAGAACATCAACTTCCATACTTCTTTCTGTTACATCCATTCAAACAGAAACATTAGCCCTCCTCTCCTCTATCACATTTATAGAGTGAGTAATCTAAGGTGGAATCTGTGAAAATGCTTTAAAAAATTTTTTTGAAAAATACATTGAATTTTCCATAGCTCACTGTCCCCATCTGGTGTCACATTTGTATATTGCACCTTCACACCTGAAATGTTTTATTTGCAGCTGTATAGCTGAGCCTTCAACTCTGTCTCTTCTCCATGGAGATGCAGCCATTACAGTCAAGTCACTCACACACAAAACAAAATGGGTAATCTAATAAGAGACCTCCCATGTGACCAGAGTTAACCAATCACATGAGAGTTTTTGAGGAAAATTCCAGAATAAAACACACAGCAATGCATTTATGCATTTCCAATTTCAGTAAAGTAAATTGCTGTACTTAAGCTATTCACCCATGGCTCTTAGCTAGCATGGGCTATCATACTATGTAAATGAAGTCCAGCATTTGATAGCCACAAGCCTTCACATTTTTTTTCTGGCTGCTCCTAGGCCACCATTATGGAGCCACATTACCTCATCCAAAATCTGATCGTAACGGTATTCTCCGTCTAAGGGTTTGCCCTTGCTAAAACACTCCCTCTCAAAGCAAACATTTGTCTAAATATGTTCCAAGCAAAATTACACAAATAAAATGTGGGGATAAGTCTGTTCCCCGCATGTATGGTATCATTGGGAAATGAAATATGAAAAACAATAAAGCGGTTAGGTGTTGCTTGCATTTTTGTTTTAATTTGGGGTTTGTTCAGAACGTCTAATTAGACTCACGAGACTAATATGAAATCCTGTACTCGTATCTAATGTCTGCGCAACAGGATTTCGAAAGGAATTTTTTGTCGCTTAGTCCTAGCTCTCTGACAGTTTGTGCATACTCCATTGAAAACTAGACCCTGGTGCATTCCTTTGCTGCGGAATGTAAGGAAATAAAATTTAGAACGTTAGGAACATTACTTTAAAATATTGTATTTCTGAGTACTGTACACTTCTTATTAATGTAAATATATTCAGCATCCAGTGAATCACCTTGGGCCTCTAAAATGGCATTGTGCTTAATAGAAGAACAGAATTCTTTCCCCAAATCTGGGAGAAGATTTATAGCTGATGACAAAAAATTAATTATAGACTTTATTACCTTCATGCATCAGTATCAACCAAGTTACTGCTGCTCCCATAAGCCATGCAGTTGTGGTAAGCCTGCAGTTCCAGTTGAGTCAACAATACACCTCTTTGTCCCTAGTTGCACAGTAGAAGCAGGTTCTTAAGTTTCTGGTCACTATAACCTGAGGCATGTTGTGCAATAAATCTTTGATATTGACCAGTGGCATAACGTGGGTTGCCAGTTCCCGGCATGGGCGTACCCAGGATCAAAACTAGGGGGGGGCAAGGGGAGGGGCCAAGGCACGGAAGGGGAGGGGCCACAAAGTGGCGGGAACAGCGAACTCGCGCTCCGCCGGGCTGTGCCCCTCCCTAGAAGCAGGGCTGGTGGGCGGAGGCGGAGCCCAGCCCAGCGGAGCGCGAGTTCAGCGTTCCCGCCCGCCGCGCCGCGCTCTCTGGTTCCCCGCCGCGCTTGGCCTTGCCAGAGGGCGCGACGGGGAGCTGGAGGGAGGGCGCAGCGCAGCGGGCGGGAACGGCGAACTCGCGCTCCGCCGGGCTGTGCCCCTCCCTAGCAGCAGGGCTGGTGGGCGGAGGCGGAGCCCAGCCCAGCGGAGCGCGAGTTCAGCGTTCCTGCCCGCCGCGCCGCGCTCTCTGGTTCCCCGCCGCGCTTGGCCTTGCCAGAGGGCGCGACGGGGAGCTGGAGGGAGGGCGCAGCGCGGCGGGCGGGAACGGCGAACTCGCGCTCCGCCGGGCTGTGCCCCTCCCTAGCAGCAGGGCTGGTGGGCGGAGGCGGAGCCCAGCCCAGCGGAGCGCGAGTTCGGCGTTCCCGCCCACCGCGCCGCGCTCCCTGGTTCCCCGCCGCGCTTGGCCTTGCCTGAGGGCGCGCCGGGGAGCTGGAGGGAGGGTGCGGCGCGGTGCGGCGGGAATGGCGAACTCGCGCTCCGCCGGGCTGTGCTCCGCCTCTGCCCACCAGCTCTGCTTCTAGAGTAGGGCAGCTGCCCTAACTTGCCGCATGGTGGGTACGCCCTTGGTTCCCGGGGCTGTGCAGAGACAGGGTGGGAGGCAGAGAAAAAAGACTGAGCATGATTGCATATGCATTCAACTGCCTAATGGCGTCCATGTCACCCAGGAGATCCCAGTCGCAGAGATAAGAAGAGAAGACTCATTTTGTTGTCTGGAGAGGTCACTTCCTGGCTCTCATGGAGTAGCTACCGTGTTTCTCCGAAAATAAGCCATACCACGAAAATAAGCCATAGTGATAGGCAGTTTAACCTTATAGGTTAGAATCATAGAATCATAGAGTTGGAAGAGACCACAAGGGCCATCCAGTCCAACCCCCTGCCAAGCAGGAAACACCATCAAAGCATTATTGACATATGCCTGTCAAGCCTCCGCTTAAAGACCTCCAAAGAAGGAGACTCCACCACACTCCTTGGTAGCAAATTCCATTGGCAAACAGCTCTTACTGTCAGAAAGTTCTTCCTAATGTTTAGGTGGAATCTTCTTTCTTGTAGCTTGAATCCATTGCTCCGTGTCCACTTCTCTGGAGCAGCAGAAAACAATCTTTCTCCCTCCTCTATATGACATCCTTTTATAGATTTGAACATGGCTATCATATCACCCCTTAACCTTCTCTTCTGCAGGCTAAACATACCCAGTTCCCTAAGTCGTTCCTAAACTGTACCATACTTAATTAAAAAAAATAAGACATCCCCTGAAAATAAGCCACCGTGTTGTTTTTTTGAGGGAAAATAAATATAAGACGTGTCTTATTTTTGGGGAAACACGGTAAGTTATCTTTCAGTTGAGCCCAGTGACAAAGCACGTAGCTGTATTGAGGCAGCACTGGGTGTTGAAATTTTGTGCCCCTAACAATTTTGCGCCCGGGGCAACCACCCCTGTGCCCCTCCCCCCCCACAGTAGTTGAACTTTAGCTGACATATAGGATAATGCTCTGTGCCCATACTTTAGGTACTTGTTTGTTTAGCGTTTCCCCCGACTCTTCAACCAGAAGGGCTCGCAGAGTGGCTCACATACAATCCATTAAAAGAAGGCAGCCCCAGATGCTTCCAAAGGCATTTTATGCAGCTGTCGCAAGTCTCGTAGGCAACAACTAAAACAAGAGCATCTCTTGGAGCCAGAAGCACTTGGGACATCTCAAGGGGGAGTCCTTTGGGTGCCAAGCCATATAGGGCTTTGAAGGTAAGCACAAGCAAACATGGCATGATTTGCCATGCTATATAAGAACAGAAATCCAAGCACGGGCCCATTGCATTTTGCATTTAAACTCCTACCAGCAATCTTAACAGCGCCTAAGCTTCTATCGTTATTCAGAGGTAATTGAAAGCTCAGCAGCTAATTTATGTGCAGGGATGTGTAATTGGCTTCGGAAATAAACTGGTTTATAGAACATCCTATCCTAGCTGCCAAGTGAGTAGGTGGTACTTGGCAAGGAGCTCTGGCCTCCGCTAGTGGCCAAACATCTGTGAATGAGCATCGGCGAAGTCTCCTGCGGACTCTTCTTTAGCAAAGATCCATTACTGAGAACTGTCAAATACAGGCCCATTGGATGGAGGAGTCAGGGTTGTGGAAGAATTTGCAGCGTTTTCCAGGGTGCACAGGAGATGGTGGCATTAAGCCGCATGCGCTTATTGCTTCAAAATGAAGAACCACTATTTCATTTCCTCTAGCGCTGAAGGTCAGAGTCTGGATTGTTAAAAGGTAAAATTACTACATTCTCAATTTTCCTGCTTTGGCGGCACCTGACCTAGGAAACAAAATAGTCTGTGGAATTAAATAAACTTTCAAAACAGAGAGAGAAATCACGGGCAACAACCACCAGAATGATGGAGGATAGACGAGGGTGTTGGGCGACAATGTAGAATAGCTTACACTTGCAATTCTACATCAAGCTAAGTACAGTTATACCTTGGAAGCCGAATGCCTTGGCACCTGTATGTTTTGGCTCCCGAATGCCGCAAACCCAGAAGTGATTGTTCCGGTTTGCGAATGTTCTTTGGAACCTGAACGTCCAACATGGCTTCCGCAGCTTCCGATTGGGTGCAGGAGTGTCCAATCAGAAGCTGTGCCTTGGTTCCCAAACGTTTTGGAAGTCGAACTGACTTCCGGAACAGATTCTGTTCGACTTCCAAGGTACGACTGTAAGGATATTTGGAAATTATTTGAATAGAGGGGGAGGACTTTACACACTTGGATTACATTAATTTTATATCACCCCCAGGCCTGCTTAGAAGCTTAATAGCATAAGTGAAATGGAAGAGACATGGCTGGTGTCAGTAATGGCTGTGTTTGCTTTAGCTATGGCTTCAGTCAAAGAAATCCCCCACCAACACAATTGTACCACATGAGACATCTGAAATGCTTAATGTAGATAGTTTTGGCTACTATTTTTTGGCTAGAATCTACAGGTGGCGAGATGTTCCTTGCTGACCCAATCCAGCTGTTAATATCATTTGATGTTCCAAGCCATTAAGATGATTCATGAACAGCAGAACAAACAGTACCAGCAGCCTCTCCGTACAAACCATAAAAAATATGCTTCACTAACAGGGAAATTACTTAGGTCGTATTGCTATGCATGTTTTCTGTAGAACACCACATAACACCTTCTATGATGTCTCTCCTCTACTGTGGACGTGAAATTGTCTAGGCTGGCCAGCTGCCGTGAGAACAAACATTCCCCCCAAAGTCCACATTGCTTGAGCAAATGTGAAAATGCAACAGCTGAAACATAGGAGTGCTACTACTCTGTCTCTGCTCTCTAGAAGTGGTGATCTTAAAAGGCTAACTGCACAACCATATTCATCCATGGTCTCTTCTGTTGCTGGGTGTCATGGACTGGCTGGATGCAGAAGAGTGGCGGGCACCAGCTGGGGAACCCCCAAGAGAGCCCCCCCCCCCAGGGAAGAAGGCTGGGAGCCAACAGATTGGTGGTGGGATGATGACGAGTGGTCAGAGGGAGAAGAAGGAGCAGACTGGGAGGAGGTGGTGTTGGAAGCTGAAGAGGCAACAGGGTTTAGTGAGCAGGAAAACTGGTGGCAGAGAGCAGTCCAGAATGAGAGGCAGAAGCGGAGGCTGGAGTGGAGGGGATCCAAGAGGCAGAGATGAGGCAGGCTGCTGAAGAAGCCAGGGAATCTCCTCCTGCTGTGATCAGCTCCCCCCTTCCCCAGAGGAGATATTGGTGACATGCAGCTGCAGTCTCCATAGGAGCCAACTCCTAGGGGCCCAGGGCTCCCCCAATAAAATATTTGAGGGAGCTCCCCCCCAAAGTTGGTGGGCATTCCCATTCAAATGTTGTGTGTGCATTGCGTCATGTGATCAGTTATGTGGGCCAGGGCTTACATGGGCCCCCATTATATTTTATTCAAATTGGCATCCCTGACAGTCTCCAATTTCGGGGGGGGGAGGCAAAGAGGGGACATAGGTAGCTGTGGGGAAGCAAGAACCTTCAGTCTCAGCAACTGCTTCACGAGGGCAAAACCTATTGGAGATGGTCTTTAGGCCTGACGTTAGCCTAAACATTCCTGTGCTCATTAGGCCTGACATTCCTGTGTTGATTGTGCTTTTACTGGTAAAGAGTTAACTCCGACTAGCACGGTGTGATTTACTGCTGGCTCGCTTCTGAAAGGCATGTGCAAGACATTTGCAACTTCTCCTACTAGGAAGTTGCTTCTGTGGCTGCGTCTTCAAGCCCCTCTTGGTCCTGGGGTCAGTGGGGAAGGGGATGGAGACCCTCTCAGGAATAGTCAATTCATCTCAGGAATTCCACCCTCCTCAGGAATAGTCAATTCCTTGGCTTCCAACACATTCTGCACATCCTCCCTTGTCTCTGCTCAGACTCTTCCCCTTCCTCCAGCCCTGGCTCCTACCACACAGGTGGTACAAAACTCCATAATTATCTGCCCCCTTCTCCTGGATTAACCTTAAGCAGGATTGCCATACATATGAAATTTCCCACACCTATTTGGCGCCCACAAGCAGTGTCCTGGTGGAAATCGTTGAAATGTCCGGGAAAATCCAGGCCCATGTCATGAGTGTAGATTTTGGCAAATTTCATTAAAAAGAAGCTCAACAACTTTTGTTTCCGGATTACCCCTTTTTGAAATATGGCAACCCTCCCTTAGCCCTTAGGGGGCCCTGCCTCTATTACACACTTCTCATAGCCCTGACAAGTAGGATGTCTAGACGGGTCCTCAATTTTCCAAGCACCCTTCTGTGGAGGAATGTTCCATTGAAGCTAATGGGGACTAATGTCTGCAGTAGCTGAAGATCAGAATACCGGTCAACCCTATTAAAATCAGGGTAACATGGGCATGCCAAGCTAATTTAAACCAGCTGAGAAGCTACTCCATTAGAATTTCAAAGACATTGTGCAACTGTCTGAATCTGGAGAAACAAAGGATTAATCAACTTTAGGTCAAAAGCAAAGGCTTGTATGCAATGATGCATGCTCAGATTCCTTGGATTAGCAGCCTTGGAAAATACTATTAATGCGTGAGTGGTTCACTAAGCTAATGAATTGGGTTCATTGAGGGGTCAGCAAGTTGCTTGCTAGTTTAAATCATATCATTGCTAGTCATATTCAGGAATGCCTTTGCTGTCTGACACATGCAACTCCAATGACTAACATGGCAGAGTTTTGCACTGCTGCTTATCAGCTTTGCTAAGCCATTTGGGGGGATGAATTACAACCGGCATGGATTCCTCTTGTGTTACCTTACAGTACTGTTATTTCCCCGAACCACAAAATCTCAAGTACAGTCATACCTCGGGTTGCGAACGCTGCAGGTTACGCATTTTCGGGTTGCGCTCCACACCGAAATGGCGTCATGCGCAGAAGCACCGAATCGCGTCACGCGCGCGCACAGACGCGCCGCTGCAGGTTGCGAACGCTGCAGGTTGCGAACGCGCCTCCCGCACAGATCAGATCACGTTTGCAACCCGAGGTATGACTGTAAAGACTGTTCAGGTTTGGCAAAAGTGACTTTTAACAAGGAGAAGAGGCTAATTTAGCAGATCTGCTCACCTCTCTTTCCTCTCATGGTGCAGGCTGCAGCCTGTGTCATCCCATG
This sequence comes from Zootoca vivipara, assembly GCF_963506605.1. Classification (NCBI taxonomy): domain Eukaryota; kingdom Metazoa; phylum Chordata; class Lepidosauria; order Squamata; family Lacertidae; genus Zootoca; species Zootoca vivipara. The sequence goes on along the minus strand of NC_083276.1, from coordinate 118,588,118 downwards.
ATCCTCGAGACAATATATTTCTTGACCTACAAAGACTGACCAAGTCATTCCTTCTCTGTCACCTTGGATAAAGTATGAGGCATGTGGGAAAAGGCACAAAGGTGATACAGAACCCATCCTTCACTGGTTTCAGTATCTTGTTGCAAATGCTTTGCCACATTGAAGTACCGTGTATCAGAAAAAGTCGTGGGCGGTATCTTTCTGACTATGGAAATCAGGGCCCAAATTTGATCAAGCTTCTTTTCTCTAAAGTGGGCCTCAGCAATTCTTGAAATAAAGCCACTGGGTGATGTGAAGACCAGAGGACACAAAAACTTGCTTCCCCAGTTCTCTTCCCATCTTAAAAAACAAAAAAAACCTATCCAGTGGCGGAGCGGGGCTAGTTGGGGCAGGACGCTCCGCAGGTCTTCTGAGGAATCTGCCTGCCTCCTCCCACTCAGTCACCCTACAGCTGAGGGGAAGATGGCGGGCGGACCGTTTGGGGTAGTGCGGAGCCTGTGGGCACCCAAGCCACCACGTCACTCCTAGGAAAGACCCGGTGAGTGCCGCTCAGCATTTTGTCACCCCCTCAGTGGTGGCACCCGGTGCGTTCTGCCCTCACCACATACCCCTAACCTCCACCCCCGCCCCTATCCCTATCCCTAAAACAGGTGCTTAACAAGAATTTGGGTGCAATTTATCTCAAAGCTTTTGAAATCATTTTCAGTTCACTGTAGCTTTCCTTTTATTCTGTGGCCTTAGCTTGCCTTCCTATTTGAGAATTATGAAATGTTTATAGTGGGTGGCTGAGGCAACCCAGTCACTTGAGTGGGATATATTGCTGCTGCTGCTACTACTACTACTACTACTACTACTACTACACTATTCCTGTTCTTGCAGCTTCAGAGTTTTGCCACTTTTGCATCTATGTATGTTCTCCTTTTGCAGAATGAAGTTGTTCTGCTGCTCATGGAGGAGCATCTCATACCAATTTAGAAACCTTTGATAAGGGGATGGCAGCAATGGACTGCTTTATGGGCTGTTCTGCTGGCCACTTTATAAATACCCCAGTGTAAATGAATTATGGCCATAGGGCATGAAGGGCACAGACAGACTCTTAACTTAAATGGATTTCTCATCCCTGTAGGAATTAAGGCACTGCTGCAGTTTGGTGTGAATTGGTGTTTTGACTCGTGACTTAATGAGCTGTCCATCTTTATTAGTGATTTTTCATTTCTTCTTATAATTGGTGTACCCTATTAGCCTTATTTTGATCCTTTACAGCCCATTAAGCATGTGGCAATATCTGAGGAATTAGGCGGCGGTACAACTTCTGTCAGGCTCCATGAGGAAGGGGTGGAGGAGAGAAGCTTCCACTTGAAAAGGGTGATTGATTATGTAGACATGGTAGCTGTATTTGGACACAATACCGAACCATGGTTTCGTGCTATGAGAACACTTCCCCTCTCCACTTTCGGGACCGCTGTGAGAAGACCAGACACTGCTATTTCCATTTTACACAAACCACAGTTTAGTGTATCAGTGGAACCCAAAACTGTGGTTAATCATGAATGAATAGCAAAAACAAGATAGTTCATTAAACTATTGCCTGGTGTTGGTTTGTTTCAACAAACCATAGTTAAGATTAGCTAGCGTTCAGAAAACAAAACAAACTGCATTTAATCTAAAGCTGAAATCCTTTCCATAACCGCTGGAGCGGATAGCATGCCAATCCGAGGAGAAGCGAGACTTGTTCTTGTCACAACTCTAAACCATGGTGTAGCATCTCATGGGTAACTTCTTCTTCTTTGGCGATCACTCGTAGCCAAGCGTGCCTTCCTCTTAGCTCATTTCTCCCTTTTGTCCTGAGTTTGAGCATCTTCAAAGCCCATGACACCTTTTGTAATGGCTGTTCTCCAACTGGAGCTCTCTCAGGCCAGTGTTTCCCAGTTGTCGGTGTTTATACTACATTTTTTTTAGATTTGCCTTGAGAGAGTCTTTGAACCTCTTTTGTTGACCACCAGCATTACGCTTTCCATTTTAAAGTTCGGAATAGAGTAGTTGCTTTGGAAGACGATCATCAGGCAACCGCACAACATGACCAGTCCAACGAAGTTGATGTTGAAGAATCATTGTTTCGACATTGGTGATCTTTGCTTCTTCCAGTACGCTGGCATTAGTTTGCTTGTGTTCCCAGGTGATGTGTAAACTTTTTCGTTGATGGAATCTTTCGAGGAGTTGGAGGTGGCATTTATAAGTGGTCCATGTTTCACAAGCAGAAAGTAAGGTTGGCAGTAAGTGGGTACCACCCCTGGGTAGAGATCCCTCTCACACATCTAGTGTGGAATCTGTAATCCCCATGACATAAGCCAGTTGGCACAGGCACCATCAATATTCACTCTATCAATCCATAATTTTGTTTGTTCTTTCGGTCTGGACAAGACATTGACTGCATCTGCATGTCAGATATCCTTTTAACCAGATTCAAGTTCAATACTGCATTCCATATAAGGAGGAGAGACTGGCCAGTAATAAATGTATTTATTACTGCACTGGTTGCAAAATCTGCCTTGGCTGCAATAAGTGGAGAGCTAGGCACCAAGACAAGTAACATAAGGGGAAGTGTGAGATGTGAAGTGCTTAACTTAGGCAAGAGTGATTTTTACATTTTTAAAATGTTTGTTTTGCTGTTGGTGTTGTTCAGTTTTAAATCAGTTATTTGTATTCTACGCATTGTGACCAATTATGACAGCTTACCGCTTTTAGCAATAAAGATTCGTTTACATATTCAAGGGGGAGAGAAACCGCAAAGCTCAAAAGCAGAACATTTTTTAATTGATAAAACCTAAAGGGTTTTATCAATAAAAATGGGGTCACGAAGAGTCGGACACGACTAAATGACTAAACAACAACAAAACCTAAAGATTAGATAAAACCTAAACAATTTTAAAAACCATCACCCTTAAAAAATTGTTAAAAGTTTCTTACATATCTTATGTTGTTGTTTTTAGCTTGGTATGCAAACTCTGCAACTGATTCAGTTATATTAAATTGTGTTTCCATGATGAGGAAAGCTTTATACCACTCTAAAGACCTTCTTGGGAATGTGCATTCAAGGGTCAAATAAAGTCTCGTCCATTAATCTCTATAAGAATTATACATTAGTAGCACGTGTAGTACAGGTTCTAACTCTTCACTCCTGCATAAACGCAATTCTTTATAGAATAAAATTAAATTTTCCTTACAAAATTGTGGAGGCGAGAACATTACAGCCAATTAGTGTGAGAACTTTCCTGTATTTGGGGGGAAATGAAGACCTCAGGTAATTAGTACAGCCTGCTCTTGGATCCATAGCAACCCCCCAAAAGTAATGAAAGATAAATCTTCTTGGCAGATGTTGTAGAGCTCTGATCATCATTATCCTTGACTCATCACAGATGAGACTAGACTGCTGGAATGGAAGATGAAACAAGCAAGCAAGCAAGCAAACAAACAAATAAATAAATAAATAAATAAATAAATAAATAAATAAATAAAGGCACACCTAGTGAAGTCCAGTTATAATTCTGCTTATTGTAGGCTCCTAAAGTCTGCGGAATCACCTGTCCCAGAGTAAGATCCTGTCTGCACTTGAGTTTAGACAATGTTGATCCACAGACAGATTACTTTATTCTATTTTAAGCTGCCCTTCTGCATTTAATAATAATCCAGTGCAGTTTACAGATCTTGGATCAACTAGATGTATCATTGTGTAATCATAAGCATCTAGGTAAGATATGGGGAGATATGGAGGAAACCATCCAAGCAGAAGTTTTAGAGACACATTATCAAATGATTCCCCCCCCCCCACCATACCCACAGGAAATCATCAGATCCTATGAACCGCTGCAGTGACAATGGAGCTTGTGGGAGATAAACACACACACACCCTTTTTGGGTGAATGGGCCCCGGGCCTCCCTGTTAAACCGACCTATCCCAGGGTCGGATCATATTCCTGTCGCCAAATGGACCAATGGCGGCAGGAGTTAGTGGGTGTTCCCCTGGGTGCAGGAACAACCGACCAATCATGTTCCTTGACCAATCATGGTCCAGGGGAAGTTTAAATGCCCAGCCAGAGGGGCCTTTCAGCCTTTCTCTCTCTGAGCTAGTTCTTCCACCCACCCTCCCTAAAATTAGGGTTTCTTCATGGACGCTTCAGCCTTGCTATGGACAGTGTCAGTTCACTAATTTTTCAGGGGCCAGACAGGAATTTTTCCAACTTGGCTAATTGGCACTGCCATTTGGGTTTTCGCCTATCTCGTAGCAATTGTTACAACTTTGTAAGGAGGATAGGCATTGGGTAAGTCTAGTCTTGGTTGGAGGGGAGGTTGTAGCCTCCTCTTGCCCCTCCACGGGTAAGGGGATCCTGTTAAAAGGATCCAGGAGGTTCCTGTCCGATCCCCAGACAGGGGCTAGGGCCATAACACTCCTCCAACGGGGACCGCTTGGGAGATGCACCAATTTGATGTAGGTCATAGGGCACACACACACACACACACACACACACACACACACACACACTCCACCAGCTTCACCCTTAGAAACATGGGTGGGAGTGACACACACAGTTCCTTACCACAATGTCTATGGTCAAGGCTCACATCTGTAACCAATAAATTTGTGGCCTTATTTGATCCCAAACCAATATTCTGTGTGGTGTCAAGTTATTTACATCTTAGGGAATGGGGTGGTCACGGGGCCTCAATACGCAATGTATTTTGGGCATGTTTAGCCTGTTCTAAATAGGTAGGATGGTATCTAGCTAAGTCATTCTCCGAAGAGAACAGCCTTTACCAAAGGTGTCATGGGCTCAAACTCAGGATGCAAGGGAGAAGCATGCTAAGAGGAAGGCATACTTGGCAAATCCACACCGTGATCAATTCCTGCCCAGAAACCAATGTCCCCACTGTGGAAGGACGTGGGGATCCAGAATTGGCCTCCACAGTCACTTACAGACTCATTGTTAAAACTGTGTTTATGGAAGACAATCTTTCTCAGCTATGGGTGATTGCCAAAGAAGAAGAAACTCTGTGTATGACTAAGTTGCAATGCAGGAATACCTTTTGTATCACTTCTCTTACCCTGGATGCTAAGGAGTACAGTACTGTAATCAGGTGGGATGTCCATCTTCCATGGATGCTTTAGCTAAGATTCCTGCATTGCTAGGGGGTTGGACTAGATGACCCTTGGTGTCCCTTCCAGCTCTACAATTCTATGATTTTCTGACCTGCATGGTGGTTACGCTTGCATGGTACTGCAGTTATGGCTGTCAATTATGTAAGTCAACTTTATAGAAATAACAAACAGCTTTTTTCTTTTCTTTTTGAAGGCAATTAAGATCTTGCCACTTTTATTCCAGCAATTTGTATGAGCTTCGGTGATATAATTGGGTCTTTTAATACATTAAATAGATATGGGGGGGGGAGAGACTCTCTCGCTTGTTCTCCGCATTCTTAATGAAGCACAAAAGAGCTTAGTAAAAACAAGCTTCTGTCTAGTTAAACATTATCAAGCATTCTAATTAGGGTTGAGCATTATATTAATTAGGTGGCAAATTCTCCCTTTTTCATTCTTGTTATTGGCCAGTGTGAATCAATCACTTAAATGATCCTGTTTGAAATATGGAAGCCGTGGCTTATTTACGAAAGCAGGAAACAAGGCTACAAACCAAATACATGGGGGCTATTGTCAGATGATGCTAACGTAGTACAGCCGTGCCCAGATTTCCTTATTTATTTAAAATAATTTATATCCTGCTCTTCCTCCCAAAGGAGAGCTGAGCAGCATGCAATAAACATGTAAATCCAACAACAAATAACACTGCAGCCCAAATATCCAGGAGGGCTCTGAACCCTGATTAAAAATAAGTTTTCACTAGCCTCCTATGTATGAATTTCCTGGGAGAGGGAAGGTCCTATCACATGTTGACACTGTACAACAAAACTGGAGAGCTGCCATGAAGAACCTCTATGGAAAATCTCTGTTGTCAGGAAGGATTATATGGTGGAGTTAAATGGGGAAGGCATACAAGGCAGTACTAGGAGAAAACACTTAATAGTTAAGCCATACTTTGCAAATTGCTGCCTGCCACTCTCACAATCACTGTATACAGTGCATAGTTTTTAACTGAAACTTTACAATAATATTGTGAAATAAACTCAAATGAACCTTCAGATTCTGGCTACAAATGGATTGGCACATAGCTGCCAAGTCTCCCGTTTTCCCTGGGAAACTCCCATTTTTACTTACCTTTTCCCCGTATCACTTTGTCTCCCATTTTTCTCTGTTATTTTCTCCTGCCGGCGGCCATTTTTTTTCCTTTCTGATTTGCCCTTCTATGGGCACAAAAAATGGCCGCCGGCGGCTTCAAAAGTCGCATCTACGCATGACCGGAAGTGCATAGATGCGACTTCCGGTGTTGGCGGCGGCCATTTGGGTGCCCATAGATGGGCGGGGCAACACCGGAAGTTGCGTCGACGCACTTCCGGTCATGCGTAGAAGCTACTTTTGAAGCCGGTGGTGGCCATTTTTTGTGCCCATAGAAGGGCAAAGCGACACCGGAAGTTACATCGACGCAACTTCCGGTGTCACACGGCTGCCGGTCCCGGATTCTGCAGTCCGGGACTTGGAAGGTAAGGATTGGCATCCAGCGGCGGAGCAAGCTGATCGGGCGCCTGGGGCGGCATGCGTGCCCTGCACCCAGGGGTGAGGCCAGCGATGGCAGGATGCTCTAGGGGGCCTCTGAGGAGTCTGCCTGCCTCATCCCGCTCAGCTGCCCTACAGCTGAGGGGGAGGCGGACCATTTGGGGCATGGCTCGGGCACGCTGCAGGCCCCGTGGTGAGTGCCACCTGGCATTTTGTCACCCCCCTCAGTGGTGACACCCAGGGCGGACCACCTCCACCGCACTCCCTTCCTCCGCCCCTTTTGGCATTACAGTGGTACCTCTTATCCCATTATACATGATAAGGCTTTCTTTAGCACCTCACCCCTTGCCTTTTCCTGCAAGACCAATTGCAGTCATTAACAGTTGTTAACAGTCGTCAACAGGTTTACCACTCCTATCAGCCAATCACCCATTCCCATCACCCCTCCCCCACCCTCTGACTATACATAAGGGTCTGGTGACTTCTGTTTCAGTGTATCTGAAGAAGTGTGCATGCACATGAAAGCTCATACCTATGACAAACTTAGTTGGTCTCTAAGGTGCTACTGGAAGGTGTTTTTTTTTGTTTTTGTTTTTGACTACATCAGACCAACACGGCTACCTACCTGTAACTAGTGGTACCTCAAGTTACAAACAGCTAGGGTTACAGACGCTTCAGGTTACAGACTCCGCTAACCCAGAAATAGTACCTCGGGTTAAGAACTTTGCTTCAGGATGAGAACAGAAATCGTGCTCTGGCGGCAGCAGGAAGCCCCATTAGCTAAAGTGGTACCTCAGGTTAAGAACAGTTTCAGGTTAAGAACGGACCTCCAGAACAAATTAAGTTCTTAAGCCGAGGTACCACTGTATCAAGCTTCTGGAGTGAACAGCAACATTGCTTGCAATCTGTTACAAATTTTCCTTTCTTATAAGTTCTTGGTTACTTTCTGGAATTCAGTGTGAGGTTTGTTGGTTTGAGGTGCTTTTCCCCCACCCATCCCCCTGAATTTTTTTTTTACTGGTGAACTCATGAAAATCTCAGCTTTCAAGACTGAGCGAGACATTATTAAAGGTTGTTGGAAATATGGCAATCCTACAAACATAACAACATGTAGTAGATCAGATCTGGCTATATGACATCACAAAGCCAGTGCAGAGTGAGGGCAGGAAGTATGGAATAGATAGATATGGCTGTCTTATGTTTGCAGCTTCCTGCAGTTGCCAAATGGGCAACAGTGTTCACAAATGGTGCACCTTCCATTTCAGCTCAGTCCTGTTATTGATCATCAGAGGATAGGGGCATTTATGACTTGTACCATGAAATCACTCCAAAGAAGTGGGTACGATTTCATCATAGAGTGTGAACTTGGGAGACTGATAGTTAATTGAAGTTGAATAAATGTAGCTTTATGATTGTTACCATATTTTGCAATAAAGGTAAAGGGGCCCTGACCATCAGGTCCAGTCGTGTCCGACTCTGGGGTTGCGGCGCTCATCTCGCTCTATAGGCCAAGGGAGCCAGCGTTTGTCCGCAGACAGCTTCCGGGTCATGTGGCCAGCATGACAAAGCTGCTTCTGGCGAACCAGAGCAGCACATGGAAACATCGTTTACCTTCCCGCCGGAGCGGTTCCTATTTATCTACTTGCACTTTGATGTGCTTTCGAACTGCTAGGTGGGCAGGAGCTGGGACTGAGCAACGGGAGCTCACCCCGTTGCAGGGATTCGAACCGTCGACCTTCTGATCAGCAAGCCCTAGACTCTGTGGTTTAACCCACAGCGCCACCTGGGTCCCCAAATTTTTCAATACATGGTAACAAATACAAAAGCTCCCCCCTCCCCCAAGAAATATTTAAAGTATTTTTTTCCTGAAGGGAAATTTACTTCTACATCTTCTTAGACCATATTTCAGCTTTACCTCATTTTTCCATTTTGAAAACTAGACGGCAACAGTGATTGTGACAAAAATACATATAATTCCACTTTGGTTTTTTTATATATATATATAAAAAATACACTGAGATAACTAGTGTGAAATCACATAAGAAGAGGCCTGAACCATGTCAATAATTATGAGAAAAATAATACATATAATTCCTCCAGAGTAGGCAGAAATGTGAATTGGATGGAAACTGAATTGCAGCAGAATGCAAACGGCTCAGGTTACAATGAATGAATGTGACACCAAGAATTGCTTGTGAATTGTGCTCAGGACAGTGGTAGAGTATGTGTGGTCCTCCAGATCTTGCCAGGGCTTTTGGGAGTTGTAGTTCAGCGACATCCGGAGCATCTCTACCACCATCCTAAGCAGAATTAGCAGTTCTTGTTTCAGTGGTTACTGGAACTTTTGAAGCACATCATAGGTGCATAAAGTAGATAGGCATTTGCAGGTATGGAAATTAAACATGTAAATGGAATTAAAGCTGAACAGCAGTGAGTGGGGAGACAGGAAGGAGACTTGTCATTTGGTAGAGGCTAGTTTGATGTAAGAAAGAAGAAAATAATGGCAAATGAGAAGAACTTTTTTAAAAACAAGCAACAGCTAGGGAAGGATAACAGAGAAAGGCTTGCCGCAGAAAAGAAGCAATTGCAGGGATTAATTCAGGAAAGTAAGGGCAACTAAATCATAAAGATTTTAGCTTAGCTGGCTGTTTAAAATAGCATTAGGTTAAGAGGTTTCTTAGACCTCTATCGCTGAAGCCAGGCATTTTTTTGGGGGGGGGGGGGTTCTGTTTGCTTAATTGCAGCAGAATAAGGCGGGGGGGGGGGGTGATCAGATATACTTTACCATAACAGGTCAAGCTTTTGTTTGACACTGAAATACATCACAGTGAGTCAGTGGAAATAAGTGAAGCCAAGTGCTTAGCTGTATTAGCGACAAGGAACCCTTTTTACTGCAGCCTGTTAAGAAAGGGGGATTCACTTATAATGGCTGGTTAATTTTATTGTATCTGGATTTTGTAATGGAACTTGCTCCCAGCCATGGAGATCACATACATCAATCAGTCTATCGGCAAGGATGGCTGAAAAGCTAACTCAGAATCATAGAATATTGCAGCTACTCTTCATAGGGCCATATCTCAGGTGACATCTTTAAGTGCATACCTAAAATTTAAGCATACCTTTTAAAATGTTATAGCATGAGCGCAACATGTGTCTGTATCATGCAGTTATGCTTATCAGAATTGTTTTGCAGTGCAACCTCACACATGCTGATTCAGAAGTCAATGTCACCATGTTCAAAGGGAATTGCTCCTAATAAGGATAATTTTATCTGTACCCTGCACTCGGTTAATATGAAATGCTCCAGGGCCGGGACACTGATAAGGTGCTGGCATGCTATTTTCCTGCATTGCCACAACAGCATCAAACAGGCATACTTAATTCCCTCCCAGCTGTACAGCATGTAATGAGTCCACATCTGCCATCACGCCACAGTGGACATCTGTGGCATTTGGGTGAGAGGTCCCAGGGCGATGAATGATTGCCAGAGCAGCTTACAAGATAATGTATAAAACAAGAGGAAAACCAATGCAATCATAATAAAAATACAGCATTAAAAAAAATCAGAGCATTAAACAGCTGCGATAGAAAACATCAAATCTAGTTAACATTGGAACAATCAGCAGATAAGGGCAACACATTCAAAATCTTCCACCAGCTGTCTACCAGCTCCATCTGGTACGCAGGCTGAGGACCTACCTGCCCGTGGACTGTCTTGCCAGAGTGGTGCATGTTCTAGTTATCTCCTGCTTGGACTACCGCAATGCGCTCTATGTGAGGCTACCTTTGAAGGTGACCCAGAAACTGCAACTAATCCAGAATGCAGCTGCTAGACAGGTGACTGGGCTTGGGCCCTGAGACCATATAACAGCAGGCCTGAAAGACCTACATTGGCTCCCAGTACGTTTCCGAGCTCAATTCAAAGTGTTGTTGCTGACCATTAAAGCCCTAAATGGCCTCGGTCCAGTATACCTGAAGGAGTGTCTCCAGGGCTGCCCCTAAGGCAAGGCTGGGTGGCGCAATGCGCCAGGGCACCGGGCCACCAGGGGGTGTCACGCTGCTGCGCCCGCCAGACATCCCCGCTGGGAAATGGGGGGGCGCCGGAGGGTTCTTCGCACCACGGCGCCAGGGCGCCAGATATGCTTAAGACGGCCCTGAGTGTCTCTACCCCCATTGTTCTGCCTGGACACTGAGGTCCAACTCCGAGGGCCTTCTGGTGGTTTGCTCACAGGGAACCAGGCAGAGGGCCTTCTCGGTAGTGGCGCCCGCCCTGTGGAATGCCCTCCTATCAGATGTCAAGGATGTAAAGGCAACACATTCAAAATCTTCCATAAAAATCTTCCATTTCTGGTGGAAGGAACACTCCAGGAGAGGCCGGGTGGATCTGAACTTGGTTGCACTGGGAAGTGTATTACTCCCCATGTAAGTGTACATGAAGTCCAATATAAAGAAGGCTCTTTAGATGTCTATTAACCCCAGAAAACATGGCCAATAGTGAGGTTGATGGGAATTGTAAGCAGCCTCATCTGGAGGAACACAGATTGGAGTGTACATTGTCAAAGAGCTCACCCAAGTTTTCTTCAGTGAGCCGTGTGTGAAATGGTCCTAAAGCAGCGTTATTCACACCTTTCTCAAAAACCGAATTGCTAACCTTGACATATGGGCAAGAATGAAACTGACCTCAATAATTAAACATCCAGCTGTCAATTTGTGCCCTGGTCATGTCTCAAAGTTAACTTTGCTTCAAATGTTTTGGGACCAACTTCAAGCTCTCGAGGACATTTCAAAATCATGCAACTAGCAGGAGTTTTTGTATATAGCTATTCTTTCGCAGTTTTAGCATTCTGTCCATTATCAGGAAGGAGACAGAGATTACCATAATCCAGGATAGATTTCTGCTATAGTAGTCAGGCTAAATAAATGCTTATTTATTTATTTATTTATTTATTTGCCAATCATAGTTATGAAGTTGAAGACTAGATTAATTTTCCGCCCATCTCAGCACTTTTCTATTGAGAGACATTAGCTTTCGTGTATTAGCAAGATTGCCAGAAAACTAAAATCCCTTTCTTGTTTAAAGCATTAGAATAGCTCCCTACCGGGAGCATCTGCTTTAGGAATATGAAGAACAATAAAATATCCTCCTCAACCCCGCCCCCCCTTTTTATAAACCAAGGGGATGTTTTAAGACTGTATCTTTTGAGATGAGTTCTCCCACCACACCCTTTGGCAAATCAGAACATAAAGACTACAGTTTAATGTTTCTTTGCACAGGAAATTGGGCCCTTATTTACTTCTTTGTGTTAAGAAGCGTGTGTGTGTGGCTAGCCTTCCTTGGGTGTGGCTCCACCACCATGAAAACCAGTGGGTCGGTGCTGGTAGGACCAGAAATATGCTTCTTTCCCTGGCCCTCTTTTCTGGTCTGCCTATAACCACTGTTATCTGCCTTGCTTTTGACTTCTCAGCTCATAGTGTATATATATATATATAAAACAAAAACCAGATCAGGCAGGTATATAACTTGTGATCCAGCAAGCTGAATGCAGCCCACTATGTATTATGCTTGAAACTGTGGTATGTGGTATGCAATGGGTTAAAAGGGGTAGGGCTGTTGTGCATTTCAGTAACCCACCAGTTCAGCAGACCCTCCAAGTGTCCCTATTTTCCTGGGACATCCTTGATTTGGAGAAGTCATCCCGGTTTCTGATTTGATCCTGGGATGCCCTGCTTTTCCTTAGGACGTCCCTATTTTCGTTGGAGGGTATGGAGTTATCTGACTCCGGAGACATCTGTAGGCAATTCTGTATAGAGAAGTCTTTTTAAAAATATGTTTTATGTTTTATTATGTTTTCATATATGTTGGAAAAATGGAGGCAGTGAGAGATTTTACCTTCTTGGGCTCCTTGATCACTGCAGATGGTGACAGCAGTCACGAAATTAAAAGACGCCTGCTTCTTGGGAGAAAAGCAATGGCAAACCTAGACAGCATCTTAAAAAGCAGAGACATCACCTTGCTGACAAAGGTCTGTATAGTTAAAGCTATGGTTTTCCCAGTAGTGATGTATGGAAGTGAGAGCTGGACCATAAAGAAGGCTGATTGCTGAAGAATTGATGCTTTTGAATTATGGTGTTGGAGGAGACTCTTGAGAGTCCCATGGACTGCAAGAAGATCAAACCTCTCCATTCTGAAGGAAATCAGCCCTGAGTGCTCACTGGAAGGACAGATCGTGAAGCTGAGGCTCCAATACTTTGGCCACCTCATGAGAAGAGAAGAATCCTTGGAAAAGACCCTGATGTTGGGAAAGATTGAGGGCACAAGGAGAAGGGGACGACAGAGGACGAGATGGTTGGACAGTGTTCTTGAAGCTATGAACATGAGTTTGACCAAACTGCGGGAGTCAGTGGAAGACAGGAGTGCCTGGTGTGCTCCGGTCCATGGGGTCACGAAGAGTCGGACACGACTAAACGACTAAACAACAACAATCAGTTGGAAGCTGCCCAGAGTGGGGCAACCCAGTAAGATGTGTGGGGTATAAGGAGTAAAATTATCATTATGGAATGGGACGTCCCTATTTTCATCAGAGAAACATCAGAGGGTATGAGTTCAGTTCTAGGTAAGCTGACCCCAGAGCTCATCCTGTTTATCATCCATTTAATAAAGCGACCCTTCTGCTGTTCTCTCAGAGTCTGCTGTGATGCATGATTAACAGGAAGTCATATAACAGTGTGTACAGAGCCACAAGTGACCACTTCAGAATATTACATACACCTCTGGGGCTCTCCAGAGCAAAATAGACTTCTGCAGACTCTAGTGGCCTGCATTCAGCTTGTCCAGTTGTGCATTAGATTACCTCTACTTTAGGTTCATTTTCTATAGCTGAGGATCCAACTGTGTATTCTTGTCAGGAGGCAGAGGATCCGACCCCCACAGTAGGTTGCCAGGGACGGACAAGACATGGGAGAGTCCTTACCACCTTTTTATTCAATATTCACAGAGAGAGGCTTGGCAATGCAGCCTCTTGGAACAATGGCGTTGTCCCGAGTGAGTCTCCACCCCTCCCTCTCTCATGCGTCATAGCTACGGGTGCTGAAAAGTGCCCTCTGCCTTTGAGCTCTTTGCTCTCCTACTTTCAATGCTTGCCGGGTTCTGGGAGAGGGGGGGTCTGGAATGCTTTCTAAAGACACTGTGTCCATCAGCTGTCGCTCCCCTTGTGCTCCCTCCTCCTCCTCCTCCTCCTTTCCCATTATTTCCCAGCTTTTCTCCTCATCTGCCTCTGAGCTGTGACAACCCCTGTTGTAATACTGAACTGTCTTCTTCTCTCTGAAAAGGTCAGGCAGGGGAGGTGGTCTCCAGCATTCCTCCTCTGCCCAGTCCCTGACAATTCTGGGCTTTCCACTACTTGCTTTCTCCCCCCCCCCAGTAGGTTCCCTATGACTCAGCTCACGCAGGTGCTTGCTCTGAACCCCATTAGTAGCTTTCGTGGTGGCTGTTCCAGGGGCTACCAAGGAGAACAGAAGTTGGGGAAGTCAGGCCCGGCTCTAGGGGTAGTCTCGGTGGTGCGGGGCGCCAGGGTGCCGGGCCGGCAGGAGGGCACTGCACGCTACGCCCACCCACCAGGAGCGATCTCCGCACCAGGGCGCCAGGGCATCCGACCGGCTTGAGACGGCCCTGGGGAAAGTTCTGTTGCTACCAAGCCAGTTTATCTGCTGGTTCTAAGGGACTTCTTATGGCATTGTGAAAAGATGAGCTAACTGTCTAAATATGCCATAGTTGTCTTCAATTTCCTTCTCTATTTTATAAGTATACTCACTGTTTCTGCACTATGGAAGCTAATGCCTACGTAATGAGCAGTCAGTAATGATTATTGAATGAAAATGTGTCCTCCACCCCAAACATATGTTAAATCTATGCATAATTTACTGCTCAGTGCTTTTTCATCTCATTTTCATCCTGTTATGATCATTTCATTAGCATTTTGGTTACTGCTGAGCATTTATCTGAGATGCAGCAGAAATGTCAGTAGTTCAACATATTTTCAGTGTATATGTTAATAATAATAATAATAATAATAATAATAATAATAATAGTTTATTATTTATACCCCGCCCATCCGGCTGGGTTTTCCCAGCCATTCTGGGAGGCTCCCAACAGAATATTAAAAGCACAATAAAACATCAAACATTAAAAGCCTCCCTAAACAGGGCTGCCTTCAGATGTCTTCTAAAAGTCAGGTAGCTTTTTATTTCCTTGACATCTGTTGGGAGGGCGTTCCACAGGGCAGGTGCCACTACCGAGAAGGCCCTCTGCCTGGTTTCCTGTAACCTCACTTCTTGTAATGAGGGAATCGCCAGAAGGCGCTTGGAAGTGGACCTCAGTGGCCGGGCTGAACTTTGAAGAGTCATGTACTGGACTCTCAGGGCTAGCTATGGAAACACCTGCAATTGCACAATATTCCCTCCAACCACTCTGAAGGCTAATAAGAGAAGAGTCTTGCCAAGCAAGAAAGGTTAATTCTGCTCCATCCCTGGGCTGCTTTACAAATGTTGTATCGAGAATGCACAGTGCTTGCAAACCAGAGTTTATGAAGCAGCAACATGTGTCTGTCTCACTGTATCTGCATATAACTTTCTCCAGCTTTTCAGAGTAATACTTAATAACAAGTTGAATCTATGGGTTCTTTTTCTACAACAGAAAGAATGTGCCTTCCATGGGAAGAAACAAGTGCACTCAGTCCATTATTATACACTTCTAGGGTTGCCAGACGTCTGGAATTTCCCGGACACATCCGGAATACTGCAGTTGGCAGCAGTGTCTGGGCAGAAATAGGGGGGGGGGGGTTGACCAGGAAAATCCAGACTTTTAGTAACCCATGTCGGCAGTGTCATTTTTGCCCATTTTCCATTAAAGTAGCTCTGAAAAATGTCAATTTTGCAAAAAATAAAAGTTTGCCAACTTTGCCAAAAAAAAGTTCGATAACTTTTCTGAGACCCCTGGGTGTAAAAAGGTAAAGGTAAAGGACCCCTGACAGTTAGGTCCAGTCACAGACGACTCTGGGGTTGCAGCACTCATCTCACTTTACAGGCCGAGGGAGCCGGCGTTTGTCCGCAGACAGTTTTTGCGGGTCATGTGGCCAGCATGACTAAGCTGCTTCTGGTGCAATGGAACACCAAAACCAGAGCAGCGCATGGAAATGCCGTTTACCTTCCCGCCGGAGCGATAACTATTTATATACTTGCACTTTTGGGGTGCTTTCAAACTGCTAGGTTGGCAGGAGCTGGGACCAAGCAATGGGCGCTCACCCCGTCGCAGGGATTTGAACACCGACCTTCTGATCGGCAAGCCCAAGAGGCTCAGTGGATTAGACCACAGTGCCACCCGCGTCCATATAAATTCAATTAATAATAATAATAATAATAATCCCTGTTTGAAATATGGCAACCCTACAATAGGCAAGTCCTCACCAGAATGGTTTGCAATCTAATAGACACAGCACAATAGGAATAAGGGACAGCAGTGGGAAGGGGAGAACATGGAATACCAGAAATCCAGTAAGATCAGTTTTCAATGGGATTGCCATCTCCTTGTTTCCCTGTGCAGACTCTTGGGGGGGGGCATCACTGTAAAAGAGGAAATGCATAAGCAAACAGTAGGGCAAAAAGAGAGAGCAGATTCAAACATGCTGATTTGCATATATGCCTTCAAATTTAGAGAGAAACAAAGAGTTGGGGAAACAGTCTACTGCTACCCAGATGCCAACCATTGAATGGCAACTTGGTGGGCCAAGATTATCGCCACCCTAGAGAAAGATCTGAGCATTTGTGCCCACTTGCTGCTTTCCATATCTATCATTGCACAGGAAAACCTGTCACGTTAGATCATTGTCTGCTGTGATCCTTTATGACTCTGCCTTGAATGTGCGCCCGCTCATCATTACCAGCCCTGCCCCTGGGAGAGTGCCTGCCAGGGCTGTCGTCTTAAACTGGTCTTTGATTGCTCCCATCAATTCTTGTTCCAAGAAGCATTGCCACGTGCAGGAGCTGACAAGGCTGAAGTCCTATCTTATTTCCTGTTTAAAGTGGGCAAGAACAGACCTAACATTCATCTGGGGGAAGGAAGTGATTTGCACTGGCTTCTGGCTGCTGTGTCTTCCAGATCCCGACTGTCTGCCCTGTTAATGTCCCTCTTTGTTGCCCTTCTGTTCCCTGTCTGTGTGCGCTAGAGATGGGGCTGAGCACAATTAATGCCACACTGTTCGACAGAGTTCGTCGTCCTGGAGCAAGACAATAGATCTTCTACAACTGCACTACAGAGATGTCACTTGTTCAGTTGCAGCAATGCGATTACTTTCATGCGGTCTCTTTCCAAACAGTGACACACTACAGGCACATTGTCAGATTAAGTGTGCTGAAAGCAGTTTCTAATATTTTATTCTTTTTCCATATTGAAAGTGACATTTGTTACTCAAAACTAGTAACTTCCCACTCACCCAGCATCGATGTTTACAACCCAAATCACATACAATTGCATTTTAAGGGTCCGTCTTATCTAATTTCATCCTCTTTAACATGTTTCTTAATATATTCTGCTATTTTTCTTACACGTCAAACCCTGCTGTGGTCTTCACATATGGGAAATAACTTTTTTAATAGACTACAAAAGGTTTCCAGTCTTCTTTAAAATATTATAAATATGTATATTTTATCAGTGCCGTCTCTGTGTATTCCAAGATTTTCATCAGCCATTCTTCCTTTGTGAGTGTTCTGTCCTTCCATTTCTGTGCATAGCGAATTTTTGCTGCTGTTGTCACATACATAAATAGTACTGAGACTTTCTTTGGGATTTCACAGTCTACTATCCCCAGCAAGAAGGATTCTGTCCTCTGGGGAAAAGTCACTTAATCCCCCCCCTTAATTTTGTTAGACGTCATGTCCCAAACAGCCATTGCCTTCCTGTACATTCACCACATATGATAAAATGACCCCTCACAGTCCTTACATTTCTAATACATTCCTGAAATGTCCTGGTTTTCAGGTGTAAAAATGGCGTCACGTCAGGGGGGAATTTTGCCAAACTGGCAAAACATCAGGGAAAACCCGGATGTATGGCAATGGAAACAGCTCCAAAAGCTTAAAATCATTACGTTGAGGGTGTCGGGAGTTTTACTTTTTGAAATATGGCAACACCAAAACAGGGACATCCCATTCCACAAAGATAAGTTTACTATTTATACCCCACACGTCTTACTGAGTTGCCCCAGCCACTCTGGGCAGCTTCCAACATATATAAAAACATAATAAAGCATTAAACATTTTTTTAAAGCCTTCCCTATACAAGATTTCCTTCAGACAACTCAGGAATAGGATAGCTCCATACCCTCCAACATTTCTCCAATGAAAATAGGGACGTCTTAAGGAAAAGTGGGATGTTCCAGGATCAAATCAGAAACCTGGATGGCTTCTCTAAATCAAGGACATCCCTGGAAAATAGGGACTTTTTGAGGGTCTACAAGAGTCTCTGAACAGTGTTCTCAGGCCCCAGAGTACCTCCATTCATTCATTCATTCATCCAGACAGGCAACTGCGTCTCTTTGACTTGGCAGAGCTGCACCAGTATCCAAGCTGGGCTACGACTTTACCTGTGCTGCAAGCAGGATCACTGCCTGGTCACCCCCAGTCTGCATAAACCCCCTTATCCAACAGATTGTATTCATTATTTGTTCCTCTTGCTACAATCTATGGTCTAATTTCACTATCCTGCTGTGCTTTTCTCCGTTGCTGTCAACAA
Organism: Zootoca vivipara; assembly: GCF_963506605.1. Lineage (NCBI taxonomy): Eukaryota > Metazoa > Chordata > Lepidosauria > Squamata > Lacertidae > Zootoca > Zootoca vivipara. The sequence continues at coordinate 118,569,669 of NC_083276.1, read as the reverse complement.
CAGTCAATGACGTTGAACTGAACTGGGAAAAGGTCCAGTGTAAAAACACAACACAGAGTATGTGCTTCTATGTGTTATGATAGAGGGAGAGAATTCAAATAGTGATTCCTCCCCCCCCCCCATAAGTGCCATGTTGGATGCAAGGTATTAAGTGAACACAAATAGGCAGATATATATGTATCTTTTAAAAAAATCAAAACACCACATTGTCCTGTAAGAAACAAAATAAAAAAAATCCTTCCACTAGCACCACGGAAGCTCATACCAATGACGAACTTATTTGGTCTCTAAGGTGCTACTGGAAGGGAAAAAAATTATCTTGTTTCGACTACGGCAGACCAACACGGCTATCTACCTGTAACATTGTCCTGTAAGGTTATTCTTTAGTATGGTTATTCTTTAGTATGGTTTTGCAGCCCTTCCATGCATTTAGGGAAAGAGTGCAGAAATTTGCAAAATTGGATTAATTTGGCATCCCACTGAGCCAGCTCACTTATTCTCATAGTGTCACATCTTTGCAAGAGGAACTTTGTTTATTGTCTTTGTGGCACATTTCAATTACCCGAAACTTCCTAGATAATGAATCCTCTTGTTGAAAGCTGCAATAGTCTTGTATTATTGATATATATATATATATATGCACTCCATATTGTCTGCAGCTTCGGATATCTCTGGAAATGGTGATATATTTTCTCCCATCCTATTATCTTCATTTTAATGGGCTGCCAACAGCAAGCATAAACGTAACGCGTTTCAGCCGAGCTATGATCAAACAGTGCGCAAACCTAATTGACCACTATGAAATGTTAAAGACTTCAAGTTTAAATTCCCTCGGATCATAATGCAACAAGCTCTTCAATCTTCTAGAGAGCAGAGGGACAGAATGATGGGTGATGTAAAAGTTCCCACGGCCTTTCTTCTCTCGTCTTCTTCCCTTCTCCTGGAATTTTTTTATTCCTGACAAAGAACTGTCTCTGAGTTGCAATGTCATTTACTGGATGATACTTATCACATGCATGCAAGAATCACTGTTAGGGTTACCATATTTCTGGAAGTAAAATTCAGGAAATGAAACCTCAAAAAAAAAAATTCCTCCTGGACACTGCTTTTGCTGGATATGTCCAGGGAATCCCTGTGCCAGGTAATAAAAGGGAATAAAAGGTCAAGAGGAAGGTGTTATTGTTTATTGGGGGAGGGAGTCGTCGTCCACCCTTAACTGAAACAAATAAATATATAGGCTCTGTTGGCCATTACTTTTTCCCTCTGCAGGAGAGCATCTCGCTGTTTGTAATTCCGTCTGAATGAAAAACGTGATCTTAGTGATTTAGCAAAGCTGATAACAAATGTGCTTAATTTTAAAGTGCCTGGATGCTTTTCATTAGTATATTGCTTTCGCTGCTTAGCAAGTGCATGAATAAAATAGGCTCTTCAATCCCAACCAGATGTATTTGCTTTTACAGTTATTAATGTTGTTGTGGCCGTATTTGAATTACAGATTCTTCCCTGCTGGGGTAATGGCACCAAGAAGCAGAGAGATGAAACAGCTTTGATGGCAGAATAATTCCAGTTGATGTTGTAGGCAACTAGACTACTACAGTGAATGCAAAATATTCCGTTGCAATGTTGTTTTCGACCATGTTGATAATTACAAATGTACTGTGCTTTGAAGATGAACCCCCTGCTCTCTTTCCTCACCAGCCATAGCAAAGCTTTTTACGATTGTTATGGAGGAAAAGATTCTCTGCTCCCTAGATGAAATAGTCCTCTTTTCTGCTAAACTGTTGGGAGGGATATATGGCAATTTTTCAAATCCATAGCTCACGATGCTGTATATCCTAGACCAGAACAGTGAATGGGGTGGGTGAAAAGGGAAATACAGTGATACCTCGGTTGTCAAACGTAATCTGTTCCGGAAGACCATTCGACTTCCGAAACATTTGACAGCCGAGGCGCAATGGGCGATCGGCAAATTCCATTGGGAAAAATGAGAAACACACCTCCAAAGTTGTTCGACTTCCGAGGTGCGTTCGAAAACGGAAGCATTCACTTCTGAGTTTTTGGTGTTCAAAAACCGAAACGTTCGGCTTCCGAGGCAGTCGAAAACCGAGGTACCACCGCAATTCTCTTTGGCAAGCAAAACTGCTTGCCCTGATGGAACGATCACCTTAGCCCATTGCTGAATACCATCCCATGGGTTGTATTCAACTAACGTTTAGTGTAGACCCCCTGAAATAGATTTACTGAAGTTAGCCGTGGTCCTTTGTTTCAACAGATCTGCTCTGAGCCAAAGATAGTTCCATGCAACCCTAACAAATTTATTGTGGAAAAGGGTTTCGAAGACTGAAGAACTACTGTGGTCCAGGCTGGTGGTATTTTATTTCCATCTGGACAAGCCATCACAGTATTACGCCACTGATAGAAATTTTATTTTCCCCGTTGGTTCCTCTATGGAGACGATTCAACAATCATCTGCCAGTCATCAATGAGGGAGAAATGAGATAATGTCAAGGCATGTTTGAACAGGAGAATATTTTAGTGAAATGTTTCATACGGTTGTCGTAAGCCAGAAGATTTAAAATGTTAGCAGACTGCAAATTAAAAGATCCAGCAACTCTGATCAGGAGAACCAATTAAGAGCCTTTTCCACAAGTCAAATGGATTGGTGGCTGTGGCTGCTCTCACATGAAGAGATAAAATGATAGTCTTGGGTTTGATGAAGAATGACAGAAATGGGAGCTCTTGAAGCAATGCAATATTATATTTGTATATTCAATGTAATAGTAGAATTGTATATTTCTAAAGCTTCTGCATTAAGGTTTAAAACCTGAAGTCCTTCATCATTACATTAATTCCCCCTGTCTTGTTATAGAAACGTTTTAACATTTGATTTTTGAGAAATGATGTCATGGCTGTGCATCCTTTTATTTAAGCCCTGCATTAAATTATGTAGTAGCGTGTCACTCTTCAAATTTCAAAATATTTACTTATCTATGCATTACTTTCCCAGGCTTTCCTGGTTAACTTACACTATGCAAATTACTTCCCCCCCCCAAACAACCCAAATAATCCATTTAAAATTTCTGCTGCTCATTACTAGAGAGAAAATACAGGAGAACAGTATATTTTCACCATTGCTGCCTGTTAGTTTGTGATCTCATGGGCACCTTTCTATCTCATGGGCAGGGAATTTGTTCCGACCAGTTTCAACCAGTTCAGACCAGTTCAAACTGGTTCCGACCGGTTCAGACTGGTTCAGACCATTGGAACCGGTTCAGACCGGTTGAAACTGGTTCAGACCAGATTAGACTGGTTCAGACCGGATCAGACTGGCTCATACCGGTTTGATCGGGTTCAAATTGGTTGGAACCAGTTCAGACCAGTTCAAACTGGTTCTGACCGGTTCGAACCGGTTCAGACCAGTTGGAACCGGTTCAGACCGGTTGAAACTGGTTCAGACCAGATCAGACTGGTTCCGACCGGATCAGACTGGCTCATACCGGTTTGATCGGGTTTAAACTGGTTGGAACCAGTTCAGACCAGTTCAAACTGGTTCCGACCGGTTCGAACCGGTTCAGACAGGTTCAGACTGGTTCCAACTGTTTCAGACTGGTTCAGACCGGTTGGAACCGGTTCAGACCAGTTGAAACTGGTTCAGACCAGATCAGACTGGTTCAGATCGGATGGAACGGGTGCAGACCAGTTGGAACTGGTTCAGACCAGTTGGAAACAGTTCAGACCACTTCAAACTGGTTCCGACCAGTTCCGACCACTTCAGGCTGGTTCAGACCAGTTTGAACCGGTTCAGATCAGATGGAGCCGGTTCAGACCAGCTGGTTCAGATCAGTTGGAACCAATTCAAACTGGTTTTGACCGGATTAGATTGGTTTGAACTGGTTTCAACCGGTTTGAATCGGTTCAGACTGGTTCAGACCGGTTGGAACCAGTTCAAACTGGTTGGAACCAGTTCAGACCAGTTCAAACTGGTTCTGACCGGTTCAGACTGGTTCCGACTGGTTCCGACTGGTTCCGACTGGTTCAGACTGGTTCAGACCGGTTGGAACCGGTTCAGACCGGTTTAAACTGGTTTCAACCGGTTTGAATTGGTTTAGACCCGTTCAAACTGGTTCCGACCGGTTTGAACCGGTTCCGACTGGTTTAAACTGGTTTCAACCGGTTTGAATCGGTTTAGACCAGTTCAAACTGGTTCCGACCGGTACAGACTGGTTCAGACCGGATCAGACTGGCTCATACCGGTTTGATCCGGTTCAAACCGGTTGGAACCAGTTCAGACCAGTTGAAACTGGTTCCGACCGGTTCCGACTGGTTCAGACCGGTTGGAACCGGTTCAGACCAGTTCAAACTGGTTCTGACCGGTTCATACTGGTTCAGACCGATTGGAACCGGTTCAGACCGGTTGAAACCGGTTCAGACCGATTGGAACCGGTTCAGACCGGTTGAAACTGGTTCAGACCAGATCAGACTGGTTCAGACCGGTTGGAACCGGTTCCGACCGGTTCAAACTGGTTCAGACCAGATCAGACTGGTTCAGATCTGATGGAACGGGTGGAGACCAGTTGGAACCAGTTCAGACCACTTCAAACTGGTTCCGACCGGTTCCGACCACTTCAGGCTGGTTCAGAACAGTTGGAAACTGGTTCAAACTGGTTCAACTGGAAACCAGTTCAAACTGGTTCCGACCAGATCAGATTGGTTTGAACTGGTTTCGACCAGTTTGAATCGGTTTAGACCGGTTCAGACTGGTTCAGACTGGTTGGAACCACTTCAAACCGGTTGGAACCAGTTCAGACCAGTTCAAACCGAAACCAGTTGGAACCAGTTCAGACCAGTCCAAACTGGTTCAGACCGGTTCTGGCCTCTTCAGACTGGGTCAGACCGATTTGAACCGGTCCACACCGGCTTGATTAGGTTCAGACCAGTTGGAACTGGTTCTGACCGGTTGGAAGCGGTCCAGATGGCTTGGATCCAGTTCAGACTGGTTTGATCCTGTTGAAACTGGTCCAGATTAGTTTTAACCGGTTAAAACCGGAACACACCGGTTTGAACCGGTCCACACCAGTTTGATACTGTCCTGACCGGTTGGAACCAGTTCAGACCGGTTAAAACTGGTTCAGACCAGATCAGACTGGTTCAGATCGGATAGAACGGGTTGGAACCAGTTCAGACCCGTTCAAACTGGTTCTGACCGGTTCAGACTGGTTCAGACCGGTTGGAACCGGTTCAGACCGGTTTAAACTGGTTTCAACCGGTTTGAATCGGTTTAGTTGGAACCGGTTGGGACCAGTTCAGACCAGTTCAAACTGGTTCTGACCAGTTCAGACTGGTTCAGACCGGATCAGACTGGCTCATACCGGTTTGATCCGGTTCAAACCGGTCGGAACCAGTTCAGACCAGTTAAACTGGTTCTGACCGGTTCCGACTGGTTCAGACCGGTTGGAACCGGTTCAGACCAGTTCAAACTGGTTCAGACCGGTTCAGACTGGTTCAGACCGGTTGGAACCGGTTCAGACCGGTTGGAACTGGTTCAGACCTGATCAGACTGGTTCAGACCAGTTCAGACCAGATCACACTGGTTCCGACCGGTTCCGACCGGTTCAGACTGGTTCAGACTGGTTCAGACCGGTTGGAACCGGTTCAGACCGGTTGGAACCGGTTCAGACCGGTGTAAACTGGTTTCAACCGGTTTGAATCGGTTTAGACCAGTTCAAACTGGTTCCGACCGGTACAGACTGGTTCAGACCGGATCAGACTGGCTCATACCGGTTTGATCCGGTTCCAACCGGTTGGAACCAGTTCAGACCAGTTGAAACTGGTTCCGACTGGTTCAGACCGGTTGAAACCGGTTCAGACCGGTTGAAACTGGTTCAGACCAGATCAGACTGGTTCAGACCAGTTGGAACCGGTTCAGACCGTTTTAAACCAGTTTAAATCGGTTTGAATCGGTTTAGTTGGAACCGGTTGGGACCAGTTCAGACCAGTTCAAACTGGTTCTGACCAGTTCAGACTGGTTCAGACCGGATCAGACTGGCTGATACCGGTTTGATCCGGTTCAAACCGGTCGGAACCAGTTCAGACCAGTTGAAACTGGTTCCGACCGGTTCCGACTGGTTCAGACCGGTTGGAACCGGTTCAGACCAGTTCAAACTGGTTCAGACCAGTTCAGACTGGTTCAGACCGGTTGGAACCGGTTCAGACCGGTTGGAACCGGTTCAGAGCGGTTGAAACTGGTTCAGACCAGATCAGACTGGTTCAGACTGGATCAGACTGGCTCATACCGGTTTGATCCGGTTCAAACCGGTTGGAACCAGTTCAGACCAGTTGAAACTGGTTCCGACTGGTTCCGACTGGTTCCGACTGGTTCCGACTGGTTCAGACCAGATCAGAAAGGTTTGAACCGGTTCAGACAGATTCAGACCGGTTGGAACCGGTTCCGACCGGTTTCAACTAGTTCAGACCAATTCAAACTGGTTCCGACCGGTTCAGACTGGTTCAGACCGGTTGGAACCGGTTTAGACCGGTTGTAACTGGTTCAGTCCGGTTGAAACTGGTTCAGACTGGCTCATACCGGTTTGATCCGGTTCAAACCGGTTGGAACCAGTTCAGACCAGTTGAAACTGGTTCCGACCGGTTCCGACTGGTTCAGACCGGTTGGAACCGGTTCAGACCAGTTCAAACTGGTTCAGACCAGTTCAGACTGGTTCAGACCGGTTGGAACCGGTTCAGACCGGTTGGAACCGGTTCAGAGCGGTTGAAACTGGTTCAGACCAGATCAGACTGGTTCAGACTGGATCAGACTGGCTCATACCGGTTTGATCCGGTTCAAACCGGTTGGAACCAGTTCAGACCAGTTGAAACTGGTTCCGACTGGTTCCGACTGGTTCCGACTGGTTCCGACTGGTTCAGACCAGATCAGAAAGGTTTGAACCGGTTCAGACAGATTCAGACCGGTTGGAACCGGTTCCGACCGGTTTCAACTAGTTCAGACCAATTCAAACTGGTTCCGACCGGTTCAGACTGGTTCAGACCGGTTGGAACCGGTTTAGACCGGTTGTAACTGGTTCAGTCCGGTTGAAACTGGTTCAGACTGGCTCATACCGGTTTGATCCGGTTCAAACCGGTTGGAACCAGTTCAGACCAGTTGAAACTGGTTCCGACTGGTTCCGACTGGTTCCGACTGGTTCAGACCAGACCAGATCAGAAAGGTTTGAACCGGTTCAGACAGATTCAGACCGGTTGGAACCGGTTCCGACCGGTTTCAACTAGTTCAGACCAGTTCAAACTGGTTCCGACCGGTTCAGACTGGTTCAGACCGGTTGGAACCGGTTTAGACCGGTTGGATCCGGTTCAGTCCGGTTGAAACTGGTTCAGACTGGCTCATACCGGTTTGATCCGGTTCAAACCGGTTGGAACCAGTTCAGACCAGTTCAAACTGGTTCCGACCGGTTCCGACTGGTTCCGACTGGTGCAGACCGGTTTGAAACAGTTCAGATCGGATGGAGCCGATTCAGACCCGCTGGTTCAGATCAGTCGGAACCAGTTCAAACTGGTTCCGACCGGATCAGATCAGTTTCAACCGGTTTCAACCAGTTTAGACCAGTTCAGACTGGTTCAGATCAGTTGGAACCGGTTCAAACCAGACCTCTTCAGACCAGGTCAAACTGGTTCCACTTCAGACTGGTTCAGACCGGTTGGAACAGGTTCAAACCTATTGGAACCAGTTCGGACCAGTTCAAACTGGTTTCGGCCGGTACCGACCGCTTTGAACCAGTTCCGACTGGTTCAGACCAGCTGGAACCAGTTCCGACCGGTTCCGACTGGTTCAGACCGGTTGGAACCGGTTCAGACCGGATCAGACCGGTTCAGACCGGTTCCAGACTCTTCAGACTGGTTCAGACCGGTTTGAACCGGTTCAGATTGGATGGATCCAGTTCAGACCAGTTTGAACTGGTTCAGAGCATTTGGAAGCGGTCCAGACAGGTTGGATCCGGTTCAGACCGGTTTGATCCTGTTGAAACTGGTCCGCATTATTTTTGACCGGTTAAAACCGGAACACACCGGTTTGAACCGGTTCACACCAGTTTGATCTTGTCCTGACCTGTAACCGTTTCAGATGGGTTCAGACAGGTTCAAACCGGTTCAAACTGTTTGGAAGTGGTCCAGACAGGTTAGATCCGGTCCAGACCGGTCTGAACCGGTTCCAACTGGTTGAAATCAGTTTAGACCAGTTTGAACCTATCCATGCTGGTTTGAACCAGTTCAGACCGGATCAAACTGGAATCAAACCAGTTCAGTCCGGTTGGAACCGGTTCAGACCGGTGGCAAAAGTTCACACAGGTTGGAACCGGTTCATGGAGGCACAGGTTAATTTGGTGTCCAGGGCAGCTGTCTACCAGCTCCATCTGGTACGCAGGCTGAGACCCTACCTGCCTGCGGACTGTCTTGCCAGAGTGGTGCATGCTCTGGTTATCTCCTGCTTGGACTACTGCAATGCCCTCTACGTGGGGCTACCTTTGAAGGTGACCCGGAAACTGCAATTAATCCAGAATGTGGCAGCTAGACTAGTGACTGGGAGTGGCCGCCGGGACCACATAACACCGGTCCTGAGAGATCTACACTGTTTCCCAGTACGTTTCCGAGCACAGTTCAAAGTGTTGGCACTGACCTTTAAAGCCCTAAACGGCCTCGGTCTTGTATACCTGAAGGAGCGTCTCCACCCCCATCATTCAGCCCGGACACTGAGATCCATCACCAAGGGCCTTCTGGCGGTTCCCTCATTGCGAGAGGAGAGGTTGCAGGGAACCAGACAGAGGGCCTTCTCGGTAGTGGCACCCACCCTGTGGAACGCCCTCCCAACAGATGTCAAGACAATAAGCAATTATTTTACTTTTAGAAGACAACTGAAGGCGGCCTTCCTGTTTAGGGAAGTTTTTAATGTTTGATGCTGTACTGTTTTTAATATTCGGTTGGAAGCTGCCCAGAGTGGCTGGGGAAACCCAGCCAGATGGGCGGGGTGTAAATAATAAATTATTATTATTATTATTATTATTATTATTATTATTATTAAATCACGGGGTGTGAGTAAATTAACCTCTGCTCAGAAAACAGTGCTTTTAGGGAGCCTGCAGTGTGAATAATGCACGTTTTGGCTCTTGGCCAACACCTCCAAGATGAGCACAGATCTCAGTCCAGGCAGAAACTCCTCCTTTTCCTTGGCAAGGCGGCCTCCACCCATTCAGTCGGATGGAATTCCCATGCACACAACATACAGGAACTGCTGACATAAAGGAAAACAGCAATCTTGTGCATGGCTATAAGTCAATGACTATTATGCCGAATAAACAAACACGTAACCATCCAGTGAGATCAGGGAACACAGAGCCTGGCTTTCCACCACCGTCGCTCTCTGAACTCAATCCAGAGTTTTTATGGAGGCACTTTCTAGCACAGCATTATCTTTATTACTATTTTAAGTGCTGCTTTCATCTGCCCCGTGATTTAGCTTGAGCTCAAGGGTGCTGCTTCCAGTGAGATGAGACTAAAGAAGAGGAGCTGTGTGTGTTCAGTGCAGCAAAAAAGACAAAGGAACTCGAGGCGCCTGAAGGACTAGGCCTCTTCATTGCTGGCACAGGTGTGTCATGACCACAGCAGTCGAATGGAGGGCCACAAAAATGACACAGGAGTTTTAGGTCACAATTTTATTGATTACAGGAAATTACGTGCTGTACATGTCCTGCTGTGATAAAAATAGCAAGCTTGAAGACTGCAAGTCAAAAATTTATCTTTTTTATATATAAATATATAATTTTTATTAATTTTCAATTTAATGATATACATTCATATCATTATTATCCACTTTACCACCCTGGCTCTTTAGAGCCTATCGACTTCCTTCCCTCCCTTCGACTTCCTTACAATAATCTTTCAAATATCGTATAATTTTACTCCAGACCTTTTGGAATACTTGATCATCCTGGTTTCGGATTTTTCCTGTCAGCTTTGCCAGTTCCGCAAAGTCCATCATCTTCATCTGCCCCTCTTCTTTCATTGGTACGTCTTCTTGTTTTCCATTTTTGGGCTAAAAGAATTCTTGCTGCAGTTGTTGCTTACATAAACAGTCTTTTATCTTCCCTTGGTATCTCTTCACCCCACTATACCCAATAATAAAGCTTCTGATTTTTTTTAACAAAAGTATTTTTAAACATTTTCTTTAACTCATTATATACCATTTCCCAGAAAGCCTTTACCTCTTTACAAGTCCATCACATGTAGAAGATACCTTCCCTTTCTTTACATTTCCAACATTCAGTGGTTCTTGTCTTGTACATTTTTGCAAGTTTAGCTGATGTTAAATACCATCTGTACATTTTTCATAACATTTTCTTTAAGTGCACTGCATGCAGTAAATTTAATACCTTCTTTCCACAACCTTTCCCAGGATTCTAACTGAGTATTATATCCAAAATCTGTAGCCCATTGTATCACCAAGTCAAAAATTTATCAGCTGCCAATGCTGCAGAGTATAAACATGAGTATGGAAAACTCTACAGCTGTACCATCATTGTACCATCTTGCCACAAGGCTCCTTCCAGCTTTGGAGTTATGTGACCCAGAGGCACAGAACACTCCCATGAGGACAGAACCCTTAGGTTACCTGTTTGGGTGACAAAACTAATATTCCTCTCCATCTCTTGTATATAACAGAGATTTGATGATACATTTTTCACGAGTATTCGTCTGCCAGGAAAAGATTTGCCTTCTTGGGCTTGTAGCTATTTCCAGGAATTGGTTTTGTTTAAGCTTGCCATTTTTATTTTATTTTATTTATTTATTTAAAAAAAGCCTATGGGTTGCAGTACAATTCCCAGGATGCCCTCAAAACAATAATGAAACCAGCACATGTCTATTAAGAAGTCCTGGCTTGTATTTAATTATGACAAATGCATGAAGTTGATGCACAAGACCGGCCAGATGCTTGAATCTTATAACACCATATGGGAAACTATAACTGTTGTATAAAAATAGGTTGTTTCCTACGATGCAGCTGGCTAAGCATAATGTTTCTATAATTTTACTGGACCATAGCATCTGCTTCTTTTCAGTCTTTCAGACTGTCAGAATCCTGAGTTTTGTTTTATGAGAAGCAAACAGTGAGCAATGCTAAACAAGAAATGAGAGGATTTCTTGGACTGAAATGAAATGCATACATTGCAACCTTCCATACTGACAAAAAACAGAGGAAAAGTGTGTGTGTGTTTCTTCATTGAGATATCTGAGAAGAAGAGTTTTACAGAACTGTCAGTTTTCCCTGGACAAGCCTGGATTTACAGAAGCCATCCTGGTTTCTGATGTGATTCCGGAATTTCCTGCTTGTCCTTAAAGGTAAAGGTAAAGGGACCCCTGACCATTAGGTCCAGTCGCGGACGACTCTGGGGTTGCGGTGCTCATCTCGCTTTACTGGCCAAGGGAGCCGGCGTACAGCTTCCAGGTCATGTGGTCAGCATGACTAAGCCGCTTCTGCCGAACCAGAGCAGCGCACAGAAACGCCATTTACCTTCGTGCCGGAGCAGTACCTATTTATCTACTTGCACTTTGATGTGCTTTTCAACTGCTAGGGTGGCAGGAGCTGGGACTGAGCAACGGGAGCTCACCCCATCACGGGAATTTGAACCTCTAGCCTTCTGATCGGCAAACCCTAGGCTCTGTGGTTTAACCCACAGTGCCACCCGCGTCCCTTCTCCTGCTTGTCCTTAGGCTTAGGACATCCCTAATTTCATCAGAGAAATGTTGGAGGTTATGTAGTTATCCGACCTCCCCAAGCTAAGGAGACAAGTAATTATACAACCTTTAGAAGGCATCTGAAGGCAGCCCTGTGTAGACAAGTTTTTTTTAATTTCCCTGCTTTCATTAGATAAATGTTGGAGGGTATGGTTTTATCTGGATCTCCTCAAAGTAATGTATGTTTTCCCTGCTTAGCACATAACACATTAACTTTATGAGAGAGGGGAGAGGTGTATTAGGGTATATCTTTCTGTAAACAATGCCCTGCAGCCTAGAGGCATTTCCCCCAAATTTCTGTTGACAAGAAACTCTATCAGGTCATGCAATGGTACAGGAAATTCACTCCTCACTGTCTCTAGAAGAACACTTTCATTTTTGCTATGTACCAACATGGAACAAAAGCTATTCACACAGTTGCTAAATTTGGGAATTGTTGGGAACATATTGGCCTCGTATAACCAGCGTGCTTAGCTCTAGTTAATATATGTAGGGGTTAAGACCATAGAGTGAGCAGACCTGCCAGACTTAACTAGGCCACACACCCTGTCTTTGGGTAGAAGGGTTACCAAAAGCCTTTGTTCTCTCTCTCTCATCATGTGAATCCAACCAGAAAGGACTTATGGGTTGATCACTCCAAGCCCAAACTGTTAGAAAGTGTTTGTGTTTCTATACAAATTCTACACAAATAAGATTTGTGTTTCTATACAAATAATTTAGAAACATTTAACCACTTTTTGAAACTTAAGCTTTGCTGCCTGTGTTTTCTTCTTGCTGTATGAAAAAGCACATGAATCTGAACTATGAAGACTTTGTAAGGAAACCATTTTTAACTTGCCAAACATTTGTCTTTCAATGCTAAGGAGAACTTTGGAAAGAAACTCAGAAGAGGGTATTTTAAAGGTCATACAGCCTATATTTTGACACTTTACATTGCTGCATGTTTTGTGATTTTAAGTCTCTGCTGGAACTCTCCCATCGAGAAAGTATTTGCTCCAAACCTGGATCTAGGCATCTAAGGAATTCTTCTTTTATTCTTTAACCGAACATTGAAAACCAACACGAATGGTGTCACATCTATTTTGATCCCAAAATGTCACATACTTGCAAACCACACAAGCTGCTCTGTCAATTTGGCAATGAGAAATAAATCCTCCTGATCACTGCTCCAGTTAAACCCTATCTCATACTTTATTCAGTTTATTAGAACAGTTTGAATGAGCAGTTGCTTGGGAAGCAGTCATTTAAAACAAATTATTTTGGTATCAGTTTTTATTGCCCTGCCATACTGAATTGTTTAATATTCACAATTTGCTTAAATGGTCAGATTGCTAAGTGCCAGTTGTATTTAATTTGCATTTTTTCCCATTTCCATTACTGAAATATACTGAAATACTGATTCAATCATCTGCCATAATAGCTGTATTCCATGGTGCTCTTAATGAGCATTAAATCTAACAGTGATGGCAATTAAGTCCATTAGTGTATCACTGCCATATACTGGCTGGAACAAGAACAATTCATTTACTCCTTAGGCAGAAGTAGTCAGCAAATCTCATCTTTCTGCAGAAATCTTCAGGATGGCAACAATTGTACCATCACTAAAAGCCTATATTTGTTGGCAAGTGAAAAGGTTTTATAGAATTGTAAAGTTGGAGGGGACTCAGGATCCTCTGGTCCAACCGCCTGCAATGCAGGAATCTTCTTTTGCCCTACATGGGGCTCAAACCCACAACCCTGAGATCAAAAGTCTCAGCTAGGGCTGCCATATCACATCCGGGAATTGGGCTGTCAAAACGGCGTCTGGGCAGATTTTCACTGAATCGGCTAAATGTCCAGTGTGGTGAGAGCCAATGTAGTGTAGTGGTTAAGAGCGGTAGACTTGTAATCTGGGGAACCGAGTTCGCGTCTCCCGCTCCTCCACATGCAGCTGCTGGGTGACCTTGGGCTAGTCACACTCAGCCCCACTCACCACACAGAGTGTTTGTTGTGGGAGAGGAAGGGAAAGGAGAATGTTAGCCGCTTTGAAACTCCTTCGGGTAGTGATTAAAGCGGGGTATCAAATCCAAACTCTTCTTCTTCTTCCAGGAAAACCCAGACATATCAAGTAAGGATCAACAACTTCTCTGCCCTTTAACAACTTTGTCTGGATTTTACACTTTTGGGAATAACTTAAATTGGCTGTCCTGACTTGTCTGATGAAGACGGTCTTGGTCACGGATGGCCAACATTGTGCCCTCTTGATGTTGTGGACTGCAGCTCCTTAGAGTCTCAGCCAACATGACTAATGCTCAGTGATTATGGGAGTTGTAATACTAAACATCTGTAAAGCACCATCTTGGCTATCCCTGACCTTAGTGATGTACTCATGCTACATAGGATGGGAAATAATGTGCTTAATTTTTGACAATAAATAATAATGTATGAATCACACAGTAAGGGAAAGAGTGATCTTGTGTATACCATATGTTTGCCATAGTTGAATGGCATTTCCCTTCCAGATGATAGCTGAATATTGCAGAGCGAATAACGGTAAATATTCACATCTCAAAGTCCAGATGGTTAAAATGAGTGCAATAGGGAAATGCACACTGGGCAAGTGTGTTTATAGATGTGGCTTAGCCAGAGTTGATAGAGTGGGAAATACCACTGTACATTGCAGCTGAGTGATACTGTTTTAATGCTTTCCCTTTTTAAAATTGCATGAATAAAATGTTCACACCAGGGAGAGAGGTCCTAGATTAGCCTGTACCTATTTATGCTGCTGGGTGTAACACACAAAGAAAAAAAAACCTCTACGATCTTAAATGGTACAGTCTATTTTATTAACTCAGAACTCTGCCTCATCCTCCTGTACATTCATTGCTTTTTGCAGAGATTGTTCTGTTGGAACATTGAGTTTATTTTCCTTTCCTTTTTTAAAAAGATTTTTATTAAAGTACGAGAATTGTTACATACTGTACATTATATTCTCTCCTTCCAATTTTTAATTTCCCATACCCTTTCCCCTTTCCCTTCCCTTCCCACCCCTCCCCCACCCATAAGCCATTAGAAGGGTTCAAACAGTTGTCCTCAGCCACGGGCACAATGTCTTTACTTTCCACAGAGGGTCTTCTGATCCAGTAGTTGTTATCCATTGAAGATAGGGGTTCCATCTGGTCCTTATAATAGTAGACTTGGCTCTCCATGTTATTTCCTGTGACGTTACTGCCACAATGTCTGACTGAATAAATTCAAACAAATAATTAGACCTCTACTGTCCATTTTTCTCTATCTTTCCAACCTAAAGCTATTGTTGCCTTTCCAGCTAGTATCATTGCTTTGAAGGTGTGCTGGTCACCTTTCTCTATGCATTGAGTTGATTTTTCAACCATTCAAACAAAACACACCTGAAAGATCATCTGGGGGTCAGGGGAGAGAAATGTCTCCAAAAATTTCAGGAGAGGCTTCCCACTTACTTTTCTTAAAGCAAACCAGTCGATATTCCGACTGCCTTATTTTATAGCTGGCTGTAGTCTCTTCTGGGGACCCAGGTGGCGCTGTGGGTTAAACCACTGAGCCTAGGGCGTGCTGATCAGAAGGTCGGCAGTTTGAATCCCTGTGACAGGGTGAGCTCCCGTTGCTTGGTCCCAGCTCCTGCCAACCTAGCAGTTCGAAAGCACGTCAAAATGCAAGTAGATAAATAGGAACCGCTACAGCAGGAAGGTAAACGGTGTTTCCATGTGATGCTCTGGTTTGCCAGAAGCGGCTTTGTCATGCTGGCCACATGACCTGGAAGCTATACGCTGGCTCCCTCGGCCAATAATGCGAGATGAATGCGCAACCCCAGAGTCGGTCACGACTGGACCTAATGGTGAGGGTCCCTTTACCTTAGTCTCTTCTAAACCATCTTTAAGGGCAGTTCCATGTAGAGTGAATTACAGTAATCTAACGTGGAGGTTACCAAAACACGGATTACAGCTGCCAGGCTATCTCTGTTCAGGAATAATTATTGAATGAATTATTTCAGTGAATTCAGACTGCCTGGTGAATTTAGTTTGGCAGGCTACACATGCATTTCAGTTGCGTGCAGTTCCTCTTGTCATGAGAAAACTATTTTATTTCAACCTTCTCCATCACCGTTTTAAAGATGTGTAGCATGCGGTTTGCTGAACAGAATGAGATGACTGCACTGAAATGCTATCGTAGTAATGTTACTCGTAAACCCTTCTGCCTCAAGAATAGACCGTGAGGACACAGAGATGTCCTCAAGGATATCCTCATGAATATCTGCTGCTCCCAGATAAGCAAGAACAGTACTTTCCTTTTGGCACCCAGCAGCGAAAGTGCTTCAAAAAATAGAATATCAAATAAAGTCTGTTTTCCTGCCACATAACAATTATCTCTCCCCCACCCCCGCGCACACACAAAAAAGCTGAAGAATACCAGAACCAAACTGGTATGTGTGAGTGTATCTGCATTAAAAGCAAGTTACAAGAAAGGTTAAGTAGATGAACACCAGGTACATTTTAATTTTTATTATATTTTAATATTGCAGCACTCTTTGCACTGGGGAGAAACATGCTTATTATACTGTGCTCATTATAATGGCATGTAAATGCTGTGGCGCCTCAGCAGATTCCCTCCCACCATCCACTTAATTTAAACAAAGTTCAAGCCCTTGCCAATTCAGGGGGAATTCATTTGCCTTGTTAACAACCCAGTCACACTGCAAACAGAGAGAGAGAGAGAGAGAGAGAGAGAGAGAGAGAGAGAGAGAGAGAGAGAGAGAGAGAGAGAGAGAGAGAGAGAGAGAGAGAATATTATTATATGGGAGCTTTATTCCCAATGACACTTAGAGCTTTTGAAAGAGGAAAAAGACCATTTTGCGACAGATTACCATATGATGGTG
This sequence comes from Zootoca vivipara, assembly GCF_963506605.1. NCBI lineage: Eukaryota > Metazoa > Chordata > Lepidosauria > Squamata > Lacertidae > Zootoca > Zootoca vivipara. Next base: position 118,552,985 of record NC_083276.1, on the reverse strand, counting down.
CCATATTATTTGTTGTTGTTGTTTAGTCGTTTAGTCATGTCCGACTCTTCGAGACCCCATGGACCATAGCACGCCAGGCACTCCTGTCTTCCACTGCCTCCCGCAGTTTGGTCAAACTCATGTTCGTAGCTTCGAGAACACTGTCCAACCATCTCGTCCTCTGTCGTCCCCTTCTCCTAGTGCCCTCAATCTTTCCCAACATCAGGGTCTTTTCCAGGGAGTCTTCTCTTCTCATGAGGTGGCCAAAGTATTGGAGCCTCAGTTCATGATCTGTCCTTCCAGGGAGCACTCAAGGCTGAATTCCTTCAGAATGGATAGGTTTGATCTTCTTGCAGTCCATGGGACTCTCAAGAGTCTCCTCCAGCACCATAATTTGAAAGCATCAATTCATCGGCGATCAGCCTTCTTTATGGTCCAGCTCTCACTTCCATACATCACTACTGGGAAAACCATAGCTTTAACTATACGGACCTTTGTCGGCAAGGTAATGTCTCTGCTTTTTAAGATGCTGTCAAGGTTTGTCACTGCTTTTCTCCCAAGAAGCAGGCGTCTTTTAATTTCGTGACTGCTGTCACCATCTGCAGTGATCAAGGAGCCCAAGAAAGTAAAATCTCTCACTGCCTCCATTTCTTCCCCTTCTATTTGCCAGGAGGTGATGGGACCAGTGGCCATGATCTTGGTTTTTTTGATGTTGAGCTTCAGACCATATTTTGCGCATTCCTCTTTCACCCCCGTTAAAAGGTTCTTTAATTCCTCCTCACTTTCTGCCATCATATTATTAGATAATTGCAATAACACTGTTCTCTGAAGCTATCCATTAGTTGATGGAACTAAGGTTTACACGCTTTCTTCCATCCTTGGATCAAAAACCCTTTGCATTTGACCTTTGCTTGCCACAACTCAGGTAGCCCTGTGCCGCGTAGGACTATAGCCCCATGAAGTTTGAACTTGCTAAACATAGCATTGGTTGCCGGTGACAGAAAAGTTGCCGAGCTTTTTTTGGCCAAGAAAATGTAAGGGGAAATCGGCAAAATCGGCACCACCGACATGGGCTGCCATACGCCTGGATTTCCCCCGACATTTGGCCCATTTCTACCTGGACACTGCTGATGAATGCAGTATTCTGGATATGTCCGGGAAATTTCAGACATATGGCAACCCTGTTAAACTAAATGTCAGCACACTAATTTTGAGTTCTGGCAATGGTATGTAGGAATTTATTTGTTTGTTTGTTTGTTTTGAAATCTCTTCAGACGGAATTCCAGATAATGTCTTTAAGCATGTGCCAACTTGAATAAAATATTGGGGGGCAGGTAAGCGCCCCGTCCCGCATAATTGATCAGGTGACATGGTGCAGGCACACCATTTGAATGCCAATTCCCATCAACCTTGGGGGGACCCAGTCCCCTATAGTATTACATGGGGGGAGGGACAAAGAACCCTCAGCCCCTAGGAGTTGGCTCCTATGCACATGCTATGACTTGAGTTTGTCTTGGGGTATCTCTTGTAACTGTGACCCCCCACACACACACCACTAGCTTTTTGTAATGCATCAGTGATGGTTTCTCCAGCTGCTCCGAGTTCCCAAGGCTGCAACTCTGTAGCCCTTAGACTGTAATCCTCAAAAAGAAAAGAAAAAGTCTTCTGATTGGAATAGCTTTTCCTTTGCTCAATTTCAGAATGTCAGGAATAGGAGTACCGCTAGGAAAGTAAGCTGGCAGCCCTGGGAATGAGGCAGAAAGGTATCTCTGCAACACTGTTTTTGGGGGACCAAAGAGGAGAAGCCAGGTTTTCTTTTTCTTTTTTTAATTTTTTTTTTTTTTTTGCAACACAGCATAAAGAAAAACAAAGCAGAAAACATAATAGAACAGTACAATAAACATAATGAAATGGAACAAGAAACTTAATAGATACACAACATAACAAAATATCAACATTACAACAAAAACAACAATATTTTCAATCAATCTTATATCTCGTATCGTTGTCGACTTCCTCAATTCCCTCCCAACTACGTTTCTATATATCACTTCCTTAGCACTTTCCAAATCTTGATTCCAATCTTTTCGATAATTCTCCAGACCTATTAATACTCTTAATACCTTATCAATACAATAAATCTCTTATACAGTGGAACCTCGGTTTATGAACACCTCGGTTTAGGAATTTTCGGTTTACGAACGCCGCGGACCCATCTGGAACGGATTCATTCACTTTCCATTACTTTCAATGGGAAAGTTCGCTTCAGTTTATGGACGCTTCAGTTTATGAACAGACTTCCAGAACCAATTATACCCATGCTTCGGGTTAAGTACGCTTCAGGTTGAGTACTCCGCGGACCCATCTGGAACGGATTAATCCACTTTCCATTACTTTCAATGGGGAAGTTCACTTCAGTTTATGAACGCTTCAGTTTAAGTACTCCGCGGACCATCTGGAACAGATTAATCCACCTTCCATTACTTTCAATGGGAAAGTTTGCTTCAGTTTATGAACGTTTCAGTTTATGAACAGACTTCCGGAACCAATTGTGTTCATAAACCGAGGTACCACTGTACTTATCTCAAAATATTATTCTATTCTAATTAAATCTTAAAAATACAATGCCATAATACCACTTAACTAAATCTTAATACATATTACACTTATCTAACTCTCTTCCACAACCTCCATTTACTTCCAAATCTTTTGCTAAATACTGCTAATCTTACAATTCTTCTCTAAATATAAACTTTAAATTTCTTCCGAGAAGCCAGATTTTCAATCTGAAATCAGTTCTCTTATGGAGCTATGAATCCTGACATACAAAGAGCAAGCGGCACAAAAGACTCTTTATTTTCTCTACACCTTTCTGGCGCAATTACGAAATTGCCTTCTGCTCATTAATCTACACTAATGCAGCCTTTACAACAGAGGGATAACTTATTACCTGGAGCTGGCCTTTGTAACTTGGCTGTCATTTTGCATAGTGTTTCCCTTCTCATTTACACCCTCACACAATTTTGCTTATACATTCAGTTATGCAGATTTTTTTTTAAAAAAAATTCATTCTTTTTGTACTAAGTGTTACTGATGGGGCTGATAGGGAATGAAAGAGAAAACATATCCACATGATTAAAAAGGAGTAATTTGCTTTCTTCATTACCATAAGCTGAGTTTTGCTTTAAGTCGAAGGAAAACCCATAAGGCTGGGGTTTTTTGCCCCTACTATATTCTATGAATAGCAGCTAACAGTGCTTGTGGGTACATTCATTAAATCTTATTTTCCCTGATATATGCAGGTTTCCATACAATACTGAATGATGAACTGCAAAGTAGGGGTGGTTGGCATCTGACTAGCAGTGTTTAATAGCACTCTGGAGAATGAGTAAAAAAAGTTTACAGAATATATTTCTGCTGCAAAATGTGAAATGAGCCAATAGCATAAAGGAATATTGCTGAATCAGACTGCCCAGTCCTGGAAATTGAATTATCTGATACTTTGGGCACAATATCACAAAAAGTTACTTTCAATTAAGGCTGGAATCCTAAGTGCATTAAGAAATAAGACCCATTGATATCAGTGGGGCTTCCATGGGGTTTAGATTGCATATCTCATTTTTCAATGCTTTCAGTTCAAGACTAGGGTTTGCACTTGGCAGCATTGTGGCCTTCATCTCTGAATGCTGCAAGTGCAGATAAATTATTACTATTACTATTAATTAAATGTGTTAGTTGCTTTATCTTGCCCGAGGCAACCCAAAGTGACTTGTAGCCAGATAAACTAAGGAGTTGAGTCCTTTCGCTTTTTGAAAAGCTTCCAATTGCTGTGTGGTTTTCTTCAGAATTTTTACGAGTTACAGTGTGGTGTGCAAGCCAGAAGCTCAAACATCTCCTTTATCAGAAACTCTAGGACCATTATGAACAGTAAAGGAAGGAAGGAAGGAAGGAAGGAAGGAAGGAAGGAAGGAAGGAAGGAAGGAAGGAAGAGGCATGGGATGAATAAAGCATAATGGCTGCAGAAATTGACTTTTGTAATGTTCGGGGGGTTTCACTTTTTATAAAGTGAAATACACTGTCTTTCCTCAGACTGGAATAATAATAATAATAATAATAATAATAATAATAATAATAATAATAATAATAATAATAATATATTTATACCCCGCCCATCTGGCTGGGTTTCCCCAGCCACTCTGGGCGGCTTCCAACAGAAAAATAAAATAAAATAATCTATTAAACATTAAAAGCCTCCCTAAACAAGGCTGCCTTCAGATGTCTTCTAAAAAACCTGGTAGCTTCTAAAAATCTGGTAGCTGTAACACCCGCAGGAATGTTTATTCACTTATCACTTTTCTACCCCAAACTTCATTCAAGGAGATTGATGAAACCTACATAAGGTAAAAGGACCCCTGACCATCAGGTCCAGTCATGACCAACTCTGGGGTTGCGGCGCTCATCTAGCGTTATTGGCTGAGGGAGCCGGCGTACAGCGAATGACTCTGGGGTTGCAGCGTGGTGCTCATCCCGCTTTATGGCCGAGGGAGCCGACGTTTGTCTACAGACAGTTTTTCCAGGTCATGTGGCCAGCATGACTAAGCCACTTCTGGCGAAACCAGAACAGCGCACAGAAATGCTGTTTACCTTCCGACCACAGTGGTACCAATTTATCTACTTGCACTTTGACGTGCTTTCAAACTACTAGGTTGACAGGAGATGGGACCGAGCAATGGGAGCTCACCCCATTGTGGGGATTCGAACCGCCGGCCTTCTGATTGGCAAGCCCTAGGCTCAGTGGTTTAGACCACAGCGCCATCAACGTCCCTATCTTATCCTAAAAACAGCTGAATTGGACAGATTGGTTGAGACATCTCTTACAGTCTGCGGCTCCTCCCATCCTTTAATAGAAGTCTTAAAGTTGGGATACTTGTTTCCATATCTTGCTGGATTCCTGATCATTGTCCATCCCAGTTTAACAGAGCTGCCCTCTGTGTCTGCTGAAGCCAGAAGTTTCTACGCCTGCACTGAATGCCTCACATTTTACTTTTTTGCCCTTTGTTCCCAGCAGGGAATAGTTCGAAGTCACAGCAAAATTACATTGGTTATATGCCCTTAGAGAATTGTGACTGTGTGGAAGTGAGCTATAAATTCTGACAATTGCTTTATATATCAAAGAAAGCAGCTGAGAGACAAGGGGATTGTCAGGTGCTCTCTACGTGCCGATGAATTTCCATCTATAATGGAATTCAATTGTAAATATATCTGACAAATGCCAGGAGCCTCAAGGTGTGAGATTAATAGCCACATGTTCAGAAATTCCATCAGTCCCCCTTCAGCTTTTTATCCCTACCCACCGACAGATTTGCTCCCCAGCACTTTGACAATATTTTTTTCAACCATGCATTGGTTCTTAAACACTGTGCTGCCATTAGCCAGAAGTGAATAACACCCACAATTCATTAATCGTTTGGGTACCTTGTCCACATTTAATAAACGATACCCAGAAGCTTTTAGGGCAACATTTCAAAAAAGGGCTATTTCACACATTCTTAATTTTTATTTAGTTTTATCCTATCTATCCTGTGAGAGACCTACAAGGCTTGGCATGATAATAAAAATATACAACTTTTTTTAAAAGTCTAGACACTGAAACAGCATCAAAATGTAAAATACCAAAGCAACAACTGCAATATATCAGCTCAGCAAGCTGACTACGCATTGGCTGTGTTTGCACATAACTCTAAACCATGGTTTAGTGTTACATGAATGAGCAATATTAAGTCTACACTTCATTTACTCTCTGCTCACCTATCTTCCTCCAATGTAGTGGTGAGGATACTGAAAGATTCTGTTTTTATTTTTGAGTAGGGTTGCAATACAGTACGTCCAGAATTTAACCGGTGAAAATAGCATCTTTTTTTGGGGGGGGGGGGTGCCAATGCCCCATGACCCATGGTTCCCTAGTGGATAATAAACACACTGACATGGAGTATTTTGGTTTATGGGTTCGAATAGGCCACAACTTGATTGGTTACAGATGTGAGTGGTTTGGCTTAGGTATTTGTCACGGTCCGGTCGGTGGGCAGTTGAAGCCCTGGCTGAGGACGTCAGGACCAGAGGCAAGATGGTGGTGTAGAAGCAGGAACAGGTGCAGGGCTGAGGGTCCAGCAGCAGGCAGCCGCAGGGTCAAGGAGCAAGGCAGAGCCGAAGGTCTGGGAGTCAAGGAGCAATGCAAAGGTCCAAGGGTCGAGGATCAAGGCGTCGGCAAGGCGAGGGTCCAAGGAGCAAGGCGTCGGCAAGGCAAGGGTCCAAGGGTCGAGGATCAAGGCATCGGCAAGGCAAGGGTCCAAGGAGCAAGAGGCCAGAGGCAACCAGGCAGGAATAGCATTGCTGTGGCAAAGAGCTGAAGGGAAATGCTGAGCTTTTATCCCTCCCAGCTCCTGCCACCAGGTGCAGTGAGATATCAAGTGGCCTCACCTGAGTGGTCACTCCTTGCCTCTCCAGCACAACCTGAGGCCTCACCTGAGTGGCCACTCCTTGCTTCTCCAGCACAAGCTGAGGCAGGCCCCAGTCCTACAAAGCACTACAGGCCCCAGAGCCTGACTCCTGCCCATACTCCTGACAGCATTGGGTTGAAGCCAGGCTAAATATTGACTCCCGCCCGTCTGCAGGGAGTCCAACTAAGGGTAAATGACCAATAGGGGAAGCCCTATGACTTACATCAAATAGGGGCACCCCAAGGGGTCCCCATTGGGGTCATGACATGGCCCTAGCCGACATCCGGGCATTGGACAGAATCCACACCCCTGGATTCCTTTAACAGGATACCCTTAATGAGGAGGGGCAGGCAGGGCTGCAACCCCCCTCCATCCAAACTATGGCTTACCCAATGCCTAATCTCCCAAAGTTGTGATGATTGCTATGAGGCAGGCGAAAACCAAATCGCTGGTGCCAGTTTGCCAAGTGGAATACATTTCTGCCCGGCCCCCAAATTTGGCGGCCGACATTTGTCCATAGCAAAGTCGTGCCATAGCAAAGCATAAAAAGAGGGTGGGTGGGAGATCAGGTGAAGGGCACAAGTGGGTGGTCCCCGGCCAGGCCCAATTTGAATGACCACGCCTCCCACTGGCACTGATTGGATGGCAGGGCCACCCCTGGGTGGAGCCACCCCTGGGAGGGCGCCAATCTCCGCCCCCAGCTGGATTGCCGTCCACCAGAGTAGGTGAGCAAACATGTCTATCAATGTGCATTTATTTATTATAAGGCAGAGAAAGCTATACACAGATGTCGCCTCTCAAACTGAAGATATTGATTTGCAAAAGTACATTACTGGAATGAATGCAATGAGGCAGGATAATGAGTGCTGGGGTGCTGAGGTACAATCGAGGAATGATTGAGTTCTCTGGTGATAATCAAGGTGTCAAAAGCAGAGACACTTGCTAAACCTGCAATTGCAAGAGACACTTTGGCTTATTTATAACACTGGCTAAATGACTAAATGCTTCATCTAAAATGTATCAGTGGACAGATTCTCTTGCACTGCTCTTTCATTACTGTATCTTTTCTTCTCGTTTAAGGGATGTATCACTTTCTTTGAAAGTATCTTTTGGAAGAAATGACTGTGGTACTAAGAAGGAAACAGATGTTCACTCTAGGGATTGGTTATGTGATAATGAACCGGCCTTCTCCCCCCTATAAATTAATAGTTGCCATGGTTAGTAAAGTTTAATTGTGGAATAACAGCCAACTGAAAGGCTTTACGGGAATACCATAAAATTGTAGCTGGTTCCATTTGGCATTCTCTTTTTGAGGACCAAAAGAAATGTCAGAGTAATGGCAAGGATGGGTGCATGTAGTTAGTTCCTCGGTCAGGAAGAAGTACTTAAAAAGGGAACTTCCTATAGAGATGTGGGGGACGAGGAAGCCAATGAGGTTGTAGGGATCTGTGTCTGCTGTACTTAAATAAAGCTGTTTCTGTTTGAGTTTACCTGGAGTTTGTTTTTCAGAAAGGCAGCCCTGCTGGGCAACAATACCAAAATGTCATCAGCAGAGCACATTAGTAAGGGGAGAGATCACATAAACCCCTTCATGTGTTGAAGGCATGTGTGGATGGGATCATGAACCTGTTCAGACCAGTGGTGTGCAGTCAGTGGACTAGGGGGACTAGGCTAAATAGCTCCAGCAAATTAGAGTATTAAAGCCTGGAGCCTCCTTTCCAAAGCCTGGGAAGCATCTGCCCTGCTTAGGGAGGGAGGTGCGATGATCACTCGCAATTCCTGCCCCCCCCCCTAGAAAAAGAATCTCCCTCGCAAGCTGGAGCCTCTGGCCCTAACTGTTCCCCTATGAAAAAATTCACCGCACGCCACTGGTTCAGACTAACCTCACCTACTGCTGCGATGCTCCCCTAACACTTGTGTGTTCAGTGTCAGGGAAGGGCGGCAGTGGTAAAAAGGGGGATCCCTGCTCTGTCTTCCTTGGCCTCGGCCCAGTATACCTGAAGGAGCATCTCCACCCTTATCGGTCAGCCTGGACACTGAGATCCAGCGCCGAGGGCCGTCTGGCAGTTCCCTCTCTGCGAGAAGTGAGGTTACAAGGAACTAGGCAGAAGGTCTTCTCAGTAGCGGCGCCCGCCCTGTGGAACGCCCTCGCATCAGATGTCAAGGAAATAAACAACTATCTGACTTTTAGAAGACATCTGAAGGCAGAACTGTTTAGGGGAGTTTTTAATGTTTGATGTTTTTGCTTTCTTCTTCTTCTTCTTCTTCTTCTTCTTCTTCTTCTTCTTCTTCTTCTTCTTCTTCTTGTTAATATTAATATTCTTTTGGGAGCCACCCAGAGTGGCTGGGAAAACCCAGCCAGATGGGTGGGGTATAAATTATTATTATTATTATTATTATTATTATTATTATTATTTTCCTGGTTCTGAGCTTTTTCTTGCTGATCAGCTGACTGTAAACCCCCCCCCCTCCTGCACATCCCAGCTGATTGGAGGGATACAGCTCAGCAGCAGGAGAAAGGGGACCTAGGAGGGATTATATTCATGCAGGGAAAGTATGTACAGTTTTCTATACGTTGTGTTACTAGGAAAGGCTGTTTACCCGTGAGGAGTTATCTTGTTTCTGTATTTCTTCTTGGCGGTGACCAGCTGTCTGCAAGAGATAGAAACTCTGATTGATGGCAAAGGTCCTGGGTTTGCCCTGCAAACTTCATTAGCCAGGGTGATTGTAATCATCACGTCTATGTCAGGGCCTGATGACCGTCCTGAACAATTTAGAGGAGGAGCATTTATGCATTAAGTGCATTCAGTAAATATTAGCCACAATAGCCTCCTAAGCTTTTTGTTGTATCGTTTAGAAGTGCTGAACTGGAAACCTGGACGTACTAGGTGATTATCCCTGAGTTCAAATGGGGTGTTGTCAACAATATCCTTGGAGGTGTTTAATATGAGCACGGAGACAAAAGAAACAAACTTTAACCATTGCAGAAGAGAAATGAAGGAGGATGATAATGAATTCCATTAGCACAAACTTTGCGCTGTGTATCTGTCAGTGCTGATTCTAATCCACCCTACTCTTGATATTCTATGGATGAGTGCAGATCACCAGTTGACCAAGTGGTAATGTTTTCTTCCACCTATTTTCTTGTTCATCCATGTCGGTGAAAACGTGGTATGATTTCTGCCACCTCAGATTTGTTACGTGCGTTTAAAGCAAGGGTGGCCGACCCGTTTGGATCAATTTTTGAGAAGTTGCTGTGGGCGCCGGTCACAAAATGGCTGCCGGGACACAGCAACATAGGGCTGTTGTGGGGTGTGGCATAACACAGCATGCCTGCCTTTAGAGCATGGCATGACACAAAGTTAAGACAGAGGGCAATCGCTGCTGTCACTGTGTACCAAGAGGGGAAGGTATGCCCTGCTGCTTGTGATTGTGGAGATCATTGGCACAACCAATGGGCACACAACGGAACTGCCCCCTGTGGCACACATTTGTATTGATAGCATTCTCCTCCATGAATTTGTTCAATCCTCTTCTAAAGCCATCCAAGTTGATGGGCATTAATGCCTCCAGTGGGAGCAGGGCTGGATCTACACTGATCTGTTTAACATTATTAGAACAAGAGTTGACATGTCATTCTAAAATGTCACAGGGCATACTTGTTAATTAAAGCATTTTTACCTTGTCCCCCCCCCCTGTCAAAACACCATCTCCCTGCTGGTTCCGTGCGCCCTCTGGTAAGATACATTAATGCATTTAATAACACATTGTAAATGTTAAAAGTAGGACGCCATGTGCCTATATATGTTGTCAAAACGCTTCCTTAATGTTAAAAACCATGAGTGTAGATCCGCTGCAAGTTCAAGTCACATTTTCACATTGTTGTACACATCAGTATGGCTGGGTGTGTTTCTGAGTCTCTTGTTGTCTGTCAACACTAGTTGATGGCGAGGAGGCATGAATGGCTTCATATGACATATTGCCAAATCTGATCAATGCATATTTGGGTGAGAACACATCAAAACACAGGGGTGGAATCTAGACACGTAAGAAACTGCTCTGAAAATGCAAAAAACCACATTGAATTTTCCATAAGGCTCGCCATCTAGTGCCACATTGTATATTGCTCTTAAAACACATTTAAAATGTTTTATTTGCAGCTGTATAGCTGAGTCCAGGATCTCTCAAGAAACTACAGTATAGTCATACCTCGGAAGTCGGACAAAATCCGTTCCAGAAGTCCGTTTGAATTCTAAAATGTTCAGAAACCAAGGCATGGTTTACGATTGGCTGCAGGAGGCTCCTGCAGCCAATCAAAAGCCACGGAACCTGCATTGGACGTTTGGGTTCCAAAGAACACTTGCATATCGGAACACTCACTTCTGGGTTTGCGGCATTTGGGAGCCAAAACGTTTGAGGCACAAGGCATTTGACTTTCGATGTACAAAATATAGATGTGGGTCATGTTTACAGTATACAGCTTCGCAAACCAGTGGTAGGAATGCACTGGGTGCAGATTAAATGTGTACACAGCCTTGAACACAAAAGGAGATGAGGACTGTCAAGGGGGCAGGGATTTAGAATATTAAATGCTTAATGAATAATGATAGCAGTAATTATCCGAGCCCTGTAGTGCTTGAGCTGGCTCCTTCTGCTTCCCTTGGTGCTGGAACAGGACACAGTATGAGTTGCAGAGCTTTCTTCAGCTACAACTAAATTAACTTAACAGGAGTGTGGGGCACCACTTCTTTAATTGTTGGCACCTTCCATTTTTTTTGCATATGCCTGTGGGACCATACCACGAGGCTGAGAATCTCCCCAAGGGTGCAATTAAAACCAGTGTGTGGGTGGTTTGTTTGTTTTTCCTGTTGACTTCACAGGGGAAAGTGCATCATTTCTGAACAGCTGTTGCTCCAATAAAAAGGAATGAACTTTTCTTTGAGTTGTTTTTTATTAAAAAACACACACATTATTGTTCTACACAGGGGAGGAAGAGCGGGAAGAATTAACCACAGAAGTAGTGGATGCAATAAAATATATTGCCTCAGTGCTCTCCTCCGTTTCCTTTTTTGTCTCCAGCTTTGACTCATTTGTTCATAGCATTACATTTTGGCCTCGGCAACCAGTTGTTTGGGAACTGACACTCCTGTCTTCCAGCATAAAGCCACTTTGAAGTTCTGGCATTCCCTCAGTTGGTTGTTATTGTGGTTGTTGTTGTTATTATTATTGAGTTCCACAGCAACTCCAAAGTTGTGATTTTTGTGTAGATAAGCTGAGAGGGAGCACACTCTGTATCCTGCTCCCAGTACCCACAGTAAATGCTAAGGTTGTGACAAGGAATAACCAGCCAATCGAAAGTATTGCGGTCCCATATCCATTGGACATCTTCTTCCTTCCTTCCTTCCTTCCTTCCTTCCTTCCTTCCTTCCTTCCTTCCTTCCTTCCTTCCTGAATGCTGGTGTTTTTCATCTTCTCTGCATTACTCTTTATTGTTATTTATTTTGTATGAGGATTTATATTCTTGCCAGTAAAAGAAAATAGAAACGAAGCTTGGACTCTGAGATTTGTTCCTGTGCAAAGAACTATTTCGGTGGCTCTGGACTCCAATGCACCTCTTGTGCATCATACAAACTACCTCCCACTGTGCTGGTGGGGGTGTGCCCAAAGGGACAGCTGCCCTCAGATGTGGAGAGTAGGCAACTTAGATCCTACTGCAACTCAGTATTAATCGGCCTCTCCAAGATAGCCAGTCAATCTCTCACCCCTGAGCTGTTACTTACCACTGCAAGTGGAACTGCCTCGAATTCTTCTGTGGTACATAGGGAATTGGTGGTTTTGCTCCTGGCAGCCAGCAGGCTTGAAGTTGCATCCCCTTGGAGATCTTCTGTTGGCTAAAGGTCCTCGCTTTGACGACACAGGCGGCACTGTAGTCTAAACCACTGACCCTCTTGGGCTTGCCGATCAGAAGGTTGGCAGTTTGAATCCCCGCGATGATGTGAGCTCTGTCCCAGCTCCTGCCAACCTAGCAGTTTGAAACCATGCCAGTGCAAGTAGATAAATAGGTACCGCTGCAGCGGGAAGATAAACGGTGTTTCTGTGCGCTCTGGTTTCTGTCACAGTGTTCCGTTGCGCCAGAAGCGGTTTAGTCCTGCTGGCCACATGACTTGGAAACTGTCTGTGGACAAACGCCAGCTCCCTCTGCCTGAAAAGTGAGATGAGTGCCACAACCCCATAGTTGCCTTTGACTGGACTTAACTGTCCAGGGGTCCTTTACCTTTACCTTACATCATTTTGACATAGTGGATTCCATTCGTAACTTATGTTGTACATACATCTCCAATGACTCATGCATTGCTACGAAGGGGGCAATAGCCTCCCCACTGATGGATTCTCCTTTTGTCTGCCCTAGACACATTTCAGACCTTTCCCTTCCCTAACCAGCTGATTCTTGTTGTTGATGGCTCTTGATCCGATTCCATTCTGATGTAAATTCTCACCCTTTGCTTCACATTTATTTCTTCATATGGAAGATGGCGAAGTTGACATAAAGAACTTCTGCACTGTTACGGTTACAGTTGTGGCATTGTAATTTCCTTTGATTTGTGCATCTGGTTGCCTTTTTGCAGTTGTGTTCTTTAAAAAAAGAGAAGACATAGATATTTAAAAATAAAGAAGTATTTCTGTGCCTAATACTCAAGAAATAACCCTGTCTTCCCTTACTGGCTACTGTTCTGGGAAGCCTTTGTCTGTCACATTAACTTCATAGCTTGTGGCTCTCTAAATACAAGGGAACACTTTAGGAGCAATTCCTAACAGGGCTTCTTCGCCAAGCACAATTTTCTGCCTTCTCCCTGCTCCTGTCTTGTTGCATTTGTGTGCTTCAATCAGGAGCTTTCGGTTTTGTGCGGTTCCTGCATGGCCTTACAAGCTGGTGCTTGAGATATTTCTTCGATCTCTATTGGGTCCTGTCTGGCTTGTAATATTTACATCATTCTCTATTCTGTGGTTTTAGCAGTTTTTCACATTCCGTGAGCCTTTTCCAACGCTGGCTCGTGAACTTCTCGCTCTCTTTTCTTGAAGCTGTAGTCTTTGATTAGAAACGCTAGGTGGTTTTTTTATGCAGGGCTCAGACTGTGTTTACACTCTGTGATTAAAGCATATTCAAAACACATTCTCCTTTCAAAGAATTCTGGGCACTGAAGTTTTCGCCTCAAGGGGTTGCAGCTCCAAGCGACCCTTAACAAACTGCAGCTGCCAAAATTCTTTGCAGGGGAAAATGTACGTTGAATGTGCTTTAAAGGCCTTGCAGTAAGTGCATGTTTTGCTTAGCAGCTTGAGATCAGCCACGAAAGCTTTAATACAGTGGTACCTCGGTTTATGAACACAATTGGTTCCGGAAGTCTGTTCATAAACTGAAGCGTTCATAAACTGAAGCGAACTTTCCCATTGAAAGTAATGGAAAGTGAATTAATCCGTTCCAGACGGTCCGCAGAGTAAGCGTTCATAAACTGAAGCAAACTTTCCCATTGAAAGTAATGGAAAGTGGATTAATCCGTTCCAGACGGGTCCGCGGAGTACTTAAACTGAAGCGTTCATAAACTGAAGCATGGGTGTAATTGGTTCCGGAAGTCTGTTCATAAACTGAAGCGTTCATAAACTGAAGCGAACTTTCCCATTGAAAGTAATGGAAAATGAATTAATCCGTTCCAGATGGGTCCGCAGCGTTCATAAACCGAAAATTCATAAACCGAGGTGTTCATAAACCGAGGTTCCACTGTAGTTCTCTCCCCTCCACCCCCCCCCCAGGCTGCAAACACATTCTGAATGTATAGCATTCATACGTCTTCATTGCACTTAGGGAGGCAACATGCATCCAATTTTTTCCCTGCACAGCTTCTGTAGCTCAGTTTTGGTGTCAGAAACTTGCAAGCCATTGTACAGAGGCATTGCTCCTTTGCCTGCTATATTGAGAGAACTACTTTCTGTTCTTCTTGTTCTCTTATTCTATATGTTAAGTCTGCGAGTATGTGTGTCAACAAGAAGAACATACGTTTGAAGAAGATTGGGAAACGTTTATTGACTATATGGGAAATAACTGTGTACAGCTGAAAACAATGACGGCATTAAGATAAATTCAACAGGGTAAACGGGTTTTGATGGATGCAATAATGGAATACTGAATGGTACAGTTTCTGTGAAATATGCAGGGATTTATGATATGCAAAATGAACCATGGAAAGGGAAGAAGGGAAGTCATTGATATCTTAAGGCTGTAAAATGAGTATTTTAATTTCTAAAACAGAAAATTTGGAGAGGGAGAGCTACTTTCTGTGTTCAAAGGTTTTCTTCTATAAATAAATAAATAAATAAATAAATAAATAAATAAATAATACACCTTTCTGTAACGTTACTGGGGAGACGTAATTCAGCTCTATTTTTACTTTTCAGTGGCATATGTCTCTATTGTTGTTGTTGTTTTCCAACCAGACCTGGGTTTCTCTGCAGACAACCCTTTCCTGGTACCATATGCCTGGGGCTATATAGGAGCTGTAATCCAATAACATCTAAAGGGCACTCGGGGACAGAAATGGGAACCCTAGTTTATGACTGAACAGCTGCCCCCAACAAGTGTTCATTAATGACCTGCATCAAACTGGAGACAGAACTCAAATGCCACGAGGCTCTGTCCAAGGTCCTGTGCTCTTCAGAGTTTGCATAAATGACTTGGGATGAGGGTGTATCACATCTGCAGATGGCACAAAGCCAGGAGGGATAGGCAACACCAGAGAAGACAAAATTAGGATTAGGAACAGTGTGACCAGGCTGGAACACCAGGCGAAAACCAGCATGAAATTCAACAGAGATCTGTACAAAATTCTGGGTAAATAATCATCAACAACAATATGCACAAGCATAGGATGGGTAAGACTGGGCTTGGCAGAAGCACTTGTGAAATTAGTTCTCTTTGGGGATTGCAAGCTAAAAACAGCAGCCTGCCATGCACCAACTGCTACAATAGTTAATGCAGGCAGTATTAAGCGGGTGGCACTGTGGGTTAAACCACAGAGTATTAAGGGATGCCGGTGGCACTGTGGGTTAAACCACAGAACCTAGGGCTTGCCAATCAGAAGGTCGGTGGTTCGAATCCCCATGACAGGGTGAGCTCCCTTTGCTCGGTCCCTGCTTCTACCAACCTAGCAGTTCGAAAGCATGTCAAAGTGCAAGTAGATAAATAGGTACCACTCCAGCGGGAAGGTAAACGGCGTTTCCGTTCGCTGTTCTGGTTCGCCAGAAGCGACTTAGTCATGCTGGCCACATGACCTGGAAGCTGTACGCCAGCTCCCTCGGCCTATAGAGCAAGATGAGCGTCACAACCCCAGAGTCGCCGCGACTGGACCTAATGGTCAGGGGTCCCTTTACCTTTACCTATTAAGAGAAGCAGAGTATCCAGACCACGAGAAGTAGTAATACCACTCTATTCTGGACTAGTCAGGCCATATCTGGACTACTGAGCCTAGTTCTGCGTGCCACATTTTAACGGCGCTGGCAAACAAGCTCAGAGGAGTCAAGTTAAAATGAGAGGTCTATAAACTAAGTTCTATGCGTTACAGATCATGTGCTAAGGAAAGAGCTGGATTCGATCAAGGTAGCTAATATGCTGCCTTTCAAATGTTGCTGAACTACACATTTTGTCACTAGCCTCTGTAAAAGACAAAAGGGAGGACCAGTATCGAAGGTGCTGAACACTTTATATTCATGCCCATTTTGGCCCAAACATGCCTTTCTCATGGGGTTTTATGCTTCCTTGTAAACAGCTCGAAACATCTACTTTAAAATCACTACAAGGCAAAATTCCTTATTGCAAGGAGTGGTAAAAGTCCCCCAAGAAGGCCTGTTTCAGCCAAAAGGTGTTGGGCATGAATAAAAAAACGAATTACTCTTTTCAGTATCTGAGATTTGTTCTCCTTTTTTTCAGAACGTTTCACTGGAAGCTTCCAGTTTTCTTGTGTGTGGCCTCTCTAAAAGCCATACATTATTTGTATGCTGTACATGAGTTAAAAATCCCCTCTAAAAGAAGGCATGTGTTTGAGAGTTGCCACAGCAGTTGTCTCTACCTACGAAGCTGCTTTTCTGAGGCACAATCAGTGATTGCTGTCTTCTGCTGACAGACTGTTTAGTACTTAATGGATTCTTTACTCACAGGAGGTATTCTGATTTCAGTTCAGATGCTTATGACTCATATAAGCAAGGGAAGCAACCTAATTGCCATAATGAAGAGCAGTTCGAAAAGCAGAGATACCCCAGTCATCAAAAAACTTGTTTTGGAACAGACACTCCAAAGCTAACAATCAATCTCAAGGTGAAAGACTCAAGGGTGTTTCCTCTTTTGACCATTCACATTATGTCAGTCCCCTTATTAGTCTTGAATAGGGTTGCCATATAAACAGCATCCGGGCAGAAATAGCCGATATGTCCGGGAAAATCCAGAAGTATGGCAGTCCATGTCGAAAATGTAGATTTTGGCGAATGTAATTAAAAATAGCATTATTTTTAGATTTTTGAGCTCAACAACTCCCCCCCCCCCAAAAAAACCCATCAATAACTTTTGCGTCCGGATTTTCACTTTTTAAACTATGGCAACCTTAGTCTTGAGAAGAGTGTTTCTAAGGAAGATATTATTCCATATTAAACATCGAAATTTATTTTTATTGGGGTGGGAGGAACAAGAAACAGGACAGGACAGAGAACCACAAAGAGAGAGACAGAATTGGTAATGTTCAGAGGAGGAAAATGCAAATGAACTAGAGGAGTTGGACACTGTGGCAAATGAATTAATATTTGGAATTATTCAAATTGAACTAGAATCCTGAAGGAGTAGAGAGCCGGTCAGAGCAAAACCACAGAACACTAGAGGAATGGAATGTGATAAATCTGTTCATTCATGGGATAGGTCATAGCACTGTCATAGTTCAGTATCAGGAGAATTTGACCCACAACACTGGACGCTTTGTCCACTCCATTTTGGGGCTCACATTAACGTGAAATGGTTGCAAGCCTGACCCTATTGAGGGATAAAAGGTAAAGGGACCCCTGACCATTAGGTCCAGTCGTGACCGACTCTGGGGTTGCACGCTCATCTCGCATTATTGGCCGAGGGAGCCGGCGTACAGCTTCCAGGTCATGTGGCCAGCATGACAAAGCCGCTTCTGGCGAACCAGAGCAGCACACGGAAACGCCGTTTACCTTCCCGCTGTAGCGGTACCTATTTATCTACTTGCACTTTGACGTGCTTTCGAACTGCTAGGTTGGCAGGAGCTGGGACCGAGCAACGGGAGCTCACCCCGTCGTGGGGATTCGAACTGCTGACCTTCTGATCGGCAAGCTCTAGGCTCAGTGGTTTAACCCACAGCGCCACCCGCATCCCACTCTGCCTTCTTCAACCTGCTGCTCCTCCACATCCACTTCAAGCAAGGTCTTGGTGTCACCCTCTGTGGGCAGACCTTTGCTGCTGTTGTTGCTGTTGTTGTTGTTGTTGCTGCTGCTGCACTGACGCGTCACCTGCCAAGCTCATGCTGTGCCACAGCTCCTCCTCTTCCTCCTCCTCCTCATTATTATTATTAGAATTTATATACCACCCTATACCCGCAGGTCTTCATCCAGTTCCATCATATGATTGTGCCAAAAGCATGCTATGATCATTGCATGTTTTCTCAGAAGCAATTCCTGTTAAAACCAGTTAGGTTCGCTCAGAATAAGTCCTACTAAAAGCAGTAGGATTTCATTTCTGAGTAAACATGCACAAGGTTTTGTTGTTCAGCTTTTCAGCGCTGTAATTTCTGCAACGTCTGTTTTATGCTCTTCTTTTAAAATCTGATTAGGCACTGAATTTCACACGCAAAGCTCTTAATAAAAGGGCATTCCATTTTTGTCTGTATGTCTACTGCTTTTTTAAATGACTCTCTTGGCAAAGCCACGTATCATCCAAGCATCAATTAACAGTGCAAAATTGATAGGGATTTGCAATGCTTCTAAACTGGGCACACTTTGCAGCCACAATTACGGAATCATTACAGCGTTCCTGCTTCTTATTCTGACAGTTTGGGTACGTCTTCTCTTTACAGCCTGGGAGTTTCTTATGATCTTTGGCTCGAGGAAGCGAGCTTGTTAGAAAGTGTCTGCTTTTCCCGGTTATTTTTAATAGCGGATATTCAATGCCTGGTGGGCATTTTCTTTTCTTTTTTCTTTTTGTACAAGTGGTGCTTGGCTCTACTGCCATAATTTGAAGATCCCAAAAGGTACAATCTCTGAAGGACGGGAAAGTTAGGAAGAAAGGAATCAGCTAATTATACTTAATTAGATCATTTTACTGAAGCACATTTGCATAATTGATTTAGTTTGAAAGCAGCCCGAGGGGAGGGAGGTTCCCGTGGACACACTTCTGATTAAAGAAGATGTCTGTAAGTGTGGAGAAGAGGCGGAACAGCCACACTGGAAGCAAAGTATCATATTTTTCCATGTATAAGACAATGTGGATGGCACAGCCGGGAGAGCGTGAGACTCTTTAATGCCAGGGTCATGAGTTCGAGGCCCTGAGGGGAGGGTAACCGTGGGGTCAGGCTGTGTCAGTCCAAAGGCCAAACAGAACAGCTCTGTCTTGCAGGCGCCACGAAAAGATGACAAATCCTGCAGGGCCCTAGTCTCCTGGGACAGAGTGTTCCACCAGGTCGGGGCCAGTACTGAGAAGGCCCGGGCCCTGGTCGAGGCTAGCCTAACCACCTTGTGACTCGGGATCTCCAATATGTTATTATTTGTGGACCTTAATGTCCTCTGTGGGTCATACCGGGAGAGGCAGTCCCGTAGGTACGAGGGTCCTAAGCCACATAAGGCTTTAAAGGTCAAAACCAGCACCTTAAACCTGATCCTGTACTCCACCGGGAGCCAGTGCAGTTGGTAAAGCACTGGATGAATGTGATCCCGTGGCCGGGACCCCGTAAGCAGCCTCGCCGCAGCATTCTGCACCCGCTGGAGTTTCTGGGTCAGTTTCGAGGGCAGCCCCGCGTAGAGCGAGTTACAATAATCAAGCCTGGAGGTGACCGTCGCATGGATCACTGTGGCCAGATCAGGTTGAGAGAGGTAGGGGACCAACTGCTTAATGCGGCAAAGATGGAAAAATGCCACCTTGGCTGTTTTGCAGGCACCACATTGGATTACATCCCGTTGGATTACATCCCACACACCCCACCTTCCTGCTTCCTTCTTACAACCAGTCCAGGGGATAGTCCTACCTGTCAGCATCCTCTTTCTCAAGCAGCTCATGTGATGGCATTGGGGGGGGGGCACTGCTACTGTCTCATCTCCCAAACACAATGCGTTCCTGGCTCTATACAGGATGGAGAGGTGAAGTGGGGAGACACGGGGAGCTCCAACCCTCTGGCCCTTGTACAGCTGACCCTTGCCAATGTCATGGGCCAGGAGTCGGCTTCATAGGGGTGGGGCGAGACGCCCATAGGGGCAGGGCACACCACAGGGCCTCCAGAGCCTGCCTGCCTCCTCACCCTACAGCTTGGGGGGGGGGAGAGGCAGCGAGCGGACATTTTGGGCAGTGCAGAGCCTGTGCGCACCCAAGTCTCTGTCGCGAATTCCTTCACGGCGCTTTAGCAGAAATGTTCAGAGTTCCAGGTTCTTTAGTGCAGTATATTTATTGTGAGCTACAGTATATACACAAGCGGTTGATACACTCTCTAAACCTCTCACTGACCACACCCTTCTACAACACCACCTCCAAACACTGCTGGATAGGTTTCCCTTTTAAAACCACTGACAGCCAATTGACTGACAGCACATTACTGCTGAGTCATTCTGACCCAGCACTTCTACAGAAAGTATTGCATCAGCCTGTTTCACTTTACAGTGGAACCTCGGTTTATGAACACCTCGGTTTACGAATTTTCGGTTTACGAACGCCTCGGACCCATCTGGAATGGATTAATTCACTTTCCATTACTTTCAATGGGAAAGTTCGCTTCAGTTTATGAACGCTTCAGTTTATGAACAGACTTCCGGAACCAATTACACCCATGCTTCGGGTTAAGTACGCTTCAGGTTGAGTACTCCGCGGACCCGTCTGGAACAGATTAATCCACTTTCCATTACTTTCAATGGGAAAGTCCGCTTCAGTTTATGAACGCTTCAGTTTAAGTACTCCGCGGACCATCTGGAACAGATTAATCCACTTTCCATTACTTTCAATGGGAAAGTTCGCTTCAGTTTATGAACGCTTCAGTTTATGAACAGACTTCCGGAACCAATTGTGTTCATAAACCGAGGTACCACTGTACTACGGTAGTACACTCAGGCCTGCAGACTTACTATTTCACACAGCATTCTGTGGATCCTAACAGTCTCTCCCAGGAGAGACGCATGACTAGGGTGTGCTGCAGGCCCCGCGGCGAGTGCCGCCCGGCATTTTGTCACCCCCATCAGTGGTGACACCCGAGGTGGACCGCACCCACCACATCCCCCTCCCTCTGCCCCTGTGTATACGGACTCTGCCTCCAGGCAAGTACCCCCCTGAGACTTGGCTGGTTAGCTGGCTTCTCCCTCCACTGAGCTCTGACAGACTATGACACGCAATCTCTCTCCCTCCATGAGTGCTTGGCTAGTATTAGCCATAAACAGCTCCCCCCCCCAAAAAAAAACCAATGTCTGCCCTATTTGAAAAAGTGAAAATCCGGAGAGAAAAGTTGTTGACACTGCCGACATGGGCTGCCATACATCCAGATTTTTCTGGACATTTCAACAATTTCCACCTTGACACTGCTTGCGGCTGCTGTATCCCGGATATGCCCTTTTATTTCCCACCTCTTTATATAAGGGCAAAACTGTTTGCAAGGGGCTGGGTATTGTGGGGGAGAGAAGAGGGAGCGTGTACACATTGGCAAGGTATCGGAACCCAAGCTCCCTTAACATGATCTGGTCCCAGGTAGCTGGCTAAAATGGGCAGAATGTGTAAGGAGATGTGAATTGGTTTATGGCTGCTAGCTTTTCCTTTCCTTTTCTTACCAGACCTTGTTCCTGTGCCTTTTAACAGCAGCTTGGTGAGCAGAGAAAGCATAACTCTGTACCCAGCTGATGTGTGCTGACCAAGTTGCAGTAATGCAAGCCTATGCGCAGATTTCATTACTATCATTTTTCAGCCAGCTGGCAATCGAAGCTGGGTCCAGTGACCTATCCGAGATCCTCTCTGTGTGAATCTAAGGGCTCTGAACTACCAAAACGTTGGTTTAGACTCGTGCAAGAACATTCCGTTGGGATTTTCGATGCACAGATAAATATGCTGATTGAATTTGGAGTCACTCTTGAACCCAGAGAAAGAAATCCCCTAATATCTATTCATTGTTCAATCACCAGGGAACACTCGCTTGGCTTTTCCAAAGCTCTGTGCAGCTTGGTGCAATAAATATTTATCTTGGAACAGATTGTTTTGTGCAAAGGTTGTAGTTCAAATGAACCTGGCTGTATTTGAAAAGTGGTTCTATTTGGTGGTGCTGGTTGTTGTTTTGCCTCTGGCTGGCCTGCAGAGAATTTGGGAGATGAAGCACTGAAAGAAATGGCTCATTCTAAATATTCAATTTATCAAAACCTTCTGGCCCTCTGACCTCCCTGCTATTCACACTATTTAGCCCACCTTGGGAGAAGGGTACAAAGTGTTTTCTTTTTGGAACAGAGATATTTAACCAGAGCAGCAGGTTTTGTAGATTGCTAAACCTAAAGGTCATCACTTTATTTGAGGCAAGCCTTCCTTTGTCCTTGCCAATAAGCCTTGGAAGCAGCAGAGAAATACTATATTTTTATTTATTTTAAAGAAGCGATGGTTTGGCCCATCGATGCTCTTCTATTAACACCATCATGATAAGCCAGATAAGGAGCCACAGAAATATGTCCAGTTTTCAAGGCAAGCTGTCACATATGTAGATGCGGGAATTTCAGGAAGCAGACCACCTTCTAATAACCTTGAGATAATTACTGCGGCAACAGATCTCTCCTCCCAAAGAAGAATTGAGGTAGCAGAAATAACAGGACGTCAGGCGCTGCATAGTAAGTGAAAAATGCTATTGACCTCATGTCCTGTCCTCAACATCACCAGTGTATGTTTGTGTTTCCCTGTTCTGCCAGAATTAGCAGTTAATTCTGGAAAGCTTTCCCAGTTGTGTTTTCTCAAGTGCACACATCTTGAACCAAAGTGGGGGAATGGATTCTCTAATATCCATACGAACCTCGTCTTTAGTTGTGCAGAGCAAAGCCTGACCCTCTGAGTGACAACCTGGCTTGGCTGGCTTTGGCAGGGATCTTGAAGTCTGATTGAAAGTATTCCCTGAGCACACCTGAATTGCCTTTGTTTCTCAGGAATACAGGGCCCTGCTGAAACTGCTTTTTGAGGATTACGTACAAGAAATCTTTTAAAGAGAAGCTGGGGAGAAATAGTGTATGCTCCTCGTGAGGTTTTCTTTTGAGCAGCAATGCCAAATAAAGGCAGAGGACGAAGGCTAAGGGCTCTTCCAGATTACCTGTTCCTTGAACACTTATCCTGGTTTGCTTCCATAAAGCTTTCGCGGAGGTTAGATTCGGTCCAGTCATTATTGAGCATTTGGTCAGTTTTATGGCAACCAGTATTCATCCTGATTTGTTTGCGTAGTGCTTATAATTTCCCCGTTAATCGTTTGTTCATCCCACATTTTTCATTACATTTCTCCATCACTTTCCTAATGGCAAATAGTCTGCTTTTTTTAATAAGAGAGAGAGAGAGAGAGAGAGAAATGGATTAGTTTATTTCTCAAAACTCCCCGCTATCGGCATTGCATATCCTTTGCATTAAAATAAATGGGGTGCCATAATATAATGACAATGCAAATTCTATAATTTTGCCACAGCATGAAGAAAAGGTAGCTTTTGGCAGAAGACGAACCACAGCTGAACAGAAATGGTGCTGCATGAGGCAAACAAAGGGCAGAACAGAAAACAGTGTGGCCTTCCATCCCTGGCTGCCACTCAGTGTAGAGAATACTGGACTAGATGGACCAAAGGCCTGACTCAGTATGAGGTAGCTTCTTATGAAAGTGCCTTGTTCAAACCCTGGACTCAGCAGTGGGCCGAGTCCTGCTCTCTGCACCTGATTGCTCTAGGTATGAGCCAATTAAAACGGTTGCTGTTATCAGTGACTAACTTCTTGGGCACACACAGTGTCCAAACCAGCTCTTTTTCTTCTTCTCGTACCAAACACATTTTGTGATTGCTCTGCCTAGCCTCCATCAGGCGTGGAGTGAGCCTTGGCAACTGGCAGTCTTTCATCTTAAGCTTCAGCGGAAAGACAAATATACAGACTCCGGTGGTTGTGAGGAAGAAAGAAACCTCCCGGAATGTGAGAAGTGACCCTGAATGCTGTGTCAAACTGCAACCCCAAAGCAATGCCTCACCTGTCATTTAACTTGTCCCTCCTGTGGTTCTGATGGGGGGGGGGGGGTGCAGGGAGGAAGTCATTATAGAAAATGGCCCAGACATGCCTTCTGGGTCCAGCAAACCTTTTTGGTATTTATTTTCTCTCCTCTTTCCCTTGCCGCTGCTACAAGCAACTTGCCTTCTCCTTGACCTTCAGATGGACCTGGCTCCCTCAATAAATAGTTCAGTGCAAGCCTCTGATGAGGAAAAGAATGAAACGGGGATGGTTGGCAGAAAGTGTCTCTGTCGGATCGGAAGCAGCAAATAGCAACTGGTGGGACAGAGGAGACGACTTGTTCTCCCTTGTTGTTGTTTTTCCTTCCACAGATTTATAGCCTTCCCTTCCTCCCAGAGGGCAGCCAACGGATATATTTATAACAATGGAAAATGACAACAACAAACCCCACCTGAAAATAGCAATAAGCAGCATAAAGGGGCTGTAAGAAAATAGAACGAAACATTAGCAAAGTCCAGCTGAAATAAGATCCCCAGAGGCCTGTTAGCCAGAGTGTGAGCCAACCAAACATAAATTAGGAGGGAGTTCTATCATCGTAATTTCTAGCTTCAGAAAGCAGAGCAAAAAAACCAATGGGTTAATTTGTTTCATAGAATAATAGAGTTGGAAGGGACCCTGTGGGTCATCTAAGTCCAACCCCCTGCAATGCAGGAATATGCCGCTGTCCCATACAGGGATAGAACCTGCAACCTTGGCGTTGTCAGCCTCATGCTTTGACCAGCAGAGCTATCCAGTTGGTGCAAATTTACAGGTAAGCCAATTTCAGCTACATAAGCTTCCTGGTGCCCAAAGCTGTTTGATGGCAGAACAGGGAGTGCCTAGGAAGTGGTGGGCATTCCCTGTGCCCCAGGTATTGGACCAATTCATGGAGGACAAAGTTATCAATAGCTAGTAGCCACAAGGGCTGTGGTCTTTCTCCACTGTCAGAAGCAATATGCCCACTGCTGGGCACTGCAGGCGGGAAAAGTGTGGTTTTCCTAAAATCCTGCTTTCAGGTTTCTCAAAGGCATCTGGGCAGCCACTATGACAACAGGATGCAGGACTAAAAAGGCCGTTGACCTGATGCATCAGATTTCTCCTTGTTTATTGAAGCAGAGGCTGTAAAACCATCTTCCAGGGAAGCTGTTGTAGTTGCTTCATTCTGCATTGCAGATCCTTCACTGAGCATGGAGTTGGACTACCAAGGTGGCCCTCCCAGATCTAGAATTCTGAGGTCCATATGGCCCAATGCTTACACAGCTTGGGAACTGAAGGTCCCCAGGCACTCTCACGCAAACCTGCCCACCCTTCAAGATCCCTGGGTTTCGTACCACCTGAGGCAGGTGGCAACAGCTGAGCATGGTGAATAACTGGAGTGGAAAACTTACTTTAGATCCAGTGATATGATAAAATCAAGGACGAAAGCTAAAATGTTTTCAAAAGCTAAGAAGCCTATATCTGGCATGGATGTCGGAAATATCAGGTGGCTACCAGTGTGGCTTTTTATAAAAAATAATAATAATTCTGCTAAGAGCCAAACACATTTACTTCTTCATCTGTGCACTGGGAGGCATTCCAGTCCTTGGAAATATTTCCTGGCATATTTCTTTATTTGTGGGGAGGTGTGGAGCAACACCCTTATCACAGCTTTCCAGCCAAATCTGGATTCACAACCCCAGCCCTTGATAGCTTTGCATGTTTCCAGCCAGGGCATATTGTTCAAAAGCCACTAGAATTTGAGTTGCTGGCGTTTTTCCTGACCCTGTTTCTTTGCTTCCAAGGATAAAATGTGGAGAACTATGTATGCCAACTTGAGTTACTTAGAGGAAAGGCCAGCTGTAAATGTAATATTATGAGTTTTCGAGGTGTAGGCTGTATGTGGAGGCCCGTCTAACCTGTGGATCCAGCAAGTGTTAAAATATAAGCCAGACCAACTTCCTGATGAGGTGATTGCCTGGGCGATGGGCCATTAAGGGGAACGAAAGATATGGATCTGTGTGAGGCAGCAAGTGGGTCCTCCATCACACCCTGTCTCCCAACTGGCTGCTAGTTAGAAAAAGGCAGAGGCAAGAGCTGAGAGTTCAGTGGTGTGAGCTAGAAGCAAAGCAGCAAAAACGTAGAGTCAGATTAAACCAAATAAACAAGGAATATTAGGTGTTATGTTGGAGGGGATGCCAGGAAACCGGGAATTACGTTCGCATGTGGTGGGGTTGTAAATATGTACAATTTTTCTGGCAAGGGGTGTTTAAGGAGATAACAGAAATCACTGGGTTAAAGCTGACCGAAAGTCCAGAGATAGCATTATTTTCAATTTACGATGGGGGTGGAAGGTTTGCAGGCTCTGAAGGACTTGCTCACAAATTTATTGACAGCTGCATGAGTTATTATAACTAGGAAGTGGAAGGGGCAAGCAGAATATAAAATGGAAGAATGGTATAAAGAGGTGTGGGATGTAGCTATTAATGATAAATCAACATGTGCCATTAAGGGGAATATGCAGGAGAAATGATTATGAGGAGATATGGAGGGTGTTCGTAGAATTTTTACTGTTAAAACGGAAAGGGGTTAAACCATTGCAAGAGGTGTTGAAATTTTGGGAGGTTGGATGGTCACAATGGAATGGTCTTGGGGGTGGGGTGCACATTTTATTCTTATTTATGTATGATTATTACTTTGTCAAAATAAAAATAAATATTTAATAAAAAGGGAGGGAGGGGGCACACAGAGAGCCATCGGCGATTTCTCATTGACTCCAAAGCTGTGGCTATGGGAGAAACAAGACCCTCTTGGGGTGATGCTGCTGTGAACCCCTCCATCGTAGGCTCAGGTTGTACATATGTGTAAATAAGCCATATATCATAAAGACACCACATTTTCTGCTGTGCCTCGTTTCCAAAGGAAACACGAACCCTGGGTAAGCTCCTGGAACTCCTTGAATCTCGCATCACTTGGAGATTTGGGGCGGCAGGCCACGGTAATAATAAACACAGAAACATACACCTGGAGGCCTTATTCCTATTCCCCCCCTCACACAATGGTAACTGTGTGTGTTGTGGGATGGTGGGGGGAGAAGACTATCCTAATAGAGCTGGATATTTTGTGGGGATGGTGACTGCCAGGAAGAGATCCAGGTGGCAGCAGTAAATTTCACCCTCCCTTGCAATTTTTCTGGGGAGTTCCCACCCCAGCCCAAATCTGAACCAAAGTTCTCCATGATGAGCCTTTTGACTCAGCCTTAGCTTTTAAGCTTTTAAGCCTTAGCTTTCAAGACCACAAACTTGACATGAGTCAGCAGTGTGATGCAGCAGCTAAAAAAGCCAATGCAATTCTGGGCTGCATCAATAGGAGTATAGCATCTAGATCAAGGGAAGTAATAGTACCACTGTATTCTGCTCTGGTCAGACCTCACCTGGAGTACTGTGTCTAGTTCTGGGCACCACAGTTCAAGAATGATACTGACAAGCTGGAACGTGTCCAGAAGAGGGCAACCAAAATGGTCAAAGGCCTGGAAACTATGCCTTATGAGGAACGGCTTAGGGAGCTGGGTATGTTTAGCCTGGAGAAGAGAAGGTTAAGGGGTGATATGATAGCCATGTTCAAATATATGAAAGGATGTCATATGGAGGAGGGAGAAAGATTGTTTTCTGCTGCTCCAGAGAAGCGGACACGGAGCAATGGATTCAAACTTCAAGAAAGAAGATTCCACCTAAACATTAGGAAGAACTCCTGACAGTAAGAGCTGTTCGGCAGTGGAATTTGCTACCAAGGAGTGTGGTGGAATCTCCTTCTTTGGAGGTCTTTAAGCAGAGGCTTGACAGGCATATGTCAAGAATGCTTTGATGGTGTTTCCTGCTTGGCAGGGGGTTGGACTGGATGGCCCTTGTGGTCTCTTCCAACTCTATGATTCTATGATTCTATGATTCTAAGTTCATGGGGAGGTAGCATAAACCAGGGCTTTTTTTCAGATGGAATTCAACAGAACTCAGTTCCAGCACCTCTGAGGTGGGTGTCATTGCTGTAATAATAATAATAATAATAATAATAATAATAATAATAATAATAATAATAAGAAGAAGAAGAAGAAGAAGAAGAAGAAGAAGAAGAAGAAGAAGAAGAAGAAGAAGAAGAAGTTTGTGGTGAGTTCCGGCACCCCTTTTTCTAGAAAAATACCAATAACTAAGAGGGAACCCATGGCAATTGCACTGCATTACAGGACCTTCCTGTAGAAGTTACGATGGATCCAGTTTTTTATCCCAGCCAGGATTCCAGAAGCCCCATTTGCAGGCTAGTCTGTCCCAGATCTTTTATTGGAATCTAGTAGGACGGGGAACAGCAGCATTCAAAAGAAGCACTTTGTTGTACAAAATTGAACTAAAAGCACTAAAAATGTTTAGCGCTTGGCCTTCCAAAGCTTCTCACCATGGTGTCTTTTATTTCTGAGGGGGCCCACTGCATGCAGATAAAATATCTTGCATCCCCTTGTTCCACTAAGATCTGGGCTTCCGAATTTCATCCTCTGTGTGTGTGTGTTTTTGTGTGTGTGTGTTATCAAACAAATGATTAAATAAGCATGAGTTCATTAATTACTGTGATTCTAAAGAGCAGTTTCCCAGCAAAGGCACATCCATCAGGAACGACTTTAAGAGACAAAGAAAAAGAAAATTAACTTTACTCAAAGTTTTGCATAGCAGAACAGCAAGGAAAAAATAATCTTTTTTCTTCTTCTTCCAAAGATTAATGAGGCAATGCCCCAGGCTCTAAAATGAGCAATTTTATTCCCTAGGTCATTTGGAATAAAAACATTTTCTCTGAAGTTGCTGGTGTGCCATCATGCCATTTTATCAGTGTCGCTCATCTGTCACTCATATAATAGCTTCGGCGCAGCAAAAAGACAGAGATCTGGCAACAGCTCTATTATAATTTATAAAGCTTATTAAATTTCAATAGAGTCGTTCCTTTTCTTTCCAAACAGACCAGGCAGCGTGGTAAATGAGAAGGGAGCCCATTTGTACTGGACCATGAAATGCACAGTTTAAAATTAAAGAATGCCAGATGATATTCTACCCCAGACACCTTTTATTAAAATTTTGCATACTGTTCTTGTCCCGTCCCCCCAACCGTCTTTCTTCCCAAGTTCCATATGCTCATTATCTTTACCTTCCCGACCCTCCTTGCATTTGAAAAGAGGAGAAGTGAGCAGGGCTTCACAATTCCTGGTTATATCTAATTCAGGGGTCAGCAAGGTTTACCTCGCCTGGGCCGGTTCACTCCAGCGGAGATCCCTCCGTGGACCAGATTGCGCACGCACGCCCACAATTTCCTTTTTTTAAAAAAATATTTTTATTAATTTTCCAATTAAAACCAATTATATCACATTCAATATTTCAAATTATACACATATATATATCAATCAAACCGAATGTTATGCCAAATCATCTAAAGAATTTTTTATTTGGGTTCCCATGCTTCAAGAAATTGGGAATTCCTCGCAACTGTCCACTGCCGTCTTTTTTCTAAAGTTCAAATCGTCCTCCAAGTTCATAATAATCCAGATCTTCCCCTTACAGTCACATAGATGTTTTCCACTTTCATCCGATTGTTTCCCAGCTGCTGAGATAAATATCAAACAAAGTTTCACAGATGTTCTTTCTCCTGTGTGAGTTAATCAGTCCAGCCTCCCCATAAATCTTCTTAATGGAGCTCCCTGTTGCGTCGAAGCAGCACGAAGCAGCGCCATCTTAAAAAACTCAAATCACTTTCGTTTCCTCTCATAGCCATGAAGATTTACGATCATTATAGAATTTACAGCTTTTCCAGGCAGGAGACCCAAACATCAAACCATAAACTCTTGGTAAATTAATAGATCTCCTTGCCCTATAGCTGAACTTAGCTTCAGGTCGCTGCTCCAATTTAAAGTGCGTCACAGCTCATAAATCCTCCGAACGCGTCCAGAACTCCTTCCGTCCGACTAGGGGGGGGCTTTTCTCATCGGCAACTCCACATCTTTAAAAAATATGCTCAGTAACAACAGTTATAAAGTTCAACTCACACAGTCTTTTGCTTCTCTTTCACTCCAAACAAGCCAGGACATCGCGTCCGGGAAGGTACGAGGCAACAATATGAAGAAAAAAAATAAAAACTCACTTCCCTTATCGCTCCGTCCCCATCAATCCTTCTTCCAGATGCTGTACAATCTTTGACTCCTCTCCCTCAGCAGCATAAATTTCTCAGCAGTAAACAGCGCTTCTTCCCCTCCTTCTGAAGTATGTCCATAGATTTAAGCCTAATTATCTTCTTTAACCATGGAAATCCCCGCCATGCAGATTAGCGTCCGGGAGTCCTGGCCCTCGTAAGTGCTCAGCCCAAGCTCCCCCCACTCCAAAAACAGTCGGAGTGGGTCTGGGGGCATCGCGGGCCAGCGGCCCCTCTCCGTAACCCCCGGAGAGGGTAGGGGGTTGCCATTTACTCCCCTAGCAACCGCCAAATTCCTTACGAAGGTCAGAGAGATGGAAAACAGGTCCGCCATTCCTGCAGGCGGAAACCGGAACCCGCACGCCCACAATTTCCGGGGTTTGCACCTGTGCAGACGCGATTTCTAGCACCGCAGAAGCTAGTCCCCGCACTGCGCTGCTCCGGTTTAGCGCAGCACGCGGGGATTCGCCGAGCGGGCACCTCCGTTCGGGAGCGGCTCGTGGGCCGGTTGAACAACCCCCCCTTGGGCTGCTTGTGGCCCATGGGCCTTAGGTTGCCGCCCCCTGATCTAATTGCTGGGTTCATTTGCAGATCATTCAGCCTTGAATGGTTCCTTGTTCTTTGCCTTAACAGTCCCTCGTACCAATGACATTTCTTCTCTCTCTCTGTTTCCAACAGCTGCACCTTATACACATGAACATGCAACATGGGCTTTGGAGTAATATTTTTTTTTAAAAAAAAAAAAAAAGATCAAGCCAGTGTTTTTGACTGCCCCCCCCCTCTGTTAAGTAGGGGTCTAACCGCAGCACTGCCCAAAGTAGTTGTTCTCTACTTTTGGAAAAACCTGGCAGCAGTACTCGATGAATGGAGGTGGTGTTAGGGATCTGGAACTGCAACAGAGTCCCTTGTTTTACCTGCCACCAGTGGCGTTGAGGACTAGAAGACTTGATGGGAAACACTCTGTTCTGAGGAGGGAACAAAGGCACACTGTGAGAAGTTTTGGGGGCGGTTTTTCATGGCAGGGGGTGTATCGGAGCCTCAAACACAGCCTGCTTCACTTCTCCTTGGCAGAAACTGTGAAATTTATTTATTTATTTATTTATTAAATTTTTCTTAAATATTCACTTAAACAACTTTAAATCTAAATAGATTGATCTGTTCCAGACTTTGGAAACAATCCCTAAAACAGCAATTTAACATGAATTTTACTATTGAACGAGATCATTGATCCATAAAATGAAAGCAATAAACAATGTACTGTACTATAAAATAAATAAAACAGTATTGTAGATGATAAAAATTAAAATTATTATTTATTCTTACCTGCACTGATGATAGTCATTGTTTGGATGGGGAGCTTTTATCCATTTCCACAGTCACACAATCAATCAGTCAATCAGTCAATCAATCAATCAATCAGTAGCTGAACTGCGATCCACACAGTCACAAAAACAAATTAACTGAAAAAGCCTCAAAACAAAAAATGCAAAATAAATAGCAAAAACAAAAGCAGCAAATGTAAGCTCCAAATATCACCTCAGAACACTGCAAGCAGAAATGGAAGGCTTGAATTACAGTTTGGGGGGGGGGGTTGCAAATTAGCAGTGCAACAGGAAACACAGGGGGACTAAAAATGGAGCCCATTCGGCTTCCTAAAAACTTTCAAAAACCAGAACACGTACTTCCAGTTTTGCAGCGTTCAGGTTCCAAGTTGTTTGTGAACTCAGCTGTTCAAAAACTGAGGTACCACTGTAAACCACTGTTAAAAAGGTAAAGGTAAAGGGACCCCTGACCATTAGGTCCAGTCGTGACCGACTCTGGGGTTGCGCGCTCATCTCGCATTATTGGCCGAGGGAGCCGGCGTATAGCTTCCAGGTCATGTGGCCAGCATGACAAAGCCGCTTTTGGCAAACCAGAGCAGCACATGGAAACGCCGTTTACCTTCCCGCTGTAGCGGTTCCTATTTATCTACTTGCATTTTTGACGTGCTTTCAAACTGCTAGGTTGGCAGGAGCTGGGACCAAGCAACGGGAGCTCACCCCGTCACAGGGATTCGAAACCGCTGACCTTCTGATCAGCAAGCCCTAGGCTCAGTGGTTTAACCACAGCGCCACCTGGGTCCCTCCAAAACCACTGTTAAACTTATCTTAATGCTGCCAGCATTTTTAAATAACACAATTTTCACCCATATACTCAGTAAAACATTTTCCAGTCTTCTTTAAACATATGTCTTGTTCTCTTATTCTATATGTTAAATCTGCAAGTTGCACGTATTATATCAGTTTAAGTTGCCAAAATTCTTTGCCATTCTTCTTTGAAATTTTAAATACTCACAATCTTAATACTGTATGGTAAAAGGATAAACACAAAAGGAATGCCATTTAAAAGAAGGACTTCAGACTTTCAGAAACAAAGCAAAATCTGGGCCGGCTTCTTTCAACCATACCCTAAGAGACTTCAGCTCAATAAAACAAATGTGCTCCCTAGTTTGGGTTGTCAGGATAACTTTAAAGGACCATGAAGGGCACCAACAATGCAATTTCCACAGTGCTAAGAAAACCATTCCTTCTGTCCCCAAATCTCATTTTTTTCTTGAGAACCTAGTATTGATCACTCACCTCAGCATCATTGCCCATTTAAACTGGTTAAATCCATTTTCTTGGTTTAGAAAAGATTTATATGCTACATAAATTGGATGAGTTTTTTCATCAGTCGTCGTGAAGGGAATGAGAAAGCTAGTTTCTTTACTCCATGTTCAGTCTAATTCCTCACCATTGGAGTGATAATTTTTGAAATGCCCTGGTATCTCCATGTGACATGCCAGAAGGGACAGGAATCTGGGAGGGACACCAAATTGGGTTGCCATAGGTCCTCTTTTTTCCTAGGACACGTCCTCTTTTTCATGGACAGAGATTCATACCTGAAGTCGGCAAATGTGTCCTCTTTTTCGATCTTCAAAATATGGCAACCCTACAAGTATGTATGACACTTTGAGCTCTTTAGAGAAGGGGGAGATAGAAGTGTTTTTGATAAGTAAAACTTGCCTCAAGCCATAGCAAAAAAGATGTGGGACCTTTTAAACACCCATTAAAGGTGGAACCCACTTGTGATATTTTCATATTAAATGTGTCCCTTTGTGCACTCCTGTGGTCATACAAAAGGCAGCTGAAGAGGCCAGAGACCATCATGGTTGTGAGTCCTGGAAGACCTGCTCCCTGCCTTGGGAGGGTGGGGCTCTGACTGACTCCAACTACAAAAGCTGAAGTTGCTGAACAGACTCTTGGCCAGGGGGATTGTTAAGAGAGGGGCGTTGCTCTTGTTGGTGTAATTTTTTTATTATTTATGTGGTGATTGTTCCATTTGGTTGTGTACTTTTTGATGTTCTGTTTATTATTTATGACTATTTTCGTTATGTTTGTAGCTGTGTAATTTTTTAATATGTTGCAAGCTGCCTTGAGCATGGTTTTAACTTTGGAAAGGCGCATATAAATAATATGATGTTTATTTAGTGTTTAATGTTTAGCATTGTTGGCCAGCCGGGGGGGGGGAATAGAGATCCTGCTTGCTTATGTAGGTGCCTCTATAATAATATGATGATTAATTGATTGATAAAGTACACTAAAAGAATGCACATTTTATGGCAAAAGTGTGCACAAAATGCAGAGAAGTGCCTGGAAAAGAATGAAAGATACAAAGTTTAGGGGAAATGCTAACAAGGATTGTATGATTTAAATGCAGAGTCTTTGTGTGTGTGTTTTTTACAAAAGTCTGTCCAAGATGGAATCAGATGGACTTAAGATTGAATGTTAATGAAACTGAAATGGGATGGGTTTTAGTTGGGCTGTCCCTCCCTAGAGGTCATTGTCATGTCTAGTTATATCCTCTTTTAGCAGAATAGCTAAATCCAGGGGTAGGCAACCTAAGGCTCGTGGGCCGGATGCGGCCCAATCACCTTCTAAATCTGGCCCGCGGACAGTCCGAGAATCAGCATGTTTTTACATGAGTAGAATGTGTCCTTTTATATAAAATGCATCTCTGGGTTATTTGTGGGGCCTGCCTGGTGTTTTTACATGAGTAGAATATGTGCTTTTATTTAAAATGCATCTCTGGGTTATTTGTGGGGCATAGGAATTCGTTCATTTTTTCCACAAAATATAGTCCGGCCCCACACAAGGTCTGAGGGACAGTGGACCGGCCCCCTGCTGAAAAAGTCTGCTGACCCCTGGCTAAATCCATAGCTGAATATTGGCCTGTGTGAATTTAATTAATGTTTGGCATTGTTGGCCAGCAAAGGGGGGGTATTAGGATCTTGATTGCTTATGTAGGTGCCTCTATAATGAAATAGCAATGCCGGCATGGTCTGCAGACTTTTTAAATTAATTCTTCTTGTTGCTTCCTTTTTAAAAAGAAAAAACACCATGACTCTCTTGGATTTCTTATTCTAGAATTTCCTCCTCCCCCTGGCTTTTGATTTTACTTTCAAGTGGCATATTCGTAAATGAAGGCAGATGTTCCCATTCGGAGAAAGAGGCAGAAAAGAGAGGTAATCAGTAGAACTTTATTGGTCCAAAAGATGCATCTGCCGCACTCTGAAGCAACATTAAGTCTGATCTAGCTTTTGGGAGGGGGAGGAACCAACTTCTTACTCAAAAGCAATGCTCTTCTTTACCAGCAACACATGGCAGAACGACTTGCAGCATCTGGGTCATCAAAGGAAATGGATCAACCAAAATGTATTTGGAAAGGGAGAGTGAAAAACCTCAGTATAGTTTGAGATTAAGAAATAAAAGAACAACAACTTTGAACTAGGGCTCAAAGTTGGAGAGACACTTTTAGGGGCAGACTGGAGAAATGTTTAGGACTTAGGGGGCTAACAGGTTTTTAACAGGTTTTTTTTGTTTCTTCTTAATCCCCATCTCTGGGAAAGATGTGGTGGTAAATTCTTTGCCTATCTGAGGCTATTCTCACCCCATGATGCATCTCAAGAAAGACACTATCTTGGCAGAGCATCGTTCAAGGTGAATTGGGTGGTGGGTTTGACTATCCCAACTGCTACAAAGTTGAAGCACTGTGCTGTGGTCTAAACCACTGGGGCTAGGGCTTGCCAATCGGAAGGTCAGCGGTTCGAATCCCCGCGACGGAGTGAGCTCCTGTTGTTTGATCCCACCCAGTTCCTGCCCACCTAGCAGTTGAAAAGCACGTCAAAGTGCAAGTAGATAAATAGGTACCGCTCTGGCGGGAAGGTAAACAGTGTTTCTGTGTGCTGCGCTGCTTCACCAGAAGCAGCTTAGACATGCAGGCCACATGACCCAGAAGCTGTCTGAGGACAAACGCCGGCTCCCTCGGCCTATAGAGCGAGATGAGCACCGCAACCCCAGAGTCGTCCACAACTGAACCTAACGGTCAGGGATCCGTTACCTTTACCTTTTTACCTTTTCATTATACAACATCCCTGAAATTATGGTATGTGGTGACTTATTGTCCGTCCTCAGATTCATTGTGAGGTGATAATGGGCCCGGATCATAGCGTAATGCTTTCAGCACTTTGCCGCAGCTGTCAATCCTGTATTTAGGAAGAAGGGAAGTTGAAAAAGCAAACACCTACTTGGAATGATTGTGGGTTTTGGTGATAGCTTATACAGTATAACATATACAGTGGTACCTCGGTTTAAGTACACAGTTGGTTTCGGAGGTCTGTACTTAACCTGAAGCGTACTTAACCTGAAGCGAACTTTCCCATTGAAAGTCATGGAAAGTGGATTAATCCGTTCCTGACAGGTCCGCAGAGTACTTAAACTGAAAGTACTCAAACCGAAGCGTACTTAAACCGAGGTATGACTGTATAAGTATTTGGGTTCCCAGAGATATTTCTCCAATAATTAAATTGAAGCTGAATATAAGTAATTTGGGAGAATGGGCATTATTTAAATTTAGTATTTAGTGTGAGATTAATACTCTTAAGATTGTGCATTGCACAAGAGTTACATAAGATTGCCATGACTTATATATATATCTCTACACACACACTCTTTGTGGTATTTTGTTATATATTTGGGGTAATTCTCCACCACATTTTTACTTAAGACTGTGCAGCTGCCAGTATCTGAAGATGGTTTGAATTTTCCAGACATCAGCTCACATCATGAAGTATATTTGTTAGCATGTACATTGACGGGCAAGTTTCTCCTTCTAACAATTTCTCAACTTAGGTAATTTTTGAGATGCCTTATTTAACACCTCTCTTTCGCTTACTAGTGTTGGGGTCTAAATATAATCAAAAGAAAGAACTTATCCCACCTTCGGTTTTAGCAACTAGAGATATTGCAGATATCTTCAATTTCAAATTCATCAATATGGACCTGCTTAAATTACCTTAAAGATTTAAGATCCAGATAGAGAGATACAGCCCTTTTTGTGGAAAAAATAGTGATGAAAAACATGTGATATATACATGAGTTATATAGATGGATAATTTTTCTCATTTCCACTTTTGCAGCTTAAATATAAATTTCTGCAGAATGGCAATATTTTCTGCTGATGTCTGTTCATGGCCCATCTGCTTTGAGTGCTTTGATATCTCCTAAACTTCTAAATTATTGACTCTGTACAAAAATCTAAACCTGTAAGTGTTGTTTAGAAATTCTTAATGGCTTTTGGTAAGGTAGTTCAGGAACTTAAGAGAGGTGCAGACTAGGGGATTAGAAGCTATTATACAGCTTTAACCGTGGGAAATTGCTTTAGAATCTATGCAGAATGTTTCTAATGAAACATTCTGAAATTGAGATTGATATGCAAATTGGACTCCATAACACCTGTGTAGGAAGGCACGATCTAATACTGAAAGAAGTTGGAGAAGTAATTCTGAAATTGCCTCTGAGGTACATATGATGTGGTCTGAAGTTGTTATGTTAATTTTCTATAGGTAAAATCCACAATGTTTGCAAATGTACTTTAAAACGATATTTCTGTAGCATGGGAATGAATGGCTGGGCAACAAAAGTGGACTTAGCAAGCATTTACAGTGCCTAAGAGACTTTTGTTTCAAAGCTGGAAGGATAAATATTCACTGACTATTATGAAGCAGTCTGAGGACCTCACTGCCCTGGCTACATGTGAAGATATTTCACATATGCGTCAATTTCATATGGATGCATTTCTTGATATCTGGGGGGCTTATATTAACTTATACAGTCAATTTAAGTTCCTCTTACTGATGGTGACTATACAGTATTTGCAATGGGAATGGATGGTAGTTTGCTGTTATTATTAGAATTATCTGTATATTATTTTTGTTTCTTTCCCCTTTCTATTTTTTCCGTTTTCTTGCTAAATTTGCAAGGAATAATAATAATAATAATAATAATAATAATAATAATAATAATGCAAAGATAAGTTTCTGAAGCTGACTCACAGATTCATCCAATTTTAACCCTGCTTCTGACCCAAAGAAATCCTGAAAGTTCCATTACAACTTTTAAAAATTTGTTTCTGTTGGGTATGATAGGAGAACAAATACCAAAAGTTGACCAGAAATTGCTTATGTATGCTACTACGGCAGCTAGAACTCTATTAGTCCCAGCAAGAATTACCAATGGTGGAAGAATGGCGGACGAAGATGATGGATTATGCTGAACTAGCAAAGCTGACAGGGGAAATCCAAAACCATAGTGACCAAGCGCTCCAGAGAGATTGGAGTAAATTTATTCAATATATAGACAATCATTGTAAACATTTAAAGACACTAGCAGGACTGCGATGAATCTTGCAACGTTTAATAGATGGACTTTTCTAAGGTAAAGGTAAAGGACCCCTGACAGTTAAGTCCAGTTGTGAACGACTCTGGGGTTGCGGCGCTCATCTCTCTTTACTGACCGAGGGAGCCGATGTTTGTCTGCAGACAGCTTTTCTGGGTCATGTGGCCAGCATGACTAAGCCGCTTCTGGCAAAACCAGAGCAGCACACAGAAACGTCATTTACCTTCCCACCACAGCGGTACCTATTTATCTACTTGCACTTTGATGTGCTTTCGAACTGCTAGGTTGGCTGGAGCTGGGACCGCACAACGGGAGCTCACCCTGTCGCGGGGATTCGAACCGCTGACCTTCTGATCGGCAAACCAAATTCCTCAGTGGTTTAGACCACAGCGCCACCCACATCCCTCTTTGGACTTTTCTACTTGTGCTTAAA
The DNA here is from genome assembly GCF_963506605.1 of Zootoca vivipara. Taxonomy (NCBI): domain Eukaryota; kingdom Metazoa; phylum Chordata; class Lepidosauria; order Squamata; family Lacertidae; genus Zootoca; species Zootoca vivipara. The sequence goes on along the minus strand of NC_083276.1, from coordinate 118,514,639 downwards.
GACTAAAATAATTAAGGGAAAAGGTAGAATTGAGATGGTATAAATGTGTGGAAATATGAAGTAGTCATTAAAAAAAAAAAAAAACAGACGACGGGACCGAGGGAAGTCGAAAGGCTCAGTGGAGCTAAGATATTGCAAATGGAAATAATATGTTACATGAAAGTTATAAAATGGAAAATCAATAAAAAATAATATATATATATATATATATATATATATATATATATATATATATAGAATTTGTTTGTTCCCCTTTGCTCTCCGCAGCCCCACAATTGTGCTGACATGGTTCATTAAAGAATGTTTGTCATAGCCCTAATATATTCCAGAGTTTTAGAGATGATATGGAAATGGGCATAGACATCCCCCCCCCCCGTATGTGATAAGCAGAGTTAGTGATAGCATTTTGAAATCTACTTGACGAAAGACAATGGGAGAACAGAAAGGTTTACATGTGCCAAGGAGTGTGAGAAACGATTTGCCTGAGTTTATGCAGTAAGTTCAGGAGTCTCCAGTTCAAATCTTTTAAAACAAGCGGGATCTTACAGTGTTTTGGATTTGCAAAATTAGCAAACCCTGGACGATGATGACTCATTGCAGATTTTAAAAACACTTTTTTATTTTTTTAAAAATGCTAGTTACTAATTTTGAAAGCATTGGCATATCCTGGATTTGACATGGCTAATTCCTCTTATGCAGAACTGGCAAAGATTAGAGCTCTTTCATAAAAAAAAGGGAGGGAAAGCTTCTTATAAACCACTTCTAATCCTGCAACTGATTTTGGAGTGGGAATTACTTATTTCTCTTGGCAAGTGTTGCACATAATAAACCACAAAGTTGTGTGTGTGTGTTTGTAAAGTTCCAAGGAGAGGACTATAACTTGAGTGTCCTGAGTTGAGCAGGCCTCCTACTCATCTCTGGATCACAGGAGATCTGAAATTACTTCCCAGACGTACTGAAGGAATGTCTCAGCAAATAACAGCAATAATACAGTGGTACCTCTGGTTACGAACTTTATTTGTTCCAGAGGTCCGTTCTTAACCTGAAACCGTTCTTAAGCTGAGGTACCACTTTTAACCTGAGGTACCACTTTAGCTAAGGGACCCAGGTGGCGCTGTGGTTAAACCACTGAGCCTAGGGCTTGCTGATCAGAAGGTCGGCGGTTCGAATCCCTGTGACGGGGTGAGCTCCCATTGCTCGGTCCCAGCTCCTGCCAACCTAGAGGTTCGAAAGCATGTCAAAATGCAAGTAGATAAATAGGAACCGCTACAGCGGGAAGGTAAACGGCGTTTCCATGTGCTGCTCTGGTCTGCCAGAAGTGGCTTTGTCATGCTGGCCACATGACCTGGAAGCTGTACGCCGGCTCCCTCGGCCAATAATGCGAGATGAGCGCGCAACCCCAGAGTCGGTCACGACTGGACCTAATGGTCAGGGGTCCCTTTACCTTTACCACTTTAGCTAATGGGTCCTCCTGCTGCCCCCGGCACACAATTTCTGTTCTCATCCTGAGGTAATTTTCTTAACCCGAGGTACTACTTCCGAGTTAGCAGAGTCTGTAACCCGAAGTGTTTGTAACCCGAGGTACCGCTGTAATTTCTCCTTTACTAAATGCTTTCCATGCAAGCATCTCAGGATGATATACAATAAAAACAACTAAATGCAATTAAGAACAACACAGAAAGCCAGCAGGTTTGTTTAAAGACAGGAATAAAACAAAACAATACCGTGCAGAATAGATTCCCAAGACAGAGAAACTTTCATCCCATTGGTGGAATGTTTAAAAGCTCCACATTCTGGACTGCAGCTCAGTTAAAACCTTGTCAATTGATATGTTGGCAAATCCAGCCATTAAATTTGCGTATGAGTAAATATAGTTTCTGACACAATAACCACCACCCCCCTTTAAAAGAAGCTCAGGCATAGGAAACGTGCATCACCCCTGACCAATGTCCATGCTGAATGGCGCTGATGGAGCCCAACAGCTTTCCAAGCACCAAATGTTCCCCAGCACTAAGTTAATGCATGCTTGCAGGCATAATCTTAGAATAAAAGCATTAACTGCTACGAGGGAGAAAAGGTGGGGATGCCTCTTAAAATGGTGTGTGTCATTTATAATGCTCATTTGCATTCACAATTAAAAAGCCAAATCAAGACACACTTTTAATTTGGCAGGACTACTGCACTATGCTCTTGTTACCTGGGGGATAGGTCTCATTGAATTCAACGTGGCTGCTTTCTGAGTAGATGTGTGTATAGGATTGCACCATAAAAGCTTTCGACTGATCAGACGTTGCGGCCCTAGCATGTGTTTAAATCTTTGGACAGATAAACTGGAGCCCTCCATCAGAAGACCATCGCTTTGCGGAGAAGCCAACAAGTGCTTTTGTGGTTGGCAATCAGATCAATCCCTAGTCACAATAATGGAAATGGGTGAAATGAAGAGCCATAGGGAGGCAGGTTTATTCCCCGGTGTCTTGGGATGTGGGGTACAGGATGGCCTAAATTGCCCAGGGAGTTTTCAAGCCTTTGCATGCAGGATCTGATATCCCCAAGGAGGCAGAGCAAAGAAGCCTTTGCCCCATCTCTCCTCCTGCTGTCATTGACCAGGGGCGTACCCAGGATCAAAACTGGGGGGGGAGGGGGAAAGAGAGAGGGAAGGAAGGGGGGAGGGAAGGAAGAGAGGGAAGGAAGGAAGGAAAGAAGGAAAGAAAGAAAGAAAGAAAGAAAGAGGGGGGAAAGGAAGGATGGAAGGATGGATAGAGCTCCCGTCCGCCCCCGCCCCCCAGCTCAGGCTGCTCTTCCCCCCTCCCATGTTTCTGTCACTGGCTGCAGCTGTGGAGGGGGCGGAAACAGCCCAATTTCCATAACCCGCAGTGACTTTTCCCCTTCAGTTTTCGGAGGGGAAAAGTGCAGGTTATGGTCTGTAAAATAAGGGGGTTTATTATTACTGCATTATTATTATTATTATTATTATTATTATTATTATTATTATTATTTCTTCTGGGGGGGCAGCTGCCCCCCCTGCCCCGCTGGGTACGCCCAGGAATGAGTGAGGTTATGTTGTTATTATTTGTATTTCACCAGAAGGCCCCAGGGCAGGTTACAATATATAAAAACGCAATTAAAACGGGGGGGGGGGCACACAACCCCAACCATAGTCCTTCAAATCATAACCCATACAACACATTGCATGAAGAACACCAAAATCTGTCCTTCAGTTTCCAAATGCCAGGATAAAGAGATGTGCTTTCAGCAACAGTCAGGCAGATCTCTGTGAAAGAAGGGGTTATGGCTCTCATAGAGAAAACACTCTTGTGAGATGCCTACTGTCCCCCAACTTCGGAGACCAGTGCAACCACCAGTAGGGCCTCCTCCACCAATCTTCATCCCTGGTCTATAGGGAAGGAGGTCCTCTTTGGTATATTTTAGATTGCAAAAAGACTTTTTTTAGAAGCTGAGCCTTTGGTAAGGAGCTCTAGCAGGCAGATATTAAAAGGCTGGACTATGTTTTAATAGCGCTACATAAATACCGACTATTTGAAATAGCTGAGGTAATAAACCGGAGCACATCTGAGGGTCTCTCTAATTTCAGAGACAGGCATTTTGGCATGCTGTTTCACACTCTCTACATCTAAGGATTATTAATTTCTCTGTAAGTGGATCCCCACGGAGTTTGGGTCAAGAAGTGAGAGTCTCTAATGGTTTAGTGAATTGCCAGCCCTCTTCTTTCCAGCTAAGGTTTTGTTTTGTTTTGGGGTGTAGAGCTATATGTGATTTGCATGCTACTTTATATAGTCTGTTACAGAGGTCAAAGTTTTCATAATTCAAACTTCTAATTTGTTTCAAGGAAGTAGAACACTATCATCTCTTAAGTGCCCTTTAAAGAAGATTGGTCATCATTTAAATATATTGCATCTTAATAAAAATGTCATGGACTGGCAGGACAACGGGGAGGAGGAAGATGATCCTAGCGAGGAGTGTAGCTGCAACTGGGACACACCAGGGCAACCTGGGGGTGGAAAAGGAGAGATTGGTGCAAGAAGTACACAGGACGTCAGCTTTGTTTGTGTAGGTCAGGCATCCCCAAACTGCGACCCTCCAGATGTTTTGGACTACAATTCCCATCATCCCTGACCGCTGGTCCTGTTACCTAGGGATCATGGGAGTTGTAGGCCAAAACACCTGGAAGGCCGCAGTTTGGGGGTGCCTGGTGTAGGTTCAGGGCCGTCTTAAGCATGCCTGGTGTCCTGGCGCCGTGGTGCGACGGATCCCTCTGGCACCCCGCCCCACCCCATTTTTCCAGCATGGCGGGCGGGCGCAGCTGCACTGTGCCACCCAGCCTTTGTAGGGGCGGCCCTGGGCCAGGGGGCGCTGCACCCCCCCTGTTGCAATGCCCCTGCACACGGCGGAGGCGGCCCCAGGCCCGCGCGCCTCCGGAGAGCGGCCTGAAGCCGCTGAACAGCGGAGGTGCGCCTGGGGCAGCCTCAGCCACGCCTCTCAGCGGGCGCAGCGGCGACCCTGGTGGCCTAGCGCCCTGGCACCCCACGCCACTGGGGGCAGGCCTAGAGCCGGCCCTGTGTAGGTTCTCCTTTATTCGCTTGTGTCCTTTTGGTGGTGAGAGAGATTGGGGTTGGCCAAGGGTGTGATTGTTAATTTGTGATTGGATATGATGGTCCTTGTTTTCATGTGTGAGTGGGGTGGGTGGGTGTTTTTGGGTCAGGTTAGCCAGGCTGATTTGTATGCTGGTGGTAAATGTTTGTCATTATCTTGTTGGGCTGTGTGATAAGCTTACCTTCCAAGTCCAGGACTGCAGAATCCGGGACCGGCAGCTGTGTGACACCGGAAGTTGCGTTGACGTAACTTCCGGTGTCGCTTTGCCCTTCTATGGGCACAAAAAATGGTCGCTGATGGCTTCAAAAGTAGCTTCTACGCATGACCGGAAGTGCGTCGACGCAACTTCCGGTGTCGGGCCACCCATCTATGGGCACCAAAATGGCCGTCGGCGACACCGGAAGTCGCGTCTACGCACTTCCGGTCATGTGTAGATGCGACTTTTGAAGCCGGCGGCGGCCATTTTTGTGCCCATAGAAGGGCAAATCAGAAAGAAAAAAATGGCCGCCGGAAGGAGAAAATAACGGAGAAAAATGGGAGACAAAGTGATACGGGGGACCACCGGGAAAAGGTAAGTAAAAACAGGGGTTTCCCGTGGAAAACGGGGTACTTGGCAGCTATGGTGATAAGGCTTCTTAGTGTCTTAACAAATGGAACTGATTTGCAAAATGATATATGTAAAAATATGAGAGACACTGCACACACCTTTGTAATTCAAGAAATCTTTAATAAAAAAAATTAAAAGTGAGAAAAGAAGTACACAGGATGATAGAGGATTACGAGGGGATGGGGGGGGGTTAGCACACAAAAACCAGAGCAGCAGGACCCATCACCAGAGCCAGAGGGGGCTTTGTCTCTGCAAACACGGGGGGCTCTGAGATGTAGGGAACAGTGGGAGAGACGCTCCATGAGGCTGTGACAGGCAAGGGCCCATAGCCCAGCTCCATAGCTGGCCAGGGGGAGCTTGCTATCTCTGGGAGGAGCTGTGTGATTCCTCAGCTGGAGTAGGCAGGGAGCGAGTGAGGGTCAAAGATGCTGCAATCAGCCTGCAAAGTCCAACAGGGAAGCAGAGCTGAAGGATTGTATCTGCTCAACTGCCCACGCTGAAGGACCTCAGCTCGAATGCTCTAGGATCTCTGCAGGGCTATGTTTCAGTTTTGACTCTGGACCACGTGGCTTGACCGTACACTGGGGACTTGACAATACTGTACTCATTTGCTGCCAGGTAGGCCAGGGGTTCAGGACAAAACTTAGTATGGGTCGAGGGCCAACCAGTATCGAGCCATTTGAGATTCACTGCCTGAATCGCACAAACCTTTAAGTGAGCCAAGGCAATTGTTGGCGAAGCTAAGAAGCAGGTAATCCACCCTGCTCCCACCTGAAGCATTACAAAAACCCAAACCAATGAGATTGACTCAAATATTAGTCGCAGTAGTAATATACCCCAGCATTTTGCCAAGAGGCTCAGAGCCTGAGGCCTGAACCAAAGTCTGAGTACAGTATGACTAATATTGGATACAACCCCTTTTGTTGGGATGTTGGTACACCTGTTGGTCCAGTCCTTTGGGGGTGGAGATTGAAGATGAAAACTTGTAAAACCCATTTGAGATTTTCAGGTTTGATCTCCTCTGTAGGGGCTATTATGTCTCCAGTTTTTATGCCTGTATGAGCGACAGAGAGGGGACACACACAAAAAAAGTTATGACTGCTTTGTTTTTGCTAGGCAAATTAAAGGGATTTTCAGAGATTTGTACATTTTGGATTGCAATCTGGATTTGGAATGGGTTGGAACAGGTCCAGATCGGTCCAGACCACATCAAATTCAATCCAGACTTATAGAATCATAGAGTTGGAAGAGACCACAAGGGCCATCCAGTCCAACCCCCTGCCAAGCAGGAAACACCATCAAAGCATTCTTGACATATGCCTGTCAAGCCTCTGCTTAAAGACTCCAAAGAAGGAGACTCCACCACACTCCTTGGTAGCAAATCCCACTGCCGAACAGCTCTTACTGTCAGGAAGTTCTTCCTAATGTTTAGGTGGAATCTTCTTTCTTGTAGTTTGAATCCATTGCTCCGTGTCCGCTTCTCTGGAGCAGCAGAAAACAACCTTTCTCCCTCCTCTATATGACATCCTTTTATATATTTGAACATGGCTATCATATCACCCCTTAAACTTCTCTTCTCCAGGCTAAACATACCCAGCTCCCTAAGCCATTCCTCATAAGGCATCATTGCCAGGCCTTTGACCATTTTGGTTGCCCTCTTCTGGACACGTTCCAGCTTGTCAGTATCCTTCTTGAACTGTGGTGCCCAGAACTGGACACAGTATTCCAGGTGAGGTCTGATCAGAGCACATAGCTGCCAAGTACCCCGTTTTCCGCGGGAAACCCCAGTTTTTACTTACCTTTTCCCGGTGGTCCCCCGTATCACTTCATCTCCCGTTTTTCTCCGTTATTTTCTCCTGCCGGCAGCCATTTTTTTGCCCTGATTTGCCCTTCTATGGGCACAAAAAAATGGCCGCCGGCGGCTTCAAAAGTCACATCTACACATGACTGGAAGTGCGTAGACGCGGCTTCCGGTGTCGGCGGCGGCCATTTTGGTGCCTATAGATGGGCGGGCCGACGCCGGAAGTTGCGTTGACGCACTTCCGGTCATGCGTAGAAGCTACTTATGAAGCCGGCGGCGGCCATTTTTGGTGCCCATAGAAGGGCAAAGCGACACCGGAAGTTACGTCGACGCAACTTCTGGTGTCACACGGCTGCCGGTCCCGGATTCTGCAGTCCGGGACTTGGAAGGTAAGCCAGAGCAGAATACAGTGGTACTATTACTTCCCTTGATCTAGACGCTATACTCCTATTGATGCAGCCCAGAATTGCATTGACTTACAAAGAGCGACCATATATCCTGACTGGGTATCCATGCACAACCATACTGGCACCATTGTAAGACAGCATTCACGTCTATTGAAATGTTTCACTGTTCTTTATATATATATTTTCTATTGCTCGTGTTGGGTTATCATATGAAGAACACTTGCCACAGTCACATAGCCCGAGGGCCTATCGTTACATTGATAATGGTGATGCAGCTGAATAAAACCAACGCAGCTTCCTTTTTAAGTGCAGTTGTTCAATTAGTCTTCTGCGAAGGAAAAGTATTCGCTTCCAAAGGTTATTCTGTGCTTTATCTATGTAGGACAATTAATACATAAGGGCTTCTATAGCACTTTGGTGATTTCATTAGTTCATATATTGAGGATTCCCTGAAGGCATTCAACTATACAATTAACTCGATTGCATTAGTATGAAGAACTTTGAATTTGTAAATGACTCCGGGCTCCATTATGCTCTCTTTGGACTAGACTGGAAGAAGGGCAGAAGCCATCATTTTACTAAGCACCAAGAAGAGCTTTTTCCAAAGGTTAATTGCAGATCTGAGGTGATCTTAATTGGGATCGTAGTTGGGGGGGGCATCTAGTCTGGCCCTTAACTGGCACTGTGAGCCCTCTGTGTTGGCTCAGTTTTATTTACATTGTTGCAAGGCTCCATTCCTAACCCTGGTACATTATAATAGACACCCGCAGGGGATCGGCAACCATGCTGTTCCAGAAAGGTGAGAACCATCCCTCAGAGGTAATGAGCTTGAGAGGAAAGGTAAATGAAAAGCTAGCTCAGAGACAGAATGGGGGTGAGTCCCTGAGCTCAGGCTTGAGGAACCTATGGCCCTCCGGATGCTGCTGGAATACAAAGCCTATGTCAAGGAGCTGTCAAGCAGGCCCAGAGCAGAAAAGCACAGGAGGCACAGAATCCAATTAGCTTTTTATTAACAGAAAGTAACAACACAGCGGAGTTCTCTGGTTTGTCTCAATCCAGCTGAGACGTCGCTGAAACTGACCACTAGATCCCCACTTCCGCACTAGCCTCTTGCTTTCGCCTTCTCCCTTCCTTTGCCTTGTTCTCGGAGCTCAGGCTTCTACTGCAACTAGGCTGCTCCTCCCCCGTTCCACATTCCTGCCTATTTACCTCCTCCTGTCTCTCCACGCTCTCCCCCTCTGTCAGCAATGGGACGCGACTGACAGTTGACGGGGTGGGCTCCTCCTGTCTGGCCCGTAGCTCAGCAACCTGCAGGACTTTCCTCAATCGTAGGGTTGCCATATTTCAAAAAGTGAAAATCCATATGCAAGAGGTGGTGGTTTTTTTTTGGGGGGGGAGTTGAACTTTTAAATTTTTCTTTCTTTCTTTCTTTCTTTCTTTGAAAATCAACTCTTCCAGCACGGGTTGTCATACACCCGGGTTTTCCCGGACAATTTTTACCAATTTCCTGAAATTCTGCCCTGACACTATTTTCAACGGACAAATCCCGGATATGCCTGGGAAATTCTGGATGTATGGCTCAATTGAGGTGTCAGGGTGGGGGGAGAGCCAGCGGAACTGGGAGTGTCCTACTGTTGGGTAGCAAGGGCAAACTCTGACTCCTCTCTGTCTGAGTCCGTGCTCACACTGTGAATCTCAGCCTCTAACCCTGTCCTGAAAGGGCCTCCTTCTCTTGGCCTCCATTGAACGCTCAAACCCCCTGCTTCCAGCGCCTCCCTGCTCGTCCCTGCTGCAGACTGCCCTGTCCCACCAGACTGTTCCACCACCATGTCCCCAGATCTAAGTCGTCATCATCTTCTGTGTTCTCCCTGGGGGGGGGGCTCTTGGGTGCTCAGCTCCCACCACTCTTCCTCATCCAGCCAGTCCCTCTGACAGCACATTGGCACCAGCAAGCATGGCCATTGGCCAGGGATGGTGGTAGTTGCAGTTCAGCAACATCTGAAGGACCAACGGTTCCCCGCATCTGCTCTAGCTGAAATTCAGCTGAGAATGTGTGGTAAAAGCTGGATGGTTCTCGAAGCTCAAAGCTATAAAAACTCCTCCTGGAGCTTCTGGATAGGTGCATCACACGGAGTATGGGGCTGTGTTCAGTCCAGGGTTCAGTCTGATTCATTTTCTCTTTGTATGAACAAGTACAAAGGAGGTTTCCTAGCCCACTCACAGGTCCTTAAAATATCAGTGGAAATAGTTGGTCCTGGCGAGTATTAACCACTTTCAATTTTAACTTGAGGATGGCCATTTGTCCAGTCTAATTTTAATTCATTTGAATTAATTTTGGGATGCATTTTAATCGATGGTTTGTTTGTTTTTATGTATCTTGTGTTTTTTATATGATGTTAGCCGCTCTGAGCCCAGCTCTGGCAGGGGAGGGCGGGATACAAATTATTATTATTATTACTATTATTATTATTATTACAGTGATACCTCTACTTACGAATTTAATGCGTTCTGAACACACATTTGTAAGTCGAAAAAAATTGTAAGTCGAATCCCATAGGAATGCATTGGGAGAAAAAATTCGTAAGTAGAAGCAACCTTATCTAAAAATTCGTAAGTAGAAAATATCCTATCTAAACTGCATCCAAGATGGCGGACGGAGCTCCATTCGTAAGTAGAAATATTCTTAGCTTATCCACACTATACTGGCAGAGCTACCTGGACGCTCGGATAATTTCTATATAGAGTGGCTTCTTTCCGACGCTAACCCTAATGTGTCAGCGAAGGTTGCCAAATTCTGTGCTAGAGCCATAAAAAATCGGTCCAATCTAATTAGCAGTGTCCAAATATCCTCAGAACATCTTCAGGCTAGCTAAAGAGGATCCAGTGATATTAACTGCTGTAGTCTACCTCCCTAAGTAGTAATACTCCTTTTAATTAGTTTTCTTTTAACCAATTGTTAAAACTTATACTTATTGTCTATTTTTAGATATTCTTGTTTTCTTTTATTGTTTTTATGTATTGCATATTTATGTGTGCTGGTCAAGAACCGTAATAATAAATCAACTATGTCCTATCTAAACAGCATCCAAGATGGCAGACGGAGCTCCATTCGTAAGTAGAAATATTCGTAAGTAGAGTTATTCGTAAGTAGAGGTACCACTGTATTATTATTATTATTATTATTATTATTTATTATATCTACTTATACCTAACTCCTAAGACTGAGTCAAGCAGTTTTCATTTGCCGGATTCATTTCTCTCTTCTGCTATTACTAGAAGGGAGGAGGGCACTGAAATGTTTTCTTTTGCTCAGATAATGTAGTAAAAAGGCAGGTTATGACTGCCCGAGGCAACAACGCAATCAATGGCAGCCTTGCCAAGTAAAGACTGTGATATCGGGAGCCTTTGAGGGATGCTTGGGTGATTTCCTTTATGAGGATCAGAAATCCCTGACACTATCTTACACTTCTTGTTCCTTCCTTTGTTTCCTGCATTGATCAACAACACTTTAAGAAGATAAAAAAGTGTTGTGATCCACTAAGGCCCAGAAACCATGTGGGAAAATGCAGCTGAATTGAACAGCGCCTTTTGCATTAATTATACATTCCTTCAAGCATGTTCTACCAATACCTGTAGCGACAATGAAAATCTGCAGGGGTTTTTTTGTAGCTGGAAAAAGAAATGACAAACCCGAAGTGATAAATAATCAATGAACCTTATTTAATGCCACAAGGAAAGCGATACCACTTATCACTAAAGAAGTAAAATGTTTGCCAGAAGGGCTTTTCCCTGTCCTTTTGAATTCAAAATTAAACCTGTTCCATTTTCAACTTGCTCTGTGGTAGGAAGGAGGAATGGAGGAGAAATTTTGTTCAGTCCACTTTTTTTTTTTTGCAAGCCTCCATCATTTATACTTTCCAAAACAATGCGCAAACACAGGTGATGTTTTCTGCAAGTGCGGTAGATGTTCCTTCATCGTCTCAGGCATTTGGGAGAGGAAGAGCGTGTACCCAAGACAAAATCAATTAGATATCTACTTGTTCTTCAGCTTCTTTTTGCAGTGATGGGGCTATAGATGGCACAGGCTTTTAATTAGTCACTTGACTGCAGCAGCTTCATACATGTAACCTAAGAGGGCACAACGCTTTTCAGCGAAATCAGTTTATAAATTCAGTAGCCAACCCTGAGATGATGAGAGGTGAAGCAACCTCTAGCCCCAAATCAGCTTCTTTTCAGTGGGCCCTGCTTCAGGCATCTTTCCTTGGGGGGGAAAGGAAGCATGCTGAATTAGATCATTTATTCTTAGGGTTGCCTAGAAAAGGATCTGTCCTTGACACAGTCCTGCTGGAGGGTGTCTCTCTCTCCCACCCGTTTTTTGTTTCTGACCCCTTCTTTCTTTCTTTCTTTCTTTCTTTCTTTCTTTCTTTCTTTCTTTCTTTCTTTCTTTCCATGCAGAATAGAAGGTATCCTAGGATCAATCTGCACATTGGCCCTAAGAATTCAGTGTGCCGGCCTCAGTGGGATTAAGTGTGTTCAAATAATAATAATAATAATAATAATAATAATAATAATAATAATAATAAATAATAATAATAATAATTCAGTTCAATTCAAACCTTTATTGCGTTAGCATACAGCCATAGCAAAATAAAAAACAATACAAAATGCCAGAGACAAGCAACAAAGCATAATTCAAGGTGATATTGCTGGTGTAATAACATTTAAATTACCCTAAGACAATAATGCAAAGATTTAGGTGCCAGCACCAAAAATCTAGTATGCAGATATATGTAAAGCATAAAATAGCCCAAAATAGGCTCGGCACATTCAATTAAAAATGAAATAGAGAGAATTAAAACAGGTCCAGGTCTAAGACACACTACCCTGCCAGGGTAGCCCTGAGTTTCAGAGCCTGCACTATGAAGATTGCCATCCCACGTGAAATTAGGGGATTTGCGTCCACAAGAAGCAATTTCAAACAGTCTTCCTTAGATGTAATGGTGGACGGGATCAAGAGGAGGAGCTTAGATCTTACTGGCTCATAAATGGGGCAGTAGAAAAAGAAATGTAGAAAGTCCTCTATTTCATTCATTGTGCATGGGCATAGGCGCTGAGTAATAGGGGTCTTAGAGTAAATCCCCTGCAGGAAGGCCGTGGGTATAGAATGGAAACGGGCCATAGTAAACGCTCTTCTCAATTATTTATTTATTTATTTATTTATTTATTTATTTATTTATTTATTTATACATACCCTGCCCATCTGGCTGGGTTTTCCCAGCCACTCTGGGCAGCCCCCAAGAGAATATTAAAAACATGATAAACCATCAGCCATTAAAAACTTCCCTAAACAGGGCTGCCTTCAGATGTCTTCCAAAAGTCAGATAGGTGTTTATTTCCTTGACATCTGATGGGAGGATGTTCCACAGTGCAGGGGCCACTACCGAGAAGGCCCTCTGGCTGGTTCCCTGCAACCTCTCTTCTCGCAGTGAGGGAACCGCCAGAAGGCCCTCAGAGCTGGCCCTCAGTGTCCGGGCTGAACGTTGGGGGTGAAGATGCTCCTTCAGGTATACAGGGCCAAGGCTGTTTATGGCTTTAAAGGTCAACACCAACACTTTGAATTGTGCTCGGAAAGGTAATGGAAGCCAGTGTAGCCAATGTTAGCCATTGTCTTTTGAATGCAAAGGGAACCTGAAATACCCTCTGCACAATGTCTAGCTTCGCTATATTTCTAATGTGCAGAATGTCATTAAAAACAACTCCAATCTTAGCAACCTGAGGAGGTTTGTTTGAGGGTACCAGTTCCCTTCCCAGGTGAGAGATCACTGGCCACTTCTTGGTCCATTAGTCTGACTCTCCTGACTCTCTGAACCTATAAGAAGTCCAACTTGCAAAAGAGTCAGTTTATCCCATACCCTGATATATAACCAGGGCCGTTTTAAATATATTTGGCGCCCTGGTGCCGTGGTGCGACGGATTCCTCCGGCGCCCCGTTTCCCAGTGCAGCAGGCGGGCGAAGCTGCATGGCGGGCGGGTGGGCGGGCGCAGCACGCAGCGTGGCAGGCGGGCGCAGCTGTACGGCGCCCCCCTGGCAGCACAGTGCCCTGGCACCCTGCGCCACCCAGCCTGCCCGTAGGGCCAGCCCTGTATATAACAGACCTTCCAGGATTCAGATTCTACAGCGATAAGTAAAAGCGCAAGATACACAGTCATGCATTAACCCAACCTTTCAAATCTTCCAGGTTAGAAAGGTTGGGTTAACATAAAGCTATGTATCGAACATTTACTGCTGTAGAACCTGAACTCATTGGGTGTTAAAGCCCATTAAAACTTCCTTTAACTTCAGCTGTTTCTCCAAACTTTAGTTGCTGTGTCAACAGCAGTGGATAATAAGAGGAGACATTTGCCTGAAGGCAGATAGAGGGGCAATGGGGTGATATTGGTGCAGATAGTAATAATAGTAGTGTCACTCTTTGGGAGCAGTAAGACCAAGATGGAGGATTACAAGAGGTTCCGTTCCATAGCGCTGTTCTCTATATAATTATTCTCCTTGGCACTTGGTGGAGGGGGGGAGATCTACGATTTTACTGGCTTCTGTGCTGCTTCATGCGTCATCCAGATCAAGTGGAATCATCATCATGGGGAGAGGGGTAAAATACCATGCCGAAATTGCATGAAATGTGATGAGGTAGGTCGCCATATGCTGGTTCATTTGTGTTGTACTGAGGATCCATTGCATAAGGGATGAAAGATGCCAAGTTCTCGGAGAGCAGATTTCTGTTTTATAAAACATTGAGTAGCTGGAGAGAGATGTTAGTCTTTTTTGGCAAAAAAGAAAATGCAGAACCGTATGCTACCAAATGTGTTGCTGAAGAATTTGACGCTAAAATATTGTGTCATTGCTGCTATACTAAAATTTATGAGGTATTCAGGGGGGGCAGAAAATCAGTATGAGTAACAGGGGGCATCTAAATTTGCTGCAAAGAGGAGCAGGGGCATTCTTGATCCGGTAATATCCCCTCTATACCTATAGAAGGATGCTAAAATGCACGGCTTTGGGTTGTTGGGCCGCGCCACGGCTCAATGGCAGAGCACATATTTTGGAAGGAAAATCACACAGGTCAGCCCCAGACATCTCCAGGGAGGAATGGTAAAGGCACTCCTTTCTAAAAATCCTGGAAAGCTGCTTCCAGTTAGTGTTGGACGAACACAAGATGGACCAGCGGTCTGATACAGTAAAAGGCACTGTCTCATTAATGTTCCCACTTAAGTTTAAGAGAGGGTGGAACAACCCAGCTTTCATCAGGCGGCATAATATTCTGCACCAAGAGAACCCATGTTGTGTGGGATGCTATGCTAATACACCCCACCTCACAAATTAAGACCAAGTCATTGTTATATATATATATATATATGAGTTTGACCAAACTGCGGGAGGCAGTGCAAGACAGGAGTGCCTGGCGTGCTATGTTCCATGGGGTCACGAAGAGTCGGATACGACTAAACAACTAAACAACACACACACACACACACACACACACACACACACATATCTATCTATCTATCTATCTATCTATATATATATATAGATATATAGATATATATATATAGATATATATATATTATATATATATATATATAGGTTCTGAAAATACTCAGTAAACATTTTCCAATCCTCCTTATATTTGTTTAGGGAAGCTTTTAATGTTTTAATAGATTATTGTATTTTAATATTGTATTGTAAGCCCCCCAGAGTGGCTGGGGAAACCCAGCCAGATGGGTGGGGTATAAATTATTATTATTATTATTATTATTATTATTAACTGCCACTCTTCCTTGGTGGGTACCATATTTGTTCTCCCCCTTTGTGCCGATAAGACTCTAGCCGCAGTGGTGTCATAAAGTAATTGTGTGTTTTTTTTAAAGGGACTTCTGTTGTTACCATTCAAAAAAGGAGTGCCTCAGGCTTTTTTTTTTGGAAGGTTTTTTGGAATATATATTTTTAATTCATTATAAATTACTTCCCAGAATTCCCTGGTTACTTTACAGGCCCTGGAAATGCAATGAAGTAGAGGGATCCTTTTTTCCACATGTGGTGGTCCTGTGAGGACTAAGCCATTGTAATGATACCCGGGTTTTTCCTTTGAAAAGTGCCCAGTTTATATATCTGTTGACATTATCCAAGTCAGGTGTTGTGTTTTGAGTTACGCAAATTCATAAAATGGAAACTATGCTGTCATAAAGGGGTAGGAGTCTCTTCACACAGTCTAAGGTCATTTGAGGTCATCAGCTTCAGACGGTCATCAAATGGTCAATAAAATGATGTTCCCATGTATATGGAGGTCATTCTCAGAGACCGCTCTCCAAACGGGGAGAAGGTCTTCTTGACTTAGTGTCTCCCCCCCCTTTTTTTTAATGCTGTCCCAATGGAGACCTGCCTAGCATTTGTTCATATCTTTTTAGACCCAGGAAAAGGCCTTTTGATTTCCCCAGGAGTTTAAAAAAATTTCTCCAAACCAGCTAATAAAACTGCAGTGTTCTCATGGTTAATATATTGCCTCTGGGGTTTTTTTTTTTAAATTAAAAAAAACCTACGTCCTATTGACATCTTGTTTTAGCCTTTTAATTCTTCTTATTGGTGGTTAACCACCCTGGGATTATATTACTGAGGCATGAGAGACACATTTTGAAAATAATACCAACAGACTGTGATAGAATGATGATTTTCAAATACTCTTGAGCTAGAGGCATGGTACTTATCTTGAGCTGATCAAACACCTTTCAAATTAGTTCAAAAGCTGAGAAGCATATTTTCTAACCCCCGTAATGATCAGCAATCAATCTGATCAGCGGTGTCATCTAAGTTCAGTGGTTTTCCAGGAAATGTCCTAGCCAGTCTTTTACCAGCTTTATCTCCTATAAAATAGGGTTCCTGGCAGCCACAAGACAATTTCTTTTTAACAAAACCAGTTTCCAACTTAAGTGGAGGAATTATTATAACTTTATTATATGCTGTTCCCACACCATCGATTTAAGGTAGGGGTGGAGAACCTCAGACCTGGGAATTAAATGCAACCCCCCCAGGCTGCTCTCCAGGTTTTGGGTGTGTCGTTTCCCCCCCATCTGGAATGCAACCATGGCCTTTTGCTTGGAAGGGCCTTTTGGTGTGTGCTAGAAACTGCTCTACAGTACACAAGTAATGCTTACATTTGTTGCCCTCTCTTGCCCCACCTATAGCTGGCATGTGGTCCTCAGGAGGTTGCTTGGAAGGGAATGTGGCCCTCAGGTCGAAAGAGGTTTCCCAACCCTGATTTAAAGGAAGGCAGAGTGTGTTTGGGTCGTGGGAGTGGCAACAATGGGTTTGGGAAATGGGTTTCAAGGTGGGCTTAGACCAGGCACCCCCAAACTTCAGCCCTCCAGATGTTTTGGACTACAATTCCCATCATCCCTGACCACTGGTCCTTTTAGCTAGGGATCATGGCCTCGGTCCAATATACCTGAAGGAGCGTCTCCACCCCCATCGTTCTGCCCGGACACTGAGATCCAGCGCCGAGGGCCTTCTGGTGGTTCCCTTGTTGCGAGAAGCCAAGTTGCAGGGAACCAGGCAGAGGGCCTTCTCAGTAGTGGTGCCCGCCCTGTGGAACGCCCTCCCATCAGATGTCAAAGAGAAAAACAGCTACCAGATTTTTAGAAGACATCTGAAGGCAGCCCTGTTTAGGGAGGCTTTAAATGTTTAATAGATTATTTTTATTTCATTTTTCTGTTGGAAGCCGCCCAGAGTGGCTGGGGAAACCCAGCCAGATGGGCGGGGTATAAATAAATTATTATTGTTGTTATTGTTATTATTGTTATTATTATGGGAGCTGTAGGCCAAAACATCTGGAAGGCCGCAGTTTGGGGACGCCTGGCTTAGACTGAAGTAAGTTCCAAGCCAAATCTGGGAGGCTTTCTCTGGCGTATCGAGTCTGCAGTGCCATAAGAGCTGCAATCCCTTCTCTCTCTTGGCAAGTGTGCGAGAGAGCACTGTGGGCACTGTGTTTTGGGTGGATTTGCTCTTTTAACATGGCAGCAGCGGCCATTCTAAGGGAGGTAAACAACTGTATGATATGGAGCCTGGTCTTCCCAGCAAACAGCAGAGGTGGTGGTTTTGCATGGAAATGTGTCTTTTTGTCAGAGGATTGCTATTCTCAGAGAAAAAAGGGACACCCCAAAGTTGTCGAGCTTTCAAAGACGCCTTTGAAATCCCAGTAATGTCCAGGAAAATCCAAGTGTATGGCAGCCCCTACAACTCTTCAAACCACGAAAAATTTGATGCAACCTCTTGTGTTTTGACACAAATGTCCAGAATCCTGTAAGCCTTTCAACAAGTCAGACTAAAAATATCTAGCTTTGGGGGCATAATGAAATCAGGTGGTCATGGGGCTTTCATCTAAGCCTCTTTGTGTCAGAGGCACCCCCAGATTGGGACCCCCAGAGACAGTAACCCCTCAGCCACATACTCCAGAGGAGCCAGCCTTGTTCAAATGACGGCTGCTCATCCATGCAGATTGTATAAAGTTGGAGCTGGCTGAGAGGCAACGGATTGTTAGGTTCCAGGCAGAGTATTAAATAAATTGGAGTCCTTGGAGAGTTGAGAAAATCAAATGAAAAGATTCCAAGAGCTCTGGCCTGGTAGTAGATTAATTTTTAGAAAGTTTTAAGTTGAGAATAATAAGACAAATTCCAGTAGCAATCCAGTTTTTTTAGAAATCCAGGACAAGGCCCTGTTTTGGTTTATTCTTCATCAGCTCTAGTTTCATAGTTTCAAGGTGAAAGTGTACCATTCGTGTTTTGATACGCTTTGACCTTGAAACTATGAAACTAGAGCTGATGAAGAATGAACCGAAACAGGACCTTGTCCTGGATTTCTAAAAACTGGGTTGCTACTGGAATTTGTCTTATTATTCTCAACTTAAAACTTTCTTAAAAATTAATCTACTACCTGGCCAGAGCTCTTGGAATCTTTCCAGGCAGGATATGGCACTTTTAAAGCTCTCTACTCTCCAGGGGTGGGTGGTGCCTATGGCCTAAGAAAGATATGATGTCTTCATTGTGCCCAGAACTTTATTGGAATAACTCAGAGATTGCCAAGGAGGTGCATGTGGGTACCAGTGTGACTGCCATTACCTCCTATGGTGGCCACAAAAGGTATCAATGAGAGTGTATTCAGACCTGCAGAATATTGTGTTAGTTTTCCTGATTATAATGCTAGTGCTTCTGTTCCATTTCCCAACATTCCTTTCACACTGTGGAACCTGTTGTATTATGGAACAATGGCTTTTTGACCACTGTACTGGTATTTTGCACTAATTTCATTCACACCAGTGGGCATAGTCTGGAACAAGAGTGAACGACAACATCATTACTCCCCCACCCTTCTGTTTCCACATGATTCACCCATGAAAATGGCAGTAAAGAACCATTTACCACCCAAAATTATGTCACTTCACTCCCACAGCTTTCTGTGTTAATAGGGTTGCAACTGGATTATTTCTGGAACCAATTGACATGGAAATTATCGCCAAACTTGCACTATATTCCACTTTGTTTCCAGAAGTTGCTTTTATGTTGTGTGAAAGGTCATATAGAATATGTACTGTACTGTAACAGTAATAATAATAATAATGATAATAATAATAATAATAATAATAATAATAATAATATATTTATACCCCGCCCTCCCCAGTCAAAACCAGGCTCAGGGCGGCTAACACCAATAAAATTACAATAAGACATAAAAGAAAAGAAAACAATTAATTAAAATACAATATTAAAATTTAAAATGCAGCCTCATTTTAAGTAGTCCATAAATCCAAACCATGAGGGAGGAAAACACAGGGGTCAGACTGAATCCAACCCAAAGGCCAGGCGGAACAGCTCTGTCTTGCAGGCCCTGCGGAAAGATGACAAATCCCGCAGGGCCCTGGTCTCCTGTGAAAGAGCGTTCCACCAAGTTGGGGCCAATACTGAAAAGGCCCTGACCCTAGTTGAGGCCAATCTAGCCACCTTATGGCTCGGGATCTCCAGAATATTGTTGTTTGTGGACCTTAAGGTCCTCCGCGGGGCATACCAGAAGAGGCGGTCCCGTAGAAACATCGAGGAAATGGGATACACTGCTGTGTGAATGCAGCCTAGATATCCCCTCAAAACTCCACAATACGCAACAGACTGCTTGCTGTTCCTCCTCAGTTGTTGGCTCAACCCTCTTCTACATTGAACATGTCCCTTTGAACATGCCCGCATTTCATTGAATAACAGGATTGGACACCCACCATTCCATTTCTTCTGAACAGAGGAAAGGGGCAAAGAGCTTCTCTCTGTGAGTGTTGTAGTGGCTGGTGTAGGTGCCTCCCATCCCACTGCACATCAATGGGGCAGGTGTGTGTCCATACCATTCTGTGGTCTGTCTTTTTTCCTGCTCATTTGGATGTGGCAACCATTTGGGGTTATGTAGGGTTGCCATATTTCAATAAATAAAAACCAGGGCATCCCCAAAGCCCAAAGTTTTCAAAAACCAACAAACACGGTTTTTTGATTGACTTACCTAAGATCCAGGACAGCCTTTTAGAAATTCCCCATGGACATCACTTCCACCTTTGAAATCCCAGTAATGTCCGGGAAAACCCGGGCGTATGGTAGCTGTAGGTTATGCCACATCCCTAGGATGGGACAGGTGCTCATGGCACTTCTTGAAATTCCAAATATGCCCAGTGACCCAAAAAGATTGGTGAGCCCTGGAATCAGTTGTCTATGTGGAGCTGTCCGTGGTCCTGTAGCTCCAGGTCTGCCTAGTAGTTCATTCATGGGACTCCATCG
Source organism: Zootoca vivipara (assembly GCF_963506605.1). Lineage (NCBI taxonomy): Eukaryota > Metazoa > Chordata > Lepidosauria > Squamata > Lacertidae > Zootoca > Zootoca vivipara. The sequence continues at coordinate 118,494,361 of NC_083276.1, read as the reverse complement.
TGCCCTGTAGGGTTCTAGTCATAATCACGGCAGCTCTGCAGACAGGTAGGGTGCAGTAATCTGAGTGTCATGACAACTGATGTCTTTTGGAAATACTCGACTGCACATCTTAAGCATTTCTGCAACCAAAAGATCTGGAAACATGGTTTTGAATCAGAACTGGTATCCAGGGTTGTGTATCAGTTGTTACATTTGGTATAAACTGGCATCCAGCAGGCGGGGGAAGAGGGGGCACAGCCCTGGCTATCTGAGTTTGATACTCCACAGTACTGTTTTCATCTTTTATAAGCTTGTCTATAGTGCCAGAAAGGAATGCAATGCTTACCTAAAGTTGAAAGAGAGGTTTTTGTTTTTGTTTTTCATGGGTATTTAAGCACAAACTGCAGAATTAGAACTGCTATTCAGAATAACAAATCTCTTTTCCTTTCCCTCCTCCCTTCTTGGGGAATTCAGAGAGAAATATTCACTTCAGTACTTTTCCTTGGCTGACTGAGAAATCTTCAAAGGTATTTAATAAGCAAAGGAACAGAGCTTTATTGACCGTGGAAGTCAAGAACAGCATCTTAAAAGGGCAAATCTATAAAATGTGTCTCCTCCTGATTTCTAAGCACATTGTTCTTTTAGAGTGGTGCTCATTTCTGTAGCACAGAAACAAACATAGCGTACAGATCAAATCAGCAAAGTAACTACTTCAGCTGACATTCTCTGACATTATAAACTCTAAAAACGATTATTATAAGTAGGGATTGTACAACCTGTCCCTCTTGATCATTATTTTCTGCCCCATGGTTGTGGATTGCTATTGAGACTCCATGGTTGTCCTAGCTTTTCAGAATGGTGGGCGCAAATCAGATTCTCATTCCAACCAAGGATGAAGAGAGCACTCAGATTGGGAGGGAGAAGATATTTTCTTTAAAAAGTGACCTACAATGTCTAGATTGATCTCTTCCCTTCCCTTTCCTGCCCCTTCTCTCCCCACCACACATGAAAACAACCCATATCGTTGTGAAGGGGTAGTAACAGGAACAGACCTGTGGGCTACTTACTCAGCTTCCAAGGTGAAATGACTTAAGAACCTAAGTCCGCAGTAGTGGCATACACTACTGCAGCCCGTGTTTTGTTAGCTCCAAAATGGAAAGCGAGCGAGGTCCCAACTAAAGAAGATTGGAAACTTAAACTGATGGAATATGCACAGCTTGCGGACCTAACATATAGAATAAGAGAACAAGAAGAACGTATGTTTAAAGAAGATTGGGAAATGTTTATTAAATATATGGGGTGGGGAGATTGTGTACACTTGAAAAAGTGGCAGCATTAACATAAATTCAACAGTGTAACTAAGTTTTTATGGATGCAATAATGGAATACCGAATGGCTGGGTTTGTATAAAATATGCTGGGATTTATGTTATGCAAAATGAACCATGGAAAGAGAAGAGGGGAAGTCAGCGATATCTTAAGGTTGTTTAAGTGAATATTCTAAATAGTAAAACAGAAAATTTAATAAAACTTGTTTTAAAAAAGAACCTAAATCCAGCTGGATTAGGCCGATGACCCATCTAGTCCAGCATCCTGTTCTCACAGTGGCCAACCAAATGCTTGTGGGAAGTCTGAAGGCAGGATTCTAGCACAAATACGCTCTTCCTTCCCATGGTTTCAGCAACCAGTACAGTGGTACCTCGGTTTAAGTACACAATTGGTTCTGGAAGTCTGTACTTAACCTGAAGCGTACTTAACCTGAAGTGAACTTTCCCATTGAAAGTAATGGAAAGTGGATTAATCCGTTCCAGACGGGTCCACGGAGTACTCAACCTGAAGCGTACTTAACCCGAAATATGAGTGTACAGTGGTATCTCGCAAGACGAATGCCTCGTGCAACAAAAAACTTGCAGCACGGAAACGTTTTGCGATGTTTTTGGTGACTCGCAAGACAGAGTTTTCTATGGCCTCGCTTCGCCAGATGAAGTTTTTTGGTGTGTTTTTTTTGTTTGTTTTTTGCGGCAGGCCGCGCTTCGCAAGACGAAATTATTGCAAGATGAAGCGACCCACAGAACGAATTACTTTCGTCTTGCGAGGCACCATTGTAATTGGTTCTGGAAGTCCGTACTTAACCTGAAGCGTACTTAATAGAAGCAAACTTTCCCATTGAAAGTAATGGAAAGTGGATTAATCCGTTCCCGACGGGTCCGTGGAGTACTTAAACTGAAAGTACTCAAACCAAAGCGTACTTAAACCGAGGTATGACTGTAATCAGAATCATTGCTACCTCCAGCTGTGGACGCAGAGCATAGTCATCCTAGCTAGTAGCCTTTGATAGCCCACTCCTCCATAAATTTGTCTAATCCTCTTTTAAAGCCACCCAAGTTGGTAGCCATAATTCTTCTGGGCATGCTCAGAACTGTTGTTTCCTGCCCAATCAAGGAGCTTGTAGTGGATTTCTTTCCACACCGTGGCTTGACTTCCATCACAACATAGACTCTTGCTATGAATGATTGCACCAAAGTTCTCAAGGGAGAAAAACATAGACACATAATACATGAGCATTTAATCAATTGCTTTGCAATTTACATATTGGTTGATTTATATTTGCTGCTGTCCTGATGAGGGCTCTGTTGCTTTTCCTTTTTCCTGAAGGGTTGTTTGTTGGCATTCTGTGCATACAGGTTATTTGTTTCCATAGGCAACCTTTAGGCCCTAAAAGGTAAAGGTAAAAAGGTAAAGGACCCCTGGATGGTTAAGTCCAGTCAAAGGCCGACCATGGGGTTGCAGCGCTCATCTTGCTTTCAGGCTGAGGAAGCCGGCGCTTGTCCACAGACAGCTTTCTGGGTCATATGGCCAGCACGACTAAACCACTTCTGGCACAGCGGAACACCATGACAGAAACCAGAACGCACAGAAACGCCGTTTACCTTCCTGCCACAGTGGTACCTATTTATCTATTCGCACTGGTGTACTTTCAAACTGCTAGGTTTGCAGCGGCTGGGACAGAGCAACAGGAGCTCACCCCGTCACAGGGATTTCAACCACCGACCTTCCGATCGGCAAGCCCAAGAGGCTCAGTGTGTGCGCCACCCACATCCCCTTAAGGCCCTATAGTAGCCATGTCTACTCAGAATCCCTAACCAGGGATTCCCAGGGAAATAAGGTTAGGGTGGTAGCCTTAGTCTGCTTCCTACTGTGAATTTAAAAAAGCAATGCAATACATTGTTCATTATTGTTCTTTTCACGTGGAAAGAAGCAATCTCTCCTGTTACCTGTTGACCTCATCTGTGCTCCTCAGTTACAGCCTGAGGATTTCAAGTTGTTTAAAAAAAGGAAACATTGAAAGCATAAATTAGCTAGAGCATTCTGTTTTTGCAGATGCATCATACACACATGAGCATTTTCTGTATGCAATACATATTTATGAAATAAAATGTTGTATACAAAATTGATTTACATAAGTGGCATTAGAGTGCTTGTAAAAATGGTTAATATGGCTCACAGGAATTTGTACAATTTGGGGAACAAAGAGCAAATTATCAACAGGGCGCTGTTGATATCTGAGTGTGGGAAAGGAGACGGGGTTAAGTTGGTTCTGAGCTATAAAGCCAAGGCTGCAATCCTGACCCCACTTATCTGGGAGTAAGCCCAATTAAATTCAGTGCTACTTACTTCTGAGTACACACAGTTATGCTTACACCTAGGGAAAGCTTTTTGATGGACCACTAGCCATGTTATTAACTGTGTCTTTAAGGCGCCACGGGACTCTTTGTTGATTTTGCTGCCAGGGAACATACAGAGAAGATACAGTTACCTATTTGTAATATCTGTTGATAGCTAAGATATGCACCTGTATCATACACTAAAATATATGTCTGCAAGTATGTCTGTTTCTGCATTGGCAGATGACCAAAACTAAAGAAATCCTTGTCCGAAATAAGCCAATGAACCGATTAAAACCAGATGAAAGTGCGGGTGAATGCCGGAATGGATTGAGACATGTTTGTACATCCCTAATATACAGCACAGGTGGGCAACCCATAGCCAAGGGGCTGTATGTGGACCCCCACCTCCTTCTGGGTGCCCCATCAAGGACAAAGAGAATGAATGGATTATAGTTGAAGGAAGGGAGATGAAAGAATGGGAAATGTGTGTGTGTGTTTCTGTGTGAATAGGCATGTGTACACACGTGTGTGTGAGAGAGAAGATGAATGAGAAAGGGAAGAGAGGAAGTAAGGGGAGAGAAAAAGACAATGCTTACTTTGACCCTACCTGCCACCACCAATAGGTGGCCCCGACTGCTTCTTCCAAGCAGATGCAGCCCTCAGCTCTGGAAAGTTTGTCCATCCCTGATATATAGGGTTGATCAAAAACATTTATCCTAGAAAATTGGAGGAGGGAATGCTTAAATTATGTTGTGAGGGCGACATCTTTTCACATGAGAAACTCTCTCCTAGAACAGGGGTGGGATCTACACACACATAAAAAAACGCTGTGAAAATGCTTTTTGAAAAAAACGTTTTGAAAAATATATTGAATTTGGCATAGCCCACTGTCGCCATCTAGTGTCACAATTGTATATTGCACTTGACAACACATTTAAAACGTATTTGCAGCTGTATAGCTGAGTCCTGGAACTGGGATGACTGCAAAAGAAGCAGCATCTCTAAATTATTTTTAGTAACAGCTAGCACGTCTAAAGAATAGAATCATAGCATTGCAGAGCTGGAAGGGGTCCCGAGGATCATCTAGTCCAACCCCCTGCAATGTAAGACTATGCAACTGTCCCATACTGTACAAAGATTGAGCCTGCAACCATGGTGATATCAGCACCACACTCTAACCCACTGAGTGCCAGCTCCTGAACTTGTAGGATGAATAGAACATGTTCTGAAAACCGGTATGTGTCCATACCAGTGCTTTTCTTCTGGTGGGACGCAGGGGGTATGCATACCCCTAAACATTTTGTGGATCTTTGTACTTTGGTCCATTTAGTGTATTTCTTTTCCCCAATTTGAACTATGAAATGGTGATTTTCTTGTGTCAAAAGGAGAGTACCCCTAAACATTTTAATTTTTTTTAGAAAAAAAAACACTGGTCTTTACCATAGATGTGCAAAGCTTAAAGACCAATAGCTACTTCTTCCCCCACCCCAAACAATACCAATAGTAGACCTGTCCCTTAAACAGATAATGGTGTCTCAGTCATTAATGGTTAACAGTCAATGAGAACTGCTTCTAGAAGAGATGAGTGTTTCAGTGCGATAGTTTCTCTGGTAACCCTCCTTTATATTTGGGTTGCAATTTTAAGGGAGTCCAATGGCACTTCATTTCGTATCATCCAGAAAACCCATCTGTGTCTGTAAATCACTCTGTGAATGACTGCTGGTTGACGAGTAGCACACAGCTCATCCTTTTGTTTTGACAATAATTGGAAATGAGACATGCCACAAATCTAACCAGTTCTTGAATACAATCTTGACACGCACCTTGCAGGAAGTGTCTTGTTCCATGTAAATCTTCAAAATGATGGCGGCAAGTGGACCTAGTTCCATACTTGACTGTGTCTTAGCCGTACCACTTCAGATAAAAGGGGGGGGTCATGTGATTGAATTATCCTTCATGCAACCCTTGCCCCCCAGTTATGTCCATGAAGGGAAGTAGATGTTTGAGAGAAGGCTAGGCTAAAATCCCTCTCCCTAAGCTATATGGAAATTGGGCATTTGTATAGAACAGCATTCATTCATCCCTGGACCCTTAACTTCTCTTCTGAGACCTTTCTCAAAGCATGATGCCAAGGGAAAGAACCTCTTCAGTGGTGGCAGTACATGTGAAAAGGATCTAGGAGTCTTGGTAGACCACAAACTTGACATGAGTCAGCAGTGTGATGCAGCAGCTAAAAAAGCCAATGCAATTCTGGGCTGCATCAATAGGAGTATAGCATCTAGATCAAGGGAAGTAATAGTACCACTGTATTCTGCTCTGGTCAGACCTCACCTGGAGTACTGTGTCCAGTTCTGGGCACCACAGTTCAAGAAGGATACTGACAAGCTGGAACGTGTCCAGAAGAGGGCAACCAAAATGGTCAAAGGCCTGGAAACGATGCCTTATGGGAACGGCTTAGGGAGCTGGGTATGTTTAACCTGGAGAAGAGAAGGTTAAGGAGTGATATGATAGCCATGTTCAAATATATAAAAGGATGCCATATAGAGGAGGGAGAAAGGTTGTTTTCTGCTGCTCCAGAGAAGTGGACACGGAGCAATGGATTCAAACTACAAGAAAGAAGATTCCACCTAAACATTAGAAAGAACTTCCTGACAGTAAGAGCTGTTCGGCAGTGGAATTTGCTACCAAGGAGTGTGGGTGGAGTCTCCTTCTTTGGAGGTCTTTAAGCAGAGGCTTGACAGGCATATTTAAGCAGAGGCATATGTCAAGAATGCTTTGATGGTGTTTCCTGCTCGGCAGGGGGTTGGACTGGATGGCCCTTGTGGTCTCTTCCAACTCTATGATTCTATGATTCCCAAGTGAGGTCTTCATTGACAAAGACTTTTGATGGACTGAACTGATTTTGTTCTGTTGTTAGTGTGCTGTCAAAGCTATCCAGGGCTGTCATTGTGTCGTGTGTGAGTGAGTGACAGAGAGAGCAGAGGAGAGATTGCAGGCATTTGCATGATGATGCCAATGTTTTAATAGTACAGCATACAGTGGTACCTTGGTTCTCAGACTTAATCCATTCTGGAAGTCTGTTCCAAAACCAAAGCATTCCAAAAACCAAGGTCCGCTTTCTCATAGAAAGTAATGCAAAATGGATTAATCTGTTCCAGACGTTTAAAAACAACCCCTAAAACAGCAATTTAACATGAATTTTAGTATCTAACGAGACCATTGATACTATAAAATACTGTAAATAAGACTGTATTGTAGATGATAAAAATTAAAATTATTATTTATTCTTACCTGCACTGATGATAGTCATTGTCTGGATGGGTGGCTTTTATCCATTTCCACAGTCAAACAGTCAATCAATCAGTAGCTGAACTGGGTTAACACAGTCACCAAAACAAATTAATGGAAAAAGTCTGAAAAACAAAAATGCACAATAAATAGCAAAAACAAAACCGTCAAACCTAATCCATTTCGGAAGTCCGTTTGACTTCTGAAATGTTCAAAAACCAAGGTGCAGCTTCTGATTGGTGCAGCCGTCCTGGAAACAATAGCCGACAACCGCACCAGACGTTTGGCTTCCGAAAAACGTTCGAAAACTGGAAAACTTACTTCTGGGTTTTCGGTGTTTGGGAATTTGAGAAGCAAGGTACCGCTGTATTTATATTTACATTTGTAAATGTAAGACCTTGGCGACAAGCAAATAATAGCCACCAATGAAGTGACACAGTCCAGATACAGGTTTACTATCTTGGTAAGAATTAGGCCCTATATTCCTGCAGAAAACGACTGCAAAAATGAACTGTAATAACATGTACATAGTAATCAGCATCCTTAACAAAAACACATTTGGGCCCGTGACATGTGAATCCAGGAAGAGAGTTTATTGACAGTACTGTATATGGTTGTTGATACAGTTTCTTTGTGGGATGTTAAAAAGAAAACCTTTGAAAACATGATGCAGAAGTAAAGCAATGTATTAGCCCAGACTTATTTCTTATAAGCAGATTGGAAATAATCCAGATTGTGAAATGGGAGAATTCCTCCCCATTATGAACTAATAAAAAAGTGTATTTCATGTTGAACAGTTAACAAAAAAAGTTAATTAAACATACCATCTAGACTTTAATCAGCCTGAAGCTGCAGTTCTCTGCACACTAATCTGAGGCTTAGCCTCCCGGAACACAATGGCTGGGACGACTATGGCATGATTTTCAAAATGGAGACCAAAATAACTCTGCCAACCAGGTACTGGAGGATGCAATGGAAGCTGAAAAATGAACCTTCTATGCAGCTTGCACTACCAAACGATAGCCACAATTTTGTTCCCTAACCAGGGTTTGCCTGGCTTCGGTGCAAGACTTTAGCCTCTTACACCCTAGTCTTTGTCCAGCTTGCTCCATAGCCTGAAGCTCGCCAGTACTTGGGCTCCATAACTCTGGAAAGGGCACTCAAGAACTATTGTGTCAAATGCCAGTTTCGTTTCGCCACTCCATACCCAGGATCTCCAGCTTACTCCATTCCCCCAAAGCATTCTGCAAGTCGTTGGACTCCCCCACCCCACCCCTCCACCTGCCAACCTCTTGTGTGCAACGGTGCTGGTTTGGCTGCATGAGGGCTGGCACTCAGAGAATTAAAATTGCTATATATATCAGACATCCTTGGAGGAGACATTGATGAAAAATTCTTGAAAACCTATGGATGCTTCGGGTCTCTAATTGCTTAAAGAGCCTCATGATTATACTATTCTAAATGAAAGGCTAATAGCCACCGCATGAAATAAAATGTATCTGTATGTAATGGAAGCATACTGTTATCACATCTAAGGATTAATGGACAGCACCTAATGGACATTTCGGTTGTTTTCAAGCAGTTCTCATACCATTCTTTCACTGGTATCTGTTTCATTCTGAAAAGTGGGAGAGCTCTTAAGTATTTTAAATTTCTCTTTGAGGCGGCAAATCACTGTTTTCAAGCCAAAGAGAATGTATACAGTAGAAATGTAAGTTATTTTAATGCAGTGGTTGTAACTGGAGCAAGAATGTCCTACATCCCTGTTCCACTTAACAGCTGCTCTATTAAGTGAGCTAAATACTTGTCATTGCAATTATGGCCTTGATCCACTTCTATCAGTTGCATCAAGGTGTGTGGCGAGCTCTTTGATGGAACAGAGGCTTCTGTGAGCAAAAAGTGGAAGAAGGCCATTTTTGCTGATTCCTCCTTCCCTCTACACCAGGCATGTCCAAAGTCTGTTTCGGGGGCCTAATCCGGCTCGCCCGTTGGTTTAATCTGGACCCTGGCCTGTGGCAGTTTATTTCCTGGGGTAAAATCCTACAAAAACCTCAACAACTTCAATCCTAAAATAAGCTCAACTTTGGGGTAAAATCATAAAAAAGTTCAACAACTTCGATCCTAAAAAAAAAAGGTCACAGCCCTTCACTTCATCTGGCCCTCTTTGAAAAAAGTTTGGACACCACTGCTCTACACCCTCAAAATCTGCTCAAGAGGTTTGAGCAACCAACATTAAAGTTCCAGGTGGTGGTTTTGTTTCAGTCGAATGAATCTCTCAGAAGACTGACTTAAATGCAGAGGGGAGGGTCCTCTCCACAGGCTAGTTTGCTGAAGCAACAGCAGCAAAAGAGAAATGCTAGGAAGGGCAAATGGTGTCAAGTCCTCCTCCCATATCTATCTTATTTTAGATTTTCTGCCATTTTAACAAACGTTCCTTCCTGCGAGCCCTTAAGGGCTCAATGGAAAACAAATTGCATAAATATATGGGAGTACAACCCTAATAAGAATACAGGGGTCCTTGGCAGGGAAAAGCTCGTGGTTTAAGCTTGAGGGCACACTGAGCTTGGATTTTGTTGTGATGCAAAGGGCTGTCCCTTTAAGAGCTTGACCCCACTGACCTTGAGGAGGCCAATTAAGATAAAGACTCTCTTTTGCTTCCTTGATTCTAATGGCAGTTCTGCAGACGCTAGAATTCAGCCCTGGAGCAGGTGGGTGCAGCAGTGTTACCTCTGCCACCGTAGATATATATATGTTGTAATATATATAAATACAACTTCCTTGCAGTCTCGTATAACATTTGGAGCTTGACTACACCAATGTGAGTGGCAATTATCTTTTTGATCTGTACTCTCAGGGATGTGATTTCAATTTAGACCTTCTGAGCTCCAAGATGTGCTCAAGGAGAAGGAACAAAAGCACAGAACGCTGTTGATGAGTGTGGCTCCTTTGCCTTTGTCCTGTGCTCTAGAAACGATGTTTTGCTTTGAATGTATTTCACTGCCTAAGGTAATCTGATAGGCATTTGGGAAAGCACGCCCTGTGAAATGGTATTTTGAGCTTGCCTCTGTAATTGGTCACAAGCAACTGTGCAGCGCTCTCTCTCTCTCTCTCTCTGTGTGTGTGTGTGTGTGTGTGTCGTAAGAAATGACAGAGCTGTGGCACATTTATTTTCCAGACAAGCTGGCAGAGCAACCTTGATGCTAAAAGAACAGTGAGGAACCAGAAGGGGGAAAGGAAACATATGAATAATATATAGTAAAGTATAGCCTGATGGTTAAAAATATACATGAAGTCTTACCAAAGTGTTCAGGATATTCCATGATTAAAGAGACCTGGGGCATGAATGACTGTGTTCAGATTTAATGTTAAACCATTGTTTCATCTTACGAAGAATTTTGGGTTCATGCTCTCCCCCTTCCTTCTTCAGCACTGCCACAAAGAGATCCAGGAATTCTGCTTCCATTCTAAATTACCTGCAGCTTAGAGTGTTGGCTGAACAATGAATCTTTGCTATAGTTCATTGAAACAAGCCAGCTTAATCGTCTATGGTCAGAAGTTCAATAAACCATGGTTTATGAAGCTATGCTGTTTCAACAAACTGTAGATAAGATTAGCCCCAGTCTGTCAAGGTTCAGGTGTTATGGCAGCTGTGATTAATCAGAAATAAGGAACAGAACCACACCAGAAGAGGAAGATGGAGAGCATCTGAGCCTAAGCCTTGTCATGGCTATATCTGGTAATACTAAACCAGAGATCTTCAATGCTCTGTCTCCGGATACTGTTGGGCTGAAACTGCCCACTGGAGTTTGGCCAGCTTGGCCAAAGATTAGGAGTGATGGGAGTTGGGTACCCAGATGTTGTTAGTCTACATGTTTGAAGAAGGCTGCACTAAACCATTGTTTAGTGTTGATACTTTGTGCTGAAAAATTAATGTATAGAGTTTCCTTTCATCAGGATCATTGTGGTTTAGTCCTCGGATAGCATCCAGTGCTTAGTATGCCACCTCTGTTGAGAATTTCTAGTGCTGAGAGTAGGCAGTTAATGTTCAGGGTCTGACAAGTATCATTTGATAATGGATTGACTACGGCTGACATACATCCAGACATTACCAGGATTTCAAAGGCAGAATTGACGTCCGGGAGGAATTTCGGGGGGAAAGGCTCAAAAGTTTGGGGGCGGGGAGGGTTCCTAAAAGAAGCTCAACAATTTTGGTGCCTCCGAGGTGTTCTGGTTTTTACTTTTTGAAATATGGTGTCAACCCTAGGATTGACACCATCCATTTCCAAGGCTGGCATGGAAGGCCTTGTTCTGTTGTTCAGCCAAATGAGTTCTGGGCCTTCTCAGTGGTGGTGCTAGCAATTCTAGTAGCAGGAAAAACCAGTCACAGCAGTTAACAGACTGACCAGAACAACAGCTGTTGAATGGACAATAGATCACATTTTAAACCATTGTAGGTGTAGGGTTCTAGTTTCTCAAAATTAATACAAAAACAACTCAATCCACAAAACACTTACCGTAGGTGAACAAGAGAACCTTCATCCAATATCTGAAATACTTTATAGCAAAGTATGAACCAGTCAACTCTTCCTTCAGAAGAAACTCCATGGTCAGAGCACAGCTACTGAAAATAGTAATAATAATAATAATAATAATAATAATAATAATAATAATAATAATTTATTTATACCCCGCCCATCTGGCCGGGTTCCCCCAGCCACTCTGGGCGGCTTCCAACAAAATATTAAAATACAGAAATCCATCAAACATTAAAAGCTTCCCTAAACAGGGCTGCCTTGAGATGCCTTCTAAAGGTCTGGTAAGTGTTGTTCTCTTTGACCTCTGGTGGGAGGGCATTCCACAGGGTGGGTGCCACTACCGAGCAGGCCCTCTGCCTGGTTCCCTGCAACTTGGCCCGTTAGGTACACCTCTCACCTCCAAAGACAGGAGCATTCAGAGAAAGGTCTCTCTCAGGGATCTCACTGGCCAGGCTGATCTGTGTGTTTTAGGGCTTCCCCCCCCAAGCAGCAAATTATATGTTTTAATGGTGTCCATCATGCTTTATTACACAAGGAATCACGTTCAAGCAGCAACTATTTTAATCTTTGCCACCCAACTAGAAGAAAATGGTACAAAATGGCCAAACCAGCTCCTTTTGTTAAGTAGGTAGCCTGGCACACATTTTCTTTCTTAAGCTTTTGCATAACTGAAGAGTTGGCTGAGGCTTGGCGATTTGTTGCCAACAGCAGGTAATTGTCAGATGTTGGGTGGAAGCAGTAACCATTCACTTATTTATGTTGCAAATAAAGAATCCTTTCTTTTGTGGACCCCCCCCCAAAAAAAAACACTCAGTAATTCGCCACAAAAATGGGAGAAGCCTTGGTGGGGGAGTTAGTCCTGAGGCCGGCAACACCCCCAATTCATGTGCAAATGTGAATTTGGAGAATTTCTCTGACATTCCCAGTTGTAATGTCACCTTGTATACATCAAGCAAATCTGCATATCTTTTTGCATGTTTCTTTTACTTAACATTGCCACTGGCATGATAACCTGCTGTTATTACTCACAGGTACATTCATTAAAATGGAATATTTTAGAGGAGTAATGGGCTTTAATTTAGTTCTGATTTGTTAGTCTCTTAAAAGCCTCCAGGCCATCGTCCCCCTGCTTTTCCAGCACCGCTTCCAGCTAATTAGCTGTGCATCATAGAGTACAATATTAAATACTGAATATTTTGTGTAAACCTCCTATATCAACTCTGTGTGTAGTAAATGATTGCTCGTTATAAGTTGGCAAGCACATGGGGACTTTTTTTTCAATAAGGGAAATACGTTGAAATCTGCAAGCTGCTTTCTCAGCTCACGTGCAGATTATACTAGGTAGAAGAAATTTTGCCTTCTGTTGGTTTCACATAATACCAAAGCTTACCCAATAAACGAGTAAGGTCACCCAACAAACCAACATCCAACATCTAGAGGTGTCAGGGACAGGGCAGAGGAGGCATGCTGGAAACCGCCTTCCCAGCCCAACCCTTCCAGAGAAGAGGGAGATAGTTCAGAATAACAACAGGGATATGAGGGAGGTTACAGCTCAAAGACAGAGGAGGGGGAAAGCTGGGAAATAATGGGGGGGGAGGAAGAAGAAGAAGCACCAGGGAAGAGACAGCTGACAGACTCAGTGTCTTTAGAAAGCATTCCAGACCCACCATCTCCCAGAACCCGGCGAGCCTTGAAAGTAGGAGAGCAAAGAGCTCAAATACAGAGGGCACTTCTCAGCACCCGTAGCAATGACTCACGAGGAAGTGTGAGAGACAGAGGGGGTGGGGTTTCACTCGGATAAACACCATTATTCCAAGAGGCTACATTTCTCTTAACAATGCTTTCTCTTACCAATAGTCTCTCTCTGTGACTATTGAATAAAAAAGCATTGGTAAGAACTTTCCTTGTCTTATCCAATCCTGGCAACCTACTGGGGGAAGGGGTGTGTGGATCCTCAGATTCCTGATAAGAGGACACCACCCTGACGCTCTCCAATGTCAATAAACAGTAACACTGCTTTTGTCTTCAAAATATCTTTTCCACATTCCTTACAACATGTAAATAAAGGATGTGAACTTGAGTTAGAAGGGGCCATTAAAAGCATAGCAACCTATAGTATTAGACCAGCGTTTCTCAACCGCTGTTCCGCTGGCTGGTGTGCCGCGACGTGCGGCAACGAGAAGGGCGATTTGCATTGTCACGTGCCTGGCGGCCGCCAATAAACAGCACTGACCCGCCGGAAAGGAAGCCGGCCGGGTCACGACGTGGGGCGAGCGCAGCTCTCAACAGCCACCACCACGGGAGGGTGGTTTTAGACAAACTTAAAGAAGCTGGCTGGATGAGCTCAACCTGAAACTTGCTGAGCAAAGGATTGTGCTGGCAGAGAAATCAGCGGCTTGTGAAGCCTTATTACAGGAGATTGCAACCAACACAGCAATTAGCAAGTGTTTCTTACAGTCATAATTATATAGTCAATATAGGGCGGCACAGAGTTAATTTTTTTAACTTTTTTAATGGTGGTGTGCCTTGTGATTTTTTTCATGGAACAAGTGTGCCTTGGCCCAAAAAAGGTTGAGAAACACTGTATTAGACAGTGAGATGTTCTGTGCTGTGCTGTTATATATTTGTAGTTATATCATGTACTTCATTATCCAGCTGGTCTTTGAAGATAGAACTACATTTTCTCTGAACATCATCCCCCTAAAGGTTAAATCTTGAACCTTGGCAAATAAGCGCCTTCCATGTTGGTCTTATACTTCAGACTACCTAACAATATTGTCAATATTAAAGGCCAAACGATTGCTGTTGGAAAATGACCTTTAGGTTTTGCTAACCTAACATCTACTGTTCCTGTCAATCTTCTTTAAGCAGGGTCCTCCTTATAGAGCCTGTTTTCTTAGTATACAGCTTTGAAGCACTTTTTTTTAAAAGAAAAAATAAATATTAATAATAATAATAATTCATTGGACCAGAGAGGACAGGGAATAGATTTGAACAATACATTGTTTTCCATAGATAGGATATCGTGATTTTTTGATGGTATCTGAAATAGAACATTAGAACTGATAAGTGCTGTTCTAAGGCACATGAGAAGTGGGGGTGGGGAGAAATTTAATCAGTTAATATTTATTCTGTGGAATTCACATGTTCCAAAACAGTATGAAAACCAAACCACAGCCATCATTCAAAATTCACACTTACCTGAACTTTGTGGGGTAGTTCTCCAGACAATGTTGCCAAAAATGTATATATTCAAGGTAAGTCTGCACCAAAAAAAAAAAAATGGTATATTCATGAAAATAACATGGGAGCCAGCCCAGAAGACTGGCTTGCATGCTTTCTTTAGGCAGAATGTATTTGCTAAGGAGAGGTGATATCTGACCTCTATTTACTTAAACAGATTTAATCACAAACATTGTTTTATATTATTTCATATTTCCTTGCCCCACCCTGCCCTGCGTGAACTTTGAGTTCATGCTTGGTTAAAGCTGCAGAAAGGTACCCAAAGAAAGGTGCTGAAACTTAATGCTTTTGTAATGCTTAACAATGTAATGTAGAATGAGTTGCATATAAGGTTTCCAGCAGAAGAGATTGAAAATAACTGCCATAACATTTCCAATATCTACATGCATTTTACATATTTTCATTGCATATAATTTTCTCTTTCTTCCATAGGAAGATGTGATGCTAAGGACCTCTTTTAGCAGCTCCTTAGAATCAAAGCTGAAAATATATTGGCCATGGGTGATTAGGTTTCAAAGAGTATGTTTCCACCCGTTCATCCACCACCCACTTGCTTTGAAATAACTTAGGTTTCTTACTGCTTGCCAGCCGAGGAACTAAACTTAAGTGGAAATAAACGCTGATGCCATCCAGACTGCTATAAATCTTGGTGCTCCACCTCGGGGATCATTTGAAATCATATAAATGGGATGGTAGAAAAGTTCCCCAGCAGTCATTCCCCAAGGGGCAAATGCAGAAAGAAATACTACGGGCAATCTAGTAAAGAAAATAGGGGAATGGCACAGAAATGCATTTTGGTATTTTCCAAGGATGACAAATAGGACCACTGTCCTCTTACGTTGGGTGCAAATAAACACCAAAAATGCTTAATACCTCATGTTGTGTCCGCTGCGAGTTGCGTCTTTTCAATATAAGAACGCAGCAAACCCAGAAGTGTTTACTTCCAGGTTTCGCCCCCGTGCGCATGCGCAGAAGCGTTCTGCATGCTTCGCGCATGTGCAGAAGCACACTATCACACTTTCGCGCATGGGCAAAAGCGCCACTCTAGTTACGGACTTTTCAGGGTGCAAACAGCAAACCCGGAACGGATCGAGTCCGTAACTAGAGGTACCACTGTAGATGAAAATTGCTTGTGCTTGAGGGAGTGGGAGGAGAAATTCCTGCCTGCTCGTCTTCCAAGAAATCACTGCAAGCTTCAGGCAAGCTGATAGGTTCTGCCTCTCAGCAGGCCTTAAAGAGAGGCAGTCTTTTGAGGGACCCTCATAAGTTAAAGGTAAAGGACCCCTGGACGGTTAAGTCCAGTCAATAGCGACTATGGGGTGCAGCACTCATCTTGTTTTCAGGCCAAGGGAGCTGGCGTTTGTCCACAGACAGCTTTCCGGGTCATGTGGCCAGCATGACTAAACTGCTACTGGCACACAGAGGACAAGCACCAGAGTGAAATGCCGTTTACCTTCCTGTCGCAGTGGTGCCTATCTATCTACTTGCACTGGTGTGCTTTTGAACTGCTAGGTTGGCAGGAGCTGGGACAGAGCAATGGGATTTGAACCACTGACCTTCCGATCAGCAAGACCAAGAGGCTCAGTGGTTTAGACCACAGCACCACCCACATCCCTGGACCCTCATAAGAATATTAAGGGGGCGGGCAGGAAAGCATGACTTTGTTTTTCACAGTCTTTAGATGAGGACTAGACAGGGGTCAGCGAACATTTTCAGCAGGGGCTGGCCCACTGCCCCTCAGACCGTGTGGTGGGCCGGACTATATTTTGAAGGGAAAAAATGAACAAATTCCTATGCCCCACATATAACCCAGAGATGCATTCTAAATAAAAGGACACATTCT
This sequence comes from Zootoca vivipara, assembly GCF_963506605.1. Taxonomy (NCBI): domain Eukaryota; kingdom Metazoa; phylum Chordata; class Lepidosauria; order Squamata; family Lacertidae; genus Zootoca; species Zootoca vivipara. The sequence goes on along the minus strand of NC_083276.1, from coordinate 118,477,806 downwards.
ACTCATGTCAAAACACACTGATTCCCGGACAGTCCGTGGGACGGATTTAGAAGGTGATTGGGCTGGATCCAGCCCTTGGGCCTTAGTTTGCCTACCCATAACCTCAGTTTAAGGTGTCATTTAGCTCCTAGCTTCCATAATCTCAGTTTCTAAAACTGAGCAGAGCGTGTCAGAGTGTGATGTTAGCAACCCCTCCTTGTACCCAGGGCCTGCGAGGAAGCAGTCAGCTAAAAATGACAAGAGCAGTAGTAATTTGAAGACTCTGGGACAAGAGAGAGCCTGACTTTGAGAAGGGAAAATTATCTCTTGGATTCGTATGAGAACAATTTAAGAAAGGGAGAGTGGAGAGAAATGAGAGCAATCAAATTCTTGGCCACAAATGTACAATGGAGTAAAAAAGTCACGAGATGCCCCAGGAAGAAAATATATTCCCAGTATTCCCCAAAAGAGGGGATGGTGTTTCACAAAGCAACTGTGACCATCACTCTGAGACTTCTGGGGGTCATTAATGCAGCTACAGCAGCTTCGCTTGCTCTGGATAGGTAGCAAAGAAGCTCGAAACAACATTTCTAACACTGCAATATTTTGCTCTGTTTGACGGAGTGATATTTTAGATGAGCGCATTTGGGGTGTGTGTGATTGGTTATCCTACCTTGAAGAAAAGCAATCCTGCTGTAGCCCGTGTTTTGTTAGCCCCCAAATGGAAAATGAGCGAGGTCCCAACTAAAGAAGAATGACAACTTAAACTGATGGAATATGCACAGCTTGCGGACCTAACATATAGAATAAGAGGAGAATAATAACAACAACAACAATGACAACAACACCCTGAATATTTTCTTTAAAAATTCTAAAATCTTATAGAACCTTTTCCCAGCTGGAGCTTTGAATACACTAGATACAACTCTTGAACTAACACCCCCCCTTACATCATCATCATCATCATCATCATTATCATAGGTGCCAAGTACCCTGTTTTCCCTGGGAAACCCCCGTATTTTCTTACTGTTTCCCGCAGGTGTCCCGAATGGCAAAATACCCCGTATTCCTCCGGATTACGGAGCTCCTGCCGGCGGCCATGTTCTTCTGGTGCCGCGCCGGCATCGGAAGTCGCTTCTACGCACTTCCGGACATGCATAGAAGTGACTTCCGATGCCGCTGTGCCCATTTCCAAAATGTCCGCATCGTCAGAAGTCGCTTCTACACATGTACGGAAGTGTGTGGAAGTGACTTCCGGTGCAGCGGCGCTGCTGATCCCGGATTTTTCAATCCGGAACTTGGGACTTTTATTATTATTATTATTATTATTATTATTATTTTCCCCAGCCACTCTGGGCAGCTCCCAACAGAATATTCAAAACACGATAAAACATTGAACATTAAAAACTTCCCTAAACAGGGCTGCCTTCAGATGTCTTCTAAAAGTCAGATAGTTGTTTATTTCCTTGGCATCTGATGGGAGTGTGTTCCACAGGGCGGGCGCCACTACTGAGAAGGCCCTCTGCCTGGTAACAGAGAGAGAGGGTGGAAGGGAGGGAGAGAGAGAGAGAAAGAGAGAGAACCCTCGTTTAGCATCCTTGGGGTGGGAATGAGTGATACAGTGGGGAAAGTGTGACTTTTAAAGAATACATTATTACTGTGGATACCTATCCCATCTATGTTGGGTTTCTTACAATGTGAATGAGCTTAAATTAATGGCTTCCAGCTATCGGCTACTTCAGAAGCTACAACTGTCTTTTAGAACAGGGTGGGAGACTGAAGAGAAGAGAAGCAGTTGAAGAAAGGAAGCCACATACAGTTCACTTAGAAAAGGGAATTTGGACGAGTGGGATTTATTTTATAAAGTACCTGCCTGGAGGATTTTTCTGAGCTCTCCAAGTTCTAGCAAAAAGGCTTATGTCTGAGTTCACCTCAGATCATAAAGGTGACTCTCAAGTACTTTATCTCTTCACATTGCCATTTCCTAGCTTGAAGTCTGATGAATAGCGCCTTTTTGTTTTTTTATTTTCCTCTCCCTTGGCCCCTCTTCGCACTTTTCCATCTTGCCATGTGGAAAGATTGTGATTTATCTGCAAAACACTTTGGGGTGCCAAACCAATATCCTCAAACGAAGGGACTGATACAGTTCAAAGAAACAGGCACATTTATTTCTCATTTTGCAGAATTGGCTGGGTAGTGCGCTTGGCACATTGCTATAAATCACAAGTGGATTGGGTAAAACTGGGTTGTGTGTGCTTTTTGTGTTTTTTTGCAAAGTGGTGGCACACACATTCACACAAGCCTTGTCAATTGCACATGCTCATTTACAGCCCCCCCCCCTACTATGGTAACATTTTGTTGAAACCCCTGGTTTTACATAGAGAATCATGCTGCAAAAAACAACAACTGAAAGGGCTTGAGACTCCTATAAGATGCAAATGTGGGGCTTTACAATATTTGCAACAAGCCACAACAACCACTGAGCCTCTTGGACTAGATTGGCCTCAGCTAGGGCCAGGGCCTTTTCAGTATTGGCCCCAACTTGGTGGAACACTCTTTCACAGGAGACCAGGGCCCTGCGGGATTTGTCATCTTTCCACAGGGCCTGCAAGACAGAGCTGTTCCGCCTGGCCTTTGGGTTGGATTCAGTCTGACCCCTCATGGTTTTGATTTATGGACTATTTAAAATGAGGCTGCATTTTAAATTTGAATATTGTATTTTAATCTGTATTTGAAGTAATTGTTTTCTTTTCTTTTATGTCTTATTTTAATTTTATTGGTGTTAGCCGCCCTGAGCCCGGTTTTGACTGGGGAGGGCGGGGTATAAAAAAATATTATTGTTACCGTATTATTATTATTATTGGACTTGCTGATCAGAAGGTCGGTGATTCGAATCTCTGTGATGGGGTGAGCTCCCATTGCTCTGTCCCAGCTCCCTAGCAGCTCGAAAGCACGCCAGTGCAAGTAGATAAATAGGTACCACTGCGGTGGGAAGATAAACAGCGTTTATCCATGCGCTCTGGTTTCCGGCATGGTGTTCTGTTGCACTAGAAGTGGTTTATTCCTGCTGGCCACATGACCTGGAAAGCTGTCTGTGGACAAATGCCAGCTCCCTCAGCCTGAAAGCGAGATGAGCGCCACAACCCCATAGCCACCTCAGACTGGACTTAACCATCCAGGGGACCTCTGTCTCTCTACTGCCACCAAGAAGTGTGTCTTTCCCCCTGCTCCTGCGATCTCCCCATCAGAGCAGTGGCTCTCTTAACTCCAAAGATGCCTCGCAGAAGGTTGTGAGCACTGACAATATTACTCATCAGGATTTTGCTCAGAGGACAAGATGTTCTTGCTGTACAAAAACATTGATTGCTGGGAGAAGGGCAAAGTGGCTGGGACAACGCATGCCACCAGCCACATGCTTTTTTGATCATTTATTTGGGTTTCATATCGCCAATCCCATGGCTCCAGAAGTTGCTATTTTCTATTGACAATAAAACAGTGCCTCCTCGGGTCAAATTCTCGGCCGTAAAAAATGCACTCTTTTTCATATGGCTGATAAATCTGTCGTGCCTTGCTTAAAATGCCAGCCAGTGTTATTCTTTTAGTGAAAATGGATGCTCTGTCGGACGTACCTGGCGTGCATGTGGCAGGGAGGAAGCAGTGTTTGAAGTCCGACATTAGATATGAAATCTTACAGCTGCACTAATTGAAAGTGCTTACACAACCCTGCCTCTAAATCTTCCCCCTTGTCATTCTGATGCCTTTATGGACGTGTTGGGTGCGCGATGCTCATTGCCCCTGAGTATTATTGGCACATCCATTTCAGAGAAGACTGTTCTAATAGCATTCTGCCGAACCCTCCCTCTCTGTCCTTAACAGGTGTGGATTGATATTTGCGGATGCAAATTTCCTTCTGGATGTAGCGCTGCCTTTCATATGCCTGATAAATCTGTCAAGCTTAGTTTAAAAATGTCACCCAGTAGCACGATTCCCTGTGAGATATAAAACTCTACTGGCTACCTTGTTGCTGTTGCTGTCCTTTTAGTATGTGGTAAGTGCACACATATTTAGCATTGTGGGAGTCTCTGAGAGAGCTGAGTTACACTTTTTATAATCCTAGCACAAAGAAGCAACCTGGTTTTAAAAGTGCACATTCCTAAAGAAGTGATAATTGAGTTTTCAATTTTACATCTCAAAATAAACATGTTACGTGATATTATATCTCTAATGACTTCCCTCCTCCTTCCAAGGTTCATTTTAGTTATCTGCCATTCCTGCATATTTTACTATAACCATTTTTTTATTAGACATCCTATGCCAGGCTTCCTCAACCTTGGCCCTCCAGATGTTTTAAGACTACAATTCCCATCATCCCTGACCATTGGTCCTGCTAGCTAGGGATCATGAGAGTTGTAAGCCAAAAACATCTGGAGGGCCGAGATTGAGGAAGCCTGTTCTATGCCCTTTTAAAATGTGGCTAGGAGGAGGGTGTTATTGGGTTGTTACTTTTTTATTTTGATTATATATATATTTGCTTTTTTATTCTGATTTTGTTCTGTGAACCACCCTGAGACATTCAGGTATAGGGTGTTATATAAATTCAATAAATAAATAAAATAGTTCTCCAATCTTACAACACTCAAATAAAAGTTACACTATTGATTTTATCTTAATACTACCAATGTTTTCAGCTGTGTGCTGTTGTTTTCCATGTACTCAGCAAATACTTTCCAGTCTTCTTTAAATACCTGTTCTTCTTGACCTCTGATTCTATATGTTAAATTGCTAGTTCTGCATATTCTAATATCTTAAGTTGCCAGTCTTACTTGCCATGAACCTCTCTCACTTTTCATTTTGGGACTAACAAAACCCAAGCCGCCATTGTCTCATACATAAATAGCATTTTTCTAACACCTACAGACTTCTGTTTGAACTATTCCTAATGGGAAAGACTCCGGTCTTTTGGGGAAACTTATTTTAAACATTTTCTTCAACTCATTATAAATCATTTCCCAATATACTTTAACCTTTTTACATGTCCACCACGTATGAAGAAAGGTCCCCTCCATTTCCTTACATTCCCAACACGCATCTGATTCTGCTTTATACATCTTAGCCAACCTACTTGGAGTTAGACACTATCTATGAATCATTTTCATATTATCTTGTTTCAATGTATAACATGTGGTGAATTTCGAGTCATTGTTCCAGAGTTTCTCCCAGAGGTTTAGGTCTCGATTGTGTCCTATATCCATTGCCCAGTGTAAAGAAGTGATGTTTTGCAAAGAGGGAGATAAAGATTGCCCCATGTCTTCAGCCCCAGTCTCTATGTATTCAAGATCTCCTTTGCATAGGGCTCTCTACATTTGTGCAATTTATAACTTTTCAAGACTGAAGGCCTAGATCAAGGGTGACAGACCTATGACCCTCCTTATATTTCTGTACTACAGTTCTCATCTTTTCCGAACACTGGTCCAGGTCTGGGACTGATGCAGTTCATCTGGAAGGCCACAGTATCCCTGCCACTGGTCTACATAGTGTTTAGGTGCAGAACCCTGTACTGATAGGATCTTAAGTGTGCAGAGACAGGGCCAGCGTGTCCGATCACAATCCATCTTTTACGAGATTCATTTCTACATTTCTTGAACTTTTTTACAGGGTTTCTAAGTGGGACTAGGGCAGTGAGGGTTGACCCACCAAGGAGGCAAGGTGAAGTGACTGAATCAGGCTGTACAAACCACAGGGGTAGCAGTTTCTGCTTCCAAGGAATGCCTGACCCACTGCTGCCATGGCAGTTGGAGTCATAGCTGCCAAGTCTCCTGTATTCCCCGGGAAACCCCCGTTTTTCCAGCTGTTCCCAGCTGGAAAAACGGATTTTTTTGTTTTTTCCCGCCCGGTTTATTCTGGTGCGGTGGCCATTTTGGAACTGGGCGGAGCATGCTCAGAAGCGACTTTTGATGCTGCTTTGCCCAGTTCCAAAATGGCTGCAGCGCTACTTCCGGTCTGCTACTTCTGGTCCAGTCCCTTATTTCTCAAGCCGGAATTTGGCAGCTATGGTTGGAGTCCAGCAACAATTGGAGGCCCACAGCTTCTGTTCCAAGTGCATTCATGATGCAGGTTGCCTGGGGCAACAAATGAAGTGCAAATGACTGAGGTAGAATTTGTAGAACTTTGCTCCTCTTTCTCCGCTAGGCTATGGTAACCATAGGAGTGCCTGGCGTGCTCTGGTCCATGGGGGTCACGAAGAGTTAGACACGACTAAACAACAACATGGTAACCATATGTCCCATTTCCCGGGGACAGTGCCCGGATTTACAAATCTGTCCCCGGACAAAATCCGTCCCCGGAATGTCCCCGGATTTCATTTAATGTCCCCTGACTTATATTTTTAAGTGTTGTAGATTTATTAATAGGGGATGAAAGTTGTGTGATTGGATCAATAGCACAAGACATCATATGGGGACTTCCGGCGAGGCAAAATGACAGGTGCCATGGCAGCGAGCAGCTCCTGATGCCAGCCAAAGACAACTGCACTACCAGACTGGCTCCAGGCTGCTGAGACTGCCGCTGCTGCTGCTAAGGGGGAGCCAGGGACACCTGGCGGGTCAACTGGGGGGGGCACTGACATATACACCCATGACCCAAATTGAGCTGGGAGCGAGAGCGCCCGGCACCTGGCCGACTGCCCAGTGGCGCTCCGGTGCGAGGAAAACCCAGGAGCAGGCACAGGGAGAAGGAGGAGGAGAGAAGGAGAAGGAAGAGAAAGAGGAAAAAGAGGGGAGCCCCGACCTTGCCGCATTGCTGCCGCTGGGACCGCTGCCACTGAGGGGGGGGTAGGAAAGCACCGGGAGGGCAAGGATGTGTGATCGAGCACAGGCCCGACCCAAGCCTACTCCCTGGCGGCTAGCGCTCCAAGAGAGCAGGACTGGGCCCAGAGAAAGGCCATGCGATATAGATCACAGAACAGAAGATATTACTACTTCTTTTTTTAAATAACTTTTTGAAAAATAACTTTCTCTTTTTTAAAAAAGTGTCCCCAAATTCTTTTTAAAAAAATCTGGTAACCTTACACATTTCATCAACCCGATCTTTTCCTTCTCTCCGCAGTTGCATTGTTGTGGAAATTCACTTAAGAATCCACAAACGCCGTGTTCCCCCCTGAGTGTTCGTTAATGGGCACATATCCTTTGTCTGCTGCCAAGGATTCCTGTTGCTCCGAGGGTATCCTGAGTTACAAGAGCTTCCCTGAGCCAAACATAATCCTGAGAGTGAGAAGCATATGCGCCTGTTCTTCATTTACAGCACTGTATTTAATGCTCCCCGCCTGCCAGCAAAGTTCTTCCATTTTACTGTGCATAGCATATGCACTCCCTCCACCACGGCCCCCGCTGTAGAAAGGCTTCGTGGCTCTATTGTTCTGGAATCGGATGCTCACTAACAAAACTTGGATGGCATGCCCTCAGCGTTCATTTTGAATGGTGTTGCTTCTGCAGCTGCCATTAAAAACAAAAGTCCTCAACTTCCTGCTCATGTAATTCTGTACTTTTTCATCGAAATTCTGATGCCATTCTCCCAGCTCGACTGAAGCGGGCATGTTCCGGCTCTGGCTATGCTTCATTGGACTGGTCATGTTGTGCGGATGCCTGATGATCGTTTTCCAAAGCAAATACTCTATTCCGAACTTAAAAATTGAAAGAGTAATTCTGGTGGTCAACAAAAGAGGTTTAAAGACTGTCTCAAGGCAAATCTAAAAAAAATGTAGTATAAACACTGACAACTGGGGAACACTGGCCTGCGAGCGCTCCAGTTGGAGAACAGCCATGGCCTTTGAAGACACTCAAACTCAGGACGCAAGGGAGAAACGTGCTAAGAGGAAGGCATACTTGGCAAATCCATGCCGTGATCAATTCCCGCCCGGAAACCAATGTCCCCACTATGGAAGGACGTGTGGATCCAGAATTGGTCTCCACAGTCACTTACGGACTCATTGTTAAAACCGTGTTTATGGAAGACAATCTTACTTGGCTACGGGTGATCGCCATAGAAGAAGAAGAAGGACTGCCTTCCTGAGATTTCAAGGGCGGAATTGACACCCAGAGGTGAATTTGTCCTCGATCTTAGGCAAGTCAATTGAAAAATCACGTTTCAAAGGACTTGTTTAAGTATGCAACAGCAGCCGCACGAATACTATTAGCATAATATTGGAAAGAAGAACATGTCCCATCTAAAGAAGATTGGCAAGTGAAATGAATGGAATATGCTGAAATGGCAAAATTGACTTTGAAATTAAGAGGAAGAGATGACAATGAATTTAAAGACGATTGGAAGGACTTTATTGCATATATACAGAAGCAATGTACACATGTTAATACATTAACAGGATTGTAAAAATACTTGTAAAGATATTATGACTGGAAAATAAGTAATTTTAGTGATTTTATAATTTAAAATGGACATGTTGTATGATGATAAATAATAGAACCAGGGAAAGGAATAGGGGGAAGTCAACTTTATTTTCTTATTTTTCTTTTTTCCCCTATGTTTGAATATGTATTGCTGTTTTTATTTTTTGTCGTCTTTGGAAAATTAATAAAATAATATGAAAAAGAAAAAGGAAATGAAAGAAAAATCACGTTTGGGGGCATTGGGTGGGGGCTCAACAACTTTCGGGGTATCAACCCTAGAATATGGGGATGATGTTAAATATACTTTTCTCTGTGTGTGCATAGAATTTAAAACGGCATGTTTTCTTTTCTTTGCCACTGAAGTAACTCTTCGGCTGCAAACCTCCTATGGGGGCATGTATGCAGCAATAACATTGAAATTAATGTGATTTGGCCTGTCACTACGTGCATGTCCTACTGTGGGCCAGCTTATTGGTGAGCAAAGATTTCTCATGAATGGTATGTTACAATGCACTGAAAATGCCCGAAGGCCGGGGATCACCTAAAACCCTTTCAGCAATGGCACGTTCTGATGACTATTCAGATTCGCCTAGTTTATCATTTACATTCACTTGTAATGACCTCTATTTGTGTCAAATTCAGATAATATGGGAGCTAGGGTTTCCTTCTCTTTGCCACACCAGGTTAGGAAGATAAAAGAATAAAAAGAGTAAGAAGTGCTCTGGATTTCACCGAGGTCTCTACTTGTGCCTCTGGCAAAGTTACAGTCCACATTTCTTTTTATACTTTTGGGTTGATTGGCCATTGACAGTTCTGCCGCTTATATTCTTCTCACAGTCACTTGACCATGTTTTAAATGTAAGGCGAGTCCCTCAGGCCTGCAGCCTGGTTTTGTAGTTTGACATCGCTGCAGGTGGGGACGCTTGAGAAGCAAAGGGTGTGGAAGCCTAATGAACGCTTTTGGTTGATTTCAAATGCATCACAAAAAACCCCTCTGCCCTTCACTGAGGCGAATATAAAATTCTACCTACGTGGCATTTAGGCTCCACACACCAGCCACCAAGCCAACGGTGGGTGGACAATAGGGTGATGAATTTTTTTCAACCTCATTTCCCTGTATCATAATTTGATGAGCTTTAATTAAAGACTGCCAACCTAGCAGTTCGAAAGCACATCAAAATGCAAGTAGATAAATAGGAACCGCTATAGCGGGAAGGTAAACGGCCCCCCACAAGGTCTGAGGGACAGTGGACCGGCCCCCTGCTGAAAAAGTTTGCTGACCCCTGCTCTAAAGCTTGGGTTCAATTTTACATCTGCTTACAGTGACTTCAAAAATGGTCAAAAAACTGATAAATAAAATTTTTTAAATCATTTTGCATGTGAGGTTTTTTTTTAATCAAATCTCTTTGAAAGTAAAATTTTATCTAATCTTTAATTAAAGGTAAAGGTAAAGGGACCCCTTACCATTAGGTCCAGTCGTGACCAACTCTGGGGTTGCGCGCTCATCTCGCATTATTGGCCGAGGGAGCTGGCGTACAGCTTCCAGGTCATGTGGCCAGCATGACAAAGCCGCTTCTGGCGAACCAGAGCAGTGCACGGAAACGCTGTTTACCTTCCCGCTGGAGCGGTCCCTATTTATCTACTTGCACTTTGATGTGCTTTCGAAATGCTAGGTTGGCAGGAGCTGGGACCGAGCAACGGGAGCTCACCCCGTCACAGGGATTCGAACCGCCGACCTTCTGATCAGCAAGCCCTAGACTCTGTGGTTTAACCCACAGCGCCACCTGGGTCCCTCAGCAGCAATACAGCGGACCAAAGGCAGGTGAGTGTTGTGGCTCCGCTATGCAGAGCTGGCCCACGGATGAGGCAGGGTGAAGCAACCACCTCAGGTAGCGGAAGCGTGCAAGGCAGCCCTGGGACGCCCTCCTTTCACCAAGTTTGGGTGAGGGGGGTGGCATTCCAGCGGCAGTGGAAGTTGTGGGGCAGGCGTAGTGCCATGGCAGGGGAAGGCAGGAGGTGGCATGTTTTCTTTTCGCCTCAGGTGGTGAAACAGAACAGGCCTGCCACCACAGTCCACTATTGGGTTATGCTTATATGGTTCCACTTCATAGGAACGCAGGAGGCTGTACCAGTTCATAATGTTGGCCCTCTGGCCCCGTATCATCTGCATGGACTGGCATATCAGGCAGAAGTCCTTCCCAGCCATACCTGGGTTGATCCTGGGCCCTTCTCCATGCAAGGCAGATGCTGTGCCTTTGCACAAACTATGGCCTTTGCACAAAGCACGACCAGTTGAAATTAATGGACTTTGCTTAGACATGTTCATTCATTTCAATCTGTGTAATATTTAGTTGAAAGCCAGACTAGGCCTTGGTCAAGTTGGCTCCAGCCTCTTTGTGGCAGAAGTCGGGGAAAGGACCTTGCAGAAGGGCTTTGCAAAAGGCTCGCTCTAAGCAATGCCATGATTTTGCTGGCTTGCTTGCGTGTCATACTTCCAGGGATAAATGGAAAGAAAGCAGTCTTGTACTGGTAAATCTAAATGCAATCAACTTCTAACCCACATTTTAATGGGGGTGGAAAACAGTGGGGAAACTACTTCATTCATTTGAGGATGGAAATGCAAACAATACAATACATTATTCACATTCCTCCAAGAGCTCATTTGTTGTACATTTTACTGACTTTTTGTCTTCGACTTCAAAATTTGGCTGCATACCTGAAACATTAGGAGATGGCTAGTGGCTTTATCTGAGAGCAATCACTCATTAGATTGACATTTGAACACACCTGATGTCCTTTTAGCTACTCAGCAGCTATGGAAATAAATGACAGGCACTCACCTTCCTTGAAATATAAAATTTAAGTCCCTCTCAAGTAGTCAGTTTGGATATACTTGAAGTTTTATTTCTGTACATCGTTTGCTGCCTTGGAGTACTTAGGACTGCTTTGACCCACCACATGATTCTGTCTGCCAAATGACCCCAAATGACTGAGATAATTTATGATGCATGGAGCTGGTAGCTTCTGCAGGATTTATGGACTGTTTTTATTATCTGTCTGAAGGCTGATATACCTAAATGCAAAGCTGTTCATCCGTGGTAACTGGCCACACGTTGTAGCTAATCATCTCATCTCATCTCACACACATACACACACACACACACACACCCCACACACATGTATGAGAGCTCCAAAAGTTGTTGAACCATAACTTGCACAATTCCTGACCACCCGCTGGAGCTGACGGGAGTTGGTTTCCAACAACATCTAGAGGATCAGAGGTTCCCCAACCCTTGACTAGACCTCAGCCAATCAACTAGGGATCCAGAACTTAGAGATAATAGTATACATACTCTACGTCTTCAGGTGTAGCACAGCAGAGTCCTTGTGGTAAGAATTCACCTCTGCACCACCTTGTTCATTACCCAGGTGAGGAACGACCACTTTTTCAATAAACCACAGAACCAAGGAAACTATGTTCAAGTCCAACATCCAGATTTAGGGACCCAGCATTTATCATAGCTATTGCAATTGGACAGAGCCTCACTCAACTCAACATGCCAGTTGAGAAGGTCTGCCCTTATATCATCCTGGACAATGGTAAGGGTGGGGAATCTATGGCTTTACAGCTGTTGATATATGTAAGGATGGCACAATATTGCCCATGCAGATGACCCATCTAAATGGTTGTCACGATGTATGGCTTCTTCCCCGGATTTAGATACTGTGCTGAATAGGACTGCAACTTGATTTTAGATATTTTAAGCAATTAACCATAGCCGTTTGAGTTGATTAATAAATGAATTTGCCAGTCTTAAGTGGAGTCAAAACAATGGGTGAAATTCATTGTCATGCTAAGGTGATTCTTGCGTCAGTGCAAGTATTTCTGCTTGCCAAATGAAATGATAGCCCCTCTCTTCCTCCTGCAGACTGTCCTAGGCGTTCTCCTGCCGCTCCTGAGCAGATTTCAGGAGGGTATGGGGGGGTTGCCTGAGGGGGAAGTCCCATTGTGCTAACAGGACTCATTGTGTTGGCTTTTGCTTGTGCAACTACTTAGTTTAATCCGATCCAGTATTTCTGAACAAGAAGCATATGTTCTTTGTTTTCGTCTGATGCATGCATGTGTCATAACAAGCATCATATTTGAAGACAAATTGCCGCCATCTCAAGACGGTGCTTTTCCTCTGCAGTTTTTCGAAGCACGGGGCGGAAATTGCTGGTGTCTGCTTATTCATCCCATGTTCAGAACATAAATCAATCCAGAAAAGATGGTTGGGGCTTGTTTCTGTTGTTGCTTTCAGGCCACAAACAATACATGATTGATTACGTTTTCCCCCTATCTCTATTACATTTCCTTTGCACTGAAATTAATGGGGTGGAATAACACAATGACCTCAGCACGGCAGACAGCAAGGTAAATTACATACCGGTAGGTTTTGGCAGAAGATGGAACTGCAGCAGAATGGAAACAGTGCTACCTGCGTCAAATACAGAGTGGAATGGGAAATGATGGCTTCTTACACCCTTAGTCGACATCTACTGCCTCACTGGCCTTATCTTCCCAATATTACATCTATCTGGAAAGTCCCACCTGATTTGGCACAAATTTAATAATGGGTGTACGGTCTTCTCCAACAATTTTCAAATTGCTATGACTTGCAGAGCAAACGTCCAAAGATCCCTATCTCAGTGTATGCCGAAGTATAATTATGTTTCAGTTCAATCGATTTCAGACACTAAGTAGTTCATCCTTCATTTTCCTTGTGTGTGTGTGGCACAGGGGATCAATATAGCACTCATGTGCTTCTAATGGATGTATCCTTGGGAGGTTCCCTTCATCTGCTATTTGAGTACGCCGCTTTGTAGCATGAAAAAAATATCCCTGATTTTCAGCCTCATATGAGAGCATGAGATAGGGTGGAGAAAGCAGTAAGCTGAGCCAAAATAACAGGTACAGGTAATCATAGCCACAGTTCATTGGCAGCTGATGGAGACAAGCTTCTGTGACACATTGTTGTTGTTTAGTCATGTCCGACTCTTTGTGACCCCATGGACCAGCGCACGCCAGGCACTCCTGTCTTGCACTGCCTCCCGCAGTTTGGTCAAACTCATCTTCGTAGCTTCGAGAACACTGTCCAACCATCTCGTCCTCTGTCGTCCCCTTCTCCTAGTGCCCTCACTCTTTCCCAACATCATGGTCTTTTCCAAGGATTCTTCTCTTCTCATGAGGTGGCCAAAGTATTGGAGCCTCAGCTTCAGGATCTGTCCTTCCAGTGAGCACTCAGGGCTGATTTCCTTCAGAATGGATAGGTTCGATCTTCTTGCAGTCCATGGGACTATAATGCTAGGCAAATAATCCTCTTTTGGGCCACAGAATATCAGGCTATCAACCTGTGAGAAACTGTCCTAGAAACTAATTGTGACGTTCTCCTGAGATCTGCATGGCCTCCTTTTTAAATAGAGTATGGTGCACTTAACTCCTTCATTGTTGAGGCCACGGACTCAGCTATACAGCTCCAATTAAAACGTTGTAAATGTGTCATAAAGTGCAGTATACAAATGTGACACTAGATGGCGCCAGTGAGCTACGCCAAATTCAATATGTATTTCAAAACTTTTCTTTTAAAGCATTTTCACAGCGTTTTTTAAAAAAATATGTGTGTAGATTCCACCCAGGTAAATTCACATTTGAAGTTAATAAAGCAGGATAGCTGTGGAACTAAAGACATGGAAAGTGGGGTGCAAAGGGCCTCAGAAACAAGTGCTGCCAACCCCTTCTAGAAAGATGCTGTTGTTTGCTAGAGGGTACCTGCCCCCAGCTCAATTTCCTTCTTGCAACAACAGTGCGGGGCCACGAGAGTGAGTGAATGGTGGGACTTGTCTTGCCCAAAGCAAGACCAATGTCAATGCCTCTTCCTTTCAGGGAGTTTCTGGGGGCACCAGCGCCCTTCCAGATCCCACCAGCACTGCCTTTTGTTCTGACTCTCCATGCTAGTCAAATATGAGCCACCATTTGTTTCAGGAATTATTTAAGGCAGTGGTTCCCAATTGGTGGTCCGCAGACCCCAGGGGGTTCACGTCGCCCACCCAGGGGGTCCATGTCACATAACAAAAACTACCATAGAGATAATCAAAATTTCCCAAAGTAGGGCTCCATGTCTTAGCTTTGGAAAAACAGCACTTAGCTAATTGGGAACCACCGTGTTAGAATATTTTCAATGATACAGTGAAGCAATGATGACCTAATAGCTGGCCACAAGTTTCTAGATATGTGTCAGGCTTCGGGGAATCGGCTTCCTCCCCCGTGGCAATAAATAAGAAGATCAAACGGAAGGAACATTTAACCAGTGAGATTCTTTAATAATCAGAGTGAGAGAGAAAAGAACAAGTCTCCTAGAAATGGCCTATTAATCTACGTCACACCTATGTTTTGTAATCTGAGTTTGTAACCTCTGTGCTTTCTGTTCTGACACTTTCTGAGCTCTCCGTGACTTTGGGGAAGGGGGGGTGAATACTATCCAGAGACTCTGAATCTGTTAAATCTCTCTTTCTTCTAGTGTTTCTTCTGCTACAGTAGCTGTTCCCCATCCAGTATTTCCCAGCTTCTGCCATCTGAATTATGCCCCTCTGCAAACCACTGTTCCATATCTATACTTTCCTCCTGCTTCTGGGAAGATTCAGGATCAGGATCAGCATGGTCCCTGACAATATGTGACCACCATGTGATTGTCGTCTAAATCCACCCTTAATAAATTCACCCCTATATGTGTGTGTATGCAGGGAGTGGGATAGGAGTTGAATACTGGATAGCTCAGTTGGTTAGATCATGGTGCTGATGACGCCCAAGGTTGCAGGTTCGATCCCTGTATGGGACAGCTGCATGTTCCTGCATTGCAGGGGTTGGACTTGATGGTCCTCAGAGTCCGTTCCAGCTCTATGATTCTATGTACAAGAATGCTTTTTCAACAGTTCTTTTCATGTGTATAATTGCCGCTTATAACCATTTTGGATCTAACAATTGCACAGTGAAGTATGTACTAAAGAATTGACTAAAAACACACATCTCTTTGTTCTTCTTCTTTTTAAAGTGCTATTCAGATAGTTCTACCTAACTGAAGCCCGCAAAGGGCTATACAAACAAAGCCAGGAGGTATATTATCTGCTTGATGAGCTGTCAAGTCTCATGTTTATGCTTGGTTTGGGGTGTGAGGAACCTGAACTTTGCTAGATGCTATACTGCCACTCTTGTGTATTTCAAGCTTTGTGACAGGCACCGTCATGATTTTGTGACAGACTTATTTATCATTTCCATGGTGCTATGTCAAACAGTTCTAAATTTATTCAACAAAGGGAAGAAGAAGAAGAAGAAGAAGAAGAAGAAGAAGAAGAAGAAGAAGAAGAAGAAGAAGAAGAAGAAGAAGAAGGAGGAGGAGGAGGAGGAGGAGGAGGAGGAGGAGGAGGGGGGGGTATAGTTTAACGTGCAAAAGGGATCCAGGATGTGTCCTGAAATTATACAGGCTTGCTCACCACTGCCGACATCACCTTGCCGACAAAGGTCCGTATAGTTAAAGCTATGGTTTTCCCAGTAGTGATGTATGGAAGTGAGAGCTGGACCATAAAGAAGGCTGATCGCCGAAGAATTGATGCTTTTGAATTATGGTGCTGGAGGAGACTCTTGAGAGTCCCATGGACTGCAAGAAGATCAAACCTATCCATTCTGAAGGAAATCAGCCCTGAGTGCTCCCTGGAAGGACAGATCGTGAAGCTGAGGCTCCAATACTTTGGCCACCTCATGAGAAGAGAAGAATCCTTGGAAAAGACCCTGATGTTGGGAAAGATTGAGGGCACTAGGAGAAGGGGACGACAGAGGACGAGATGGTTGGACAGTGTTCTCGAAGCTACGAACATGAGTTTGACCAAACTCCGGGAGGCAGTGGAAGACAGGAGTGCCTGGCGTGCTATGGTCCATGGGGTCACGAAGAGTCGGACACGACTAAACGACTAAACGACAACGACGACGCTCACCACTGGCAGAGCCCCTACCGGTAGTCCTTGTCTCTTTTTAAAAATTGGTGCTAGAAGATTTGTCTCAGCCTGTGGGTCTGCTCATTTTATTACAGATCCCTACTCCCTTTATAGCAGGGACCCAGGTGGCCCTGTGGTTAAACCACTGAGCCTAGGGCTTGCTGATCAGAAGGTCGGCGGTTCGAATCCCTGTGACGGGGTGAGCTCCCGTTGCTTGGTCCCAGCTCCTGCCAACCTAGCAGTTCGAAAGCACGTCAAAATGCAAGTAGATAAATAGGAACCGCTCCAGCGGGAAGGTAAACGGCGTTTCCAGGTGCTGCTCTGGTTTGCCAGAAGCGGCTTTGTCATGCTGGCCACATGACCTGGAAGCTATACGCCAGCTCCCTTGGCCAATAATGCGAGATGAGCGCGCAACCCCAGAGTCGGACACGACTGGACCTAATGGTCAGGGGTCCCTTTACCTTTACCTTACTCCCTTTATAATAACTAAAGTCTTGGGAAATTCTGACATTTTGCAAAGGTCCCAGAATTCAGGGTTCACAGATCTGGCTGGATTAACCCATCTGGAATCGTAAAGACTCATCATTGCCTATTCTCCCCACGCAGCCCAACACATTTAAACACATGCAACATTGCCTGAGTTAACGATCCTTAAGAAGCTTAAAGCATCTCCCCCGTACGTTCTCTGGTTCCTACTTCTCTCCCCCTGGGTAAATGTGTTGCTGGTGTTGAGTGGTAAACTGAAAAGAATGGAGAGTGAAATGTAGTCATTTGCTGAAGAGGCTTGTCCAACAAGGAAAGCAATGGTTGTGTCACGGGTCTAGTTTCAGGTGTTCGTAAACCCGCTGGGATCCATATCGCCGGCAGGTTGAATGTTGAACAAGCAGATGAAATGGAGAATTGCTGATCAATCTTCACATCATCATCATCATCATCATCATCATCATCATATATTTATACCCTGCCCTCCCCGGCCAATACCAGGCTCAGGGCGGCTAACACCAAATATAAAATACAGTAAAAACATTAACAAACAAACAAACAAACAGTTGATTGAAATATAGGTTAAAATACAGCTTAAAATGCAGCCTGGTTTTAGTGGTAGCCCATAGATCAAGATCATAAGGGGAGAAAACATCAAATATTCACATCAAATTTTAGGATGTTTCCTGCTGGTTTCTAAACTATGAATGCTTCTTGTACAGAAAATAGTGGCCCAGTGGTAGGTTCCAGGGCAAGGAATTGTTGACTGGCTTGTATATCCAAGGAGTGGCTTTGAAAAGTGCCAGATGTGCTTCAACCTAGAGCTGAACAGAAATGACATTCCACATTTCTTTTCTCCCACATCAGCTGTTGGAGTAAGATTGAAAGGACTTGAGAGAAGGCAGTCAAGTTGTCTATTTGCATGTATGCAAATGAGGTGCCGCGGAGCATTGTGGGGCAGCACTTTCTGTGCTCTACTCGCTGTGACTTGAAGGAGTGTGGGCTGAAGTTAGCCCAGGTCCAGGTTTTTTTTCAACGGAGGCAGCTTTGCTGCCACTGCTGCCGTTTCGCTTCAGCCAAGCAGGCAGAGGCGGAGCACAGCAGGCAGCGTCCCTGCCTGTCCTCTCCAGCTGCCCTGCTTCTAGGGGTTAGCTGCCCCCCTGTCCCATGCTGGGTACGCCCATGCAAACTGTGATGAGCCCACAGAAAATATTTATTTGCATTTGAAAAGCAACCACCTTGCTAATGTTGGAAAGTGCACAGCAACCAGATATAATTAGATATAACTGCTGGAGCTGCTAGCTTTCTGCTCCTCTTTTTCTCACTATCGCAACCCCTGGCCGAACATATTTTAAACAGGGGTAGAGAGGTGTGAGAGGCCCAGCATTTATTTATTTTTTTACAACGTTCTGATTCAATGCTCTTCAGTCTGCTGCTCATTTTGCCGCAATGTGACACATGGGGGTGGGGGGGGGCAGTTTTAAAAATCAGGGGGGAAGGAAGCTTTGGGAGATTCAGATATTACCAAATCCAGCGATGCAGAGAGAAATGGTCAGATTTATGCTGCCTTTTCAAATTGAAAAGGGTTCAAACTGTGATGGGAGAGAAACGTAACCTTTTGCTTGTATGCTGCCATGGCCTGCAAGCTGCCGAATATAACAGGGATAGATAGACATCTGGTTCGAATCTGGTACCTTTTGCCTCTCCATGACTTCCAGTTTATGGGAATTCATAGTTTATGGGACCAACATGCAGTCATTTGCTAGCAATGTAATGTTTTTGGGGAAAGACTGTTTTGACAGTGCTACAAGTTAACAGTTTACGACCATTGTTACTTCAAAACAGCCCTATCTTAATCTACTTTCACCTTGCCAGGGAAACAAAAAAATGTCAAATAAGGAGCTCTGACTGTTAATCACAGACACTGCTCTGTAATTCCAGGTGATAGCTGAATATTTTTTCCGTTCAGATGAGGTTACAATGGCATACCGAGTTCCCAGGTGCCATTTTGAAAATGAGAACTATATTGTCCTTGGTGGTCTGGGGCTCTACTGGCTGCAGGATCTAACCTCCACCCCAAAAAGTGCAGGCACAAACTAGGATAAATGATTTAAGTCTTATGAGTTTCTCATTTTCAAAGAGCACTATCTGCTTGACAAATGGAGCACCCCGTGCCATTGAATGGAATTCTTAAAAAACAAAATAATTGAATGCTAGCATTCATAACAATCAAAATCAGAGACCATAGATGTTGAGTCACTTTCTATAAATGCAACATTTCCCTCTGATAGTCAGTACAGTTCAACAGCGAATAAACCAAGATTGCAGACTCTATTAACCAATCAAGTTGATGCTAATTATAGATATTTCTGCCTTACAGTGGAAATCCAGCTATTAAGCTATTCTATCTCTTTGTAAGTCTGCCTGTCCCAGACAATGTTATGTTCTTTTCTCAAAGGCCAATTAGCACGAACAGAGAAAGGATGCTTTCTATGGCATTAAAGAGGAGATTTAACACTGCAAGTTACTGGAATTGAAGCTAAAATTAGGAGTGAGTCATTTGCAATTTGACATCCAAACTAGTACCCATGAATTCAACTCACAATATTCTCAGGTGTAAATTCTACATGATAAGAGGCAGTCCAGAGTAAAGGGCAACATGGAATATCTCTGTTCCAGGCCCATTCATTTTTATGTGCCAATCAGTTTATAACACACAAGGAACTGGATCCAGATTAAATTAATCCCAATGGATACCAATGGATCAAGGTAGTCATGACTTCACTTGGTCTCCATTGACTTAAAAGGGGGCTAAGTTCAACTAATTTTATCTGCCTCCAACCCATCAGAGACAATCCATTCCAAGGTCATCCATTATTTTGAGAGGTTAGGGCAGTGAACCTGGGGTGGCATTGCTGAGTCGCCATTTTCCATGAAGCCTGCCAATGTGTGCTTCTGGAGTTTTTAGCAGTTGTGAACATGCCTTCTAATAAAGAGGGTAAGGGAAAAGGTCTTTGGGGACAGGATGGACTGTGCTGAGAGTTGTTAGACATCCCCTCACAGTGCTACAATTCCTAGCACCCCTAACAAACTACAGTCCCCATGATTCTTTGCGGTGGGAGAGCTATAGTGACTGTTAAGATGGTATAAGATAGGGTTGCCATATTTCAAACAGTGAAAATGGGCAAAATTGCAAAAAAGGGGGGGAAATATTCTGTACAAGACAAACACATATGTTCCATCCTCTCCTATGTATCCATGCAAGGAATACCAGAAATGGTCGTGATTTCTTGATAGAGTTTAACTTTGCTCAAAGATTCGTTAGTTAGAAAATTCTTTAGCTGGTATAAGAAAAACTAAACAAGTCTTTGTGCTCCTGATGAAGAGTCTCAGCTTGAAACATACTAGAAGACAGTCAATCACCTAATAAACCATTGATAGCGCTTCCACTTTTGGGCTTTGTAGATGTGCATTTGTTCTGTGGGATGAGTCCCTTCAGAGTGGGATGCTTGAAAAAAAAGAGCTAATTAAAATGAGCACTAAGCTTTATACAGATTCCAGAGAACGTATCTTTCTACTTGTTGTTGTTTAGTTGTTTAGTCGTGTCCGACGCTTCGTGACCCCATGGACCATAGCACGCCAGGCACTCCTGTCTTCCACTGCCTCCCGCAGTTTGGTCAAACTCATGTTCGTAGCTTCGAGAACACTGTCCAACCATCTCGTCCTCTGTCGTCCCCTTCTCCTAGTGCCCTCCATCTTTCCCAACATCAAGGTCTTTTCCAAGGATTCTTCTCTTCTCATGAGGTGGCCAAAGTATTGGAGCCTCAGCTTCACGATCTGTCCTTCCAGTGAGCATTCAGGGCTGATTTCCTTAAGAATGGATAGTTTTGATCTTCTTGCAGTCCATGGGACTCTCAAGAGTCTCCTCCAGCACCATCTTTCTACTATGTTTGACTTAAAAAAACAAACAAACAAGCAAACCCTCGAGAAGATTCTAAAATTACTTGTGACAAGTTTCCAAGAAGGTTAGAGAGATAAAAGTTCAGCTTAAAGCAACAGAACCCATGGGGTGGAAATGTGCAGTCTCCCAGTCTCATTCTACATCCCGCATATGAGTGGCAATGTTATTTAATTCAAATAGGGACAGAGAAAGAGATGTTGGATAATGTCCTGTAGCTAAAGAGTGGAGAGAGAGACGCATAAGCGTCATCAGGGTGTACCGAGTAAGATACCGGTAACTTACATGGTTCCTTCCTCTAATCCAAATGTCTTGCACTTGTCCATAAGGGTCGAGGTGACTCAGCTGGGTAAATTCTGCATGGCCTCCTTCCCTGAAATTGCTTGCTGCTAAGGAGAGGAAAAAAAAATATCAGTAGGGAAGGGATGCTGTTTTCCCCTCTCTTGGGAGCCAGCTAATACTTTGTCTTCCTCCGCCACTGCCCTCCTTGTCTAGCTTTCAATTGCAAAAGAGGAGAGAAAATGAGAAGGGTGAGTGACTGTTTCCAAACCAGCTCATTAGGCACAATTAGGAGAAAATGATCCCTGCAGGGTTGATGTTTTGCAGCTCCAATGAACTGGTGCTGAACGTCATCCATAGTTTTGTTAGAAACCACACTCTTGGAGCTAACATCCCCTCGAAAACCTTACCATGGAAGTGTAGGGAAATATGGGATCTCGTAGGATTGCTGCATTTTCCTTCCTTCCTCCCCTATCCATAATTCTGTAACTTAAATGCTCTGCTCGGGAGGGAGTTCTGAACATTTTAGCTGCAGGCACTCCTTTACAGTGGTACCTTGGTTCTCAAACTTCATCCATTCCAGAAGTCCATTCCAAAACCAAAGCGTTCTGAAACGAAGGGGCACGTTCCCATAGAAAGTAATGCAAAATGAATTAATTCGTTCCAGACTTTTAAAAACAACCCCCTAAAACAGCAATTTAACATGAATTTTACTATCTAAGACCATCTTTTAAGCTGTGTAAAAAAACCCTTTGGTGGCAGCTCCCAGGGGCGTTGCAATGGGGGTGCGGTCCGCCCCGGGTGTCATGCTTAAGGGGGGGTGACAAAATCCCCCTGGGCGGATCGGTTTGGCAGCGCTCGCACCCCCGGTGGGCGGATTTTCGCAATTGGCGCAATCCCTGTTACGAAAATCCGCCTGCTGATCATGCAAATACACCTGGCATGCGACAGTGGCCGCTGGGGATGAACCCCCCCCCAGGGGGCGACATTCACACCCCCTGCTGGGCGGCACTTGCATCCCTGGCGGCCAGCGCTGCACGCTGGGCATATTTCACAACCAGCAGGCGGTGCTGGCTCCCCCAGGAGGATCAGGCGCTGCCGCTGGCTCCCCCAGGAGGATCAGGCGCTGCCACTGGCACCCCCAGGAGGATCGGCGTGCCCCCGTGGGTGAATCGCCCCACCTCTGTGGGCGGATCGCCCTGCCCCCGGGTGCACGTCATGTTTGCTGCTCTGGGTGCCCAAGTGATTTCCTCCGCCACTGGTGGCTCCTCCATTGTGTGAAGAGAGAGAAAGAGGGAGAGGGAAAGTGCCTGAATCTACTACACTTCCCCCCTCGGACTACAGGCCCTAAAAAATGAAGAGGATTCTGAATGTAGTAACTCCCACCTGCCTAGTCCAAGCTCAATTAGGCCTTGTGCATGCCTTGGTTTTGTAAGCATGCCAGCACAACTGCATCTGCAAGGTAGCAACATCGTTCCTTTTGCATTCCCTCGCTAGTAATTTGCATGGCTGCTCTCGCCCTGACTCCTCATGTGGCAGGTTTAAAATCCCAGCCTGTTGTTCCGCATGCGCCTAGGTAAGAAATACAAAAATGCTCTGAGCTTATCCAATGCAACAATGGCTCTCTCATGGCAATGTATGCTCAAGCAGTCCAGCCTAATCCATTCTAAACAAAGCTGTCACCTTTTCCTTGGAGGCAATTGGCCTCCCCTTTTTCACAGTTTAGCAGATTTCAACGTTCCTGAAATTTAGCTCAAAGGTTTCTTTTGTTCCCTTTCATGCCACTGCTCCTGGTAATAATCCCTCTGGGAGTAACACGCTGCCCCTTTTGGGGGTATATATTATGCTTCTGCCAATACCCATCCAAAGGAAATAGGCTATCCTTCTGCTGAACTTTTCAAATCCATCCATTCTTACCATACTTTGCCATCCTAACATTCAGTAATGAAGTAATGATTTCTTATTCTCACCGGGTTCCCCCAAAACATGCTTTTACTGTATACACAAAATGATTAGGCCCCCATTTCCTACCTAAAAACTATGCTAACTCCTTTAGTAAGTGGCTTCATAGACTCATAGAATTGTGGCATTGGGATGGACCGTGGGGGTTATCTTGTACATCTCCCTGCAATGCAAGAATATTTTGCCCAACGTGGGGCCCGAACCCACAACCCTGAGATTAAGAGTCTCGTGCTCTACCAACTGACCTACTCTCACCTTCAATCACATTCCGGAAGCAGTAGACTATTTAGTTCTGGTCTTCAGTAAAAAAATAAAATAAAAAATAAAAATAAATGTAAGGCTGATTCCTTGCAAATAAAGTCACATTTCAATAGGGTTGCCATATTTTGTAGAGCAGAAAAAGAGGACAGCCCCAGACGCTGCCAGCCTGACCCAGGGAAACAGGTGCAGAGGCTGGAAGCAGCCACGGCATGTAGAACAGCGCAAGCCTGAGCGCCCCCCCCCAAAAAAAAATCCCTGACATTTCCTTTAAAATGTAAAAATCTGCCCGAATGAGCATGTTGGCCTCCCCCAAAAGAGGACATGTCCGGGTTTCCCCAGACATGGCAACCCTGAATTTGAAATGCCTTCTATCTGGACTCATGAATCCCACCGCAGGTGAACATTCAGGTAAACGCACAAGAAGCTGTGCTCTAACTTATCCCTTGGGTCACAAAGACTCTTTGGAAATCCTGTACAGTACTTCCCTAGAGGATGCATTGCATTTAGATGTTAAGTTGAAGCCCTCAATTGCATGCATTCCTAGCTCAACTCCTGCGTATTATTTAGCAGTGGACAAACTCCCATTGGCTCGAATCGGAATCAGCTTGGTAATTACCAGCATTTTTAATCAGTGTCTCGGGGTGTGGAAAGCTCATCTGTTTCCAAAAGTTCTCTGCTGGGTCTTAATGTTGACGCACACAGTCTGATGCTCCCAAGCCTTATTATATTGCAGGGTTACCATATTCCCCAAAGTGAAAATCCAGTCAAAGTTTTTGTGTTTTTTAAGTATTTTATTTTATTTTTAAATCACCCTACTTGCCATACTAGGACCCCAGGTGGCGCTGTGGTTAAACCACTGAGCCTAGGGCTGAGCCTAGGATCCGTTGCTTGGTCCCAGCTCCTGCCAACCTAGCAGTTCGAAAGCATGTCAAAATGCAAGTAGATTAATAGGAACCGCTACAGCGGGAAGGTAAACGGCGTTTCCATGTGCTGCTCTGGTTTGCCAGAAGCGGCTTTGTCATGCTGGCCACATGACCTGGAAGCTATACGCCGGCTCCCTCGGCCAATAATGCGAGATGAGCGTGCAACCCCAGAGTCGGTCACGACTGGACCTAATGGTCAGGGGTCCCTTTACCTTTACTTGCCATACATCCGGGTTTTCCCAGATATTTGGTCGATTCAGCGAAAATCCACCCAGATGCCATTTTGCAGCTCAATTCCCAGATGTGTCCGGGAAAGCCTATGGCAGCCCTGTATATTGATTGCCACTTGTAATTCTCAGCACCAGAGCCTCCCAAAGCAAACATACCCCGAAATGAGAGTAGGCTCTATATCTGGGTAGGAGACAACAGTCACATAAAACTTTTTCAAGGAACAATTGAGATCGTTAACCCAAATAGAGAAGGAGAGAGAGAGGGGGGGGAGGGAGGTTTGGTCACAGAGTTCACAGCAATCAACAAGCATTTCAGCAAGAATAAGGCTTTAGCATTAAATAAAATGCATGCCTACAAAACAGCTGGGTTTGGACATCTGGTTTTCTGAACCCTGATTGTGTATGCACAGAATAACATTTCATATTTTATATTCTGAGCTGGAGAAAATGGGAGACTTTCAGGGAAATGGCACTCAATTTAGAATACTTTGTTTGGCGCATTAAGACATGACTGAAGCTGCATCCCAAACCAGGTAATTATGAACTTTTGCAGTGTGATTAATATTTACATGACCCACAACCTCAATCCATTTTATGCCTAGGAAAAGCTCAGGCCACAATTAGGCAGTTAGATAGTTCTTGCATGGGCCATACATTGCACATAGCAACTAGAAGCCCAAGATGGAGGTGTTTGTCCCCTTTGTCATCAAAAGGCAACTAAGATCAATGGATGAGCAACAGGATGCAATGGGAATTACATCAGGCAGTTACATCAGCTGTGTGTTGATCCTGATTATTTCTAAGGTGCTAAATCACTTTTGATTCCCTCCATACTGTAGAATTATTATTAAAAGATTAATCCATGGTGCAAAATGTTTGGCTATTTAAATTTAAAATTGGAGCCACATGACACCCTCAAAATTAAGTTCCAAACAAGTTTGGTGCTAGTTTCAAATATCCTCCTTGATTTCTCATTTTGCATTAAAAAAAAGTAATTTCTATGCAAAAGGGTGGGGTGGGGAATAACATATTATTTTTATCCTGGTGCAAGAGTGATTTTATTTTATTTTTACTTTTAACTTCCTTCCATGCCAAGGGGCTTTGTACTTCCAGTTGGAAATACACCTGGGACTCAGTTACACAGCTGCAAATAAAACTTGTGACACTAGATGGCGAAAGTGAGCTATGCAAAATTCAATGTACTTTTCAAAAAAATTAAAAGCATTATCATAGTGTTTTTTATATGCGTGTAGATTTCTCTTTGCAACACACTTTGGCACCTTCAGTAGAGGCTGTTAAACTGTGACATTTACCAACCTTTGGGGTTCATAAGGGGGTCACACAGGTGAGATCTGTAAGTCTTTTTTTTTTGCATGTTGCATTAGAATGGGTAGCCATTGTGGTCTCTTTCAGATATTATCAGACTACAGCTTCCATCATCTCTGATCAATGGTGATGCTGGCTAGGGCTTATAGGAGTTTACCATCTAGAGGACATCAGCTTCCCTTCATTAGAACCTGGGATGTCATAAATTCCTGCTGC
Organism: Zootoca vivipara; assembly: GCF_963506605.1. NCBI lineage: Eukaryota > Metazoa > Chordata > Lepidosauria > Squamata > Lacertidae > Zootoca > Zootoca vivipara. The sequence continues at coordinate 118,451,762 of NC_083276.1, read as the reverse complement.
TTCTTTGTTCCCTGGCTGAATCATCATTTATTATTGTTTGGGTTTGGAATACAATGGATATAAAAATTCTGTGAACTGTACTAAATGAGTTTCAGCTGTAGTATTCTTATAAGAACAATGAGCAATCAAAATCAAATAATTAGGAAACCTATCTAAGCTCACCAATTCAACTGAGATACTCTGATGCTTGTTATTGTTCAGACCCTTATTGGTCAATAATTCTCTTTTGTGTAGGGGTGGAACATTGCCTGCAAATAGCACAACGTTGGGGTTTTAGAATGAATGAAAAATTGAACTAAATGGACTCAATGGTTTGCATGGAAGTATAAACTGATGTTTTTCAATGTGACAGACTTAACTGTTTCTGTGATAGAAATCGAGTTCAATGGCCACCAAGGGGAGCACCATTTTTTGTAGCGGCTGCCATTTTGTTCACCATAAAGTCCCATAACAATGCAGAATCTGAGCCAGGAGTGGTCACCTGAATCAGCTCTGCTGTTGCTGCTACCAGTGACAATTTAATGAGAAAAAGGAAACAATTAAGATTTATGAAGATTTATTAATTGCATTAATAAGTGTAATTAATGAACTATGGATATTTATTAATTTCATTAATAAATACAATAAATTAATGTAATTCTAACAGAGGAATAATGAAAACTCTAACAGAGGAAGAATGAAAATTCTGAGGGTGTTCACCTGAATACACACAGAAGCCTTTTTCATACCTTCTCACTCGATTCAGGAATATTGAGGTGGAGTGGGCAGAGATTGAGATATTGTGGGTGGGGCTGGCAACTCCCCCAAGACATTTTATGCACATACATATTATTTCAAGTGAGCCAAACGTTCTCATTTTTTTCAGTAAAAGTGGGGGGAGGATTTCACCATTCCCCCATCAGCCGGCCACAAGAATATCTGACAAAATGTTGTCTGGCTTTGCTGCTCACAACAAGCGTGGAGAAATTTGTAAAAACCAGGATACCCTGAAGGTTGCTGAGTTGTTGGGTTTTTTTAAGACAACCCCCAAAGTTGTTGAGCAAAGGTTGAAAAGATGACCAGGAGACAGTGAATCTTACAGCTCAAAAAGCAAATCTATCACTATACTCTTTTTAAAAAAATACTTTTAGGAAATATAAATTGTGACAAGAGCCCATGAAAATAACTGCTCACAGAAATTATTATTTTTTATTTCTCTTGCTGGAGGAAATTCCAAGTCTGACATTTTATAATCCATAGAGTTGAATCTTCCCTCAGAGTCTCTTTTGAACTTTGAACATAACACTCTGACAGTATTACTGTCAAAAAGATATCCGGCAAATTAAGAACAAGTGTCCGCTTTGGTACACCAAATTAATTTTGAGTAGAAAGAAGGGTGGCCACCACTTTGTGGATAATACAAAGATTTAAGTCACTTGGTGGAGGGGGGAGAACAGGCTACATTTTAAAGAACCCCATGCCCCCCTCAAAAAGATAGATCTGAGTACACAGTGTGATACAACACATAATATATAAAGTAAAATATATGGCATAATATATAAAGTAAAAAACTTTACCTTGCTAGTCTCTGCATTTATTGGACTAATTGTAAGAGATGTTACTGAGGTTACATTTCCTGTTTCAGAAACATCAACCATACATGATGAGACATGTACCTCGGGGTTCGGTCCTCTCCCCCATGTTTTTTAACATCTATGTGAAGCCGCAGGGAGAGATCATCAGGGGGTTTGGGCTGGGGGTTCATCATTCTCCATACCTATTATTCCCAGCATCTGGAATTGAGAGGGAACAACAACAACAACAACAACAACAACAACAACAACAACAACAACAACAACAACTTTATTATTTATACCCCCACCCATCTGGGTGGGTGGCTCACATCATGTATCAGAACATACTAAAACATCAAGCATTAACAACTTTCAAATACAGGGCTGTCTTTAGATGTCTTCTACAAGTCAGGTGCTTGTTTATTTCCTTGGCATCTGAAGGGAGGGTGTTCCACATGGTAGGGGCCACTACAGAGAAGGCCCTCTGCTTGGTTACCTGTAACTTCACTACTCACAGTGAGGGAACCAGCAGAAAAACCTTGGAGGTAGATCTCAGTGTCCGGGCTGAACAATGGGGCAGGAGATGCTCCTTCAGATACTGGGCCGAGGCTGTTTAGGGCTTTAAGGTAAAGGTAAAGGGAACCCTGACCATTAGGTCCAGTCGTGACCGACTCTGGGGTTGCGGCGCTTATCTCATGTTATTGGCCGAGGGAGCCGGCGTACAGCTTCCAGGTCATGTGGCCAGCATGACTTCTGGCGAACCAGAGCAGCCCACGGAAACAGTGTTTACCTTCCCGCTCTAGCAGTACCTACAGTATTTATCTACTTGCACTTTGACGTGCTTTTGAACTGCTAGGTTGGCAGGAGCTGGGACTGAGCAACGGGAGCTCACCCCGTCGCGGGGATTCGAACCGCCAACCTTCTGATCAGCAAGCTCTAAGCTCTGTGGTTTAACCCACAGAGCCACCCGCTGTCCCCTGTTTAGGGCTTTAAAGGTCAGCAAAAACACTGAATTGTGCTCAGAAACGCACTGCCTGACAGTGGAGGCAGAACATAGCCATTGTGGCTGGTAACTACTAATAGTTGTATCCTGCATGAATTTGTCTATCCTCGCTTAAAGTCATTCCAAATTGGTGAACATTACAACATCTTGCAGGAAGATCACCTTTGCACCATTACAGTATAATCTCATAAAGTTAACCACTGGACAGACTATGCATATCTATCTCAGTTAAGATGAGATGCCTTGGCAAAATCAGTTTACAGTCTAATCTGTTAATTGGGTAAATAGCACTTCTTAAATTTAAGCGATAACTTTTGCACAAGGAGTTGTAACTGAATCAGATGTATTTTTTATCTGTCATGGGATTGTCTGAGCTAAAATCTTCTGAAATAAACAATAATCCCATTGAATGCGAGCAGACTAATTATGCTTCTCTTTGAGCAATCATGTTTCACTGAGCTGGGACTATAAGGTTGTAAACATGAAACCATTAACTCTAAATTTAGTTACCTGCTACTTTAATTCTTTCAGTTGAAAGATTGTTCTTCAAGACCGATCTTCTGTCTGATGTAGCACAACAAACTGTAGTTGGAGACACACATGAGTGCCATTCATGTACATGACGAAAAGTTCCATATGCAAATTCAGAAACACAGAAAGCTGCCTTCTGCTGAGCCAGAACAATGGTCCATCTAGCTCACAATGGTGCACAATGGTTGGCAGAAGCTCTCTGGGGTTCCAGATAGGAGTCTTTCTCAGCCCTACCAGGAATTGAACCTGGGAGTTTCAGCGTGAAATGCCATGTGCTCTGCTACTCTTTCCTATTTAACATCTACAAAGCCTATTGGAGCAAATGTAAAGGTGAAAAGCATATTGCACAACTCAGGTACAATATCTTTGCCTGCACTCGGTGCTATTTTTCTAGAAGAGGTGCCAAAGCTCACCATGAACTCTCTTGTTCTCTTAGAATGGCAATGGCGCCCACCTGAGAGGTGCCAGAGCTGAGCTCCTGTGAGCTCCGGTTTAAAACAAAAAAAAAAACAACTCTGAGTACACTGATTTAAATCATAGCATGGCAGCCTTGGCCCAGGATACCTGAAAGAGAGCGTCTCCACCCCCATTGTTCATCCTGGACACTGAGGTCCAGCGCCGAAGGCCTTCTGGTGGTTCCCTCACTGTGATAAGTGAGGTTACAGGGGACCTTATCATTAGTGGCACCTGCCCTGTGGAATGCCCTCCCATCAGATGTCAGGGAAATAAACAACTATCTGACTTTTAGAAGACATCTGAAGGCAAAGCTGTTTAGGGAAGTTTTAAATGTTTCATATTTTATCGTGTTTTTAATATTTTGTTGGGAGCCTCCCAGAGTGGCTGGGGAAACCCAGCCAGATGGGTGGGGTATAAATAAATTATTATTATTATTATTATTATTATTATTATTATTAGTTTTGTGGTTCATGATGAGAGTGGTTGTAAACTGCTTCCGTAGGTTACAAAAACTCGCTGGAACTAAAAAACTATCTCCTAACCATTTTAAAGCAGAACAGGGTCAGAAGTCATATAATTTCTCTCCGTAATTACTATGCTGTTGAAATAATTATATACTTCTTCCACTGGAAAACTTTCCCTCTTGTCAAGGCAAGATGAAAGGGGGCCCACAAAGAAAAGAACAATGGCAACTGGAATAGCAGAGGAGGGAAATGGAATGGTTGTTCAGGGTGAATTTGTGCAATATTCAGAGTGTTTGCTCTTCACGCCTCTTGTGAGACATCATTCCTATTTTGTGCTGTGATTCGCAATGTCTTACAGCATCTGGATCCCTGGAAATCAAAGGCACAAGCTTGAATGAATTTGCTTAGTACCCAACCCCCCTGATGGTGGTATGAGGCATATCCCTTTGATACAGCCCGAAGACACTTTGATGCAGTGTTATTGCTAATTAAATGGGCCTCAGTGTCTTTAGAAAAGTTTATTACTTTCATAAAAGCAGAAAGGGTACAAGCAAGGTGGAAACAACCCCGTTAATGAAGAATCAAACCGAAGAAGATGAAAAGACGTGAAATGTACAAATCCTTGTTTCTTGTGCATCATGGATTCCCCCCCCCCCTCCATACCTCAAAAGTAACTTCGAAAGGGACTTCATACCAATTGTAACACATAGAAACCTTTGAATCAGCTTCGTTGAAGATGCATAAGAAAGAATTGATCACTTTTTGCTGGCAGAATCAACGGAGATAATGCAGACCCCTGCTCTTCTCCCAACAACCAACGCACAAGGGATTTTATCTACTTGGGGCTTTGCATAAATGTTCCATGTTCATGAAGGATAAGAGGACCAATTTGCGCAAAGTTTCTGCCTCATTAAATGAGAGACTGTAGTCCTATTCTGGCATTCAATTGCTGTGTTAAATCAACACAGGGATGTAAGGGATGTTAGCACCCTCCCTGCCATCTGCTCTGCTGCTCTTCATGAGTTGGAGCAATCCAGAACTCTGGAAAATCAGTATTCTAATATTTCTTGTTGTTGTTTAGTCGTTTAGTCGTGTCCGACTCTTCGTGACCCCATGGACCAGAGCACGCCAGGCACTCCTGTCTTCCACTGACTCCCGCAGTTTGGTCAAACTCATGTTCGTAGCTTCGAAAACACTGTCCAACCATCTCATCCTCTGTCGTCCCCTTCTCCTTGTGCCCTCCATCTTTCCCAACATCAGGGTCTTTTCCAAGGATTCTTCTCTTCTCATGAGGTGGCCAAAGTATTGGAGCCTCAGCTTCACGATCTGTCCTTCCAGTGCGCACTCAGGGCTGATTTCCTTCAGAATGAATAGGTTTGATCTTCTTGAAGTCCATGGGACTCTCAAGAGTCTCCTCCAGCACCATAATTCAAAAGCATCAATTCTTCGGCGATCAGCCTTATTTATGGTCCAGCTAATATTTCTGGGCAAGTAGAAAAGGCTCCTCACTTTGGGCATTATCTCTCCAATTCATTGAGGTCCCCCACTGTACACTTTGCTTTCCTCATCTAACACAGAAGCAAAAACTTTTTGCATTACCTTCAGTAAGGTTTCAGAGTATAAATTTAATTGCACCAAATTGGAATGGATGTGTCTCAGTTTGGATAGGTGTACAAAGGAAAAACAACAACAAGCAAGTGATTCCACGTACAGTGGTACCTTGGTTTGCAAATTCAATCTGTTCCAGAAGTCCGTTTTTAAACCAAAGCGTTCTTAAACCAAGGCGTGCTTTCCCCTAGCAGCGAGGGACTCAATTTACAAATGGAACACACTCAACAGGAAGCGGAACATGTTCTGCTTCCAAGGCAAAATTCACAAAACAAAATACCTACTTCCAGGTTTGCAGCATTCTTAATCCATGTTCTGCATAAGCTAACCTGTTCTTAAACCAAGGTAAAGGGACCCCTGACCATTAGGTCCAGTCGTGACCAACTCTGGGGTTGCGGCGCTCATCTAGCGTTATTGGCCGAGGGAGCCAGCGTACAGCTTCCAGGTGATGTGGCCAGCATGACAAAGCCGCTTCTGGCAAACCAGAGCAGCACACGGAAACGCCGTTTACCTTCCTGCTCGGAGATTTGAACCTATTTATCTACTTGCACTTTAGCGTGCTTTCAAACTGCTAGGTTGGCAGAAGCTGGGACCAAGCAACGGGAGCTCACCCTGTCGCAGGGATTTGAACCGCTGACCTTTTGATCAGCAAGCCCTAGGCTCAGTGGTTTAACCCACAGCGCCACCTGCGTCCCTGCATAAACCAAGGTACCACTATATAATTAAATCCTTGGGAAGAAGGATCATGCAGAAATTGGAAGATATTTTCTGGAAATAACTGTGACAATTTATGAGGGAGGGAGATTATTTAAGTCAATTGGCAGATTTGAAAATGTGTTGGCTCGGGGAAATGCCTACTCTGTAGATTTATTTTTGTTTGATATTTGACACCCCCAAAGTCTGAACTGTATTTGCAGGTTGGTGTAAGGCAATGAATGCTGGTAGGCATCATATATTTGGGTTTTGCACCCAAAATAAGAACATTTGGACCCTCATAAAAAGAGAAATGGGAATCACATCAGGATAGGAATTACCAGCCGGGTTATGTAAAAGATTTAGTTTCATTGGAGGGCAAGGAAATGGTGACACATCTTTTAACAGCCGCTAACATAATGATTTGTGCCATTTTAAAAAATGTAAGGACCATGACATTAGAAAATTAGATCCTACAGGTCTGGGAAGTAAAGTGAACTAACATAATTAGATCAAGAGAAGGTAGACAACCTAATACTCTTTATTGAAAACTTGAGTGTTTTTTTATTATGCATTGGTGTAAAAAAATAAAAAAATGCTGAGACATATCAATTGTTGGGGAAAATTTAATTGTAACGTCATTACATATTGATGTAACTTGTTATGAAGACATATATATCTGGGCAGTAGAAAGCTCGAATACGGCTTGTGCAAATCAAATTTACGCACATCTGAACCAATGTATGGTGTTCCGTACTCACACAATATCTTATACCGCATTGGCCCGAATATAAGCCGCACCCACAAATAAGCCGAACCTTTAAAATTCAAAGGGGAAAAAGAAAAAAAAGACAATACCCAAATATAAGCCGCTCCCTTAAATTTGTGTCTTATACTACTGCTGATGGTCCTGGGAGCTATGTGCGGTTGTGGCGCCCGCCATCTTGCCTCACCGGAAGTCCCGTAAAAGCCTTTTTTTGTAAGGTCATGGAGGCCTGGACATGCCGGAGGCCTGGGCAGCCGCCTCCCGGAGGCCAGGACAGCTGCTTCCCGGAGGCCTGGGCAGCCGCCTCAAAGAGTCCTGGGCAGCCACATGCTGGAGGTCTGGGCAGCCACCTCCCGGAGCTTGGACAGCCGCCTCCCGGAGGCCTAGACCAGTGTTTTTCAACCACTGTTCCGCGGCACACTAGTGTGCCGCGAGATGTTGCCTGGTGTACCGTGGGAGAATTACTTTATATATAGTCAATATAGGCACAGAGTAAAAATTTTTTAACATTTTCTAATGGTGGTGTGCCTCGTGATTTTTTTCATGAAACAAGTGTGCCTTTGCCCAAAAAAGGTTGAAAAACACTGGCCTAGACAGCTGCCTCTTGGAGGCCTGGGCATGCCAGAGGTCTGTGCAGCCGCCTCCCGGAGGCCTGGGCAGCCACTTCCCGGAGGCCTGGGCAGCCACCTCCCAGAGGCCCGGGCAGGCTGGAAACTTGGCAGCCGCCGGCGTTCACCTGGGCAGCCGCCTCCTGGAGGCCTTAGAGACCAACTAAGTTTGTTATTGGTATGAGCTTTCGTGTGCATGCACGCTTCTTCAGATACATTTCTATGCACTCTTGTTTCCATCACAGTGTTCCATTCCACCAATAGCAGTTTAGTCATGCTGGCCACATGACCTGCAAAGCTGTCTGTGGACCAATGCCGGCTCTCTCAGCCTGAAAAGCAAGATGAGCGCCGTGACCCCATAGTCGCCTTTGACTGGACTGAACTGTCCAGGGGTCCTTTACCTTTACTTATCCCTATCCCTATCTATCTCCATCACAGTGTCCTGTTTTGCCAGAAGCAGTTAAGTCCTGCTGGCCACATGACGCAGGAAGCTGTCTGTGGGCAAACGCCAGCTCCCTCGGCCTGAAAGCGAGATGAGCACTGCACCCCATAGTCGCAGATAGATTGATAGACAGACAGATGATAGATAGATGATAGATGAGAGATAGATGATAGATAGATAGATAGATAGATAGATAGATAGATAGATAGATAGATGATAGATAGATATGGGCTGTTTCTTTAGAGATGCTTTCCTTTGCTGCTGTTAAAAGGGGGGATGGAGCTAGGGATAATGCACCAGTTTTTCAGTAAGCCATCTGATAATTTCACTCATATGATCCACAGCTTTGCTCCTGGCTGTAAAATGCATGTTGGAAACATCATTCAGGCAGCAGTTGGCTAGCGTGGTGCTGGAGTGGAAGGATAAAGCCTCTATTTTTTGCCACTAGCTAATTGAGCTACTCTGCGCTGGCTGCCCTTTCTACTTCTCTCCCTGGCAAAATTACTGAAGCTTCAAGGTCCTCACGATGTTGCCAGGAGGAAGAGACGGGTACCGAAGGCAGAGAGTGCGCACTAAGAGCAACGGCTGGAAATATATAAGTGAGCAAACAGGGGCTCTCGGAGCTGGCTCTGTGCACTCCACCTGGACAAATGTCACCTCTCCCTCCTTTCATTTTCATATTGTGGGTGTAATAAGAGCAGGGCAGCTGACAGCGTGTGACAGATTTGCAACCCTGTCCGCAGCTGAGGCCTTCTGAATTTATGGAGGCAATACGACTGAAAAATGCGCTTGTAGCTTGATGTGGATTACTGTCTTATGAGGAGTGGGGTCATATATTTTGCCTATGACTCTGGAATATGATTGTAAACAAATTCTAGTTATAGATGGGTTTCCCTTGTCGGGGGATTTGTATTGCTTCTAGTACAGAGGCTGGTATCGATCAAGCTCTCTCTTGTCAGAAGTGGAAGGTCTGAGGGGTGCGGGAAAACAGAGGAAGATAAATGGGGAATGTGTCACAAGTCCTGAATTACAGCAACCAAAGTCTGATTGAACTTGCTTTCCTAAATGCTGAAGCCACCGCTGTCAGAAGTCATTAGTCTTAGAACCCTGGCAACTCAGGCCTAATTCATAGAATATCAGAAACAGTAGCTTCCATGGACTTCAATGTGTGGAGGGAAAATTCATACGTCTCTCCATGGAAAGGATGTGCGATTTCCCCTCTTTAATCTACTACCACATAAAGAGAGGGAAAGAGGAAGCAGGAAGGATCATTTGTGCTTCGACTTTCATTGTTCCTCATCAATTTACATAAGATTCTGAAGGCTGTTAAGCTATGTTCAAATTGCTCTAGAAATGGACACATCTGCCAATTCTCTCAGTTTATCATTTTTCCAGTCTTAGGTGGAATCTACACACATATAAAAAAATGCTGTGAAAATGCTTTTTTTTTTTAAAAAAAAGACATTTTGAAAAATACATTGAAATTGTCATAGCTCACCATCTCCATCTAGTGTCACATTTGTATATTGCACTTTGCACTTAAAACGTTTTATTTGCAGCTGTATAGCTGAGTCCTTAGCTTCAAATCACTGCATTTCCAGATCAGTTTGCTGTTTGTTTGTTTGTTTGTTTGTTGTTTGTTTGCTTGCTTGCTTGTGAAAAAGAAGGCCCCATGAAAATCCAATGGCATTTTACTATGCATTTGGATTGTGTGTTTGCATGTATGGGTGGATGTGTTAGAGGTGTGGGAGTAGAATAAGATGGATGATATTGGCTGAGCAGTAAGCATTGTAACTGTAGATCTAAGAAAAATTGGATGTGATATATATGTGTTAGTGGAGTGGGCAATGAATATTGTGAGTCAAGCTATGCCTCATCAACAGGGAAGCTGAAGAGAGAAGGGATCCAGGACTCTTAAAATGTGTTCAAAATGTGATTTCAGGGGGTGCTATTGCTTTATATGGCATTGCATTTCATTTTTGCTACTGTTTGTCATAGATACATATTCTATTTGTTCTTTTGCACACTGCTTTGTGCAAAGGAGTATATAAATATATGAAATAAACACATTTTTGTACGCAGTTTACCCATCCTTGCAGTTTACCCATCCCTAGCACAATGCATTTCTGTATGTTAGGGTTATCATATTTCAAAAAGTATTTCCAAAGAACATTTCAAAGGCTCTTTTTTTTTTTTGCAAAGTTGTTTAGCTTGCAAAGTCGTTGCAAAATCTCCCCCTCAAAATGAACTTCTTGAGCTATTTTATGAAATTCACACACACACACACACACACACACACACACATATCAACACTTCTGACGTAGTTTCCAATACGCCCGGGATTTTGCGGACATTTTTATCAATTTTTGGAAATTCCGCACAAAATCTTTCTCCAATGTACGAATCCCAGATACGTCCGGGAAATGTATGGCAGCCCTACAGTATGTTATATACACTAAATATATGCACACTTTCTCCTCGTATATACATGTTTCTAGCAATTTTTTGGCCAGGCAACTGTATTGAAAAATTTGGAGAAGCTCCAGGTTTGAAGTATGGTTGTGTTTCAGGTCATGTATTGTTTCAGGATGTGCAAACTGGGTCCATATTGGCACCAAACCTGGCGCATCCAAACTCAGGCTGCGAGCTGGTGCTTCTCCTGAAGACCCCTTGAGAACATTCCCTCTCCTATTTAGATCCTACCCAATGCCATTTCTGCCCTAGTTGTGAAGATGCCCAACGATCACCTGACAACCCTGATCTACCACTGGTATCAGAGACATTTATCTTCTATGCTTAGGAACAACAGTGGGGATGGGCTGTTGCCCTCAGGCTTCTCATAGACCAACCAAGGTGAAAAATCAGCTCCTCTCTAACAAGAGGGAACGTGTTGTGGTGCGACCTGGCAACCAGACCCTGTGTTGTGGGTGGGAACGTTTGGGTGGCCACAATACCCTATTGGAGGTCCCTCAATCCTGGGTGCAATCTGACCAATGGGATTACAGCTAAACTGATCGAGGGACCTCTACTTAAGCCCATGCACATGTCCCTGAGCTTCCTCTTTTGGGCTCAGTGCATCGGAACACCCGCCCACCTCTCCTTATATTTAGGGCTTGCGCTTGACCTTGCTATGTTGGCGTGTGTCGCCTGTTGTCAGGACAGGGGCATGGTAGGAATTTTCCCCACCAGGCTGATTGGCTGGTGCCATTTGGGATTTTCCTGCTGCGTAGCAAATCGTCACAACTTGTAAGGTTGTGGATAGGCTCTGGTTCAGGAGATAGGGGTGGCAGGACGCCCTAGCCATCCCTATGTGTTGGGTATTCCACTAAAGGAATCCACGGACTCATGGTTGGTCTTCCCTGTGAGGGGTTGTGCCCGGAGCCTGAATCCAGGGGACATCTGGGTGGGAGACTAGCAGGGCTCCTGCTTTCCACTGTCCTAGGTGTTCACCCGAGGCTGACTTATGGTTGGTGCCCAGGGTCAGCGCTACCTGCAAGGATGCAGGGAGCTAGTCAAACCAGAGCCTATGCAACCACTCACTTGATTGTAATCAATAAAGTTGTGGCCTAAATTCTGCCAAAAACCAAACAAAAAACTGAGTTGTCTGAATTTATTTTGGGGGGTGGTTAGAAGGTCTATACACGCATCTGGATGCTGGGTTAGATAGAGCATTGGTCTGAGGCAGCAGGCCTGGTATTTTGCTCCTAAGGGACAGAGAACTTCAAAGTTGAAACTTCATCCCATTTTGGTACTTCTCCAAGTCGCCATATTCTAAGAAAGTAAGAAATGTAGCATCACACTTTCCGCCGAAGGGACTCTCCTAGGATAAAGTTCAGAGTAAATGTGTTACAACAACAGATGAATTATAGAAAGCGAAGAATGCTTGCAAAATTTATACATTTGGGCCCAAAATAAATGCCTGCTTTCCATCTATATTGGTTTGTGGGGAATGTAAGAGAGAATTTTAATTCTCATCATTCAGCCTGCTTGGATCATAATGTAATAAGAGTATCACCAGTCATGTTCTGTAAAAGACAGTTTCTGGCATCTCAGCACTGGGGGGGATATGGAATTGCTGAGTTAACTGTGTTTTCCGATAAAGGCTAAAACTCATTGACAAACAGGATTTGCGTAATTGTAATACTGGCAGTGCTTTGTTATCATCAACCTAAGCTCTTTTTAATTATTTCCATAATGTTTTTAATGGCCACTGTTGCCTTTGTGCATATTGCCTTTCATTATTAATGTCACACAACTGCATTTCAGGTTTTTTGCTATGTGTTTTTGGTGCAGGGTAGCATTTTAATTTGGTCAAGAAGCTAGAAAAGAAAAGCTATTATTTTGCTATTTGAGGTGGGGGGTCTGCAAAATTAATACAACCATCTTTACAGTGGTGTTCACACATCACATTCAATAAGAGTACGGTCTGCATACCGGTGCAATACTTGCACTCTTGTTCAGTTAGTCACATGCAACATGCAGCAAGTGTATGGTCTGCCTATCTTTGAACATAATAGTTAAATTGTACAATTCAACAAGCCTACACTTATGCATTAGTAGAGGCAGTCTTTACTTGCATGCCAAGGCCCTGTGACCTACAGTTCCCTAGTGGATAAATAAACATATAGACAAGTAGATTTTGGTTTATGGGTTTGAATAGGCCACAACTTTATTGGTTACAGATGTGAGTCATTTGGTTTAGGCATTGGGTAAAGCCAGACCTTTTAGGAACCCAGGTGGCGCTGTGGGTTAAACCACAGAGTCTAGGGCTTGCTGATCAGAAGGTCGGCGGTTCGAATCCCTGCAACAGGGTGAGCTCCCGTTGCTCGGTCCCAGCTCCTGCCCACCTAGCAGTTCAAAAGCACATCAAAGTGCAAGTAGATAAATAGGAACCGCTCCGGCGGGAAGGTAAACGCCGTCTCTGTGCGCTGCTCTGGTTCGCCAGAAGCAGCTTTGTCATGCTGGCCACATGACCCAGAAGCTGTCTGCGGACAAACGCCGGCTCCCTCGGCCTATAGAGGGAGATGAGCGCCGCAACCCCAGAGTCGGACACGACTGGACCTGATGGTCAGGGGCCCCTTTACCTTTAAAGCCAGACTTTATCTGCAGGGAGTCCAACTAAGGATAAACCACGTCTGGGCATTGGACAGAATGCGCACCCTCGGATCCCTTTAACAGAAAACCATTAATGAAGAGGACCAGGTGGAGGCTCTATCCAACCTCCCCTCTATCCAAACAATGGCTTACCCAATGCCTAACTTCACAAAGTTGTGGTGATTGCTACAAGGCAGGCGAAAACCAAATGGCTGGTGCCAATTTGCCAAGTAGAAAAATCCCTGCCCTGCCCCAAAATATGGCGGCCGACATTTGTCCATAGCAAGGTTGTGTCATAGCAAAGCATAAAAAGAGGGCAGGTGGGTGGGCGATCATTTGAAGACCGCGAGAGGACGGTCTCATGGCTGTGCCACAGTTCAAATTTCCTATGGTTGTGCCACCTGCTGGCACTGATTGGACAACAGAGTTTGCCCCATGGCAGAGCCCTCTCCAGCGTCGGCAATGCAGCCTAACAGTGACAAGGAGGGCATCAATCTCCGCCCCCAGCCAGATCACTGTGGGACCTGGGGCCTGGCAATAATGCCACCCACCCAAAATGGTAAGCGGACTTGTGTTTAATGCAATGTGTGAGCAAGCCTTACAAGGGGGCAATGCCAGTGAGTAGCATTTGTTTGTTTATTGAAAGCATTGGCACACCACTTTTTAAACAATTGTTCACAAAGTGGCTTATAGGATGAAACATAAGCAGCAATGCAATAAAAGCAACTTTCATTGGCGTCAAAATACCCCCCTCATTTTCTGACATTTTTCACGGTTTGCTGTGAGCGTATTAGCTTGCTTAAGAAGCAATGCACATAGGTTTCATATAACTTCAGATTTCTTAATCGGTTTGAATCAGTCATATGATCAACACCAAAAGCTTTGCAAATGCTCTAAATAAGATCCACTCCTTGGCTGGATCTACACTGACCTGTTTAATATTATTCCCCCCCCCCTTAGAACGGTATTAGATATGTCGTTCTACAATTTCACAGGGCATGCTTGTAAATTAAAACTTTTTTACCTTGTTTTTTTTCGACAAATGGAAGTTATACCCAGCCAGTGGTGTAGCTAGCCACCTGGGGCGGCAAACCCGAAGGCACCCCACTGGGGGGCGAGGTGTCCGTCGTGCACATGTGTCGTCCTTTGTTATCTGTCCCTCAAATACCATTGGAGGGTGGTCGGAGTTTGAATGCAGTAAAAAAAGGAGGTAAAATGCTACATAGGGATATGAGCACTGTTTCACCGATATAGCAGCATGAAACAATTAAAAACAAAGCGATAAAAAAGACAAAGTGATAACGCATTATGAACGTGAAACAGTAGGACGTCATAAGTCCATCTGCATTATCAAATCCATTCCTTAACCCTTCCTTCACGTTAAAAACCACATGAGTGTAGATCCGTCTCTTTGCCCAGCCTTGTTTTCTATAATCGGTGGCTTTCAAATGCTGCTGCTTTTCTGAGAAATTGCATGGAGCGAAACAGGCTTTTCAGTTTTCAGAGGGCCCTAAAAATTGGGGCACATGCTCTGTGCAGCCAATGCATCACTTTTGGAAACTTACATGTGTAACATAATCTTCCCCTTAAGCATCACTTTGAAAAGTTATCGCTTATGCTGTTTCTTTTATGCTCTTCAAATAATTACTTAATGCTAGATGTTGCTGTGTGAGACTTGCTGGAGGAGAACATGATAGAGATCGTTTATCACTCCCACCAATAGCCCAAATATTTTCCCAGCAGACAATAAAACAGAAGTATATGACTTGTAATGCAGGTAGTGGTTTATGCGAATAATTTAAAGAATGGCAGTGCCTTTCAAACTGCTGAGATCAATCACCTGGAATGGGAGGCATTTTTTATGATTTTAATAATCCTCATTTGGAAACAGCCTATAAAAAAAAAACCCAGGGGCGGACAAACACAGAATTTCATTGTCAAGCTTTCTGCTGAATTTTAACATGGCCTGGCTCTGAGCTCATTTATTTTTAAGGCACTTCCCACAACCCAGCACATACGTATATGCTCTCCCAAGCATAGAGATGTCCGCTTGGACCAAGCTGGGAAAATCTTCTGCACAGGGAGTGAAGATGTCCTGAGAAAGCATCACTAGGTAGAAGATTGGTGTTATCAGTTCTGGCTCCAGCAATCGCCTCTTAGATGCAATAAACCAGAGTTAGCCAACAAGGTGCTCTCCAGGGGTCAACATGGCCTGTGGACATGGATGGAGAAAGTTGGGAGTCCAACAACATCTAGAAGGCCTCTCATTCCCCCCAGACATCAATGACACCTTTGAAATCCCGGTAATGTCTGGGAAAATCCAGGTGTATGGCAGCCCTAACAAAACCAGGCCACACGCTGTCTGAGGTGGCTGCCACAGTCTGCCTAATGGTAGAGCCAGCACTGCTATGCATAGCTGCCAAGTTTTCCTTTTTCTCACGAGGAAGCCTATTCAGCATAATGGAATTTCCCTTAAAAAAGGGGAGAACTTGGCAGCTATGCTGCTATGACCACAGTGAAAATTCCTCTCCTTGACATTTGGAGCTGGGGAAAGAAGATCCATCGACCGGGTTTCAGAATGTTATTTGGAATCAAGAGGTCTGGAAGCAGAGTTGCTTGGGGTGTGGCTAAATGTGGCACCCACATTTAGAAGCACCAAGAGTATCTGCTGCAATTGTGCTTTATGTACTTTCATATGCCCAGGGGGTGGGGGAGAAATAGAATTAATAAAACCAAAACTAATAGAAAATTAATTTCATGTCCCAAACTGCTTTCATTTGATCGCTACTGAATGAAATGTCACGTTGTGTAATGATGAGGGACAGTAAAGGTCACACGGCTCCTTTCGACGCTTCCCTTGGCATTAGCTCACAGCTGAAGGATTGCTCAAATTGTACAATCTATTTGCTGTGTATCTGCAAGCAATACCCCCCCCCAAAAATGTAGAAACCATTTCTCCTGCCTCAGAAATGATTGAAAGAAACCGTGTCTATGTTAAACAGATTTGTGCGCAAATGTTACAGGAAAAATGAAGAAGTTGCATTTCGGATGCTGGAGGAAGTGATGGTTTGACAGACAGGTCTGGGGTCTGCCTCCTGGAGACTCAACAACCAGTGGAAGCTAGTGAGTAGAGGGAGGAGAAATAGGGAAGGAGAGGGAGAGGAGGGGATGTAAGTGTCAGGAGCCTAGGTTCCCAGCTTCATAACACAGTAAGTGTAGCTAATTAAAAAGGTGGAATTATTGCAAAAACAAACAGATAGCTTCGGATGGCTCTAATGAAGCCTCCGGTACCATTACTCAAGATGACCCTTCTGAAGACTTCTTCCGGCGTCAACAGAAGATATTGAACTTATGGACCTTACGTCTCTTGTTTTGCTTCCTATCTAGCATCCCTCTCATTCGCCGACTCTTCGGAGTTAGTGGATCAGCTCCCACCTCTTCCTTTTCTGAGAGGCTATCTCTGAGTTCGCTCATGCCTGTATGTGCATCCGGAGAGCTTTGGCTGTTTTCTAGCCTGCTCTCAGCTACTGCCTTATCAGCCTGCCTGTCAAGGTCAGGAAGAGCTGAAGTCTGCAGCTGCCGGCTCTCCCCTGCCTAACTAACATCAAAGCCCCTCTGTTCCTGGCTGCTTTCTGCAGTTGGCTGCAAACCTTTGCTTGGAGCTGGCTCATTCCTGACAGTAAGTTAGATGCTGACCATTGCCAGTCAGGGACTATCTGAGAGCACAGGCAGGGATTCTCTTTTTAAAAAATAAATTTTTTAATTAATTTTTTAGGTTACAAAAGTACGTGTATTTTCTCTTTTTTCAAGTCATATAGTTTTTTCTGCAAATCAGTTACTCGATGTGAGACATTAGTGTTATATATAATATAAGGTTGTGGGGGGGAGAGGGGGTAGGGTGGTAAAACTTGCGTCCTTTTATTAAGTGTATATGTGGGGTTTTTGTGTCAATGTCACTTGAGTAACTTCTTTCTATTCATTTATTATTTTTCCTTGGCGATGAGAGAGGTTGTTGGGTAGGGCTGCCGTATTTCAAACCTGACAGAAAAGTTGTTGAGCTTTTTTTGATGACATCGCAGAATTATTATTTTTTTAATGCTGTTTTTGAGCTAGAATCGGTGATGGAATCAGAAGAATATTTGTTTGCGTCAGCCACTAGCCATAGCAATAAAATAAAATACAATGTACTGAAGATAGAGGTAAAAATTTAACAATACAAAATGCATTCTGGAGGCTTACATAAATAATCAAATAATAGACATTATTCTAATTGCCCCTGCTTAAAAATTTTTTTTAGTTTTTGCTGTTTTTGAGCTATTATAAGGAGAAATCATCCAAATCGGCACAGCCGACATGGGCTGCCATATTTCTGGATTTTCCCAGACATTTAGCCAATTTCCGCTGAGATGCTGCTGACAAATGTGGTATTCCGGATATGTCCAGGAAATTCTGGACGTATGGCAACCCATTTGTGTGGGGGATGGGGCAGGACATGGTTGGTTGTCTTTAGCTGATTGCAGTGAGAGTTGTTTTCGTGTTGGGTTATGTTAGCCACATTGATTTGTAAGCTTTCGGTGGGTTCTTGTTGTTGACCTGTGGGTTAGGTAGGGACCTGAGATTAAAGTTAAGAATTTTCTGTCTGGATGGGCAGAAGGAGTCTCTGGCTATCCGAGCCTGGTAGGTTCATCTCATTTGATCTGTGTTGTGCGGGGAACTGTTTAACGCAGGATCAACGCCTAGGCTCGCAAAAGTATTGTGCCTTGTAACCAAATAAAGTTTCATTTCAAAAGTGCCTCATCCTTACTGAGATCCTCTGGATGAGAGCGGAGTGCTCTCAAGTTCCCCTTCACCTCTTGCTGCTGGTAAACAAATATGCTACCACAAACAGTTAATACAAGACCTCGGTTGGGATAACAGGACAGAATTAACAAGTAACACCCCCTAAATAGCGCCCATATTACTCAGCATCCTTCCTAAGTGAGGGTGTGTGTCACAGATGGAAACAGGAAGCACGAGGTAGTTGGGCTTCCTGTCTCCACCTCCCCATCTCTAAATATCTGAAGCCACCACCAGGAAGGTCCTTCTATTCACTCTGCCTCTTTTGCTTTCAGACTTATGCCATCCATCTCTTTCCTTGCTTTGACACTTGTGATTTGACACATAACAAAGATATTTCTGCAGCCATTTTAATGAACCAAGCTCTTTGAAACGGTATTGGGAAGGTTCGTATCAATTATTCCATCCTGGTATGAACATGGCCAACCGTCACACTGACTAAATCATTCTTTAGCACACTCATAAACTATTAAATTTTATATGTCCTGCCTGTTTGTATTAAGAATATCATGGAGCTAGAAATGAGAAGGAAGCAAAGGTTAATTTTCGTAATGTTTTCTTTCTGAAGTGGCAGAGTTTTTGTACAGCATGCAGCCTTCCTCATGATAAAACGTTAATCGGAACAGTTGCCCAACATCTTCTAAATATCTGAACTGACAAAATATTGGGCACATTCTTGTGCAGGGCTTTCACTGACAATTTCCATTAGGTGAATCCCACCCAAGGACTCACCATTAGGGATGAGTGAATCTGCCAATTACCGTTTATCTCAGTTTCTCATTTTCCCAATCTTAAATTCATTCTCTACATTTCCACATTTGTTTGTGTGTTTGTTTCTTTGTTTAATCTTCACTTCCCCCTCTCGTTCGATTTAGGCTCTTTGTATCGTCCTCTTGCCTTCAACAAAGTTGCGGACATCATTTGCCCCAATTGAGTTTTGTTTTATGTTCTGATTATGGTAATGCAATACAGATGGACTTGCCTTTCAGCTCAAGACTTGAGATACTTTGTATCATCTTATAGAGATGGGCAAATAGATCACTTTTGGTTCTCTCAGTTTTGTTTTGTTTTTAATAATTAAAAAATCTTAAATTCAGTTCTCCACAATTCCACAATTGTTTGCAGTCCCCCCCCCAGTACCCATGATTTTTCATGAGTGCTTTAATGCTAATTTCTCCCCAAAGGCATGTGCCTTTTGTATGCAATTTTGTATGCAATCTTGCCTAATATAGTCAAACCTCGGTTTTTGAATGTCTCAGCTGCCGAATTTTTTGGAAGCTGAACGCTGAAAACCCAGAAGTGAATGCTTCTTTTTTTAAAAAAAATGTCCCTTGGAAGTCGGATGGCTTCCGAGGCACATTTCTCAATTTTTCCCCATTGAACTGGCTGACAACCCTTTGATCCTCGGTTCTCGAACATTTCAGAAGTTGAACGGACTTCCAGAATGGATTACGTTCAAAAACCAAGGTTCCACTGTATACTTTTTTTAAAAAAAAACAGTTTCTCCAAATAAAATGCATTTTTGCAGGTTATTTTCACTAAAATGTGCATTTCTAGACACACTTTCCCCCTAGTGTGTGCATTTTTGTGTGCAATACTTGGCACCAGCGTTTCCCACTTCCTGCCATATTTATTACTGTCTACCTGCATAGCTGCCAAGTTTTCCCTTTTCTCACGAGGAAGCCTATTCAGCATAAGGGAATTTCCCTTAAAAAAGGGGATAACTTGGCAGCTATGGTCTACCTGTTGGGCAGAAGTCGTGGGTGGTGTCAAAGGTACAAATCTTACCATTGGTCCTTTTAGCTCTCAGCTGTTGACCCTGACTGGCAATGGCTCTACAAGGTTTCAGGCAAGCCTACCAGGAGATGCCAAGGATTGAACCTGGCTCCTTTTTCCTGAAAAGCATTTACTCCTACTACTGAACCACAGCCCTTCCCCAATTCTTATTTTATAACATAGTTGTGTGATCATATCCCTTTTTTTCTCCCTGGCTGTTCTCTTTCTCGCAGCCCTTATCTTTCCTTCAGAAGCTTTGTTGATGAGGGAATTGGCCTGACGTTCTTTACCTCTGGGTTATATTCAGAGGAAGCAGGGTCATTCCATTACTGCTGCAATTCATCTTTCTATCTTTACTCACTACAGCTTGTGATAGCAGTAAGGATGGGGAGCTTTGACAGAAGAGTCAGTTGTAATAAAAGCCACAAAGGTAGGATGCTCTCGGTACGCCACACAGAGAGACCCCACAACAAGGTGCTGTTGATTCACACTCCCCTCGGGAAATAGGTGACTTGTAAACAGTTCTCCTCTCTCTTTTCAAGAGAGATAAATCAGGAGAGCGAGCAAAACGGAGGAGCGCTGAATGAGGAAGAGCGGGATGTGATCAGAACTTCATTTCCGCTCAAATCGCTTTTCACCTACCGCAGCGACCTTGCCACATTTCGTTAGCTGTCCCAAGACCAGAACCAACCTTCTAGAAATGTACTTTGTTGGCAAGAGTTCTCAAGAAGAAGAAGAAGAAGAAGAAAGTTTCCTCTAAGTGAATTCTTTTTTCCTTGAAATATCATTGCAGTGTAACAATGTGTTGCAGGGGGGGGGGATCGTGTTATACTTTCATAGCAGGATGGGGAAACCTTTTCAGCCTGAGATGCCACTGGACACCTGAGGGTCACATGCTAGTGGTGGAAAGGACCAGAGGCAAAATTGGGCAGTGGAACAAATGTGAAATTTACCTTTGAACAGTAGGCTACCTTATATCTCCCATGGAAGCAAGAGTTCAAGGATGTAGTCCAGCCAGGGGGGAAAACCTCGTGGAGGGTGCAAAGCAGGGGAGTGAGGGATGTAGCCCTGGCACAGGGTGTGTGGCCTAGGAAGAATCTTGAGGGGTGAATATAAGACTGAAGGGCTGGTTTAGAACATAGCTGCCAAGTCTCCCATTTTCCCCAGGAAACCCCAGATTTTCCATCTGTGCCCAGCCGAAAAAACAGATTTTTTTGTGTTTTTCCCCGGTTTATTCTGGCGCGGCGGCGTAGCTGCCAAGTCCGGGTCGTAAAGATCCGGGATCGGCAGCGCGCGCATGACCGGAAGTTGCATGACGCAACTTCTGGTGGCGCTTCGCCCTTCTATGGGCATCAGAAAATGGCGGCGCCAGCGCCAGAAGTCGCTTCCGCGCATGACCGGAAACACGTAAACGCGACTTCCGGCGCCGGCGCCGCCATTTTCTGATGCCCATAGAAGGGCGAAGCGTCACCGGAAGTCGCGTCACGCAACTTCCGGTCATGCACGGAAGCGACTTCCGGCGCCGGCGTCGCTATTTTCTGGTGCCCATAGAAGGGCAAAGCGGCACCAGAAAAATGGCCGCCGGGAAGAAGCGAATTTAAGGGAGAATGCCGGGATTTATCACCAAACGGGAGACCGCCGGGAAACAGTAAGAAAAAAGGGGTTTTCCTGGCGGATACGGGATACTTGGCAGCTATGCGCGGTGGCCATTTTGGAACTGGGCGGAGCATGTTCAGAAGCGACTTTTGATGCTGCTCTGCCCAGTTCCAAAATGGCTGCAGCACGACTTCTGGTGCGGCGGCCATTTTGGAACTGGGCACAGCAGCAAGAAAAGTCACTTCTGAGCATGCTCCGCCCAGTTCCAAAATAGCCGTCGCGCTACTTCTGGTATGCTACTTTCGGTCCGGTCCCTTATTTTTCAGATGGGAACTTGGCAGGTATGGTTTAGAATTTGTTTGCCTTGCATTATCCAGAAACATAAACCTGAATGGGACCTCTATGATTGTTTCAGCCAACCCCACATCCATTGATTCTGCTCTCCAATTGCACTTAGGCAAAATTCACTACACTTTAAACCACTTTGCACTGGTCCTAAGAGACCTACATTGGCTCCCAGTACATTTCCGAGCACAATTCAAAGTGTTGGTGCTGACCTTTAAAGCCCTAAACGGCCTCGGTCCTATATACCTGAAGGAGCGTCTCCACCCCCATTGTTCAGCCTGGACACTGAGGTCCAGCACCGAGGGCCTTCTGGCGGTTCCCTCACTGCGAGAAGCAAAGCTACAGGGAACCAGGCAGAGGGCCTTCTCGGTAGTGGCGCCCGCTCTGTGGAACGCCTTTCCATCGGAGGTCAAGGAGATAAACAACTATCTGACATTTAGAAAACACCTAAAGGCAGCCCTGTTTAGGGAAGTTTTTAATCTGTGATATTTTAATGTATTTTGGTATTTGTTGGAAGCCTCCCAGAGTGGCGGGGGAAACCCAGCCAGATGGGAGGGGTATAATAATAATAATAATAATAATAATAATAATAATAATAATTGTAGACTGGTAAAACCTCCCAATCTTGATTCAAGAAGAGTCTTGGACTCTCTGGGAATTGCCGGAGGAAAATGTTGCAAAATATTGATAAGTGCTAGTCATGCAGTTTCCTGACAACGTCAGCCTGAAACCCACAGCCATCTAGCTCAGGGTTTCCCAAACTCGGGTCTCCGGCTGTTATTTGAACTATGATTCCCATCCTCCCTGACTACTGGTCCTGTTAGCTACGGATGGTGGGAGTTGTAGTCCCAAAACAGCTAGGGACCCAAGTTCGGGGAACCCTGGTCTAGATGATCAAGGCTGCAATCCTATGCACTTTTCATCCTGCTGAAGTCAGTGGGAGTTTCCGATATGGAGAGTGGCTTTACTGTTGGAAGTAAACCTTTTACATGAAGATCGTCAATGAAAGAGGCATAGGTCATAGCTGTCTGCTGTTTAGTGTGATGCCTGCAAGGACTAGACATTCTAGGGTTGTGGTTTTCAAACAGTGTGCCGTGGCACCCTGGGGTGCCTTGACTGATGGTCAGGGGTGCCACGAGCAACACTGGCCTCTGTCCCTCTTTCCTTCCCTCGCTTCTCTGATGCCCTCTTGCATCACTGCCTCCCAAAGGCTTGCACAGCTGTTTATTGCAGCAGGCCTGGCTATAAGCTCCATAGGTGAATGGTGCCTCTGGGTTTGAACAGGGGGTGCTTCCCAGGCCCCCGTGGGGCAGTGTGGGGCACCTCTCTTTGGGGCAGTGGGGGTGGCAGCTGCAGCTGCCCAGAGGACTCCCAAGGAGAGGGGAGAGGAGAGGAGGCTGAGGGAACCCTCCACAAAGGAGGGGGTTCAAAAAAGGGTGAGAGATTGCCAGCTCTGCAGGCAACGGGTGACGTAACTGGGCTCCTGAGCCCCACAGGGGTGCTGCAGAAAGAATGCAGTTGGTCAAGGGAGCCGTGGACTCAAAAAGGTTGAAAACCTCTGTTCTAGGGGAGAAAGTGGGAGAAGCCTTAGTGTGGGTCAAACTGCAGCTTGAGGTGGGGCCAATGTCGCCCTGTCTTGTTTTAAATACAAGGCTATGACTGGATCAATCTGGTTTTGCACTGAAGTGGTTTATAAAAATGAACACATGCCAGGATCCACAGGACTGCTTTAAGAGTGCACAACGATTTGGGCATGCCCAACGAATCTTTGGTCTTTTGCTGGGTGAATAGCACAACATCTTCTCACTTTTAATGGTGGCTTCCCATAGGATATTAGTAAGGGGCTGCTGTTTGAGAATCGCATTCTCATAGTCCCCCGCAAGAATGCAGAACTAGTTCCATAAATCTTTGGATTTCAGTTATAGTGCTTACTAGAAAAATATAGTGGTGCACATGGTTTTATTGTAAAATCTGATCAGCCGCAAACTTGTACTTGAGCTCCACCTTTAGGACATTTGAGAGAGAGAGCCAGTCAACCGTTTGCCTAATGTTTGATTAAAACAAGGGCATTTTAATGGAACTTTGAGCCTCTGGTTACAATTCTCATTTACCTGTTTGGATAACCTGGCTGTTTACCACATAAATAACCCAATCTTCCTCTACATAGACTTGCCATAAGGCAGACTGGGCTACACACCAGTTGTGATAGGAGCCCATTGAAATGCAGCCTGTAAATGGCTTTAAAGGTTGACTAATTTATTTCTAAAATCTTAATGGTTTGGTTGTAAAATAACACTGGCATACAGAAATAATTCTACAGATATGCCCCTGCTTTTCCTTAATGAATATGAAACTCTAAATCAAATTCATTCTCTCTCTCTCTCTCTCTCTCTCTCTCTCTCTCTCACACACACACACACACACACACACACACAAAGAGAGAGAGAGAGAGACAGACAGACAGACAGACAGACATATATGCACATTTCATTTAGAGTTTCAGGTTACGATTGGAGTGGTCTATGCACTGAGAATCCACAAAAGCAATTACTGCTGTCTCATTTCCCCCCAGCAAAAAATATGAGATTTCCAACTGCTACAGTCTCGACTTCTAGCTGCTACAGTCTTTGAGAGATAATGAGTTCACTGCTAAAGAACACTTTCTGTGGCAGTGAGGAAAAAATAATTTGTAGGAATGCTTTTTTTGCTGAGAATGATTGAAAAGTGTTTCCAAACTCCATTGTTGACTCGAACCGCCGTTTCCAAAGAGCCATGTAAAATATTGAAACTTGAAATTATATTGGTGCAGATAAGAGGCAACACCTGGAGAAGCTAAAATCTGCCCCCACCAAAGAAATGATCAAGTCATTTGCCTGAGGAAGAATATCTGTATATGCATAGAATTTCACTTTGCTGCCATTCCTCCACAAGTTTAAGAAATTTTGCTAGGTTTTCTCAAAACTCTTTTAGCGTTCCCTCAGAATTCTTCAGATGAAAGCAGAAACTGCAGATGGCATCTGGCAGCAACTTCAGATAATATTCCATTAGTATTATCTGAGAGTTTTTTTTTAAAAAAAATATTGTCTTCAGCCCTATATGGATGTAAACACTCATGCATCAAATCTGCGTGTGGGTGGAGTGTGACCATTTTGTCTGTATAGGGCTTTCAACATTGGATTTTTCTAAGACCAATGGTTCTCATCACTGTCCAGCATGTGTCAAGCTGTATGCCTGACTGCCTGAGGACAAAACTCAGTATTACAGCAGGAGAAATGGAGATGGTCTTTTCGTTATGCTTTCGATTTCAACAGCAGCAGCATACCAAGCATGAAAGCCCATGAGAAATCTAATTTCTCCAGCATCTAGAGCAGCCATACGTCCGGATTTTCCCAGATATTACCGGGATTTCAAAGGTGGATTTGACTTGGAGGGGGGGGGGCAATTTCTGAAATGTGGCGCTTTGTCCTGGATCTTAGGCAACTCAACAAAACAAAAAAATCGCATTTTTGTAACAATTTTTGAGGTTCTCCCCCCACCCCCCCAAAAAAGCAAAACCGGTGTCCCGGTTTTTGCTTTTGAAATATGGCAACCCTACCAGCATCCCAAATGCTTAGTAAGGACTTGGGGGCCCCGGGAAATTATACTTCCTAGGTGTGACCTGCTGACGGAAACAACCTAGAGCTGAACAGAAATGACATTCCACATTTCTCTTCTCCCACACCAGTTGTTGGAGTAAGATTGAAAGGACTTGGGAGAAGGCAGTCAAGTTGTCTATTAGTGGCCTCTGCTATCTCCCACTTTTGACCTGCCTAGATGTAGACATGAGAGGGCCAAAGGTTGTTTGCAGCTGTGGAGCTGGTCATGCACTTTTGTGCTCACCACAGCAGACCCTCCAAGTGTTCCTGTTTTCCAGGGACAGCCCTGGATTTACAGACGCCATCCTGGTTTCTGATTTGATCTCAGAATGTCCCACTTTTCCTTAGGACATCCCTATTTTCATCGGTGAAATGTTGGAGGATATGGCGTTATGCAACCCCCGAACCAATGAGATAAGTAACTATACAACCTTTAGAAGACATCTGAAGGCAGCCCTGTATACGGAGGTTGTTGTGGTTGTTGTTGTTGTGGTGGTGGTTTTTGCTGTTGCTATTGCTGTTATTATAAACTTTATTTACAAACTAGTGGTTTTCAGCCCGTTCAATAACGGGCGCTAGAATCCTGGGGTTTGGAGAAGCGCTTGCGCAGCGCTTCTCCGAACCCTGGGACCTGTCCTTGCTGTCGGTGGCAGGGGGACAGGAACGGAGGAGGAGAAAGCGCTGCTTTCTCCTCCTCCGTTCCTCTCCCGCAGCCGCCGACAGGAAGCAGACATCCCAGGGTTCGGAGAAGCGCTTGCGCAGCACTTCTCCGAACCCTGGGACCTGTCCTTGCTGTCGGTGGCAGGGGGACAGGAACGGAGGAGGAGAAAGCGCTGCTTTCTCCTTCTCCGTTCCTCTCCCGCAGCCGCCGACAGGAAGCAGACATCCCAGGGTTCGGAGAAGCGCTTACGCAGCGCTTCTCCGAACCCTGGGACCTATCCTTGCTGTCGGCGGCAGGGGGACAGGAACAGAGGAGGAGAAAGCGCTGCTTTCTCCTCCTTCCTTTCTCTCCCCCAGCCGCCGACAGGAAGGACGCGCGCACTCTCCCCCCCGCCTCCTCCAACCGCCGCTCCTCACGGCCAGGGAGGGTTGTGAGGAGGCCTTTGCCGGCCTCCACCCTCGCTTCCCTGACGTGCCCTGCAGTGAGGCGGTGTCCGGCGGGAGCGGCGGTTGGAGGAGGCAGAGTGGGGGGAGAGTGCGCGCGCGCAGTCTCTGCTGTCCAATCCCTGTATCCCTGGGGCACATGCGCAGTGACCCAGGGACACACGGGACAACTGGACGCAGGGACAACTTGGACATTATTATATAGGATTGATCAATACAATAAAAACACCTTGTTCTTGATACAAAAAAGAGAGGGGGAAAGAGAAAAAGAAAGAAAAATGGGAAAAAGAAAAACTAAATGAAAAGAAAAAAGAAGATAAAGACAAAGAGAAACTCACAAAAAATCTTGTCTAGTACATATAACTGTTTAAGGAATACAAACCATCATCAATAATATTATAAAAACTTATTTCCAGTAAGAACTCACTTTGTCTTCTCCTTATCTTTTCCCCTCATATCTCTCACTTTCTTTTTTGTACCTGATTTCTGGTTTGATACCCTGATTAATTTTCATGACTTCCTTCTAACCCTATGCGGTTTCTAATCTCTGTATCTTAATTTATCATTTTTAAATCTGTGGGAAACCATCATGTTATCTCTGTGGAATTTGGTCTATGCTCAACCAGGTGTAATCGTTGGAACCATATTTCATCATTTTTTTCATCATATATTTTTTAAAGCATTGCTTTTATAGGGAAGTTTTTAAATCTTTAATGTTTTATTGTGTTTTTATATATGTTGGAAGCTGCCCAGAATGGCTGAGGCAACCCAGTCAGATGGGTGGGGTATTGTAATTGCATTGCATTGCATTGTATAAGCCGTCCCTATTTTCATCAGAGGAAATGTTGGAGGGTATGCTATCCAAAACATAATTAGTCTCTTGCCTGTATCCCCTGCAGGGAACACACTGATAAATCAGCACCCAGCAGGACTGAACCCATAGGGAAGCCATTGCCAAAGCAGCACACAGCAGGATTTAACCCAGCAGCTGATGAGTAGAGAGTTCAGTCCTGCTGGCTAACAAACTCTGCTTCATCCCAGACAGGGAACACGTGAATGAAGGAGACCCCAGCTGAATTGGATCCTGCCCATCACTTGACATGGGCAAGGTTTGGGGGAAATGGCCTAGTAAACTAACTTGGACTCCTTGGTGAGCTAAGGTTGGCCAGCGGACCATTATTGGCCTGTAGGCTGGAGGTCTCCCCTGCTTTTGAGTATGCATCTCATTTGAAAGCAATGCAATACAACTGGATTTTGCTAGCCCCGAAAATGGAAAGTGAGAGAGGTCCCTAGCAAGGAGGATCGGCAACTTAAGATGTTAGAATATGCAGAGTTAGCGGGTCTCACAAGTAGAATAAGGGAGCAAGAAGAACAGGTATTTAAGGAGGAGTGGGATTTTTGTTGTTGAGCTTATCGAAAACAATTGTGTGCAGTTGAAAACTCTGGCAGTATTAAAATGAATTCAGCAGTATAATGAATACTTAAGTGATGTAAGATAGGAGAATAGAATTAGGTGGATATATCAAAATATGCAGGAATGGTTGGAAAAGTCAAATGAACCTTGGAAGGGGAGGGGGGATTTAATAAATGTATGGTATAATGCAAGATGTTTCATATGTAACGTAAAATATGAAAATTTAATAAGAATTATAAATAAATGAATAAACAACTGGATCGGGTAGGGAATTTAAGTCCAGTTGCTTCAGAAGTGGGTATACATTCCTTTCCCTTTCCAACACTGCCCCCTGCCACATCCCCACTGCAAATTCCATCGCAAGGGATGCAAAAAATAATAATAACCAAAAGGGTTTATTTTGCTAGAGGTGAAAACATGCTGTGAAACTCTCCCGTCTCATTTTGTCTTAGCAGCTTGAAGAAGCTGAACACTTCTCATATAAACAGATACGACTGTACGCTTAGCATGCCTTTTTTCCCTTCCTTCTGTCAGATTTTTACTGTTTCATATATTGATCCCTGACAACGCCCACAATGCCTGTCTAGAGCAATTTGCGTCATAAGCTTAATACAATTATACTGACTTGAGAGAGCTTCCAAGTTCTCTTTAAGCAGGACAGCAGAGGCCTTGCAAGCGAGACAATCTTAGCCAAGCCTGCCTGGCGGGTGGCTAAAATATTCGGAGACAGCAAATGTAGGTGACAACAATTCTGATAATTGATTTGCAGGGAATGAGAAAGATGATTAATGCCATTAAAAAGAAAGAAAAAATGAGGGGGCAGCTTTCCAATAGATGTGCTATCAGTTTGCTACAGGCATCTCATCTCCAATCACCACCACCCCCAGAACGCGTGCCACGCCCCTACGGGCGGCACACCACGCCCCCAGAACATGCACCACGCCCCTACAGGCGGGGCGTCACGCCCCCGGAACACATGTCAGCCCTGCCCCCACCCCCAGTGCCGGAGCATGAAGCTCCGCCAGTGCTGTTCTGGTTTCGCCAGAAGCGGCTTAGTCAGAAAAACTGTATGCGAACAGAAAAACTGTATGCGAACAGAAAAACTGTATGCGAACAGAAAAACTGTATGCGAACAAACGTCAGCTCCCTCAGCCAGTAAAACAAGATGAGCACCGCAACCCCAGAATCGTTCACGGCTGGACTTAACTGCCAGGGGTCCTTTACCTTTTACAGGACAATTAAAAAGTTTGAGAAATTAGCATAACCTGCTACGATACTTTAATCTGAAATATGTTTACACTTAATTCTTCCAGCGCCGTATCGCCATCCAACCAATTCAGGATCCGCTTTGATGTGATGAACATCTCAACTATAGATTAAGCAGTGAGCATTTTTGAGTCTGCAAAGTAATTACCATTACGTTCCTATAATTTCCTGTCTGGCTAAACTATCTGTAAGCATCAGTCCATAGCAAGGCTGCTTATGTCCTCCATTTTCATCCAGATATCCTATCTTCAGGTTTAATAAGCCTGCATTCTGAATAGTTTTTATCTCGTGGCCAAAGCCCTGTACCCTTTAATATTAATATGTTCCTCCTGGTTGCCATCTCCTGGAGAGATTTTGGTTATCTGTGGCATCACTTTCATATGTGTAGACCTCCAGCCTTTCTTTCCATTTTGATAACCTTCTCGCATTTATATATTATAAAAAATAAATAAAAAACCTCAATTTTTCCAGTTTGCCTTCTCTGGGTTCAATTCCCCTCAGTCTCCAAAGTCGTCGTCTTCTTCTTCTTCTTCTTCTTCTTCTTCTTCTTCTTCTTCTTCTTCTTCTTCTTCTTCTTCTTCTTCTTCTTCTTCTTCCTCCTCCTCCTCCTCCTCCTCCTCCTCCTCCTCCTCCTCCTCCTCCTCCTCCTCCTTTTACCCAGCTGACTTACGGCATTCTTCCTTTACAATAGAGGTTTTCAACCTTTTAGAGTCCATGGCTCCCTCGACCAACTACTGTATATTCTTTCTGCGGCACCCCTGTGGAGATCAGGGCCCAGTTATGTCACCCATTGATAAGCTTTGCCTACTGAACTGGCAGCCTGACCCTTTTTTAAACACCCTCCCTTGTGGGGTTGGACAGTGTTCTCGAAGCTACAAACATGAGTTTGACCAAACTGCGGGAGGCAGTGCAAGACAGGAGTGCCTGGCGTGCTCTGGTCTATGGGGTCATGAAGAGTCGGACATGACTAAACCCTTGTGGGGTGTTCCCTTGGTCGCTTCTTGGGAGTCCTCTGGGCAGCCGCTGCCATGTCCCTAGTCTCTGAGCTGCCCCACACCTGCCCCAAGGAGAGGTGCCAAAGAGACACTGCCCCACAGGGGCCTGGAAGGAAGCTGCCCCCAGCCTTAGCGGCCCAATGGAGACTGGCCAAAGGTGAACATGAGACCAGCACCTTACGTTGGGAGGCAGCAGTGGCAACAGTGGGCGCTGCCGTGCCAGCATGGGGGAAAGGCTCCCCTTCACCAGCAAGCACTCAGCTCCCAGACGGGTCTTGCACACAGCAAGCACAAGAAAGGCCAGGACAGTGCCTGCCTGCCTGCCAGTCTGCCTGGTCTCCCCGTTTCTCTGTCCATTTCCAACAGCAAGGGCTGGCGGACTGGCTGGCTGGGCTCCCACAGCCACTTTTTTGCTTCCTCCAAGGCCACCTCAGCTCCTAGCAACCAGCATCCCCTGGCTAGTCCCAGAGGCACCAAACAAAAAAGAAGCCTTTGAGAGGCAGAGATGTGAGTAAGAATCAGAGGAGGGAGGCAAGGAAAGACGGAGAGAGACCGGTGTTCAGTGGCATAGTAATAGGGGAGCAGGGGGCACCCCCCCCCAGGCCACCGCCATGGAGGAGAAGCCCCGACTTGCTCGCGGGGTCTGCCGCGGCGCTGCGGCGCATGCCTCCTGTGCACGCATGCGCTGCATCGCGTGCGTCACGCGTCATGACGCATGCATCGTGATGTGTGATGCATGCACGTGAGAGATACCCCACAGATCCCTGTGGAACGCCCTCTCAGCAGATGTCAAGGCAATAAGCAACTATTTTACTTTTAGAAGACAACTGAAGGCGGCCCTGTTTAGGGAAGTTTTTAATGTTTGATGCTGTATTGTTTTTAATATTCGGTTGGAAGTCGGCCAGAGTGGCTGGGGAAACCCAGCCAGATGGGTGGGGTATAAATAAACTATTATTATGAAGGTCCATTTAAAATGAAATAGGTAGTTGTTTTGCTGCTGCTTTTTTGTGCTCTCAGGTGTCAAAGTTAGCCTCCTGGCTCTGACCCACAGCAACATTCCCCTCTACGAATCCCTGCTTGGGCTTTCATTGACCATAAGCAATATCCCATGGAGCTACAGTAAGTAGTGACACTCCCTGGACAGAAATGCCCCCATCTTGCCCATCTTTGGGGTTTTACTTTGGCTTTGGTCTTGCGTTCAAGGGGTGTAGCCTCTGTGCATGTACAGAGTTCATGATTCAGCAAATCTATTGGACCTTGCACCCCCTGATTAAATTACCAAAGGGGAAAAAGTCACGATTGGCTTTTCTCACCAGGGACACAAGGAAGGGGAAGCTGTAGATTTAAGAAATTATTCTATTGCTGTGAATCGCCTTGGAGGCTCTCCTAAGAGCTAAGGCAGGATGGGAAAGTCTTATAAATAAATAAAGCCTTATTCTCAATTAAAAAACAAACAAACAAACCTCTTTTATTTGCAGCTGTGTAACTGAGTCCTTATAAGGTGACTCTCTGTCCCCTGACAGGGCATAGAGTCCCCAGTATCACTCAGCAGCAGAAAAGGGGAGAATCTTAAATATCTTTAAATGAACTTTTTTTAAAAAAGAAGCCCCTGTAATTTTGAAAGCTGGCAGCAGAGGGCCATATAAGATAACTAATGAACCATGCTGGAAGTTAGAAGCAAGCTACTGTATACTGTATAGCACAATTATATGTATCAAAACCTTAAGGGCACAAGAGGGAAGGGACCCTTGCAAGGAATTGGCAAGCTTGTCAATTCTGGTTTCTCTCAGTCTCTTATATTTACCATCTTAAATTCAGCCCTCCACATTTCTGCAGCAATTTGTGGTTTCAAGGGGTTTGCTCGTTACAATTAATCAGCATTTTAGTGCAAGTTTCTCTCGAGGTTGGTATTTTTGCGTGCAGCTAAGTCAGCATCGTACCCATTTTATTAGGATCAGTTGACAGTCGTATAATAGTGAGCTGGTGAAAGGTTATCTGTATGCTGGCCTTTGGTTTGAGGAGACCTTTTCCCAGAAGATCAAGCCAGCTCACTCAGTGGTCAGGGTTGATTGCAGCAATCTACAGTGGTACCTCGGGTTACAGATGCTTCAAGTTACAGACTCCGCTAACCCAGAAATAGTACCTCAGTTTCAAAACTTTGCTTCAGGATGAGAACAGAAATCGTGCTCCAGCGGCGCAGCGGCAGCGGGAGGCCCCATTAGCTAAAGTGGTACCTCAGGTTAAGAACAGTTTCAGGTTTAGAATGGACCTCCAGAACAAATTAAGTTATTAACCCTAGGTACCACTGTATTTAATGGAACAAGGAACACATTGCAGTGGTAAATCGGTTTATGAACACAATTGGTTCCAGAAGTCTGTTCATAAACTGAAGCGTTCATAAACTGAAGCGAACTTTCCCATTGAAAGTAATGGAAAGTGGATTAATCTGTTCCAGACGGGTCCACAGAGTACTTAAACTGAAGCGTTCATAAACTGAAGCATGGGTGTAATTGGTTCCGGAAGTCTGTTCATAAACTGAAGCGTTCATAAACTGAAGTGAACTTTCCCATTGAAAGTAATGGAAAATGAATTAATCTGTTCCAGATGGGTCCGCGGCGTTCATAAACCGAAAATTCATAAACCGAGGTGTTCATAAACCGAGGTTCCACTGTATTAGCTTTCGATATTGGTAGATTAAGACTGCCACATGTCCGGATTCCCCCAGACATTACTGGGATTTCAAAGGTGGGTGTCCAGGGGGAATTTTCGAAAGGCGACATTTTGTCCTGGATCTTAGGCAAGTCAATCGAAAAATCAGAATTATTGTTTTTTGGCGTTTTTGTAAAAAAAAAAAAAACCTGAACAACTTTGGGGTTTGTTTGTGTTTTTTTTAAAAAAGTGCATTGATTTTGGGGATTTCCTAAAAGAAGCTCAACCATTTTGGGGGGGGGGGTTCTAAATAAAGCTCAACAACTTTATTTTGGGGTGTCCTGGTTTTTACTTTTTGAAATACAGTATGGCAATCCTAAACTAGATGCCTCTGCTAAGGGAAGGAGATGTTGCTAATTACTTCTATGTGCTAAAGGCACCTTGCCGGCCCCTGGAAATTTGTTCCAGAGTTTTGGGGGCCTTCCTTTACAGCAGGGGGAAGCGTGGAGTGGTGAGAATATCCTTCCTCTCCCTTACAGTAGCAGAGGCTGAATCAACAGCTGAATCTTGCTGAATCAACAGCTGTCCCTCAGAGGAGGAACGGCGACGCTGGATTCCTCCTTGTGCTTCTACATAAGCAAACTGTAGAGAGGGCTCTGGCCCCAAGCAGCCTACAGTCTGCAGTTGATAAAAGGGAAGACAATGGAAGGGGGGGAGAGAAGTGTGATGCAAGGATAGCAAGGCCTAAATGTGAGCGAATGCAGTTACTCCTTACTAGGGTGGAATCTACAAACATATAAGAACCGCCATGAAAATGCTTTAAAGAAAAAAAAGTTTTGAAAAATACATTGAATTTTGCATAGCTCACTGTCGCCATCTAGTGCCACATTTGTATATTGCACTTTACAACACATTTTGTTCTGTGACTTCCCCGGTATAAGGCAGTTTATAAATTTATAAATTAAAAACAAAAAAACCCACACGTTTTATTTGAAGCTGTAGTTTTTGGTTAGCGCTGTGAACAAATGTCAAAGGAAAGGTCACGTTTTCAGTAATAGTACTTTCCTCTTCAGTCCCATTTATCAGCACTAGAAGTACAAAATTACGCACAGCATGAATGAGCAAGGTTAGGAGTTATGACCAACTAAGGCCTCCTCAGAGTAGACCCACTGAAATTAGGGGCTCTAGATTAGTTCTATCTATCCATTTCAATGGCTTTATTCTGTGTAGGACTAACATTGTATACAACCCAAGTTATTTTATTCAAGAACATTTGCACAAGGAATTCTTCCATGAGTGCCTTGCAAACACCCTTTCCCACCCACCCACCCAAGAAAGGTGGCAGAATTATGTGCATTCAGCTGTGGAATGAAAGAAATAAATTTTAAATGCACAAAACCTGAACAAGCAGAAAGACCCTGTGACCTTGAGATATTTTCAGGCTCTCGTCATTTCAGCCAGGCATCTGGATCTTCCACACAAACATACACAGAGAGTAAAATGTTTATTTTGATGATATATATACTGATCTCCAACAGTCGTGGGTTCCTCTCAGATGAAAGAAAAGTATTGGATGAAATTCCTTTGCGTGAACATGAAGGGCAAAGGTACCCTTTCAGATCTCGGCAGGGTTGCACGAGATTCAATGGCTTGCTGTTGGATACAATTCAAGATTATGTTTCTTTTCAAAGGAAGGACCGCATCTTAGAAGCATTTGTTAACAAAGCTAATGCACAGGTCAAAAGGTCACACATGTGCACTGCCCTTTTTAAAGTGAAGGAGTGGCTGTGTTTCTCATGCACCCCCAGCATACAGGGCCATCTAAGAAGCTCTCCTATGCTCCACTAGAGAGAGGCTGAGAGGCCATAGGAAGTGGCAGACATCCTTCTTGCAGAGAAGAAGGGATGTGGCACAATGGCAAAACACCTGGTAGTTTGGGGTCTTGGCCCTGCAGAGCCAACCGTAACATGGTACTCCTAGTTTCCAGACCATAGGCCCAACCCAGAAAGATGCTGTGGCCAATGGTACTGAAAGCCATCGAGAGGTTGAGGAGGATCAGCCAGGATCACACTCCCCCATCTATCTTCTGATAAAGGCAGTGGCGGAGCTTCATCCTCCGGCAACGGGGACAGAAAGCAGACGGGGGCCTGGCTGGAGTGTGTCCTGGGAGCACAGGCTACCATTGCAGATAGCACCAGCATAGGTCACCCTAGGGTGAACACCTGGAATGACAAAAGCCGTGGACATGCCATGTCCACCACCCTGGACTCAGGCACGGGCACAACCCCTCGCAGGTTGACCAAACCATTGAGTCCCTGGATTCCTTTAATGGAATACCCTTCACATAGGGATGGCGAGAGCGTTCCCCCATCCCTATCCCCTGAACCAGAGCCTATCCGCAGCCTTACAAGTTGTGACGATTTGCTACGCGGCAGGCGAAACCCAAGTGGCACCAGCCCATCAGCCAAGTGGGGGAAATTCCTGCCGTGCCCCTGTCCCAACGACAGGCGACACATTACGGCATAGCAAGGTCAAGCGCGCAAGCCCTAAAAGTAGGGAGAGGTGGGCGGGTGTTCCGATGCACTGACCAAAAGAGGAAGCTCTGAGTCACGTGCATGGGCATATATAGGTCCCTTGATCAGTTTGGCTAGCGTCCCATTGGCCTGATTAACCCAGCATCAAGGGACCTACCAATAGGGTGTTGTGGCTATCCAATCGTACCCACCCACAACACAGGGTTTGGTTGCCACTGCAACATGTGCCCTCTTTGAGGGAGGACACCATAAAGCAAGAAAAATGGGACTTCAAAGCCATCATATGGTAGCTACTTACTGTTTTCATGTGGCGGCAGTAATACATGGTCATCACCCCACATTTGCAGAGTTTGCTAAGGAGCCTTTTATGGGAAATTTATCAAAGACCAGGGCTGCTTTTTTTTTCCCAGCCGGAACTTTCAGGAACTCACTTCTGGCACCTCTCAGGTTGGCACCATTGCCATTCTAAGAGAACAAGGGAGGTGAGTTCTGGCACCTCTTTTTCTAGAAAAAATAGCAGTGTCAAAGAACCTTTTGCAAAATGCAATTCAGCATCTGCTAGCTCATATGCTGCCATTCCACAAAGAGTTCTAAAAACACTAGAACACAACCTGTTCTAGGTGAGGCTTGTTCTTCTATGCATCTCAGATTCCAGTGTGTGGATGTGGATGCTTTCCATCATTTTACCTGTGGGGCAAAAATTAGACAGTGCCTGGCTGACTTGTGCATCCCAGCTACCTGTAATAAAGGTAAAGGTAAAAGGTAAAGGACCCCTGGACGGTTAAGTCCAGTCAAAGGCGACTATGGGGTTGCGGCACTCATCTCGCTTTCAGGCCAAGGGAGCCGGTGTTTGTCCACAGACAGCTTTCCAGTTTCATATGGCCTAAACTGCTTCTGGCGCAATGGGACACCGTGATGGAAAGCAGAGCGCACGGAAACACTGTTTACCTTCCTGCCACAGCAGTACCTGTTTATCGACTCACACTGGTGTGCTTTCAAACTGCTAGGTAGGTAGGAGCTGGGACAGAGCCACAGGAGCTCACCCCGTTGCGCAGATTCGAACCACCGACCTTCTGATCAGCAAGCCCAAGGGGCTCAGTGGTTTAGACCATAGCACCACCTGTGTCCCCTAGTTCTGTAATAAGGAGACTCATTTGCACTACAACCCTATATATACCTAGTAGTAGGTCCCATAGCGCTCAGGAGGACTTATGTCTAAGTAGACATGCTGAGGATTTCACTAAAAGTGGTGCTACATATCTTAGGAAAATCCACATTTAGCACAAATGCCACATCAGACACCTTGAGACCTCTTGACGAGGAAAATGGGGGGGGGGATTTTTAGCAGTGCTTGCAGGCTGCGGCAGGAACGTCACCGCAGGAATACATTTCTGCAAGGTGGAGGCAGGACGTGTAGGCCAGCCACCATGTGCATTAGTACAGGATATTACTGTTGCCATAGGAATGTGTCAATATATATATATTTATTAATCAGAATATATGGGATAGAGGAGGGGATGCACACAAGTGTAAGTTAAAGGAGTGGCTGGCTTCTCTCTCTCCCTCTCTCTTTCTCTCCCCTGCCCTGAACAAAAGATGAAACAAACAAACATAAAACAATCTACAATAAAGAAAAGACTTCAGATCCTATTGGGGTTAATTACTTCCCTGAGCACCTCTTTTCGTAATTAACCGCAAAACCCCGAGTGCTAAACGTTCCTTTTATGCAGTGCATTTAGTAATAGAGTACTACACAAATGCTGACTTAGTAGCAACAACATGTTTTTCTTAGGATAAAACTGAATAAGCAGGATTCTCATCGTAGAGCTGGAAGTAGCTGTTCATTTCCTCTTTGAGAGGGTTTCCCCCAGCCTCCCCCCCCCCAAAAAAACCCCCAGCCTCCTCTCCTTTTGTACTTGTGTCTCTTCTTGAGCTAGTTATTGCTGTCTAGTTTGCTCTCTGACTTGCGACTTTTCGACTTGCCAGTTTGGTTCTAGACTAGAACATCATGGCCCTGCTGTGTCCCCTCTGTTTGCTGTCCAGTGCTTCAGTGGCACTGCAGGCATGGGTGTAGACAGGGGGGGCAGGAGGGGGCAGCTGCCCCCCCCTAGAAGCAAAAAAATATTGTATTTTACAGACCATAACCAATACTTTGCCCCTCCAAAAACTGAAGTGGAAAGGGCTTTGCTTTAGCAAGAGCAGCTCTCCACTTGCTGGGGGCGGGAACACAGCTGTAACAAAAACACATCAAATAAATAAAGCAAAGTGGCTACCAGTACTTAAGCAGTTAAGACAATGGAGCAGAATATCCCTTCAGGCAAGGTCCACCCTATTCACCCTATTGTTATTCAGTGGGAGTTGTTAATGGGCATTCAGGGGTCGCATTAACAGTTCTATTGGCGATTTAATGAGGGTGCAGAGGATTCAATTTGACTAAGGTG
This sequence comes from Zootoca vivipara, assembly GCF_963506605.1. NCBI lineage: Eukaryota > Metazoa > Chordata > Lepidosauria > Squamata > Lacertidae > Zootoca > Zootoca vivipara. Next base: position 118,413,953 of record NC_083276.1, on the reverse strand, counting down.
GCCCTGCAAGGCTAAAAGGAAGTGAATAAGAAGGGCTGTAGCTTTGATAGACACAGTGATGTTTATAAAAAGCATTGGTGTTCCAGTCTGCCCCTCCTCCTGCATCTGTATACTGTAAATCAGGGGTGGCCACCTCCCAAGAGACTCTGATCTACTCACAGAGTTAAAAACTGGGAGTGATCTACCCCCTTTTGGGGGGTTCAGGTCAAAGCTGTTGAGTTTTTTTAAGGAAGGGAAGCCCTGTTTTGGGGGGGGTTAGGTCAAACTTGTTGAGCTTCTTTTAGGAGGGAGGGAGGCCCATTTTTGTTTAGGGCTTCAGGTCATAGTTCAGCTTTTTTTAGGGAGGAGGAAAAATTTGGGTGAGCTTTTTTTAGGGGTGCCAGTGATCTAGCAGTGATCTACCACAGACATCCAGTGATCTACTGGTAGATCACAATCTACCTGTTGGACGTGCCTGCTGTAAATCAAGCAGAGAGAAAGCTGCTTACAAGGCTCCTGTACAGGTGTACCGGTATCTTCCTCTTGCTGCAGAGTTCTAGCATCACAGCGTCACCCAGAGGCACCCACAAATGTGAGTTATCCCTCTCTCTATTTCTTCCTTCCTTTCCTCCCTCTTCCATCCTCAATAAAATACTGGGGGGGGCAGATAAGCCCCACATAGAAAGCCCATCAACATGGGGGGGGAGGACTCTTTAAAATACAGCATTTACCAGTAATTTCTTTTGGGGGGGGAGGCACCTAGGCCTCTAGGAGTTGGCTGCTATGCCTAGGACAATTCAAGAAAGCAGAATCATGCATATGCTATGGTAATATATCAATAGAATCATGGAATTGTAGTCGGAAGGGACCACAAGGGTCATCTAGTCCAACCCCCTGCAATGCAGGAATTTTTCCCCAATGTGGGGCTTGAACCCACAACATGGTTGAAATATTATGCTGATATGCAGCAACGCCTCGGAGCCATCGAGACTGCGGCCCTGTCTTGCCTCGCCCTCGCCTGCCCTGCCACCCCCTCTCCCCTGCCCGACCCTACCATCCTCTTGCTGCAGAGTTCCAGCTTCACAGCATCACCCAGAGGCACCCACAAATATGAGGTATCCCTCTCTCTATTATTCCTTCCTTCCCTCCCTCTTCCATCCTTAATAAAATACTGGGGGGGGGCAGATAAGCCCCACATAGAAAGCCCATCAAAATGGGGGGGGGTGACTCTTTCAAATACGGTATTTACCAGTAATTGGGGGGGGGGAGAGGCACCTAGGCCTCTAGGATTTGGCTGCTATGCCTAGGAGTAGGACAATTCAAGAAAGCAGAATGATGCATATGCTATGGTAATATATCAATGGAATCATAGAATTGTAGTCGGAAGGGACCACAAGGGTCATCTAGTCCAACCCCCTGCAATGCAGGATTTTTCCCCCAAGGTGGGGCTTGAACCCACAACATGGCTGAAATATTATGCTGATATGCAGCAACGCCTCGGAGCTGTCGTGACTGCGGCCGTGCCTTCCCTCGCCCTCACCCGCCCTGCCACCCCCTCTCGCCTGCCCGACCCTCCCGTCCTCTTGCTGCAGAGTTCCAGCATCACAGCGTCACCCAGAGGCACCCACAAATATGAGTTATCCCTCTCTCTATTTCTTCCTTCCTTCCCTCCCTCTTCCATTCTTAATAAAATATGGGGGGGGCAGATAAGCCCCACATAGAAAGCCCATCAACATGGGGGGGATGACTCTTTCACATACGGTATTTACTAGTATTTGGGGGGGGCACCTAGGCCTCTAGGAGTTGGCTGCTATGCCTAGGAGTAGGACAATTCAAGAAAGCAGAATGATGCATATGCTATGGCAATATATCAATAGAATCATAGAATTGTAGTCGGAAGGGACCACAAGGGTCATCTAGTCCAACCCCCTGCAATGCAGGAATTTTTTCCTAAGGTGGGGCTTGAACCCACAACATGGTTGAAATATTATGCTGATATGCAGCAACGCCTCGGAGCCGTCGTGACTGCGGCCGTGCCTTGCCTTGTCCTCGCCCACCCTGTCACCCCCTCTTGCCTGCCCGACCCTCCCGTCCTCTCCAGCCAAGCAGGGTAGCCGCCGCTGTTGCCAGCCCCAGAAGCACAAGGTGGCCGCTGCCGCCGCTGCCGCCACCACGATGTCGTCAGGCCAGCTGGCCCTGTAGCCCCGCCCACGTTCCCACTTTGTGGCCCCGCCCCTGAATGATCATGGCTTGCCCCCCCCCCCTAGTTTTGATCCTGGCTACGCCCTTGACTGCAGGTTTATGCAGCTGGGTGCCCCAAGTTACATCATTTATCTTAAGGAAATCCACATAAGGAGCAAAGGGCTGGAACCAGAATAACTCCAGCTGGGTGTGTGTGTGCGTGCTTTGCCTTTGTTTTCAAAGACGCCCCCCAAAGCATCCTCCCGAAAGCCCCAAACAGAAACCCTGTTTTTGCCACTTAAAACTTCAAGCAAACACAAACTGTCTCTGGTAAACAGGGGCAGCTGGAATTCAGGGAATCTGGTAGCGAGCGACGAGCAGCCCAAGTCTGAGCATGTCTGCAGACACCGTATTCCATGTGGGGTCGGAGAGCCATTAACTCTTTGGGGAACCGAAGAGGGCATCTGTGAACGGAGCCTGAACTCAGTCAGACAGTCTGCGTTCAGTCTGTTTCCCATGCGTTGGGAAGCGCCTTGTAGAGATAGCGTATTTGCGGGGGAGGGTTGTCCTAAATGCAAGCCGGGGTCACTGGGCTCTGAACAGGAAGCTCTGCTATTGCTTCATTGCAATTTGCAGCTGATCTTCTGGAATCCCAACGCCTCTCGGGAGTCAAGAGGGGCACCCTCAGAGCAGAGCAGTCACATCAGGCTGTTGCAGCTGTGCTAACAGCTCCAGCAGCAAGATCAGATTACATTTCTCCCCTTCTCTCTCTCTCTCTCTCTCTCTGCTTCCCCTCTCTCTGCCCCCAAGGCCTTACCTTCTGAAGCGGGAAGGGGAAGGAGCAGGCTGCAAAACTCGCTCAGGAGTTCTCCCTCTGAGGAAGCGTTTGGCATTGTGAGCTGCTTGGTGAGTAGCTGGTGAGATTCCGTCTATTTGAAGCTGTTTATTTTGCTAGATAAGGACCGCCACCCTCCCAGGTGGGTTTCACATAGCTGGGTGTTGTTGTTGTTGTGAGGTATGTATCGGGTATGGAAATTGAAGACTGACAGCCTCTTTGTGTTTCCTAAGTCCATTGAACTTACTTCTTACTTCCAGTTATAAGTAAGTCCATTGAACTTACTTCTTACTTCCAGTGGGACTTACTTCTAAGTAGACCTCTGCAGGTTTGTTGTGCATGTACACCGCAACAAAAAGACAGACTTAGCGCTTGAGGAAAAGAAATTATCCCATGAGTTATACTTGGGCTCTCCATTTCCTTGGCTCGGCACAACTCTAAAGCATATTCTACTTGGAAACAAGGCTTTCTGATTCATGTAAGTGTTCATCGGATTCCAGCCTTAGTAAAAACCCAACGCTATTGTAAACCCCAGGAAAAGCAGTTTAATCATAAATCATCAGGGGAGTTACTCTGCATCTACTTGCAACTTTAAAGCAGGGCAGCCAATGTGGTGTCCTTTAGATAAGTGTTTCCCAAACTTGGGTCTCTAGCTGTTTTTTTGACTACAACTCCCGTCATCCCAAGCTAGCAGGACCAGTGGTCAGGGATGATGGGAATTGTAGTCCAAAAGCAGCTGGAGACCCAAGTTTGGGAAACCCTGCTCTAAATGATGCTGGACTGCGGCTCCCAATGTCCCTGACCATTCTGGCCGGAGCTGATGGAAGTTGTAGTAAAACTACAACACATTGACTACTTGTTCTTTAAAGCAATATGTACCAAAAAGGACTTGGCTGGTCCTCAAGAGAGGGAGCAGTCAAGTATTATAATACCTTTTATGGACAACTTTGTAAAGGCAACCATTTAGAGCAGTGTTTCCCAACCTTGGGTCTGGCTGTTTTTGGACTACAATTCCCATCATCCCTTGCTCGCGAGACCATTGGTCAGGGATGATGGGAATTGTAGTCCAAAAACAGCTGGAGACCCAAGGTTGGGAAACACTGATTTAGAGCAAGGATGGGAACCTCTGGCTCTGCAGATGTACTTGTCCCATCAGTTCCAGTCCACTTAGTCAGTGATCAGGGATGATGGCAGTTGTAGTCCCACAACACCTAAAGAGCCACACAGTCCACATCCCTGATTTAGAGAGCAATGAGAATTGCTGGACATGCCCGGAGAAGTAAGTCCCACTGAGTTCATGGGACTTACTCCCATGTAAACTTTCCATAGGTTTGTAGCCTTAGCTGGAGAGGCATTAGTGCATTTTAGCCTTTAAGCCTATGTGTGCTTACTTGGGAGTAAATCACATTGAACTCTGTGAAGCTTTCTTCTGAGCAGACATGCACATACACGACTGTGCTGTCAGTACAGTCATCGATCAATGTCTATTCAATTTGTACAACCAATGTTTTTCTTATAATGCTGTAAGTTTAGTTAGCAATGAAACAGACTGTGCCTGATCTCTGAATGCTGCAACTCAGGAAACAAGATGCATTCCCCCCCCCCTTCATTATCTGAAAGCCCCAAAGTGGCCTTGAACTGCCTTATTTCTCGGGAGGGAATTTAACGTACAGAACCACTCTCGCAAATACAGGCAAGGGTTAAAATCTGAAAACCCCTTGCCCTGGGAAAGCTTCTGAATTAGATTGTGATTCACCCTTCGTTGTGTTTCAATCCCGACATGCCGGGAGAACTTTCATACAACTAATTCATCACACTAGAACGCGCACAACAGAGAGAGAAATAGCAAACCCAGGATGAGATCGTGTAACTCAGCATAAAAATATGACCATTTGACATGTTCCTCTCTGTGTTATCTTGGGGCAAAACTAGACGAGACAGTGGAGGTCTGTAATCAGATTTCCCTTCTCTAAATTTTGGAACAAAGGAAGCTGCCTTAGTTTGAGTCAGACTGTTGGTCCAACTAGCTTAATGTTGCCTACAGTGTAGAGGTGTTGTACCTAGGTTCCCTTGCACCCTTGGCAAAGAGGTGCATTGCTGCCTCCAAAGCTGGGAGAGACTATAAACCAGAAATTCTAAAAGTTTGCTTTTGCTGGGGAGAGGCTCTGGTGACCGGATTTCTTTTTTTATATAAATTTATTTATTTGGTTTTCCAAACTGAAATTTTGCAGATATACGTATATCAAACATAAATCGTTAAAACAAGATTCCAAGGAATCTCCTGGACTTCCATCTTTTCTTCCCACATCTTTTTATGATAATCCAAACCCTTTACCTTTTACCATTGATGTGCAGAATCAACCTTAAACTACAAGTGATATTCCAATCCTACTAACAATTTTAACTGTTTACAATGGTCTTTAAGATAAGTTACAAATTTTCCCCATTCCTTATTAAAATTTTGGTCTTCCTGATTTCTGATTCTTCCAGTCATTTTAGGCATTTCGGCATAATCCATCCACTTGATCTGCCTTTCTTCTCTGGTAGGGACTTTCTTTTCTTTCTTTCTTTCTTTCTTTCTTTCTTAGTTAAAAATAAACTTTATTAGAATTCAAATTAAAATACATTCAAAAACACACTAAAGAAACAATAATATAGAAATAATAACATACAAAAAGAAACAATATTATAGAAATAATAACATACAAAATCATAAATAATAATAATGTAACATAATATAGTGTAAATAATAATAATCATAATCATAAAGAAAACAAGCGACAGACAAAACCATACATTCAGGCATTCAGGGGGGAGGGAATCTTAGTTTTAAATGAAATGATTATACAAAGGAAGTTAAGAATATAGCTGAAATGTATTTTGATTATTTTGATTTTGGGTATGAATGAATGCCCCTGAAGGGACTTTATCTTCTTTCCATCTCTGGGCTAATAGCATCCGGGCAGCCGTGGTCGCATACATAAATAGTCTCTTCTGCTCCCTTGGGATTTTGGCACCTAGAATTCCTAAAAGGAAGGCTTCAGGTTTATTTTAGCAAAGGTTATTTCAAGCGTGTGTTCTTTCAACTCATTATATATCATTTCCCAAAATCCTTTTACAGTGGTATATTGAGTTACAAATGCCTCAGGTTACAAGCGCTTCAGGTTACAAACTCTGCTAACCCGGAAGAGTTACCTCGAGTTGAGAGCTTTGCCCCAGGATGAGAACAGAAATCGTGTGCTGGCAGCGCAGCAGCAGCAAGAGGCCCCATTAGTGAAAGCACGCCTCTCGTTAAGAACAGTTTCAGGTTAGGAACGGACCTCCGGAATGAATTAAGTTCATAACGAGAGGTACCACTGTACTACCTTACAATTCTACCACATATGATCAAAGTCGGTCAAGCGGTTTTGGTGAAATGTGGATACTAACAACGAACATGGCCAGTTTACACACACACACACACACACACACACACACACACACACACACACTACATTTGATGAAAACTATACAAGGAGGGTGCTGGATTCACTTCTGTGAGGAAGAAATTCAATAGCTTAAACCACATTGGAGTGCCACTGCCAGTCAGTGTTGGCAATATTGAGCTAGATGGACGAGTGGACTAAATTGGTATAAGACAGCTTCATATGTTCCTAAGACATGGGCATTTCTAGAGAGTATATGGAGCTTTAGGGCAGCAATTTCGAAAGCCACTTCCAGCTCCAGGGTTTTCTCTGTTAAATTGGAACAATGCTCCCTGATGTAATTGCAAGCAGTATCCTCCTGCCAAGTATTTATTATTACACCAGCTGTATGTATTTTCCCTAACTCCTTTAGACTGGCCTTGTTTGTTTAAAAAATTAATCTCTGGAGAGCAAAGAAATGCACCATCACTTGTTTTCAGAATTCAGATATTAATTCAAAGTAGAAGCGGAAATCCCCCACGCCACCCCAGGATGCTGCTAAGCTTTAAAAGTCAAACTAAGTTCAATATAATATTTAACCAGGGGTGGACAACACGGTCTGTTTCAAAACAAAGGCCTTATTCTCCCCTTGGTTACTTGCTCATGACTGTTTCAGACCTCAAGATGATTGTCTGGGTTATCACGAAAAGCCTCACAGTCTCTTTAAACCACATCAGACATGATCGCTGTTCGCTCAAATCAATTCATGCACCTTCAGCCCCATCATTTGTCAAGTTGTACTCAGATGTAGATTAGGACACTGTGGTATACAAGCCACTTGGGCTTGCTGATCAGGTCAACGGTTCGAATCCCCGCGACGGGGTGAGCTCCCGTTGCTCTGCCCCAGCTCCTGCCAACCTAGCAGTTCAAAAGCACACCAGTGCAAGTAGATAAATAGGTACTGCTGCAGTGGGAAGGTAAAGAGTGTTTCAGTGCGCTCTGGTTTCTATCACAGTGTCCTGTTGCACCAGAAGTGGTTTAGTCTTGCTGGCCACATGACCCGGAAAGCTGTCTGTGGACAAACGCCAGCTCCCTTGGCCTGAAAGCGAGATGAGCGCCGCAACCCCATAGTCTCCTTTCACTGGACTCAACCGCCCAGAGGTCCTTTGCCTTTCTACCTAAAGATGTAGAGAAATGAAGCAACGTAAATGCATGTGTGAAACTTTGCCACTTGTGAATTTCAGCCACCAGTGAATTTAAGCCTCAACATTGTGCCCTGAATGCTGCTGGACACTAGTGATGCTACTGAAAGTCATAAGTGATCAGTTCAAAAGGTCACATTTGCTTGGTTAAAAAACAACTGGATGTGTACCAAGCATTGATCCCTCTGTAATGAACTGCCATAGTCTCCTAATTCAAAGCAAGATTGATTATACAGTATCTTCATTTGTGGGCATGTGCGGAGCTGTGGAAGCCACTGACATATCTGCATATACTCAGATGCTGATTTCTGTAACTCTTTCCTTGCTGAACGTCCCTATCTGCAACACTTAACTGCACAAGTGCTTCTTTTCTTGCACTGCCTGTTGCTGCTGCCAACAGTCTCAGCTGTTCCCTTTGGCTCCTTTCCATCACAGTTAAAATAAAATAAAATGATTGCAGGATATAAACAAAGGTAAATGTGAGGAATTAAAGAACCTTTGAATGAGGGTGAAAGAAGAGAGTGCAAAATATGGTCTGAAGCTCAACATAAAAAAAAAAAACCAAGATCGTGGCCACTGGTTCCATCACCTCCTGGCAAATAGAAGGGGAAGAAACAGAGGCAGTGAGAGGTTTTACTTTCTTGGGCTCCTTGATCACTGCAGATGGTGACAGCAGTCACGAAATTAAAAGATGCCTGCTTCTTGGGAGAAAAGCAATAACAAACCTAGACAGCATCTTAAAAAGCAGAGACATCGCCTTGCCGACAAAGGTCCATATAGTTAAAGCTATGGTTTTCCCAGTAGTGATGTATGGAAGTGAAAGCTGGACCATAAAGAAGGCTGATCGCCGAAATATTGATGCTTTTGAATTATGGTGCTGGAGGAGACTCTTGAGAGGGACTGCAAGAAGATCAAACCTATCCATTCTGAAGGAATTCAGCCCTGAGTGCTCACTGGAAGGACACATCCTGAAGCTGAGGCTCCAATACTTTGGCCACCTCATGAGAAGAGAAGACTCCCTGGAAAAGACCCTGATGTTGGGAAAGATGGAGGGCACAAGGAGAAGGGGACGACACAGGACGAGATGGTTGGACAGTGTTCTCGAAGCTACGAAGATGAGTTTGACCAAACTGCGGGAGTCAGTGGAAGACAGGAGTGCCTGGCATGCTCTGGTCCATGGGGTCACGAAGAGTCGGACACGACTAAATGACTAAACAACAACAAACAAATGTGAAGCCATCCAGTCAAAGAAAGGAGCTCAGTGATGCATGACACTGTGACATGTGACACAGTGGCAGAATATCAATGGCATGCTCTGAAGTTGCGCTTTTTAATGTACATGCACGAAACTCAAATATAGTTCGGGGTTGTTGGGGAAATGGCAAATCTTCGGCCAAGAGGATACTGTGGGTTTCCGTAAACAGTAAGGCAACTACGATTTCTCACGGGGAAAGTTCATCCACCCCTGCTTCTTAACGCATCTTCCACAGAGCTGGAAACGGGTCTCTCTCCCACTAGGGAAACTGGAAATGGAGAAGCAGCAAGAGGGTTTTCTGAAAGACCCCAACGAAAAAGAAGTGGAAGTTGGAATTGCAGATTTTTTCTTCTCCATGCCATGTCTGAAATGGAAATCATTCTGGGGAATAAGATTAGTATTCACTGTTATTGTTGCTTTTAGTCCTCCTGCAATATGCAACTCATTATTATTTTTTCCTCCCATTTGCGTTGTTTCCTTTGCATTGAAACGAATGGAGTGGAATAGCACAATGACAACGTAACTTACACAATTTAGATAATATGTAAATTATGTAGGATACATAATTTCACTGTACCAGACAGCAAGGCACATAATGTAGCTTTCAGTAGAAGAGTATTCATAGTATTCATAGACGTAGCCAGGATTTTTGTTGGGGGCAGGCCTTTTGTTGGGGGGGGGGGCAGAACCTCAATTTGCTATGTATTTTTATTGATTTTTTGGATGAGGGGGAAGCTGCCCCTCCCTGCCCCCCTTAGCTATGCCCATGAGAGTATTGGTTTTTCATTATTTTATTGAATTTATAGCCCGTCCGCCCTCCCGCCCTCCCTAAAGAGCCCAGGGCAACAGACAGATACACGATTTAAAAACAAGAAGCATGCAAACACATTCTAAAGCAGCTAGAATATTCTAAAACCAATAACAATGGAAAAACAGTTATAGTTTAAAAAGTTCTTCCATCCAGGATGAACTGCAGAGAAGCGGAAACGGCGGCGCGTGTGATGAATAAAGTGTGAAAAGCTGCCTTCCTACATCCCTAGGCCACCATCACAGCAATACAGATACTACCTTGAAACACAAACGCTATTATTCAAGACCTCCCCATTTTACTTTACAGAACTGAAGTACCGGTAAGTGCAAAGGAGTGGTCAAAAGTGTATCCTTTGTGCTCTGATTCAAGAAGCAGAAGAAGATCAGCTGTTCTTTCAAGAGCCCATTATCCCACCCTATTACAAAACAGGCTCGGTAGGGAAGACACTGTTCACGATGCCAGCCAGTAATGTCTCAGCTCAGCATTCCAAGCTGCAACTGGTGCCCACCAACTCAAAAAATTAAATAAATTTGAACTAAAGCAGAGAAACACTTTCGGCGTCTATGTGGTGTATAGCTGTCCAATGAAAAGTTCTTCCTGAAGGTAGTCATTGCACTAATGGATTTTATTCTGATATTTGCTATGCTTATTGAGGCATTTTATAGCGCACCCTTCATCTGAACGGATCCCAGGGTGGGAGACCAAAAAAAAAAAAAAAAAAAACAGCAGGAGCAACTAAAACCACTTTTAAACAGCAGGAGCAACTAAAACCACATTGCAGGCTCTCTGCCAGCAACTGACTAATCATCTTCTTCTTCTTTGGAGATCACTCGTAGCCAAGTAAAACACAGTTGTTAACAATGGGTCCGTAAGTGACTATGGGACGTGGGTGGCGCTGTGGGTTAAACCACTGAGCCTAGGGCTTGCCGATCAGAAGGTTGGTGGTTCAAATCCATGTGACGGGGTGAGCTCCCGTTGCTCGGTCCCAGCTCCTGCCAACCTAGCAGTTTGAAAGCATGTCAAAGTGCAAGTAGATAAATAGGAACCACTACAGCGGGAAGGTAAAGGGCATTTCCGTGTGCTGCTCTGATTCTCCAGAAGCGGCTTTGTTATGCTGGCCACATGACCTGGAAGCTGTACGTGGGCTGGAGGCTCCCTCGGCCAATAACGTGAGATGAGCGCCGCAACCCCAGATCGGTCACGACTGGACCTAATGGTCAGGGGTCCCTTTACCTTTACCGTAAGTGACTGTGGAGGCCAATTCTGGATCCACACATCCTTCCACTGTGGGGACATAGGTTTGATCATGGTGAGGGTTTGCCAAGCGTGCCTTCCTCTTAGCGTGTTTCTCCCTTTCGTCCCAAGTTCGAGCGTCTTCAAAGCCTATGACACCTTTGGTAAACTGACTAATAAACCCCTCAAAATCTGTGGGGGGAAATGAGTAAGTCTTCACTTAAGTCAATTGCAGGAGGGTCAAGTGTGCTTTGAAGAGGAGGGCATTCCACATATGGGGTGCCATTACAGGGGCAACTCTATCATGGGCAACCGCATAATACACTTCCTCAACAGTAGGGTTGCCATATTTCAAAAAGTAAAAACCAGGATGTCCCGTTGTTGTTGTGCTATTTTTCAGGAAACCCCCAAAGTGCCGCCTTTCAGAAATTCCCCAAGGATGTCAATTCCGCCTTTGAAATCCCAGGGAAATCCTATTCAACAGCGGTATGCTGAGGAGAGCTTTCTTGAAATATCTTAAGGCATGGATAGGATCATATAGGAGTCTCCCTGTATGGAACTACATCTATGCCACTTTCTATTTTTTTTTAATATTTTATTGATTTTGCATAATAAAGAAAAATACATAACCAATTTTCCACCTACTTCTGTCCCCCCTCCACGGGCCCTCCCCTCCCACAAGAGGATCCCCCGAAAAGCGGGCAGTCGACAGTGGTTCAATTTGTGATTGAATTTCTACCCACCCCTCCCTCCCACTCCCGGAACCCCCCTCTGCCACCAAGAGACTCCAGGTTGGCAGGAGAGATGAAAGTGAGTATCCATCCCATCATCTATCCACACTTAATCCCCCCTCAAAAAAAATGAAAAACAAAAACTAGAAAAAGAAAAAAAGAAGAAGAAAAAGTACAGGAAAAAAAATAATAATAATAAAAATTACTAACTAATCATTTTCCATAAACATTGTTTATATGTAGGCTTCCCCGATCTCCCCCCTATCTGATTTTCATTTTAAATCTCATTTAACAGTTTTCTTATCATTATCCTCATTCTATTTCCAACCTTTCAATCATATATTCATATACCATCCAAAATCTTTATTAACTTCTCTTTTATTCCCATTTCTCATGCCCTCCCTCCCCCAACCTCCAGGACTCCCCCTGCCACGAAGAGTCCCGGAGGGCAAAAGGAGGCAAGGGGATGATTCTTTATCCAATTGAGTCCCTCCCCTCCCTCTGCCCCCCCAGCCCTGAAGCCCCCCCTGCCACCAGAAGCTCCCAGCCCGAGGGAGACCAACAAGAGGGGGGAGACACCCAACCATCCCAAATCCTCTTGCCCAAACTAATTTTCTAATGTGTCCAATTACTATTACATCCTAATTTTAACTAACTTAAAACAATTTCCCTCCCTTGCCTCAATTTCCTTCCAAGGACTTCCTTATATTTTAATTCCTTTTTACTTTCCCAATCTTTAATTTAACCTTTATTCTCAATTTTTCCTCCTCCTCCCTCATTCACGGCTATTCCCTTCAATTCCAGCAATGTCCAGAGTCAACAATCCAGTTTTCAAACCTTCTTATCCATCCTAATACAGAATATATTCCTTCCTCCTTCATCCCTCCCCCTTTTAAACATATTTTGACACCCAAATGTCTCTGTCCTCCCCCCGATGATCCCATCTTGCTTGCCCATTGCGTTTCTTGTGTGCTTTCTGCCACTCAAGCAGCTCTTGCTCTTCCCCCTCGAAGAGGGGGGTGATCCCATTTTTTTTTAAGAATTCTCTGTCCCTCAGACAGCTCTTGTATCTCCCCCTCCAAAGGGGGGGGTGTTCCAAGTCGAAGCTTTCTTGAAATATCTTAAGGCATGGATAGGATCATATAGGAGTCTCCCTGTATGGAACTACATCTATGCCACTTTCTACCTTGTTCTGATGTATTCCCCCACTTTCTAGAGGTGGTATTTTTGTTTTTGGAGGAAAGTGCTGGAGCTACAGGAGGAGAAGGAATCGGCTAAAGTTGCCCCCTCTCCTCTCCAACTAGTCCAGAATGCGGGCAGCTAGACTGGCTACTGGGAGTGGCCCCCGAGACCACATAACACTGGTCCTTAAAGACCTACATTGGCTCCCAGTACGTACGTTTCTGAGCACAGTTCAAAGTGTTGGTGCTGACCTTTAAAGCGCTAAATGGCCTCGGCCCAGTATACCCGAAGGAGCGTCTCCACCCCCATCGTTCTGCCCGGACACTGAGGTCCAGCTCCGAGGGCCTTCTGGCGGTTCCCTCAATGTGCGAAGTGAAGCTGCAGGGAACCAGGCAGAGGGCCTTCTCGGTAGTGGCACCCGCCCTGTGGAACACCCTACCATCAGATGTCAAGGAAATAAACAACTATCTGACTGTTAGAAAACATCTGAAAGCAGCCCTGTTTAGGGAAGTTTTTAATGTTTGATGTTTTATTGTGTTTTTAATATTCTGTTGGGAGCCACCCAGAGTGGCTTGGGAAACCCAGCCAGGTGGGTGGGGTATAAATATTATTATTATTATTATTATTGATATTGATATTATCAAAGGTCCGTATATGAAGACATGGGCACCAGCTGAACCCAATGCAGGTAGTTTATATTAGAGGATTGGATGGATGTACATGTCAGGGCCTACAGGTACAAACCAGCCCCCTCCCCATTCCAAATATGCATTCATTCATCATACTTAGGTTGTTTCAGCTGGGCTTAACTTTTCTTGTGGTTATGGACACATGTTCTCCTACATAAACTTTGCAAGAGCACAGTAATGACATTTTAAGGATGATACACAGTGACTACCCAAGCTATGTTTTTATTGCTTTTTTCAAAAGAGGTGTGAAGGCAAAACAGGCTTAGCAAGCAAGGCTCTCTAAAAAACCTTTAATGTAAGCTGTGTTTGCTGTAGCTTCAGCCTTTGCATGTGCAGTTTCACCCATTATCTCCGTTCTGTTTGCCCTTTCCCCGTATCCTTTGTGCCGCAGCCGCAGAAGTGACTCACTCAAAGTGACAGCGCAGGAAATGGAACTGGGAGGGTTTGGGAGAGCGCGACTCAGTATCACCCTGTGACATTTGCTAAGGCTTATCCGTGGTTGGCTCCTAATCCACAGGCTGCCTTCTCGTTTGCTTGCCATTCTGCCCAATAGGGTGCCTGCAAAAAGCTAAAGAGGGGGTTAAGAAATGGCTCTAAAAGTATAATTACTATGGAAATCATATCCAAACAAAGTTGTCTGAAAGGAAAAAGTACAGCACACCACAGGAACACTCCCACTGCATGTAGGTAAGGAGACATCTAGATGCTGTTCCTCTTTCTTCTTTTAAAAAGAAAACACACCTGTGTTCCTTTTTTTTGTACGCCTTTTCTACAAGCAAGAGATACAGGAGCAATACTATAAGAGCACCAATCCGAACACGAAATTTGTTGAGCTTTTTTTTGCAAAGTTTGCGGCGGCCGAATGGCAACATTTCCTTTTTTATATATAGTAACAACAAATAACAATTCCATATCCAGATGTCGAGATTGCAGTCATACCTGGGTTTAAGTACACCTCGGTTTGAGTATTTTCAGTATCGAACGGATTAATCCACTTTCCATTACTTTCAATGGGAAAGTTCGCTTCAGGTTAAGTACCTACTTCCAGAACCAGTTGTGTTTGTAAACCGAGGTACCACTGTACTCTGAATCTCCTGACTTCCCCCCATCACTTCCATGGGGCGTAATGATAATATTTGCAACTGCATATCAATATTGATCCGAATTTTTATCCTTTTATCCATAATTTTCGTTACTTTACAAGTGTGGTTAAAATCCTGCCAATGTTTTGACCTGCTTGCAGTGGTCTTGTAAATAAATTATAAACTGTTCCCATTCTTTTTTAAAGTTCCTGCCTTCTTGATTTCTAAGCTTCCCAGTTAATTTTGCCATTTTGGCATAGTCCACCATCTTGGTTTGCCATTCTTCTCTGGTCAGGGTTGATTCTTCTTTCCATCTCTGGGCTAATAGCATCCGTGCGGCTGTTGTCGCATACATAAACAATCTTTTCTGGTCCTTTGGGATCTCGGTACCTGTAATTCCTAATAAGAAAGCTTCTGATTTTTAAACAAAAGTTATTTTAAACATTTTTTTTCATTTCATTATGTATCCTCTCTCAGAATTTTTTAACAACTTTATACGTCCACCACATTTGATAAAGGTACCTTCTTTTTCTTTACATTTCCAGTGTATGGCAACATTTCTTCAGCATTTCACCCAAAATGGGGATGAATGATAGCTGGGATTGACATTTGGCCAACCTAGAATTTACCTAAGTAAGCAGCAATGATAGTGAAATACTTAGGGAGCTGCTTTATACTGAGTCAAGCCATTAGGCCATCTTGCTCAATATTACCTACTCTGACTGTCAGCAGCTCTCCAGGGTTTGAGACAGGTGACAGTCCCAGCCCTACCTGGAGATGCTGGGGATTTAACCTGGAAACTGGGAAGCCCTTCCCCTTCTCACGCTTGGACATGGCTGTTGGAACGGCTCCCTTTTGCCTCTTACAACCTCGGGATGCAGCTCCACGCAACCCCTCAGTTCCTGGCAGCCATGGTTTTTAAAGGGGACATGAAAACATCTCAATGTTCCATTGTTGTTGTTGTTTAGTCGTTTAGTCATGTCCGGCTCTTCGTGACCCCATGGACCATAGCACGCCAGGCACTCCTGTCTTGCACTGCCTCCCGCAGTTTGGTCAAACTCATGTTTATAGCTTCGAGAACACTGTCCAACCATCTCGTCCTCTGTCGTCCCCTTCTCCTAGTGCCCTCAATCTTTCCCAACATCAGGGTCTTTTCCAAGGATTCTTCTCTTCTCATGAGGTGGCCAAAGTATTGAAGCCTCAGCTTCACGATCTGTCCTTCCAGTGAGAACTCAGGGGCGATTTCCTTAAGAATGGATAGGTTTGATCTTCTTGCAGTCCATGGGACTCTCAAGAGTCTCCTCCAGCACCATAATTCAAAAGCATCAATTCTTCGGCAATCAGCCTTCTTTATGGTCCAGCTCTCACTTCCATACATCACTACTGGGAAAACCATAGCTTTAATTGCTGTCACCATCTGCAGTGATCAAGGAGCCCAAGAAAGTAAATGCCTTGCCGTGGCGAAGGGGCTTGAATAACTCAGAGAAGCTATGAGCTATGCCATGCAGGGCCACCCAAGATGGACATAGTGGAGAGTTTTGACTAACGTGATCCACCTGGAGAAGGAACTGGCAAGCCACTCCAGTATCCCTGCGTAGAAAATTCCATGGACAAAGACAACAGGCATATAAAAGTTCCATTACTAAGCATGTTTGTTCGCAAACTGCAAGAGAGTGTGCTTCTGGGAAGAGGTGTTTGGAATTAACGTTTATGACCGTTCAGTCAACGCACTAAATATCCCAGAAAGAGACTGCAGCTTCTTCACAAACTACAACTATTCTGCCTCAAGACAGACAGTTCAGTTCCTTTCTACTTTTTGGAAATTTGACCATATCAAATCCCACGGGAGGGTTTTCTAGAAAAAAAAAGGTGGTGGGCCTGCTCCCTCACCACCTCCATGCCTCCCTCCCTCCCTCTGTGCACCCTGTGAGCCCTTTCCACACTCGTGTCTCCCATCCACAAGCTCGCAGCCATACTGCCCCCACCACCCCTGGGCACCTGGACCAGGGTGACCCCCCACCACCATTGCTCAGCCATCCCAAGGCCTCTCCTTCTTCTTCCTGGCGGTGATCCCCTCACAGCACAGCTTGGCTTTCCCTCACCCGCCTTATCTCTCCCCACTTACTTCCTCCAGCACCACAAACTTCCCTGCCACCTCCGGCTACAGCGGCCGGAGTGAGGAGGAAGAAGGGATGCCTCTGTGGCCTGCAGGCAGGCCTCAGCGTCGCCCACAGTGGCCTCTGCTCATGGGGAAGAGCAATGGCACGGTCACGTCAGGGTTGGGGTGAAGGAGGAGGAGAAGGGTTGTCTGGTTTGTGCCAGGGCTCAGCACCAGAAGTTGTTTGAGGGGGAAAGATGCCGGAACTCCCCTCCGTTGTGCTCCAGCTGAGAAAAGCCCCGATGAAATCTATTTGAGATTATTTGGGGTTTTGTGCAGGTGTGACTAAAGAAAGGACAACACAGTGCGTCGGTTGGGATGAAACACTAAACCGTAGCTTGCTTTTTGAGCAAAGCCTGGGGCTCCTACTTCCCCATTTGCCATTCCCTCGTCCTGTTGCATCCTCCTGACTTCTTCTTTCACAGTAAACGACAGTTTGCCGAATTGGATAAAGGATGGTTTGTGGCAACCATAATCTGTCTGCACATCAGGAATTGCATGCTGCACTGTGACTTAAAGTTCGGAGCATATGCAGGCAGAAGGCAAGGCAAGGGAGCACCTGAAATGAAGGCTCTCTCACCTAATGCCAAACCATGGTCTGAATTTGGTCTAAACTAGTTCTGTAGTAGGGGTGGGGCACTTCATACCTCTGTATCCAGCCCTTATGATTCTCCATTGGCTATGCCTCCTCCCCGAGACACACCCTGCTGCACCAGCCTTTTGCCACAACCTTTGATCATGCCTAAGGGCAAGCTCTGCTTTTAAATCCAAGTTTTGTGACGTGTTGAATGCAGATTGTAGCTCGAGCAGTCCTGTATTGCATAAGGGAAGAGGAAAAGTGAGAGAAATGTGTCTCTCTGGCATCCTCATCTCTCTGCCCCTGTGATGTAACAGTTTAGGAATTTGAGATACAGAAGGAGGGGGAAATGGAAGTTCCGTACCAACTTGTGTAATGTGAGGAGTTGTAGACAATAATTTCAGTGGAAACACTCCCTTCTCCCACTCACCTCCCTGCGAGGCATGCATTTCAAGGGAACAAAAATATTGGGCAATTTCTTTGTGGAATCCTGTCCCTTGTAATTAGTGTTGGATCTATTCCATTAATATTGCACAAGCCATTCACTTTTTAAAAATTGTTGCTGCTCGCAAATGTTATTTCATTATCTGTTTCTGCTTCTTAAGCTGCACGAGTAATGTTCTCTTCAATTATTCTGCTGGTTATTATCAGAAATCTCCTAGGGAGCAGTTTGGGTTTAACATATGCATTTCTTAAAATTAAGGCAGTACAGTGTTCCATTGGTGGAGAGTTTAATTCTGCTCCTAATTAGATACTTAGGAATACTTGTTCCCAGAATATTTCTTTTGAAACCAGAGCTGACTTAGTGAGATCCTGAAACTATAGAATAATAGAAGATAATCTTACATTGGAGCTCAGTATGATTGGTGTCAAATGCTTCAACTGTAGCAATGTGTGGTCTAGACATTTGATCAAGTCATTTACTTTATGACTAAAAGCTCTTTGGAGAAATTGTGAGCAAATGAAAGTATGCAATAAAACAGGCATGTCCAACAGGTAGATCGTGATCCACTGGTAGATCACTGGACATCTGTAGTAGATCACCGGTAGATCACCAGCTTCCCCCGAAGAAGCTCAACAACTTCGGCTCCCCTAAAAAGAAGCTCAACATCTTTGTCCTGCACCTCAAAAAAGGGCTTTCCTTCTCCCTAAAAATGCTCAACAACTTTGACCTGCACCCCCAAAAAACAGTGCTTTCCTTTCTAAAATGTACTCAACGTCTTTGCCCAGCACCCCAAAATGGGGGTAGATCACTGCCAGTTTTTAACTGTGACTAAATCGTAGTCTCTTGGGAGTTGGCCACCCCTGCAATAAAAGACTTAGGTTTGCAGGAAGGCAGCCTAGAGTTGGACTTCCTGTCACACTTCCTCTCCCATCAACCATTGGCCATGTTGGCTCAGGCTGATGGAAGTTGGTGCCCAACTGTCTGGGGAACCATGGGTTAACCATGCCACTGATCTAGGAAATTCAGTGTATATCTATGCTCATGGCCTCCCACAAGGAGGTACTGGGGGTATGTGCCAGGCCCCATGTCAGCAGGGGGCCCAGATTCTTTCTTAAAATAAAAAAGGTAAGTTAAGTGGGTATTTCTGAAGAAAGTTAGAGCACAAAAGTGAAGGCAACTTTCCTGTTTCGGAACTCTTAAAACCATCATAGAATCATAGAATTTGAAGGGACCCTGAGGATCATCTAGTCCAAACCTGACACAAACCATCTTGTAAAAAGTAAAACTAACATTTACTCAGAATACCTGTTGAAGAGTAACGGATACAGCAGCTTTCTTCAGGCAGGCTTAACATGATAACCCAGTTACAAAGACATACTTGTCTAGTTTAAAATGAAGTCTGAGCTGTGGCTCAGACTTAGCATATGTTCTACATGGCTGGAATGAGATGAAAGAGAGAAAAGGAAAAAAGGAAGAGCCCAGGCAAGTGAAGAGATTATATATTAGGGTTGCCATATTCCCAAAAGTGAAAATCCAGTTATTTCAGGAATCATTTTATTATACAGGGCTATGGCCCCCATTTCAGGAGGAGTGGGTGTCAGAGTTCTCTCTAGCAAACTTACAGGAAAACTCTGTGAGCTTCAACTCCTATCATGTGCCTATCTAGCAAACGTGCGTTGCTGGTGATGGGGGAGGTCCTCCATTGCACCCGAGGGCTAGTTTAGAGGACACAGGACAGGCTGGCTGTCACACACAGTTCTGCCCACCTCATGCCTTCTGTCCATAGCTACTTACCTTTTCCTGGTGGTCCCCCATATCACTTCGTCTCCCGTTTTTCTCCGTTATTTTCTCCTGCCGGTGGCCATTTTTTTCTTTCTGATTTGCCCTTCTATGGGCACCAAAAATGGACGCGACTTCCGGTGTCGGCGGCGGCCATTTTTGGTGCCCATAGATGGGCAGAGCGACACCGGAAGTTGCGTTGGCGCACTTCCTGACATGCGTACAAGCGATTTTCGAAGCCGGCGGCGGCCATTTTTGGTGCCCATAGAAGGGCAAAGCAACACCGGAAGTTACGTCGATGCAACTTCCGGTGTCACACGGCTACCAGTCCCGGATTCTGCAGTCCGGGACTTGGAAGGTAAGCTCCTGTCTGCCCACCCCCCACCCCCCAATCTGCTGCCTGGGGTGGCAGCCTCACTCTCCTCATTATTAGGGCCAGCCGATCCGCACTTTGATCCAGCCATCTCTGAAGTAGCCAAATCTATAGCGCTTCTCTTGGAAGTCAAGAACAGGGCTGCTGTTTGAAGTGAATGGACTCGCTGTCTGAGGTTGGGGTTTGTTGTGTGTGTTCCTTGGGCTCGATTCAAAGAGTGAAATAGATGCTTCCTTTCTTGGCTGCCTGAGCCATTTACTGAACAACGAGGGAAGGCCTGCCAAGGAAGTATGTACTCCTGGCAATGTCAACACGTGCCCTAGTTTAAGAAGTTGGATGGCAGGCAGCTACACTCACTTCAACCATGACTTCAGGATGAATGAGAGGCCAGTTGCTCAGTACACATGCCTCATTTGAGATTTAAATTTACATCTTTGTAGCGTGAGCACAAGCACAACGGACCGGATGTGTTTGCATTTTGCAGCACTCCCCGTGGCATCTCGACAAACTGTGTGGTGACAATACCTGGAAAGCAGGGCAAGAAATAACCTTTGTCTTGTTTTTGCCCCTTCCCCTCTTTAAGATAAAAATAAACACTGGGGAAGTGCCATTCCAGTGACTTTGCATTGGCATCATTTCAGAAGCTCAGGGCCCGCTATTCAGAGGTTTCAAGATTCCTCCTGGGAATGGCACAGGCAGATGATAATAATGATAATGATAACAATTTTTTATTAATAGCCTGCCCTTCCCAGTTTAGAAACCGGGCTCAGGGCGGCTAACAACAAATATAAAATGTTGATTAAAACAACTTAAAAAACGGCTTAAAACAGCATAAAATACAACATCAATGTATCATCGCCAGGGCTAACTGCCCAAGTTAGTCCTGCTAAGGCCAGCAAGGAGACCAGGGAAGAATTTTAATGTGGGGACCCAGAAGGGTTTCTTCATAAAAATGGGAAGGGAAAAAAGGAATGGGGGATCAGGCTAAATTGAAGGCCAGGCGGAATAACTGTCTTACAGGCCCTGCGGAAGGAGATCAAGTCCTGCAGGGCCCTAGTCTCATGGGACAGAGCATTCCACCAGGTCGGTGCCATCACTGAAAAGGCCCTGGCCCTGATGGAGGATAGTCTGACTTCCTTAGGGCCCGGGACCTCTAAACTATGGTTATTCATGGACCTTAGGGTCCTCTGCAGGGCATACCAGGAGAGGCGATCCAGTAAGTACGAGGGTCCTAGGCCTAGGATAAAGGAAACAGCCCTGAAGTTCTAGCCACATGTACAACTATCACCCTGTTAGACAGAGGTCGTGGGTGTGTTGAAGGTGCCACGAGCTCCTGGCTCTCTGGGAACAAATTAGTTCCCCTAAGGCTAAGGTGGCAGACATGGAAAAAGGAAGGAAGGAAGATCCAGTGATGGGTGAGACCTTCAGGGACATTATAGCTGTGCCCCATTCCCACAAAGATAACTCTCCTGGTGTCAGGGAGAAGGCAGGTTTCAGGGAAGGAAAGTATCACTGTGAGGAAGAATGAAACACTTCCTTAGAAGGCACTCATTCCTTGGAGGACGTAGAGCTATCCTCTTGCATCTTTCTTTATCCTGGGGGTGGGTCAAGGTTCCTCACCCCTGGCATGTCCTCATTGCTATACTAGGAGATAATTCTGGCTAAGCTGAGAGTCAATGGCTTGTCCAAGGCCATTAGAACAAAATGTGGTATTTCAAAACAAATTTGGGTTTCAAACGCATCACATTCTCCAGCATCATGTTTTCTTTTGCTTTATTCAGGAAAGGCGAGCAGAATGAGAGCCGATGTATTCCTAGCCGCCATCTTGTATCTTCTGTCCAGCAACAGGCCATGTCATGGGACTGCACCTTCAGAGGAGGAGGAGGAGGAGGAATATGGAGAGGTTGTCGGTAAGAGATCTGACTACAGCGCATTGAAATAAAGCACCCCTGTTTAGCATGGCAAGTTGCACATAAACTTTGTGGCTTTCTTCCGTTTCCCCTCATATTTGAGCAGTCTGTTTGCACGAGCCATTCCTTTCTGCACTTTTCTGCTCGACAGAAAGCGTGGCAGCCGAGATTGTGTAGACCAGCATGTGGCAGGCCCTCTACTTCTTCCGAACCGCAACATTATTAGCTTACTAAGGAAGGATGTGGAACTTGAGACCCCTGAGCTGCAATCCTCCAGGCCTCTCGGCAGAGGTGTAGGGAGAGAGGGTGGGGGCGGTCTACCCCGGGTGTCATCTCTGAGGGGGGGTTACAAAAGGCACACCGCAGGGGGCTGCCCCTGCTGCCCCCGTGCACGGCGGCTCAAGCTGCCGCCGCCACACACCACAGATCGCCCCACCGCCGTAGCGCACAGCGGATCACCCCCGCCCCGGCTGCCTCTCAACAGCTCTGCCATTTTTAAAAGACAAAAGGGCATGTGGCACAAAGAGCATTTAGTTTGCTATCCGAATAGGATAGCAGCTGGGTGAGTTGTTTTTGAGGCTGGAGCACGTACAGGGAACTTGCAATTCTCCAGTAGGGGTGTCAGAGAAATCTGACGGAAAATGGAAAAAGGAAGCGGAAATTGCTGCAGTTTGTGGTTTGAAAAGCAGTCAAGTGTGTATGATTGGTATTCATAGAACACAGAGTTTAGAGGGACCCAAATTGTCATCTAGACCAGTGTTTCCCAACCTTGTGCCTCCAGCTGTTTTCGGACTACAATTCCCATCATTCCTGACCACTGGTCTTGCTAGCTAGGGATGATGGGAGTTGTAGTCCCAAAACATCTGGAGGCACAAGGTTGGGAAACACTGATCTAGACCAGCCATCTAGTCCATTCATTCACTTGCTCTTTTCAAGTCTGTAAATGATATAGAATTCATTTTCACATTGTTTTGATATTTATGTTAAAATTTATATACCACTTTTCTTCCGTGGAGTTCAAGGTGGTGTACATGGTTCTCCTCCCAATTTCATCCTTACATCAACCCTATGAGGTAGGTTAGGCTGAGAGATGGCGACTGGCCCAAGGTCAACCAGTGAGTTTCATGGCCAAGTGGGGATTCGAACTCTGGTCTCACAGGTCCTAGCCCCACACTCTAACCGTTGTACCACACACACGATCCCAAGTTGGTATCCATCATTGCAGCTGGTGGTAGCTAATTCCATCAGCTTAATTTTGTGCTGATGATCTACATATGGTGGGTGTCTTACTTTGTCTTTGAAACATAGACAGCTGCCTTGCTGGAAAAGCTCAGGTCACCATTCTGCAATTTTTACACAAACAGAAAACATCACAGGCTGCTGTTTTTGGGTGGGAGAATCAGACCCAAGAAACTGTTTCTTGACTAGGTGTCCAGACAATCACAGAATTAAGGCTTCAGGGCAGCAAAACTCCAGAATTGACAAATGGGCAGTCTTTCTAACCACTGTTCTGATTTCTTCCAGCAGCCCAAAAGGGCTGTTGTGGGCCTTCGCATGAGTGAATGTGTATATTGTGGCTAATATTGAAGAGGCCTTCAGAAGTCAATGTAAAAATGAGGAAACACTCCAAGGCATAACCAAGCTAAAGCTAGTCCTCAGCAGCAGGACTTCAAATTAGTTGCAACCAACTTGCTCCACCAAGGAGCAGATCTGCAGTTCAGTGGCAGAGCACATGCTTGGCATGCAGAAGGTCTCCATTTCAATTCCTGGCCTACCCAGGAAAGAGAAGAATCCTTGGAAAAGACCCTGATGTTGGGAAAGATTGAGGGCGCTAGGAGAAAGGGACAACAGAGGACGAGATGGTTGGACAGTGTTCTCGAAGCTACAAACATGAGTTTGACCAAACTGCGGGAGGCAGTGGAAGACAGGAGTGCCTGGCGTGCTATGGTCCATGGGGTCACAAAGAGTCGGACACGACTAAACAACAACCCAGGAAAGAATTGAATAGAACCCTGTCTAAAACCCCGGAGAGTTACCGCCAGCCAACATAGACAATACTGAGCTTGGTAGACCAACTAGTTTGACTCAGTATAAGGCAGCTTCGGTGTTTCTTAGGATTCATGATGCCCAGAGGCATAGGAATGGTGGTGCGGGGGGGAAGAGCGGACCACCCCGGTGTCATCGCTGAGGTAGGTGACATTCAGCATGCTTCCAGCCCGCGACTCCCAAGCCGTCGGAGGAAGGGGGAAGGTGCACCACTTTGCCTTCGAGGTCCGAGGTACGACTGTACTAAAACCTTGTTAATTTGAGCTAGGGATGGAGGAGAATTTTGTTTGGTCCACATTTTCAAGTCAACTGACCAAATGCACACATCTTGGACTAACGGCACAGATCAGAACAACCTTTGGATCATGCACTTCTCTGAATTTTGTGATGGAATTATTATTGGCACGTTAAAAATGTACCCAAATGGTTAATCATACGTTTAGAAATATGTAAAATGAGATGCACACAGGTCTTGCTATCTGAACACAATGCATTCTCCGAGAATCATTTTTCCGGCAAGTGTTCACATAGCGAGTTGATGATTTCCATTTATTCCAATGGGAACATTTCTAATGTATTCCTGGTCATGGAATTCTCACCCCAAAATGACCCCCCCCCCAAAAAAAAGAAAGCCCGGGGAAACCCTCTGAAACCTTGCAAAAGGAAAACGAGGAAAGAAAAAATGCTCTCTTATTGTTATCTCTCCCCCTCCCCAGTAAAACACCCCCAAGTAGGGCTTGTTAAAAGCTGCTTATTTGTTTACAGTACTACGCACAGGTCTGGCTGTTGAGATATCGGAATCTGCTGTGAATATAGCAAGATTTGGGTGCTAATTCCTCGTGTTTGGATAAGTGAATTTTCATACAACGAGCGTTTGGATAGCAAGACCTGTGTGTACATATTTTCTGTTAAAATTTAACGACATTTAAGTAATTTTATTTTTAATCACAAATTAATGTAGAAATAAGATGGAACAGACTTATGAATAAGCACATGTGAAATCGACATGGAATGGAAATAGGTTGATTCCTCTGTCCCTAATCTGAACCAAAAAAAAAAAAAAAAAAAACCAGCAAAAGATAGACAATTACTATCAAATGGCACTGAGGATAAAGCCCAAAGCCACAAAATAGGCATGCTTTTTTAAAACAAAAATTCCTGGGTGCACGTTATTTTGTATGTTACAAAGAAAGCACTGAGATGCTAGATCTGTCCGGCTACCTTTATTCCCCGCCCCCCGCAGCTGCATTTCCCAAAGGGAATGAGTCACAGCAGTCGAAATGCCCTTTTCTTGAAAATGGGAAGGCCTGTTAAGTAATAGCATTGCAGTTTGACAATTGGGCTCATCTAACAGGAAAAGCTTTCAGCAGAGTCTGCCTGGGTGGCTGGCAAGTTATCAAATCAAACTGATGGAGGGGACAAAGGAGAAGGCCATCTTCTCTCTGCGTGACAAGCTGTTTTCCCTTAATAAAGTTCATCAGCAAAATGTATTTGGAAACAGCCGCACAGAATGCATATACATAGGAATAGTCCTTCCTATAAAAGAAGCAGCTAGCCGACAGAAGAACAGACCACAAAAAGACCTAGCGACTCGTACCCATTTGAAACCAATTGTTCCAACTCTAAAGCCTGTTGTACACAAATGGACATGCAGAATTAAATTGCATTCTGGAAAGAGATTTGCTTTGGCTGGGTAGTTTTGCTTTATTAGACATTCTCAAAAGAGAGGGGCAGAGGAGATGTGAGGCTGCTTTTCTTGTGACAGCCACGTGTAAAGTCTACTTTTCAGCATTCTGCCATAAGTTCCAATACAATGGACCCTCTATATTATATTTCATCAACTGTGCTGTGTATAGTCAGTGGACACAGATAGCGCTGTGCTCTAAACCACTGAGCCCTTTGGGCTTGCCGATCAGAAGGTTGGCAGTTCGAATCCATGCAACGGGGTGAGCTCCCGTTGCTCAGTCCCAGCTTCTGCCAACCTAGCAGTTCGAAAGCACACCAGTGCAAGTAGATCAATAGGTACCGCAGTGGCAGGAAGGAAAATGGCATTTCCGTGCGCTCTGGTTCCCGTCACGGTGTTCCGTTGCACCAGAAGCGGAAAGCTGTCTGCCTGAAAGCAAGATGAGCGTCGCAACCCTGCAGTCACACTTGACTGGACTTAACCGTCCAGGGGTCCTTTACCTTTACCCCCCCCCCTTTTTTTTAGTCCATGGTACAATGTGTGAAGAATGAAGACAGTGCGGCTCCGGAACTTTTTTCAGCACAACAGCAATAATATCAGCTTGCCAGGGTCCCAGGGTAACTGAGGGGCTCCCCCTTCCTCTGGGAACCGAATGAGGTGATAACAATGCTTTCAAATTTTATGGTTGTTTGTGAACTATTAGCACACAGGAAGCCACCAAATGAGCTAGCTTCCTATTCCATAACTGGTAGGTGATCCTTATATAATAACTGAGACCTCCAAGTATAGGGCGGGTATACGGTATAAATTCAATAAATCATCATCACCACCACCACCATCATCATGTTATTGTTTATACCAGGGGTTGGTAACGTGTGGCCCATGGGCTGGATGCGGCCCACAAAGACAATTTTACTAGCCCACAAGCCGCCCCCCAAACTGAGCCGCCCACTCAACGAGTCCCCCACACGCTGTGCTAAACCGGCACGGCACGGGGACTCACCGAGCGGCACCGGAAATTGCGTCTGCCTTACAAGCAAAAAAATACACACACCCATTATTTTTTTTATTTTTTTAATCTCATTTCATTTATTACAATGCAACATTAGTTTAAAAGAAAAAGAAACATTAAAATACATTCATATGAAGGTAATATTAAAAGAAAAAGAAACTGAGATACATTCATATGAAAGTAGTGTTATATAACTTTTATATTGAGAAAAAGAAAAGAAAAAAGAAAAATACATACCGTAAGAATGGGCGGTTGCTAGGCAACAGTACTGGTGCTAGGCAATGGACTGTTGCTAGGCAACAGGAAGGTTGCTAGGCAATGGACTGTTGGTAGGCAACGGGGCTGTTGCTAGGCAACAGAATGGTTGCTAGGCAACGGGCGGTTGCTAGGCAACAAGGCAGTTGCTAGGCAACGGGGCTGTTGCTAGGCAACAGAATGGTTGCTAGGCAACGGGCGGTTGCTAGGCAACAAGGCAGTTGCTAGGCAACGGGGCTGTTGCTAGGCAACAGGATGGTTGCTAGGCAGTGGAGGGTTGCTAGGCAACGGGACGGTTGCTAGGCAACAGGGCAGTTGCTAGGCGGGTTGCTAGGCAACAAGGCAGTTGCTAGGCAACAGAATGGTTGCTAGGCAACGGAGGGTGGTTGCTAGGCAGTGGAGGGTTGCTGGGCAGCAGAACGGTTGCTACGCAACAGGATGTTTGCTAGGCAATGGACTGTTGCTAGGCAACGTGGCTGTTGCTAGGCAACAGAATGGTTGCTAGGCGACAGAGGGTTGCTGGACAACAGAATGGTTGCTAGGCAATGGGACTGTTGCTAGGCAACGGAGGGTTGCTCGGCAACGGGCGGTCGCTAGGCAACGGGGTTGCTAGTCGATGGGGGGTTGCTAGGCAACGAGACGGTTGCTAGGCAACAAGGCAGCTGCTAGGCAACAGAATTGTTGCTAGGCAACAGGGCTGTTGCTAGGCAACGGGGCTGTTGCTAGGCAACATAATGGTTGCTAGGCAACAAGACGGTTGCTAGGCAATGGTTGGTTGCTAGGCAACGGGCGGTTGCTAGGCAACAAGGCAGTTGCTAGGCAACGGGTGGTTGCTAGGCAACAGGGCTGTTGCTAGGCAACGGGGCTGTTGCTAGGCAACAGAATGGTTGCTAGGCAACAGGACGGTTGCTAGGGAGTGGAGGGTTGCTAGGCAGTGGACTGTTGCTAGGCAGTGGAGGGTTGCTAGGCAATGGACTGTTGCTAGGCAATGGGGCTGTTGCTAGGCAACAGAATGGTTGCTAGGCAACGGAGGGTTGCTAGGCAACGGAGGGTTGCTCGGCAACGGGCAGTTGCTAGGCAATGGGCAGTTGCTAGGCAGCAGGACGGTTGCTAGGCAGCAGGATGGTTACTAGGCAGCAGGACGGTTGCTAGGCAACAGGATGGTTGCTAGGCAATGGACTGTTTCTAGGCAACAGAATTGTTGCTAGGCAACAGGGCGGTTGCTAGGCAATGGAGGGTTGCTGGGCAACAGAATGGTTGCTAGGCAACGTGGCTGTTGCTAGGCAACGGGCGGTTGCTAGGCAACGGGGCTGTTGCTAGGCAACAGGATGGTTGCTAGGCAACAGGATGGTTGCTAGGCAGTGGAGGGTTGCTAGGCAACAGGACGGTTGCTAGGCAGCAGGATGGTTGCTAGGCAACAGAATGGTTGCTAGGCAACAGGACGGTTGCTAGGCAGCAGGATGGTTGCTAGACGACAGAGGGTTGCTAGGCAACAGAATGGTTGCTAGGCAACGGAGGGTTACTAGGCAACAGGACGGTTGCTAGGCAATGGACTGTTGCTAGGCAACATAATTGTTGCTAGGCAATGGGGTTGTTGCTAGGCAACGGGGCTGTTGCTAGGCAACAGAATGGTTGCTAGGCAACAGAATGGTTGCTAGGCAACAGGAGGGTTGCTAGGCAGTGGAGGGTTGCTAGGCAACAGGGCAGGGATACTGGAGTATCCTTGGCAGGGATACTGGAGTGGCTTGCCAGTTCCTTCTCCAGGTGGATCACGTTTAATCAAAACTCTCCACTATGACCTGTCCATCTTGGGTGGCCCTGCATGGCATAGCTCATAGCTTCTCTGAGTTATTCAAGCCCCTTCGCCACGACAAGGCATTGATCCATCAAACCTATCCATTCTTAAGGAAATCAGCCCTGAGTGCTCCCTGGAAGGACAGATCGTGAAGCTGAGGCTCCAATACTTTGGCCACCTCATGAGAAGAGAAGAATCCTTGGAAAAGACCCTGATGTTGGGAAAGATTGAGGGCACTAGGAGAAGGGGACGACAGAGGATGAGATGGTTGGACAGTGTTCTCGAAGCTACGAACATGAGTTTGACCAAACTGCGGGAGGCAGTGCAAGACAGGAGTGCCTGGCGTGCTATGGTCCATGGGGTCACGAAGAGTCGGACACGACTAAACAACTAAACAACAACAACATAGGATAATTGGCAGCTGATGTCATGTACTCTCAAGACTAAATTACAAATCTACTTCATTTTTAAGTTGCACGCAAGCAATTGTCCAGGCCTTTGTTCCCTGGGCTGGGGGCGGGGTGGGGATCATGCGAGTGGGTCCCCAGTGATTCCTGAAATGGCCCATGTTTTTTTCCTCTTTGCAGCTAATTTCTCTGGGAGCTTTCCCATGACTAACAGAAGCAGAATAGGTTCTGCAAACTGAAGCAGCAGTTACTTCCAGATGACTTCATGAGACACCATTTTAAGCTCAGTCCTCAGAGTGGGTAGGACATATTTTTTAAAACCACAACAGCAACATTTAGAGAGCCACCCAGTTTCTTGCTGGTTTCTCATGGCCCTGTGTGGCTTTTATTGCTATGGAAGTGTTGGCTGCTATGCATGTGTGGGTTTAGATTTGTTGGAATCCATAGGGAGAAGTTAGGCAGAAAGTGTGTAAATCGTGAGGAAGGGAAACAGCCACAGCTTCACAAACTGAAAATCAAGCATGTACGTTGGCAGAAACAAGGCAGAGCTAGAATGCTGGTCCTAATAAGTCCCACAGAGACCATGTCTTACACCAGGGATTCAAATTGACGAAGACGAATGTTATAAATAGTTTAATGGTTTAGCCTCCACTGAATTGCAAAAGCAATCTCAGACTGGGTTTTTTTGGGGGGTGAGCTATCTTTTCAGCATGCTCGCTGCGTCCTAGAATTCTGGGTACGCTGGAAATAACTCAAGCATGGAAGAAATAGTGATTGCTACGTAAGAGATGAAGATATATTGCTGCATCTCAAAACGAGGTGCTCTTGGGCTGCAAGTTCTGGAAGGCTTATAGAACCCTTTACCTCTTTTATTTATTTTTATTTGGTGGAACATTCTAATTAATGCTTTTTTTAAAAAAAATAAGAGTAATTGTTGGGCATCAGTCCCAAACGCATCTGCGGTCGGCGTGTTAGTTTTTAAAGAAAAAGAATGAAAATTGGCAGCCATATCTAGCAACAGCTCAAAGGTACTATGGCTTAGGGATAGGGCCCTGAAGTTATTTACTGAGTAGCGGACAGCATAGTTGGGTGGAGGCACTTACCCATGAGAATAAAAAATATACAACTTTTTTTTAAAAAAAGCTAGACACTGAAACAAAATGTAAAATACGAAAGCAACAACTGCAATATATCAGCTCAGTAAGCAGACTACGCATTGGCTGTGTTTGCACATAACTCTAAACCATGGTTTAGTGCAGGCATCCCCAAACCTCAGCCCTCCAGATGTTTTGGGACTAGAACACCCATCATCCCTGACCACTGGTCCTGTTAGCTAGGAATGATGGGAATTGCAGTCCCAAAACATCTGGAGGGCCGAGTTTGCCTATGCCTGAACTTACCCGACTTCCCAGCAAGGGTGTCACTGCTGTTTACTAGGAGTGCAAGGGGAAAACAGCAGCATGGCCAGTGTGGTGCAGACACACCAGCAGAGCCATTGCAGTGCTCCTGCAGTTATGTGCTTGCACCACACAACACTCCCCACTATCTCAGCTAGCTCCCCACCACCACTCCTGGTACCATACCCTCCAAGTCTCCCTATTTCCCAGGGACAGTCCCAGAATTACAGAAGGTACCCCAGTTTCAGATTTGATCCCGGAACGTCCCGGTTTTCCTTTTTCCTCCCTCCGCATCTCAGAGAACAATTAAAAGGTTCGAGAGGCTCGGAGGGTGGCAACACGAGAATGGGCCTTTACCGCACTGGCGCCCCATCTGTGGAATGCTCTCCCCAGGGAGGCTTGCCTGGTGCTATCATTATAGATCTTTAGATACTAGGCAAAAGCTTTCCTCTGCAACCAGGCCTTTGGCTGATTGACACCCATTGCCCTTTTAAAATGTGCTGGGGAGGGGGGGGATTATTAAGTTGTTCTTGTTTTTATTTGTGTTATGTATTTTGTGGTTTTATGGTGTGATCTTACCTTGCGAACTGCCATAAGACCTGTGGGTATAGGGCAGTATAAAAAATAAATAATAATAATAATAATAATAATAATAATAATAATAATAATAATGCAGTTCTGTAAAGTTCTTGCAGATTTTTTTATTTGAAGGGTGCGCCCACAGAACGCTGCCTTCACAAAACTGTAAAGGAGGAAATTTCTAAGGTGTAAGAGCAGCTGCTTCCTTTTAAACTACGCCTAATCCCCCAATTGGGGACCCAGGTGGCGCTGTGGGTTAAACCACTGAGCCTAGGGGTTGCTGATCAGAAGGTCGGCGGTTCGAATCCCTGTGACGGGGTGAGCTCCCGTTGCTCGGTCCCAGCTCCTGCCAACCTAGCAGTTCGAAAGCAGGTCAAAATGCAAATAGATAAATAGGTACCGCTCCAAGAGGGAAGGTAAATGGCGTTTCCGTGTGCTGCTCTGGTTTGCCAGAAACGGCTTTGTCATGCTGGCCACATGACCTGGAAGCTATACGCCGGCTCCCTCGGCCAATAATGCGAGATGAGCGCGCAACCCCAGAGTCGGTCAGGGGTCCCTTTACCTTTACCTTTAATCCCCAAATTGGCTTTTTAAAAACTTAGTTCTGTATCAATTTGTCAGCTTCTTACTAGGAAACTGCAAAAACTGTGGGAGTTGGCTTTAGATCTGTATGTTCCAGTGAGTCCGTTGAATTTATGACTCCCTGGTGCGTTATTTTCTGGGCCGATGCTGCCCTCTGGAGAACATTTTGTGCTCATTGGCCTTCAGGGACGATGTAGCACATTTAACATATTCGTAGCCCCCTTCAAGAAAAACAGACGTGCATTTAGAGCCCAAGGTGTCATTTGTATAATTTCTTATTTGTCACATTTCTTCCCTTCCCTTAAGCAGAAGGCCCCAGGGCAGGTTACGTCAATGAAATGGGCAATCTTGAAACAAAGAAAACGGTTGCAACTATCCAACAGGAAAAGTGCTAAAACAAGTAAAAACAGGCTCGATATATAAAACAATTTTTTAAAAAAACATTTCCGGGTATAAAAACAATACAAATGTTGAAAAACAATTCCACATATAAAAACAGTTTAAAAATACTGGAATTGGTGTCACACTGTCTAATGTAATCCACAAATGCTGAGCTATATTTCACTGTTTTGCGTAGCATGACTGGATCACCCAGTTCTGTCTCTTACCTATCAGCGGTAGAATAACCAGGAGGGAATACCCTACCGCTATATATTGCATGTTTGATCACAATTTCGGGGCCCATCAGGGATTTGCGTGCCATGTGGCATTTCGATTCTCCCACTACCATTGCCATTTGGGTAGCAGTTTCTCCATCCCACATCAGGAAGATCTGATCTGCTCCAGACCCAATTCCATTCCACCCCCACCCTCAGGAAATAAATCTTGGAGCATGCCTGACAATCTCTTTTCAGAGCAGATATGTAGGACAAGCAGAGATTTCTCAATCCACATATAACTGATGTTCGTTGGGTTGTTGCTTTTTAATCGTTTCAGTGGTGCCTATTGATCCACCAACGGGACACAGCCTATCAAATTCCTCCGACCAGGCATGAGGTTCCCTAATGCTGGCAGAAATCGGAGCAGATCAAAAGGGGCTGACGTGGGTTACTGAGTGCAAATCCCAAAACCAGATGTTCTAATCAATTCCTTACAAAAGAGGCATATGTATAGAATAAGCAAAACCAGAAGTCAAGTGAGGATATTTTACAGAGTTTTCTGTTTGGCCATCTGGGAAATAATTCAGTTGTGTGGTTCATCGTAGGTGCTGCCTCTCTCATTAAGCATGCAAACGAGATCTTCCAACTCATCCTTGTCATTGTGAGCTTGTCCGTTGGGAACCTATGTGGCTGTTAACTATACTGACCAATTCCAGTGGTTATTATAGCTAGGACCTGGGAGACCAAGGTTCAGATCCTCACTGGGCCATGAAGCTCACTGGTTGACCTTGGGCCAGTCACGGCCTCTCAGCCTAAACTACCTCACAGGGTTGTGGTGGGGATTAATTGAGGAAGGGAGAGCCATGTACACCATCGTAGAACTCCTGGCAGAAAAAGGTGGGTCACAAATGTAATAAGGTGATT
This sequence comes from Zootoca vivipara, assembly GCF_963506605.1. NCBI lineage: Eukaryota > Metazoa > Chordata > Lepidosauria > Squamata > Lacertidae > Zootoca > Zootoca vivipara. Next base: position 118,380,847 of record NC_083276.1, on the reverse strand, counting down.
CATTATGTCTTGGGGATCTTCTCTTCTTTGGCGATCACTCGTAGCTGAGTAAGATTGCCTTCCATGAACACAGTCTTAACGGTTTGTTTGTAAGTGACTGTGGAGGCCAATTCTGGATCCCCACGTCCTTCCACAGTGGGGACTTAGGTTTCCGGGCAGGAGTTGATCACAGTGAGGGTTTGCCAAGCATGCCTTCCTCTTAGCACGTTTCTCTCTTTCGTCCTGAGTTTGAGCATTTTCAAAGTCCACGACATCTTTGGTAAAGGCTGTTCTCCAAGTGGAGCGCTCACAGGTCAATGTTTCCCAGTTGTCGGTGTTTATACTACATTTTTTTTAGATTTGCCTTGTGTTGACATAAACCTCTTTTGTTGACCACCAGCATTACGCTTTCAATTTTTAAGTTCAGAATAGAGTAGTTGCTTTGGAAGACAATCATCAGGCATCCACACAACATGACCAGTCCAATGAAGTTGATGTTGAAGAATCATTGCTTCCACACTGGTGATCTTTGCTTCTTCCAGTACGCTGGCATTAGTTCGCCTGTCTTCTCAAGTGATGTGTAAACATTTTCGGAGACACCGCTGATGGAATCTTTCGAGGAGTTGAAAATGGCATTTATAAGTGGATTGTGATATGCTGAGCTTTCCTTCACCTTCCTCCAGGTCCTGCTTGGCCCCCCCTGAAACTGGGCATGTCCATCTGTGCCTTCAAAGCGGATGGCGGGCCCTGCAAAGCATTGCATGTCCGGTATCACTTTGACATCCAAACCCGCCAGTGTGAAATCTTTAACTATGGGGGATGCGAAGGCAATGAAAACAACTTTCTGACTCTAGAGGAATGCCAGTTAAAGTGCATAGTACCAGGTCAGTACATGTCCTCCTCCATTTCTCTCTTTCTTTAGGTTAAATGCAGCACATTCTCCTCCCATCAGATCCTTGTAGGAAATGTTATTTCACTTTATGAATTGGTGCCTGAGTTTGCTTTTCTCCCTCTTCCCTCCCCTCTTCCCTTTCCCCCTAGATTTTAACACGGTCGATTGCATGTTAGCACTTCCAGGAGACTTTTTTCATAAGTAAACAAATAACTTCATGTCTAGTATTGGAGGCAGCCAATGGGAGCAGCAGGTTTTCAAATGGCAGGACTGACTACCATGTTGTTTGCATCAGAGGGCACCAGAGGAGGGAGGGAAGGAAAGAGGGACAGAGGCCGGAGTTGCCCATGGCACCCCTGACCATCATTCAAGGGACACTAGTGTGCCATGGTACAAGGGTTGAAAACCATTGGTCTAGAGGGTGACAACTAGCTGTCAGCTTCCTCAGTGTTGCCTTTGTAGAACTCAACAGGGAAGCAGAATTAGTGCCTCTCCCTCTTGCTGGCTCTGGCACAGCTAGCTGCGTCCTCTGTCGCCACCTACTGTGGGCCTCCCTGCCTTTCACCCTACCAGTCCTAATGAGCACCAGACTCCACTGCCTACAGCTGACTCTTACATGCGTAGTTTTTGATCTTAATACTTTAGCAAAGTATAAACGGCATTTCCGTGTGCTGCTCTGGTTCGCCAGATGACCTGGAAGCTGTACGCCGGCTCCCTCGGCCAATAAAGCGAGATGAGCGCCACAACCCCAGAGTCGGTCACGACTGGACCTAATGGCCAGGGGTCCCTTTACCTTTTCCTTTATCAAAGGCTTATCACTTGATGACTGAAAAGGTGAACTGCTCCCACTGAAATTGGTTCCCTTAGAAGTGACAACAGATTACTCTAAAGCCCTTACCCTGGTGTGGAGTGGGACCATTTCACACGTGTCAGTCATCACAGTGACAAGTACGTGGCGTGTGAACCAAACCCAGACATTGCACTGCTCACACGAGTGAATCAATTCAAAGGCAAAATGTCAACTGTGTTTGGAGCAGAGGGAACGAGCAAAGCGAATGTGGTTGTTATCAGGCCAACGGAAAGCTAAGAGCTGCTTAAACCATTTGGCTCAATTCTTTTATATGAAGAAAAATGTGGGAAAGCCCGTTAAAACACAGCATTATAGCACACTGCTTCTTAAACTGATGGGGAGGACTGACAACTTGCCCCCTAATGTGCCAGGAACAGGTACCATATTTGGTTTGTGAAGCATCCCACCCACTTTGACTAGCGCCATTATAGCAGGTTGCCCTTTTTGCCATCCATGTGATCATGAAAGCTGCAACAAAGCAAATACACACATAAACACAAACACACACAGTTCTGGCAACACTTGTAGGCAAGCAAATTCAAATTGTAGGTTAGCTTTTGACAATCAGCCAGGAATTCATTATGTATGGGTTAGGCTTGTGTGTTGGAACACTCCAGCTGGTCTCTGGATTCAGGTTTCAGCTGAAATATCAAATCCCATGGCTGCTCTCATTCACTCCTCTCCTTACATTAATCTCAACATGCCTAGTTGTCCACAGCTGTTGGTACTTCACGTGAGCCTTACTCCTGATCAAATGTCACCTCTGAAAAAATTAAGATGACATGATTGCACATAAGACAATATTCATGCTGGGGCAGATTTGATCGAATCTACTATTAAATCAGTTAGATTGTTGTTGCAATCCTATGCCTTAAAAAAGGTAAAGGTAAAGGACCCAGTCAAAGGCAACCGTGCAGTTGCGGCACTCATCTTGCTTCAAGGCGAGGGAGCCGGCATTTGTCCACAGACAGCTTTCCAGGTCATGTGGCCAGCATGACTAAACCGCTTCTGGCACAACGGGACACTGTGATAGAAACCAGAGCACATGGAAACATTGTTTACCTTCCCGCGGCAGCGATACCTATTTATCTACTTGCACTGGCGTTCTTTCAAACTGCTAGGTTGGCAGGAGCTGGGACAGAGCAATGGGATCATGTGCAGCATTCCTAAATTAAAATATGGGATTTTGGTTAGATAAACACTTTTTTAGTAAATGCTATCAACCCCCCCCCCCCCGGTCTACACTAAAAACATTTTGTTTCGATTGCAGATGTGCCTGAGAAGAAAAAGAGATCAAAATCTCAGACAGGTAACTTAGAGAAATGTGTTCTATGTGTTTTGCCTGTGTTTTGTTTCTTTTTAGAAACTACTCTTTTAATAATCTTTTTGATACTTTAAAATACATCTCAGCTGGTTTTTAAATCGATGTTTTAGTTTTGTGATCCCCAGCAGCAGAAAATACGTTGCATGCTTGCTTTGCCCCTATTTGTCTCCCACGCCTTGCCAAAATGCTTAACTTGAGTTAGACCGTGCCCACTTTTGGTAAAGTGCAGCAAGTCCTTCATTAATGGCCTTATTGGATAACCTGACACTTTCTCCCTTCAAAACAATCTCCATTCGCAGGAAAGCCTCCTTACTGCCTTCTGGAGAATGACCCCGGTATCTGCCGAGGATTAATTACCCGGTATTTCTTCAACAAGGAATCGTTGAAGTGTGAGAAGTTCCAGTATGGTGGTTGCCTAGGAAACCAAAACAACTTTTATACTTTGAAAGAATGCCAAGATACCTGTGAGGACAACCGTAAGTGGCCTTGTCTTTTGGTACTGTATCTTACTATATCCCTTGGTGCTCATAGTAGATGGTATGATGATTATACCATGTCAAGAAGGTCCAATCTCTACCTGAAACCGTGATATCCGCCATGTCTCTTTTCCCTTGAAGATGGATTTTATTGTACATACATCACACATTGTCCCTCAGTTATCCTTTTCCTAAAGGCTTCCCAGTCCATCTCTCTGTGGCATTCTATGCAAACCCTGATCGGTTGCAAATCCTGATCTTCCACCCAGTTTTGTCTCAAGTCTTCCCATATTTGATATTATCTGCTGCTCATAGGTTTATTCTCACTTGGAGATTTGATCGAATATTATACCTTCTAAAATATTCTCCCAAGCACTTCCACTCTTCTTTTAGCTGTGTCCCATCTTCATTATTTCTTATTTTCACGGTCATAGATGCTAGTTCTGTATATTCTATCAATTTATTCTGCCACATTTCTTTTGTAGGTACCACTTTTCCTTTCCGTTTTTTGGGACGTCTCTTTTATGCCAACAGGCCTTTGCAATTGTTTAAAATATCTCTCTGAGTAGCCTGTGGCTTTAATGATCTCTCTGTATTGCTTTTAAATGTTTGTATGTCACTGAGGTTGTGCAAGAGGGTGGCATACAAATACAGTCGTACCTTGGAAGTCGAACAGAATCCATTCCGGAAGTCTGTTCGACTTCCAGAACGTTCGGAAACCAAAGCGTGGCTTCTGATTGGCCGCAGGAAGCTCCTGCGGCCAATCAGAAGCCGTGGAGAACGTTCGGCTTCCGAAAATCGTTCGAAAATCGGAACACTCACTTCCGGGTTTTGAGCGTTCAGGGGCTGATTTGTTCGGGAGCCAAGGCGTTTGAGATCCAAGGTATGACTGAACTTTATAAGTAAGTAAGTAAGTAAGTAAGTAAGTAAGTAAGTAAGTAAGTAAATAGGATCACACTGCATGTTCCCATTCAAATCATTGGGACTTAAGTCACTACTAACTTGGCCAATTGATTTTAATGTACCTAAGCTCAACAAATTGGGGCTGCAATCCTTCCCCTGTTTACCTAGGAGCAAGCTCTTTGATCTCTGTGGCACTACCTTCCAAATAAACATGGTTAGAATTGCACTGTTACTCTGGATCCAGCCCAATGTTTCCGCTTAGTCTCAGGGCAAGTCGAAGAGGAAGAGGAAGTGATTAAATCCTCAACGAAGAAGTTGGGGGAAGAACTATATAAAGTATCAGAATTCTGCACTGCTGAATTTCAAACAGGAATAAACCTTTTGTAAAATGTAACTGAAACATAAATCATCCTAAAAGAGCGACTTATGCTTAAATAAAATACTGAGAAGATGGTTTTGGATAATGCACTCTTATTATATGAATTATATGTCAATCATTGTTTTCTCTACTAATTATGCACACTTCTTAAACGCTTATTTTATCATTGTTTCGTCCCTTTTAGTTCTTTCTGCCAATTCATTGCAAATAACCGAAATTCTGGTTAGCACAACGTATAATACTACTCCAGTTGTAAAGCAAGGTATGTATTCAAAGTTTAGCATTAGGTACGAATTATAGGGTTCTCTCAGTCACGTGAGATGAGATTCAAAGAGGTACCAATGCATTAAGAATTCTCTGTTGTTGTATTTGACAGTTATGAGCATGGAAATGGCAATAAACTACCACTTTTGTCAAGTGTAAGTGAAATGTAAATGAACCTAAAATAGCAACTTACCGTATTTCCATGGTACCTTTCTCTCCTGTACGGCACTGATATGCAAATATGTTTTGATAAAACATACCAAAAGAGCTCAGGCTTGATGCGAATATATATGGTTGCATCAAGATTCTTTTTGGTGGAAGATGGTCAATGTGCAGGATTGCATGTGCATTTTTAAAAAATACTTTTTTCAGTTTTTTAAAGATATTTTAACAACAATACAAATCCAATGTTACAATAAACATGAATAAAAAAAATTACTTCCAGTAGCACCTTAGAGACCATCTAAGTTTGTCATGGGTATGAGCTTTCGTGTGCATGCACACTTCTTCAGATACAAAGAAGTGCACACGAAAGCATGCACACGAAAGCTCATACCTATGACAAACTTAGTTGGTCTCTAAGGTGCTACTGGAAGGGGGGGGGATTGTTTTGACTACGTCAGACCAACACAGCTACCTACTTGTAACTAATAAACATGAATAGTTTGACTTCCTCCTGCCCCTTTTGAGGTTTCTTATATTATTTTAGTTTCCGACTCTGCATTTTCTTCATTATTCCAGTTAGTAGTTAATCCTTGATCTCTCCATGAATTTCGTTTTAACTGTTTGGTTTAAGTTAACCCTGCTAATCAACTTATATGTGTACAATAATCTTTCAAGTAACCCACACATTTTCCCCAGTCTCTGATAAAGTCTTTCTCCTCTTGGTTCCTTATAGCTCCCATAAACCTTGCCATTTCAGCATAATTCATTAATTTAATCTCCCACTCCTCTTTGGTTGATACACAATCTTCTTTCCATCTCCGTGCGTTAAGCATCCTGGTCGCTGTTGCAGCATACATAAACATTTTTTATTCTTTATTTTTTGGTCTTTAAGCAACTCTAAAACAATTACCCCTAAAAGAAAAGCTTCTGGGTTGTTGTTGTTTTTTAAAAAAAGTAATTTTAATCCATTCCTTCGATTCATTATACGTGCATATTCGTAATACATTGTACAAGGGGACAAGAAGAAACTTGAGAGGTTTATACATATAAGCTGTAGGGCAGCTCAGTCGGTAGGGCATGAGACTCTTAATCTCAGGGTCGTGGGTTCGAGTCCCATCTTGGGCAAAAAAAATCCTTCACTGCAGGGGGTTGGACTAGATTACCCCTGGGGTCCCTTCCAACTCTACCGTTCTATGTTTCTGTGATTCTACAGGCAGCTCCTCACTAGTCACAATTGCAAGGCACTCGGAGTCAGATGTCAGCCCGCAGTTAAAAGCTGGAATTTGCTACCACAAGGTGCAATGGCCGCTAACTTAGAGAATTATTAGAGAATTAGACAATGGAGGACAAGACTATCAGTGGCTATTTTTTAAAAAAATATTTTTATCAGATTTTACAATTTAATATTCAACATATTTACCATATGAAAGGGACAAAATGAAAGAAAACAAAACTCCCCCCATGGGGTGGGAAGGGGAGACTGGTGGGGAAGCTTAGGGGGAAGCCTTTGCGGAGCCTCATTACAGCCCCCCAACTCCGTTACAGTGGCGCAGTCTATGGGGCTGAGGCCTCTACAGCCCTCCGAGGTCCCCTCAAATGGGGTTCAGCCCCCCCCCAATCTTGAGGGGGCAGAGGAGGCCTGGTGGGATGTTGCCCCAGGCCAACCGGCATGGCATGGTGTCATAGCTGCCAAGTCCCCCGTTTTCCCCGGGAAACCCCCGTTTTTACTTACCTTTTCCCGGTGGTCCCCCGTATCACTTCGGCTCCTGTTTTTCTCCGTTATTTTCTCCTGCCGGCAGCCATTTTTTTTCTTTCTGATTTGCCCTTCTATGGGCACCAAAAATGGCCGTCGCCGGCTTCAAAAGTCGCATCTACACATGTCCGGAAGTGCATAGACGCGACTTCTGGTGTCGGCGGCAGTCATTTTTTGGTACCCATAGAAGGGCAAAACGACACAGGAAGTTACGTGGACACAACCTCCGGTGTCACACGGCTGCCGGTCCCGGATTCTGCAGTCTGGGACTTGGAAGGTAAGCATGGTGTGTGAATGTCGCATCAGGAGGAGGTCTGGTTGGCCTCTCCCAATGCTACAGTCACCATGCGCACGCACACAGCTCTGCAATGTTGAGCGCAACTCGGCTCCCGTGCCATGGCAGCAGGGAGCATTTTGATTTGAGCACTGAAACATCTCAGACCACCCCTGACCTTGGGTTTGGATTGCTCCCTCAGTAAATACTTTCGCTCGATTCCTTCTTATCTTAGACCTTTCCTAGTTTCTCCTCTAAAAGCCATATTTTAAGGAGCTGCTGCAAGCACTCCTCCGCGAGTCTTCGCTGTACTGGAGATTGAGGCTTGTCGTTTTTGTGATCCACAGTGGTGCGGAAGGCAGGAAGCAACAGCTGGCAAAAGACGGGTCCCTTTCGCCATGTTTTCCTGCTGGCAATCTGCACTTGCGCTCACATGTACTTCTGTTTGGGGACCGGCGTATAATGTGTGGATGGTGGTTAGAAAACAAGGAATGAACATGCAATCCACACAATAAGATGTCCTTGAAACGTTTCGAGTGTGCACATGATTGGAAACCGTTGCATTAGTTTGTTTGTTTGTTTTTGCACCGTGGCTCCATTTGCCATAAACTCTGGAAACCACTCGAGCTGCAGTCAAACATCCCGATAATGGAAGAAAGCCATTTGTGTTGGAAATAATTGAGTGGCATTATGATAGGGTTGCCATATTTCAAACAGTGAAAATCCGTACAGAAAAGTTGTTGAGCTGCTGCCGACTGCGGTATTCCGGACGTTTGGGAAACCTACATTGTGACAAATCAGTACTTTATTCTTTTATTTCGTTTTTTAAATAGAAAAGGAGCAATTTCTACCTCTGGTGTGTGTTTCAGTGCCTCAGCCTTAATTGTCTGCTTTGCAATAGACATGTTTCACTTCATCCTATCTTTTGAAGCACACATTCAAGAGATAGCCATGAGTAAAAAAAAAGGCATAGCCAACTGGTACCAGATGCAGGGAAACACTTGCAACCATGTCTGTAAAACATGCTCATTCATATCCACAGTGAAAAACAGGTGGAAATCGGCCTGGGTTTATTTATTTTTTGCAAAACCCTGGTAAGGGATTGTACATAATCAGAGTGCCCAGATCTCGGGAAGGAATCGTTCCACTCTGGTCTGAGTACTGACTTTACCGGCGTAAAGCTTTATTAAGACTTTTTCACGATCCAATAAAAAGAAATAAACCATTCTATTAAAAAAAAGAGCTAGAAGAATGCAAAGTCCTCTCTCACAATATAGATGCACCCTCTCAGCTCTCACCTGGAAGCTCCCCTTTCTCCACCCAGCCTGGCAGATCTCCCCTTCCCTGCCTCTCATGAAGGTCTTTCACCAACTATCCATCATCTCCATCACAGGCAGCGTACTGCAGGCAGAGACGTGGGTGGCGCTGTGGTCTAAACCCCTAAGCTCTTGGGCCCGTCAAGCAGAAGTTCAGCTGTTCAAATCCCCGCGATGGAGTGAGCTCTCATTGCTCTGTCCCAGCTCCTGCCAACCTAGCAGCTCGAAAGCACACCAATGCGAGTAGATAAATAGGTAACGCTGTGGCGGGAAGTTTAAACAGCATTTCCATGCGCTCTGGCAATTGGCACAGTGTTGCGTTGCGCCAGAAGCGGTTTAGTCCTGCTGGCCACATGACCTGGAAAGCGGTCTGCGGACAAACGCTGGCTCCCTCGGCCTGAAAGCGAGACGAGTGCCACAACCCCATAGTCGCCTTTGACTGGACTTTACCTTCCAGGAGTCCTTTACCTTTACTGCAAGCAGAGACATACCAGAATAGGAGGGAACCAGGATCAATTGCAGCCCATGAGTCAGGGCACCACGCCACCCTCCTGGCTGCTGGGGTGCCAGGATGGAGCAGGGCAGAGTGGCACGAAGTTTGCAGGAAGCACCAGATTGGCGGTGGCAAGTGCAGATCTCTGTGAACTTGTGCCCCCTTCTGCTAGGACTGTGCTTTGCTAGCCAGTGCCCTGCCCCACCTCAGTACAGTACTTACGAATGTTTCTACTTACGAATGGAGCTCCGTCCGCCATCTTGGATGCAGTTTAGATAGGATTTTTTCTACTTACGAATTTTTAGATAGGGTTGCTTCGACTTACAAATTTTTTCGACTTACGAATGTGCGTTTGGAACGCATTAAATTCGTAAGTAGAGGTACGACTGTATTATTATTATTAAAATATTTCCCTCCGTATAGGTATGCATGCTTTTTTCTCTCTGCATTTTAATTTTTATAAATAGCAAATGTTAAAGGTGCTAGGCTTTTAATCATATGATATAAATATGGTTTCTCACACCATATAATCCAAACCTGCAGACCCCCCACAGTATTGGCATTTAAGCAGCTGCTTAACACTCACCTGTTTACCCAGAGGCGATCTAGCAATGTTGATGTATCAATCCGATCTCCTGATCTGTTATGTCTTTTGTACTTCTTTTATGAATGCAATGCCCTTGTTGATTTCATGCTGTTCGTGGTCATTATATATTCATCTTCTTCTTTGAAATATTTTTTTATTTGATTTTCTAGAATATAAACATACAACAAAACCAATTCCAGAATTCAAATATCCAGATCACTTTGAATCTCCTGACTCCCCACCCCCATCTATTGAGCCTATTTTCAACTGCATATCAATACTTCTCCAAATTTTTTAATCTTTCTAAGTTATCCATGCACACTGTTATATTACAAGTGTGTTTAAAACCCTGCCAATATTTTAACCTGCTTACAATGATCTTGAATATAAGTTATAAACTTTTCCCATTCTTTTTTAAAGGATATATATATATTTTCTTAATGTTGATGGAACACAAATCTTTTCACACAAATAAATAAATGAAAAGACTGAATAGTAATCAGCCATTTGACCATACAATATCTTCTGAATGTGGACCATCCTGTCTGTTTCTTTTTTTAAAAAAATTAAAAATTAAACTAATCTTTATTGAGATTTTTTAAAAAACAACATGTAGAAAAATAAAATGTAGAAAGCAAGCAAAGCAAAACAAGTCAAAGAAAACCAACCAAACAAACAAACAAACAGAGCAAACAATAATACCAACAAAAGAATTCGCCTCTTCCAATTAGATTGAAAAATTAGATTGAAAAATAATCCCTAACTTAGTGTAACGTAACGTAACGTAACGTAACGTAACGTAACGTAACGTAACGTAACGTAACGTAACGTAACGTAACGTAACGTAACGTAACATAACATAACATAACATAACATAACATAACATAACATAACATAACATAACATAACATAACATAACAAACACAGTTTCGGCAACTGAATTCAACTTCTAATTGGCAAATTAGTAATAAAAGGAAAAAAGAGGTGGGGAAAGGAAAAAAGAAAAAGAAAACACAAATTTGAAACAATGTTTTGAATTGCACAATGTTAAAATCTGTTGTCCCACCATACAATATCTTCTGAATGTGGACCGTCCTGTCTGTTTCCAGATGATGTCACTGGTTTCCCCCCCCCTCTCATTCTGTCCACGTTAATCTGCACTTTAAAGGAAGACTTTTTTCAAATACGTGTCTTCTTTCCCAATAACCTGCTGAGTACTTAAATGCAGCAAGCAGAGGAGTGCATCTTTTTAAGAGGTGCCCAAACGCAATGGGAGCATTAACGATTTGGTGGATCCTTAATGAGCTGCTTCTTCTTCCTGTGCCTAGAATCTGCCCTGCTCCCTTCCCTCTGTGTGATGCGCAGGGACAGAGGCCTTTGCAAAGCCAACGAGAAAAGGTTCTTCTACAATCTCACTACCGGCAAATGTCGCCCGTTCAGTTACAGTGGCTGCGGCGGGAACGAGAACAACTTTACCTCTAGAAAGTCGTGCCTGCAGATGTGTAAGAAAGGTATAGACACAACGGGCTGAGGTATTAGGGTTAATATTTTTTCCTCCACGGGGGAAAAAAGTTACTATCCGATGCACAAGTCAAGCAAATTTAACCTTTTAAAATATATATGCCCTGTTTCTCCGAAAATAAGACGTAGCCATAAAATAAGCCGTAGCAGGATTTTTAAGCATTCAAGGAATATAAGCCATCCCCCGAAAATAAGGCATAGTGATAGGCACAGCAGCAATGCTGGCCACGGCAGAAGGAGGGGGGGAAATAAGACATCCCGTGAAAATAAGCCATAGTGTGTTTTTTTGAGGAAAAATAAATATAAGACGGTGTCTTATTTTGGGAGAAACACGGTACATATATAGAAAATTGAAAAATAAAAAATAATTCAACAACATTTCAAATTTAACAAGCAATTAATCAACCTAGGACGTCCTCTGTGGTGTAGTGGTTAAGAGCGGTGGACTCATAATCTGGTGAACCTGGTTCGTGTCTCCGCTCCTCCGCATGCAGCTGCTGGGTGACCTTGGGCTAGTCACACTTCTCTGAAGTCTCTCAGCCTCACTCACCTCACAGAGTGTTTGTGGTGGGGGAGGAAGGGAAAAGGAGAATGTTAGCCATAGTGATAAAGTGGGATATCAAATCCAAACGCTTCTTCTCCTCCTCCATGGTTTCCCCCAAATTTCAATTCTTGCTGCATATTATAATTATTCTATAATTTATTATTTTTATTCACACACAAAAACTCCACCAGACTTTCCACTGCTGTTCTTACTGAAATCCTACTTGTGTGCAAATTTAGACCTTGGGCACCTTTAGGAATTGGCGTGAATGGCTTTAGACCCTGAGCCAGACTCTGGCCTGGGGAGTGAGTGGTCCTTTGCCCTTTGCTACGGGCTCAATACAGATTAGCAGCCTCATGCCTAGGGTTGCCATATTCCCCAAACTGAAAATCCAGTCAAAGTTGTGGAGTTTTTTTTTTTTCGTTTTTTTAAGGTCAAAGTTATTGAGCTTCTCTCTCTCTCTCTCTCTCTCTCTCTCTCTCTCTCTCTCTCTCTCTCTCTCTCTCTCTCTCTGCTTTTTCTTTTTGTGTGGATTTTTAAAATTGATTTCTTAAATTTGTTGCCATCCCTTTCCATACATCTGGGTTTTCCTGGACATTTTGCCAAAATCCCCCAGGATGCCAAAATGGCATCCGATTCCTAGATGTATGGCAGCCCTGCTCATGACTGCTATTCGCCTTGGAGAGAAGGAAGCTCACATTGAGTCACTGCAGCTTACTTTTAGGACTGGTTATGCTCCAGTCCTAACCTTTCTTACCTGGGAGTAAGTCCTATGGAATTCAGTGGAACTTCCTTCCACACAGACATGGTCAGGGCCGGCCCTACGGCAAGGCTGGGTGGCGCAGAGCGCATGGGGGGGGGGGCGCTGCGTTGGGAAACGGGGGGGGAGGGGTGCCAGAGGGATCTTTGTACCAGGGCGCCAGATATGCTTATTGGACATGGTTATTATTGGAGCCTGAGGCGTTGTTAGTTGATATAGCACCTTCATTGACACGGAGCATTGAATGGAAAGGGTTGTATCCCATGTAGTGCTAAATGGCATCAGTGCAAGGATTTCTGCTTCTGCAACAGAGCTCCCCTAAACCTGGAGCAGATCTGGGAAGGGTGCAAGGAGAGCGGAGGAAGTTCCAATCGAAATCCTTGCACTGACGGAATGAGCTTGCACTGACGGAATGAGCTAGTTGGGTACCAGCCAACATGAGGACAGGTACTTGTTCCGAGGGGGGATTGCAACCTAGGATTAGACGGAAGAGAGTGGGAATACAGAGCCAGGTTTAGTACATCACATCCATGGGTAGGCAAACTAAGGCCCGGGGGCCGGATCCAGCCCAATCGCCTTCTAAATCCAGCCCACGGACGGTCTGGGAATCAGCGTGTTTTTACATGAGTAGAATGTGTGCTTTTATTGAAAATGCATCTCTGGGTTATTTGTGGGGCATAGGAATTTGTTCATTCCCCCCCCCCAAAAAAATATAATCCGCCCCCCCACAAGGTCTGATGGACAGTGGACCGGCCCCATGCTGAAAAAGTTTGCTGACCCCTGATCATTTTTCACATCTATGTTTCTTGTTCCCTCCAGGTTTCCAAGGCAGAATGAAAATTCGCCGGAAGAGAAAGAAACAAGTGAAGCTGATAGATGGGGAAATTGTCATTGAGAGGATATAGCTTCCCTTCTACCATCTTTGCCTATCATTTGCATTCCCTGCCTTATTCACACATGTTATTTATCGAGATTTTATGCTGTTGCTTTTGTGTTTCTTCTTTCTCCTGTACATTTTGTAGACGGCACAAACTGAAGTTTTCGCTGTTAAAAGTAACGCTGTGAGCCTGTCCTATGCTGGTTGCGTAGAAATCAGTGGGACTCCCCCCCCCCCCAAGCCAAGATTTAAGTGTTGTCCGGTTCCCATGGTTATAAGGCTCTGATCCTGAATTTTTGTATCCTCGGTATTCCCAATTTTCGTCTTTTGATAACCCATGTTAATCTGCAGCCATGACTAATCTACCACAATAATCGCTGCGAAGGCTACAAGTTCTATTATATGGGCTTTGATAAAGAAGTGGCTTTAAAATTACAGGTGTACAAAATAAACCTATGCCTGACTGCTCAGAAGTAAGTCCTACTGAGTTCAGGGGAGCTTGCTTGGAAGTACAGAGGTACCTCGGTTTATGAATTTAATTTGTTCTGGAAGTCCCTTCTTAAATCAAAGCGTTAAATCGAGGTGCGCTTTCCCTAATGAGGTCTCCTGCCGCCAGTGCCCTTCCACCATTTGGCTTCCGAGACAAAGTTCGCTAACCGAAACACCTACTTCCGGTTTTGCGTAGTTTGTTCACCAAATAGTTCGTTAACAGGGCCATTTGTAGACCGAGGTACCACTGTAAGTATATATTGGACTGTAGCCTTGCTTCTTATTCTTTCCACTATAGTGGTGACAATTTGTGGTCAACAGATCCAAAGACTAGAATTCACATCATCCCTGGCCATTGGCCATTGGCCGTGTGACCTGGGGCTGATTTCCTGTCACTATTTTAGAAAAGACAACAGACAGGGGGATTGGTGTTGGTCATGGAGTATAACATTATACCTCAAGTGCTTTTTATAAAATAATGGCATTGCTATTGTCCAGTTTCACTTTTCTATATACTTTTGATAACTGTTTGATTCTGGAGCATTTGAATGATATTTAGCAAAGGGAACTGGTGTCAAGGTAACGTGATAGCTTTATTAGACACTCAAGAATCTCAGCTTTCTCACAATTCGTGAATCCTTTCAACAGCCGACTGCAAAACCAGCAAAAACTTGGAAACAAGGAGGTGTGCTGGAAGAAACAATCACGAGACGCTCTCCACCTCATAAAACTCGATATGCCCCCCTTTCTTTTCGTTCTTTTTTTGCTTGTAAATACTTGGTTCCATTTCTGTTTATTATGAAACTGAGTTATTAAAAAAAATCATCATAACAAAGTTCTGCTTTTGGTATAATGCCCCATGGAGATGCTTTGGAAATTGCTTCTAGTGTAAAACATGGAACCAGAACTTTGAGCAGAGCAGCAAGTTGGGATTGAGTCTCACTGACACTTTGGAAGCTATCCTGACTGCCTGTTTGCCACGAGGCCCAATTCAAGGTGTTGGTTCTGACAGCCAGCTGAGGCATTATGACCTGTAGGGGAGGTTCTTCGCACGATCCTGCCAAAAGTTTTGGCCTATATGCAATGACCTGGCAGAGAGCTATTTCTCTGTAATGGTCCCCCAATAAGGTAAAAGGTAAAGGACCCCTGGACGGTTAAGTCCAGTCAAAGGCGACTATGGGGTTGCAGCGCTCATCTCGCTTTCAGGCCAAGGGAGCTGGCGTTTGTCCACAGACAGCTTTCCAGGTCATGTGGCCAGCATGACTAAACCACTTCTGGCACAACGGAACACCATTACAGAAACCAGAGCACATGGAAATGCCGTTTACCTTCCCACCACAGTGGTACTTATTTATCTGCTTGCACTGGCGTGCTTTCAAACTGCTAGTTTGGCAGGAGCTGGGACAGAGCAACAGGAGCTCACTCCGTCGCGGGGATTCGAACCGCTGACCTTCTGATCGGCAAGCCCAAGGGGCTCAGTGGTTTAGACGCAGTCCCCAAATAACTCTGTCTTGCCATAGAAGTATGGCTATTTCTTCGGCTGATGTGGTGCAGCAATAAACCTGTGAGCACATTTGCAAAGCTAAGCAGGGCCTGGTGTGGTTTCAGATTGGATGGGAGACCATGGGTTGAGATGGTCTGCATTGCAGGGGGTTGGAATAGATGAACCTCACAGTCCCTTCCCAACTCTACAATTCTACGATTCTATGACCTTCCACCAACAGTTCAAGTCATATCTCTACACAGGCATTTGCAAGATGAGGGTAGGCCTAGATCTGCATTCAGGGGTGTTTTTTTTTTTGGATTTGATGCTGTGGTTTTGTTTACCTAGTTGTTGAAAATGTGGCTGTATGAAAGAACAAAATGGGTCAGGGATGGTGAAGATGAGCCCCTGATGAGGCAACTGCAAAAAACTATGGGTGCATGTGGCCCTATAGATCTCAGCCAATGTTGAATAATTAACAATTGCTCCCTTACTCTCCAATAAATCAGAGGCCATGAAATGCAAGAAAACTTGTTTGTATTAAGGTGTTGAATAGAATTGAGTAGACAGAGAAATTCAGTCTAGGTTTTCCTTCCATACAGACTACATAAATGAAAAGTTGTCTGTATGTTCCAAATAAGTTTGTTCCTGCGTTATTTGAGAGGGTGATGCCGCCCTCTGGCGGGCATTTGTGCTCATCAGAATTCAAGGCAGATATGTGCTCATTTTAAAGATAGTAATCAGTTCTGCACAAGAAAAACATGTATATGAAAATATAGGAATCTGCCTCCTACGAGTCAGAGCCTGGTGCATCTAATTCGATGTTGTATACGTTGACTGGTAGCAGTTTCTCCCAGCCCTATCAGGAGAATTGAACATGGGACTTTCTGCATGAAAAGCATATGCTCCCAAACTGAGCCCTTTTGTATGTTTTGAGCATATGGCGTAATTATAATATCATAAAAATCATCTGGCCCACAGACACAGACACAGCTGCTGACCCACCTTGCTGGTTGGTTGGAGGCAATCTGATTCTAAACATTTTTCCTTCCCAGTAAATCTCAGTGAATCCAATACAGTGGTACCTCGAGTTACAAACACCTCAGGTTACAAATGCTTCAGCTTACAAACTCTGCTGACCTGGAAGAGTTACCTCGAGTTGAGAACTTTGCCCTAGGATGAGAACGGAAATTGTGTGCCAGCAGCGCAGCGGCAGCAAGAGGCCCCATTAGCGAAAGCACGCCTCTAGTTAAGAACAGTTTCAGGTTAAGAACGGACCTCCGGAACGAATTAAGTTCATAACTAGAGGTACCACTGTAATAATATGGATAGGATCCAAGCACGGCATTAACATTTTTGCAACTCAGCGGCTCGATGGCTTTCAGGCAAACTGCTTATATTTCCAGATGATACTAGAACTTGGTCTCTGTTCAGGGGTGGCGTTGTTGTTATCCAGGACCAACAGGGTGCCTGGCACTTTGCAGGGCACAAGAAGATAGGTCCATGTCTAAAATCTGAAAAGTCTGAGGAAGTGAATAGTTGTCAGGATCCGACCCCCATGGGAGGTTGCCAGGAACGGATAAGACAAGGGAAAGTCATTTCCATCTGCTTTTTATTCAATAGTCACAGAGAGAAGCTTGGAAATGCAGCCTTTTGGAATAATGGCGTTGCCCCAAGTGAATCTCCATCTCCTCCATCTCTCCCACTTCCTCATGCATCATCGCTACAGGAGCTGAAAAGTATCCTCTGCCTTTGAGCTCTTTGCTCTCCTACTTTCAAGGTTTCTGGGAGGGAGGGGGTCTGGAATGCTTTCCAAAGATGTTGTGTCCATCAGCTCTTGCCTTCCTCCTCCTCCTCCTCCTCTCCCATTACTTCCCAACATTTCCCCCGCTCATCTTCCTCTGAGCTGTGACCTCCCTCAAACCCCTGTTGTAATTCTGAACTGTCTCCTTCTTCCTGGAAGGGTCAGGCTGGGGAGGCGGTCTCTACCATTCCTCCTCTGCCCGGTCCCTGACAATAGTGAGGAAATTGCTGCTGGAAGGTGGTGTCCAGTCCCCCCCCCCTGTAAGATCTGGATGCTACTAAGGATTCAGTGTTTCAGTAAAGAGTGGTCTCAGCAAGAGCAGGGTGTTCACTGCCCCATCAGCTACTTGCCCCCACTGGTTTGCAAGCTGCAGAGGCAAAGCCCTCGCTCCGACGTGGTAGAAAGGTGGAACGTGTCAGAGATCAGAGACATGGTAACAAAAGTCGGATAATACCAGGCAGTGGCGTAGAATGGGAGGGCCACGGGGACGTTTGGCCTGGGCGCAAAATTGTTTGGGCACAAAATTACATCGCCCAGTGCTGCCTCAATACAGCTGCATGCTTCCGTCACTGGGTTCTGTTGAAAATGGCTTCTCCATCATGCAAACCAGGAAGTGACCTCTCCAGACAACGAAACTGTTGGATCAATCCATCAACTTCTGACGGATGATTTAGACACTTGCTGCATGTGTGTGCCAGTATCTGTACTCAGCTGAGTTGCATCTCAACGCATCTCCTCCTTCCTTGGAAGCGTCTATGGGATTGAGGGTACACACAGTAGGCAATAAACATCCATGGGCGCCATAAAGATTCAGTCTAGTGTAGAGGTTTACTTGACAGGCATAAAAGCACATTGGTAGCAAATATATACAGATGTTCACCACTGCCGTGGTCAAGGCATGTTTAGAGTCCAACAAGAGTCCAAGACGCTCTCTCCGCTTCTCTCACCGTAAGATACAAGCAAGAGACTCAGAACAAGTTACAACAAGTCACACAGAACCATTGTTTATCAGTACCTCCTGTCACACTGCGCATGTCCAAAGAACAGTTCCCACAGAAAATCTCCTTGCATACACAAACGTTTGTGTGTGTGTGTGTGTGTGTGTGTTTGTGACACAGTAGCTTAAAAAAGGCCCTTTAAAACACATTTTGTTTTAGCAGCTTGCTTCTTTTGTCATTTGTATGATCACCATAATAGTGAGGAGAAATACGCATTGCACTGGAAACACTCGTAGGGGGACGGACTCAATTTCTTGATGAGTCAAGAATTCTTAGCATGTAGGACCGGCTAGTGTTCTGTAAACTTCAGCTGGTCTCTGGATTCAGGTTTCAGCTGGAATACCAAATCCTGCTCCCCCTGCTCATTCACTCCCCTTCTCAAAGTAGGCTCAAAGTGCCTGGTTAAATTGCAGCTGTTGGCACATCATATGAGCGCTTTGCCTTAAACCCGATCAGATGTGAACTCTGGAAGAATTAAGATGGACATTTCAAAGAGGATGCTTACATACAGAGAAGCAAATACTTGTCCTGGGTGTGGCTGGGGAAAATTTGTCTGAATCCTTTGTGAAATTATGGCTTTCAATCCTATACATGCTTTCCTGGGAGCAGGGATGGGTGATTCTGCTCATTTCAGTTTCTCATATTTGCAGTCTTCATTTCCCCACATTGATTGATATTTATTACGGCCATTGGCCCATCACACAACAATTCCCATACCAACTGAAATATACTCTGAGTCGAGAGGAGACGGTAGCGACATCTCTAGGTGCAAGGAGAGCCCGGGTGATTTCGAACGTCTCCTCTCCACAGACGCTGAAGAATGTCGCCCTCTTCATGGCATCGTTGGTGACTTTTTTCGCTTGCAGGAGGAAGTTGAAACGGGCGGCGTACCCTTCCCAGTCTCCTGATGCTGGTTTGAATGGCGAGAAGCTGCTGTCGGTTGCCATTCTGGGTTCCTTGGGTCCTGGAGCTGAAGCCTGGATGCACGGTGCAATGCAGTGGTGCAGCAGGTGGCGGTGCTGCGGTGCAGTGCGTGGTGGCGGTCAGCTCAGCAGGATCCCATCATCGTCGCCAGTGAAATATATTCGGAGTCGAGAGTGAATTTCATGCTCTTTATTCAGCTCATAGTCTTCAAGGAGAAGAAGAGAAGAATGGCTCTTTTCCCAAAACCATCTGCTTATATACATTATTTACACAATGGGCCTTGCGTGATTGGCTACTTTAGGGCTACACCTGTGGGCCAATCAGGTTGTGGATTGACTTCTGCCTGCAGCCTGATTGGCTGCTCCTACTGGCCAATCAGGTTGCAGATTCACTTCTGCCAGCCGCCTGATTGACTGGTCCTGCAGGCCAATCAGGTTGCGGATTCACTTCCACCTGGAGTTGGATTGGGTAGCTCCTGCGGACCAATCAGACTGCTGATTCTGAATCCTATTGTTCTAGGATTCAGCTCAGTACATAACACCAACATATATGTACTTAAACCTCCAAATTTAAAACAGCCAAAAAACTTACAAAAAACAAACAAACAAAAAACAAAATACCAACAACATACACATACACATCCTTTTGAGATTAAATGTCACCTTGAAAATCCCCCCAGCATTTTTGTGTGAATTTCTCCTAATATAATACAATTTCTATTTGCAGTTTTCCCCGATGCAATGCATTTTGGGGGGTTTTATTTTCATCGACATATGTGTTTTGGGGCATAGTTTGCTCTTATGTGTGCACTTTGTATACATCACTTGGCTGGAGAACTGTGTTGCAAAATTCAGAGAACAGTGAATTTTGAAGGATGGGTTTATTTTGGGTCACATGTTTCAGAAAGTGTGGACAAGGTATGTTTGCCTTTAAATGAAAACTGAACTGAATTTCTCCCCCCCAGTGGGGCAAGTCCCACTGAACTCAATAGTTGATGATGATGATTTCACTCCATCTTGCTTCTGGGGCAACTCAAATTGGCTTTCAACCAAACAACATGACTCCTGAGAAGACATTTATAAGATAGCACTGTGAATTATTTTTTTAAAAAAACCAATCTGGACATCTTAATTGGGACGTGAAAATGTGGATTATGTGGATCTATGCAACGTTTGGCCAAATGTTAAAGCGTTTGTGTAGCTGCATCAGCAGCGTTGCATGAGCAGAAGATTGCAGAACATCTGGAGAACCATGGGTTTCTCACCCCTCTTCTAATGTCTTTTGACCCTAGACAACTCTTAAGGGAGTGCTGACTGCTGTGTATGTTAAGGTTCAGATTTGTTTGATTCCACAAAAGTTAGGCAGAAACTGTTGGATTCCAACATCTGGAAGCCACGGACCATGTTGGCTACCCTTGTATTAGACTAACATGTCCTTATAATTTATCTTCAACAACTGGGGTGGGGGTGGGGGAAGCAACATGGAAACGCCAGCCTGCATCCTGAATAGGAATCGACTCAGCCTCTCAGCAGATTACCCCTGGTCAGTATCCCACAGAAATCTCATCGGCTCATTTTCCACAGATGTTGCACCTGTTTGACAGTCTTCCTGTAGAGACCTGACCTTCTGCTCCTTGGTTTCCATGATGGTAATGCCAGTTGCTCTGCTAAGCTCAGCTGTTACGCCTAATCACCCACAGTGTGCAATGTTTGCTAGTTTTATAATAGCAGAGATGTGAATATTGCCTCTCCAGAGCAGGAGATGGACAGTAACCCTATGGCCTGTAACCTCATTTGTTCAAAGCCACCATGACTTCAGGCTGCCCAGGTTCAATCCCCGGCATCACCAGGTAAGGCTGGGAGAGAACCTTGTTTCAAACCCCGAAGAGCAGCTGCCAGGCAATGTAAACAATAGATAGAATTGGCACAAGGCAACTTTCTATGTTCCATGTGAGTTGCCGGGGGTTGGACTAGATGACCCTTGAGGTTTCTTCGAACTCTACAATTCTATGGTTCTAAGTTGAAATCTACACACACACATATATATAAAAACGCATTTAAAAAAGTTTTGAAAAATACATTGAATTTGGCATAGCTCACTATCGCCATCTAGTGTCACATTTGTGTATTGAGCTTTGCAACACATTGAAAATGTTTTGTTTGCAGCTGTATAGCTGACTCCTCTTAATGCTCAGGTATGCTCCTCAGGGAAAACATGGGGTAATAGCAGCCATTAACCCCTCATTCGATAAGCTGCATGAAAGATATAGAAGCTGTGAAACAGCCTGCTGGATATGAAGGACAGATGAGCTGCTGCAAATGTAGGCGGTGATATATGGAAAACAACACATTTTGTTTAAATGGTATAGTGCAACTGGGGTTCCACCGTTAATTATATGTCAATCACTGCTTTCTCTCCCTCTTTCTTTTTTTTAAAGAAAGGCTGTGAACATCATTTATTTCCTTTCAGTTCCATCAGCCAATTTGCTGAAAATAGATGATGACAGAACAGTCCTTGGCCTGGTGAATAATTGCACTCCAGCTGTAAAATGGGGTTTACTTTGAAAACTTTTTTTTTTTTTTGCTAAGAATCGACTGTCTCAAGCTCGCACTTGGTGACATGAGCGACAATGACACATCCTTTTAAAGCTGTTGGGTGACGGAAACGCTCTATTTCTATAACATGCAATACAAAAGCATGGTGGGCTGTAAAAAAAGAAAAGAAAAAGTCCCGTTCCCGCCCCCGCCCCCCCACCCCTTTGTGGTTGTGCCTTAAGAACATTCTTCTGCCTATCTTTTTGCTTGAAGTATATGAAAACATGTGGGGGTTCCTTTTGTTTAGGATGCCTTTGGGGACCAAGTAAATAAAAGGAGCGCAGGCAAGCAAGATGTGCTTGCTTCCTAGCGATTAGCTCGTGGGATTTGAAAAGTCTGCAGCAAATCTCTAGGCAGGCACAATCCACTGTGAGGGCATTTTGGGGCTGCAACCTGTCTTATTCCCCATCATTCTTGGTCTTGTTGCTGTCAAATTCTGCTCTGCCCATTTTCATGCCCAGGTGAAAGTTGGGGGCTGAAAGTTGTTAGGAGATCCTTAGTCCCGCCACAGAACTACAATGCCCAGGGTTCCCTGTGAAGAGCAATTGATTGTTAAACCACTCTGGGAATGGTAGTTCCACAAGGAGAATAGAGGTCTCCCAGCAACTTTCAGCACCCTTAACAAACTACACTTCCCAGAATTCTTTGAGAGGACCCAAGTCTGCTTGTCTTGTGATTTTTGGGATGGTTTTAATAGATTTTTAGATATGTATATAGTTCTAATTATTTCAATGTTTCTATTGAAATTATTGATTTTTAATTTCCCCCCCTATGTTTTAAGAGGTTCTTATTTTCATCTGCAAGCTGCATTGAGAACAAGGCAGGTTATAAATACAGTGGTACCTTGGTTGTCGAACGGCTTGGCTCCCAAACAAACCAGCTCCCGAACGCCAGAAACCCAGAAGTAAGTGTTCCGGCTTGCGAATGTTTTTTGGAAGCCGAACGTGGCTTCCGATTGTGTGCAGGAAGCTCTGCAGCCAATCGGAACCCGCGCTTTGGTTTTCAAGTGGACTCCCGGAACGGATTAAATTCGACAACCAGGGTACCACTGTATATTATAACAATTATAATAACGCCTGTTTAAAGTGATATCACAGTATGGCGCGGATGTGGCTTTTAAAAGAGGGTGGCGCTACAAGCCTGGCAGCAAACTGGTTTATTATATATTGATTTTGTAATATATTTTTATCCTACCCTTCCTTAAAGGAGCTTTCCTCCACCTCTAGCCTCATAACAAAAGTGTGTGGTTAGGCAAAGCTTAGAGCACGGTCCCCAAACTAAGGCCCGGGGGCTGGATGCGGCCCAATCGCCTTCTAAATCCGGCCCGCGGACGGTCCTGGAATCAGCGTGCTTTTTACATGAGTAGAATGTGTCCTTTTATTTAAAATGCACCTCTGGGTTATTTGTGGGGCATAGGAATTCGTTCAAATTTTTCTTCAAAATATAGTCCGGCCCCCCACAAGGTCTGAGGGACAGTGGACTGGCCCCCTGCTGAAAAAGTTTGTGGACCCCTGGCTTAGAGAGACAGAGGCCATGTTCAAGGTCGCTTTGTGCCACAGCTGAGTGGGGACTTGGACTCAGGTCTCACTATATATAAGGGCCTGGTGACTTCTGTTTCAGCGTATCTGAAGAAGTGTGCATGCACACGAAAGCTCATACCAATGACAAACTTAGTTGGTCTCTAAGGTGCTGCTGGAAGGAATTTTTTTATTTTGTTTTGACTACGTCAGACCAACACGGCTACCTACCTGTAATCAGGTCTCCCTGGTCTTCATCTTGTCACTTGATCCATTACTAGGGCTGCCATATGTGGCAAATTTGTGTACTGTATATTTTTTGGGGGGGGGGGAGAGAAAGCTCAACAACTGTGGGTTTTGTCATTTTGAAATATGGGAATCCGATTCACTACCCTGTAATAAACAACTTTAAAGACAGAGCTGGAACATTAAGCAGAATTGATGGGGACTTTTTAAAAAAACGGCTTTAGTAGAGTAGGGGTTGGCACAAAAAGGGAGGCAAGAAAGGCAGCAATTTGGGTGGAGGAAAAAGGACAAAACGAACATTTTCAGCTGTCGGGGAGCATATATGGAAATGCAGCTCCTTTTCTTTTTAGAACTGGAAGCTGGCAAACCCAGTATCCAGGGCATAGGTGGGGGACAAGGTGGAAAGGAGCAGAATTCATCCCAAAGAGGAAGAGGAAGAAACATTGCAGTTCCCAATATGCAGGTTTTTCAAACAGAACTGAGAGGAGCACCACTGGAAATTACGCTTGGTTAATATTACGGCGGGGACGCGGGTGGCGCTGTGGTCTAAACCACTGAGCCTCTTGGGCTTGCCGATCAGGAGGTCAGCAGTTCGAATCCTTGTGACAGGGTGAGCTCCCGTTACTTGGTCCCAGCTCCTGCCAACCTACTTGCACGCCAGTGCAAGTAGATAAATAGGCAGCGCTGCGGTGGAAAGGTAAACAGCGTTTCCATGCGCTCTGGTTTCCATCAATGGTGTTCTGTTGTGCCAGAAGCGGTTTAGTCATGCTGGCCATATGACCCGGAAAAACTGTCTGCAGAGTGGACAAACGCTGGCTCCGTCAGCCTGTAAAGCAAGATGAGTGCCACAACCCCAGAGTCGTTCGTGACTGGACTTAACTGTCAGGGGTCCTTTACCATTTTTAAAAATATTACGGCAGCAAGTCCACTCCCCCCACCCTCCAAATTGTTGAGCTTTCCGATTGACTTGCCTACGATCCAGGACAAGAGCAGCCTTTCGGAAATTCCCCTCAGATGTCAATTCTACCTTTGAAATTCCGGTAATGTCTGGGAAAATCTGGATATACTGTATAGCAACGCTGTGTCTCGAAAGGTGGCTGGTTAGTGCTTGAACACTAGAGGGCAGCATCACACAGCAGACCAATTCTTTTTTCTGCCTTGCTTTAACCTTGATTGAAACCAAACCATACTTTCAAGCCCCTTCTCCGATCCCTTTATTCCTGGTTTCATGATATGAAAAATCCAAGTCTTATAGAGTGCATATTATTTTTATTTTACCTTATTTTCGTTTTTCATCTGATTTTGGTTGCATTCAGGTTTCTAAAACTTTCTGATTTGTAACTGGTTTTAACGATTGGATTTGCAATGCTGTTGTCTGATCATTTTCTTCTATATTATCAGTGCTGGGTTAACGTACAAGCTATAGTTTAGGGCCCCACTCAGCGGCGTAACTAGCTGCTGGGGCACCCAGAGCGGCAACCCGCTCCGTACAGCGCATGCACAGCGTCACTCCGTATGCTGCTTGTGGCTGAGGATCCTGGCGCTGGAGCGCCAGCAGCGGCAAACCATGACCAAGCCACGGAGCAAAGTTTTTTTAAAAAGCCTCGCTCTGCAGCTTGCTCGCTCACCTGCTCGGTGCGTGATTTGCGTCTTCCTGCTGGGGCGGAGGCGAGGGCGGGCTAGGGAGGGGTGTCAGCAGCTCCCCCTTTGGCCCGCCCCTCGCCTCCGCCCCAGCAGGAAGAAGCGAAGTGCGCCGGCCAAGCAAGTGAGCGAGCAGCCAGCCGCCAAGCGAGGCTTTTTACCAGGCGGTGGCTGGCGGCTTGCTCGCGGGGGATGTGCCGAGTGTCACACCCCCCTCCAGGGTGGCACCTGGGGCGGACTGCCCCTTACGCACCCCCTTGCTACGCCACGGACCCCACTCTCTTGGGGGCCCCAACAAAATTTAAAGGGAAAAAACTGGATGTACATTTCCAAAATATAAGATTAAAAAACAAATTTAAAAAACCAACATACAGCAACAGTGTTTTGTGTTGTGTAGGCTCCTATGATGTAAGTAATGGGTCCCGCCTGCTAGCCTGCTCCCTAAAATACCACTGGTTTGCTCATTTCTATATATATAGGGTGCCAACATAAGACATGTATTTTATGATAAAATACATATTTTGTTATGTGCAAATGGCTTTAGATACCTATTAGGTCCATAAATTACCATATTGCAGTAAACCCAAAAACAGTGACAATTCGTTGCTGACAAAGGACAGCTGGACATATAAAGGGCCCCATTACCTTCAGTAGCTTAGGGCCTCATCAAACCTAAATCTGGCCCTGTGTATTATTATGAACATCTTCCTTTTAAACAAGAAAAAAGAAAGAAATGTGGCATAAAATAACTGTTCAAATTTCCCAGCAGAGCTGATAGTCCAGTGGGGAAAGGCAGGGTTTGCCCATCAAAGCACCTGTCAACAGTATTAAGAGCACTGGGTCTCTATAACAACAACAACAACAACAACAACAACAACAACAACAACAACAACAATAATAATAATTTATTATTTATACCCCGGGCATCTGGCTGGGTCTCCCCTTTAAGCTCATCTTGAAGGAATCTGCTGGTGTTTGCTGGCCTTTGTCTAGCTTTAAGCACCTCTGAGTTCCAGAATGTTGGGGTCATTACCACCAGGTTTCTAGAACAATGAGGACAATGAGATGACA
The DNA here is from genome assembly GCF_963506605.1 of Zootoca vivipara. NCBI lineage: Eukaryota > Metazoa > Chordata > Lepidosauria > Squamata > Lacertidae > Zootoca > Zootoca vivipara. The sequence continues at coordinate 118,354,724 of NC_083276.1, read as the reverse complement.
GGGAGGGGAACAGGGGAGAAGTCAGGTAGAACGACAGCAGCATTGAAGCTCTGGCCCTGCGGCAACTAGTTGCAGAAAGCTGGAGGTTGCCAAGAGATTTGCACGGATTGGATTGCTCTGGCTTTCTCAAACGCCACGGGTAGGCCTCCTTGGCCAAGAATTTTGCACGTTTCCAAAGAGGTGCTTCAGGGCTGCAACTGAACCATGGGGGATGCTCCCATGGAAAGGTCTTTTCGTGCGTGCTAAAAATAGGTGCAGTGTGGTATGGGGATTCCCTGCACGGCTGAGACATCTTCTGCGTGAGGCAAATCTGCAGGCAGGCTGAGATCCACCCTGGGCTTGCGAGGGCTTATGTGCATTTGATACAATGGCAGGCCAATCCTTTGCATGTTTACGAGGGGGGGTGGGAATCCCAGATAGGTATACTAGGAATTAAATCCCTCTAGTTTCCATGAGGGTGACTTATGCAGCCTAAAAGACCAAGGCAGATCTGAAGACGGTCACATCTTTTTTTGCTGCTGAGTTCCTTGTGAATTTTCAACCATTTCGGCAAAGCATTTGTGTGAATCTTTAGGGATTTGAGGGATTAAATTTTCTCTTTAGGAAGGGAGAGGTCAGTTGGGGTAAGAATACTCAGTCGATTTTATCATATATAGCCAAAGGCCTTTACAATGGATGGCAGAGAATAAAAGGAAACTTTAAAACCCTACGACGTAACCTGTGTAGCAGATAACATAAAAAGAAATCTACAGCATTAAAACTTAAGATTGGAGTGCATTCACATAGCTGGAATGGAGCTTCTTGGCGGCCGGTGCAAATTTGGCGACCTGGTGAATAGTATATAGATGTTTATCTGCTAGGAGTTGAACTCTCACTTCCAGTGCGGATCGACCTGGAAGCCAATGAAGAATTGGCAATATAGATTTTTCCTCTGGGCGATGCATACAGCGGGGAAATCAGCAGAGAGTTTGTGATGTCCTCCACCTGATCCCATCCATATATACATTTGCGATCCATATGGGCAGCGCCAGATTTATGTATAAGCTGAACAAGCTATAGCTTAGGGCCCCCACTCTCTTGGGAGCCCCCCCAAAAAATTAAAGGAAAAAAACTGGATGCACGTTTCCAAAATATAAGATAAAAAAACAAATAAACTAAAACCTACATACAGTTAGAGCTTAATAATTATTTCACTATTAATAAACTTCTTCTTAATTGTATTTCACTATTAATATACTTCTTCTTAATTGTATTTCACTATTAATATACTTCTTCTTAATTGTATTTCACTATTAATATACTTCTTAATTGTATTTCGGTTCAACAATTACAACGATTACTTTGATAAAATACATATTTTGTTATGTGTAAATGGCTTTAGATACCTATTATGTGTGGGTAAATGCCAGGATCTGTCCAGGTCTTCTTAGGCCCCTATGCCTGGGCAGGACGTCTGGAACACCTTCAGCATACACCCGGGAATCATGGACTCATAACTGGGCTTTATGAGCACCAAATCAGCAGTGAACAGCAGAAGCATTTGTAGAGGTTTCAAAACATTCCTCATTTATTTCTATTAACTACTGCATATTTACAGATCTGACTTTGTGAGTGTTACAGCCTCTCACTTAGCCATCTTGTCTACAGAAGATATTAAACTGCACACAGCACACGGCAGAGAGCAGAGTCAGGACTGAAAAACAACAAAGTAACAATTCCTAACTGTTCCCTCCCAACAGCAGATATCACCAGATTTTCAGAATGGGAGGGGTGAAAATGCTCACAACCTCCCCCTTTTCATTCTGACCATTATGAAAATCTAGCACAAAAGCAATTTCTTTACATATATACCAAGTTGTTCCTTATTAACAGCTTTAGTCAAAGCATCAGCAGGTATTTCTTTCCCTGGCATATATGAGACTTTTACAACTCCCTTCTGAATGCATTCTCTGGCACGGTGCAATTTGATTAGCAAATGTTTTGTTCTTTGCTTGCACCCTTCTGAATGGATTAGTTCTATGCAGGCTTTGTTGTCCTGATAAACTTGAATTGGACAACAAATTTTAACTCTCATATCCTCACATAGTTGCAATAACCACTCTACATTCATGAGGGAAAAATTTAAAGCGTTGAGTTCTGCTTCACATGAACTCATGCTTATTGTTGCCTGTTTCTTACAAGACCAATCAAATAGGCACTGATTGTACAAATAACACACACCTGAGGTGCTCTTGCCATCAGTTGTATCACTACCAAAACTGGCATCGGCATAGATCTCAAGACCTCCAGATTTTTGGCTAGTAAGCTTCAACCTGTAATGCATAGTGCCTTTTAAATACCTAACTATGCGTTTCAGTGCCTTCCAGTCTTGCACTGTAGGTTGATTTACATATCTGCTGAGCAAATTTACGCTAACAGCAATGTCTGGTCTTGTGCACCTTGCTATAAAACTAAGTTTACCCAAAACACTTCTGAACAATGTAGTGTCAGGAAAAACATTAGCATTAGTATCATGTTGGTACCCTGTGACCATGGGGGTGTCTACAGAATTGGCATCTGTCAGATTTAATTTTTCAATCACATCATTGATCTTACGTGATTGATGCAGCAAAACATCACCTTGCTTATTTCTCTCTACTTCCAGTGAGAGATAATTGCTGACTTCCCCTAGGTCTTTCATATCAAAATGCTTTTGCAGTTTTGCAAGAGTGGTTTTGTAAATATTTGCATCCTTCCAGAAAAACAAAATATCATCCACAAAACAAATGCAGTACAATTTGTGCTGGTTAGATTCTTTAACAAAAACACAAGAATCAGCCTTTCCTTGCTGGAAACCTAAGGAAAACAGCACTTCTGTCAGCTTAGTGTGCCAGCATCGAGCACTTTGTTTTAGACCATACAGGGATTTTTTTAATTTACACACCATTCCCTTTTTTATCTGCACTCCGTCTGGCGGTGACATGTAAATACTCTCATTGAGAATTCCGTACAAAAACGCAGTATTTACGTCGTGATGAGATATGGTCATGCCCTCTTCTGCAGCAATTTTCATCAACAGCCTAACTGTCTCAAATTTGACTGTCGGTGAATATGTCTCATGATAGTCCTGATCAGGAACTTGAGAAAAACCACGTGCAACTAATCTGGCTTTATATCTGACCACTTTACCAGTCTGATCAGTCTTGGTTTTGTAAATCCACCTGCTGTCTACAAGTTTCATGCCTGGTTCTACTGGAACCAATTCCCACGTGTCATTTTGCTTTAGGGAATTCAATTCAGCTTTCATGGCATTAAGCCAAGGTTCGGCATCTTTTTCAGGTAAATTTTGAACCTCTTTGTAGTTAGTTGGTTCAAAAACTGAGTTTGGGTTCCTAGTGGTAGCCATATCTGAAATAGCAGCTTTAGCAAATTCTTTAGAAAATCGTTTAGGTGCTTGTCCCTTGGTAGTTCTCTCAGATCTACGCAATACTCTGGGATCCTCTGGGTCTGGTTCCTCCTCCTTGGGAGAATGGTGACCTGTATCTGGCAAAGATTCTACCTCTAGATCAGTGTCAGACCCATCTGATATCTTAAGAGAGGTCTTTTCATTCTGATCATCTGTATCAGTGTCAGAATCTGTGCTACCATCAGCATCAGTTACAGGGTTTGCCTCTTTGTTAATTGGTTTCACCACCTCATCATCTGAAATGGGATGACATTGAAAAATGCCAACTTTGTCCCATTTTGGATTACAATCCATGCTTCTGGTCAGCCTAATTGTGTTTGTGTCTGTCATCAGCACACGATAGGAACCTTTTTCATAACCTAGAAAAATGCCATGTTGACCAGATTTGCTCAGTTTGTCACCTTGCAGAGTGTGCACCCAAACTTCAGAACCGAAAATTTTTAAATGTTTTACAAACGGTTTCCTTTTGAACAGCATTTCGTATGGGGTGCAATCAATGGCTGATTGATATCTGCGGTTGTAAATATAGGTGAAACACGATAGAGCTTCAGCCCAAAAGGGGTTGGGTAGGCCTGAATCATGCAACAGAGTTTTAATTCCTTGTTGCAAGGTCTGGTTTACTCTTTCACATAAACCATTCTGCCATGGAGATCTGGGCGTGGCAGTCATGTGCTCTATGCCCTGTTCTGCAGTAAAGTTTTCAAACTGTTCTGAACAAAATTCTCCACCCCTGTCAGTGAAAAGACAACGTACATGCTCATCGTGAACATTCCTGAGCCATGCACAAAATTTTTGAAACTTAGAGAAGGCTTCAGACTTCTTTTGTAACATATAGACCCAAACATATCTAGAATAGGCATCTATCAGAACCAAAAAATAACATGAGTTTCCTCTAGAGAGCGCTAGAGGTCCAACCAAGTCTGCATGCACAATCTCATAAGGTTTCTTAACCTCCCTCCCAGATTTTGTACCTTTGGGAGCTTGCTTAATTTTGTTCTCTGCACATGAGACACATTTCATATGATAAGGACACTTTTGAACTTTCATGCCCTCAACCATATTTTGCATTTTACCTACTGCCTGGAAATGCAAATGACCAAACAAACGATGATAATCATGAATACAATGGTTATGCAATTTCTCATTCTTATCTACTGATATATTACAGCACGCCTTTTCAGTTTCTTTAGTTGCTCCAGCAGCTGTACCTGTAACAAAAGGCAATACATATAAACCATCAACACACTTAGCATAAAGAATGAGTTTGTTATCTCGAAGAATTTCACACCGAGAGTTTGCAAACACCACTTTAAATCCTTGAGCGTCTAGCTGAGAAACACTCAAGAGATTATCCTGCAAATGAGGAGCATACATAACATTTTTAACTGTTGCATTAAGGCTCTGCAAAGAAACCGTTCCCTGAGCCAAACTTTTAATAGTCGTTCCATCCGCTTGATGAATTGCTCCTCCCTGTTTCTCAAGATGAAGAAAGATATTTTTATCATTGGCCACGTGCCTTGTCGCTCCTGAGTCGACAACAAAAACAGAACGTGTGAGTTGATTAGAACTGCGTGAGATCAAAGCCTTTGATGCAGCTGGCCCTTGGGGTTTTCGGCCTCCTCCCCCTTTGCCTTTGAAGTTGCCCTTCTTCTTTGAAGAGTTTTTACACTGATTTTTAAAATGGCCGACCTCTCCGCAAGAAAAACAGCGGCGCATTTTAAGAGCTTTTGCAACACTTTCACTTTCCCCTGTTGAAGGCTTGTAGGCATTTCCAACAGCCTTGTCCCTGCTTTCTCTAGCAGTCTGTCTGCGATCCCACTCATTCAAGAGCACGCTAGACACATAATCTTCTGTTAGACGGTCATTGGGCAAAGACGACAATTGAGCAGCTACAGCATCATAAGATTCATCCAAACTGTTTATGATAAGCATTGCAAAAACAGCTTCTGAAATATTTAAGTCTCGCTGGACAAGATCCTGTCTGAGACGTTTTAATTGGGCTAGATGGCTGGGCAAATCACCATCTTTCTGCAATTCCAGCCTACACAGCTTTTTAAAGAAAAGCACACTGGATCCTGCATTTTGTCTTAGATGCATATCTCGAAGTTTATTCCAAACAGCCCGTGCAGTCTGCTGGTTCTCCAAGTTGACCAACAACTGGTCCTGGACACTCAGAATAATTGTCCCCCTGGCTCGCATGTCTGCCTCATGCCACGCTGGCCATCCATCATCATCCTCATTAGGGGGGTCATCTTCTATAATATGGTAAAGCTTTTCCCTTTGTAAAAGTGCTTTCATTTTGACCTGCCATGTAGGATAGGTCTCTGGTGTAAGGAGAGGAAAAGATAGAGACATCTGGCCAGAATGTGCAGAAGCCATGCCTGTGTTTAGTTAACAGCAAGACACTTCCCTTCATGCACCCCAAATACTCTTGACTCTCTCAGCAACTTCTCTCCCCACTCAGCACAATTAACAGGCAAACTGGAAAAGCGTCTCTGCTGTCTTCCTGGCAGCCAGCAACATACCTTTCTGTAAATCAAACAGCAGCTTGAAAAACAGCTTCAGCTCACAGCTCAACTCCGATGTGCAGCATCAGATGGAAATGGATCAGAAACATCCAATTATCCAACCATCAATAGCCATCTGCAACCACCAGTCTGCTACCAGCAACCATCCGCCTGCTACCATATGTGGGTAAATGCCAGGATCTGTCCAGGTCTTCTTAGGCCCCTATGCCTGGGCAGGACGTCTGGAACACCTTCAGCATACACCCGGGAATCATGGACTCATAACTGGGCTTTATGAGCACCAAATCAGCAGTGAACAGCAGAAGCATTTGTAGAGGTTTCAAAACATTCCTCATTTATTTCTATTAACTACTGCATATTTACAGATCTGACTTTGTGAGTGTTACAGCCTCTCACTTAGCCATCTTGTCTACAGAAGATATTAAACTGCACACAGCACACGGCAGAGAGCAGAGTCAGGACTGAAAAACAACAAAGTAACAATTCCTAACTGTTCCCTCCCAACAGCAGATATCACCAGATTTTCAGAATGGGAGGGGTGAAAATGCTCACATTATGTCCATAAATTACCATGTAGCACTAGCAGGGCTGTCCAACAGTTCAATTGCGATCTACCGGTCGATCGCAGGATGCCCCTGGTCGATCATGGGATCCTTCCCCCCCCCCCAAGCTTTTCAACACAAAAAACAGCGACAATTTGTTGTTGACAAAGGACAGCTGGACATATAAAGGGCCCCATTACCTTCAGTAGCTTAGGGCAGGCATAGGCAAACTCAGCCCTCCAGATGTTTTGAGACTACAATTCCCATCATCCCTGACCACTGGTCCTGTTAGCTAGGGATCATGGGAGTTGTAGTCCCAAAACATCTGGAAGGCCGAGTTTGCCTATGCCTGGCTTAGGGCCTCATCAAACCTAAATTCGACCCTGCATAGGGGGCATTCTCCGGTATCTCCCCTCTAAATATGCTGAGGGCATCTGTTGAAATCTTAGTTCTAGAAAGGCCCTGCATTGTTGTGGGAAGGTCAGAGTCTCAAGGTAACAGCGCTTTGAGTGATTGGTCTCAATCTCTCAAGAGTACTAAGAGTAGCTCTATCAAGCAATTGGATATAAGCAAGTGCTGCTTAATGATACGTTTATTCCATCACAGCACGCACAAGCATATTCTTTCAAGCACATACACAATCTAGACCCTCATGATGACTTAGTCTTCATATCATGCCTGTGAGAGAGGTTAGGCTGAGTGCCTCAAAGTCACGCCGTGAGTTTCGTGGCATGTATATGCAGCACTGTGGGGCAAATGGTAGCTTAAAGACTTCCTGGCAACCATAGTTTGTTAAGGGAGCTGGGAATTGTAGTTCTGACTGTGAGAAGCAAATTGCAGCTCCTGTGATTCTTGGTGGAGGGAATCCATGTGCTGTAAATGTGTGATGTGGCTGGGGAAACAGTGTAAAAAGAATGAGTAACCAGCCCAGTACAAACTTCCAGCATCTGCTTTTACTTTTGAGGCAGGGTGGGGAATCACAGGCAATTCAATCAGAGGCCTCTCCACATGATATTTGAACCCCCGCGGTAATCCAACACTCTAACCACTACGCCACACTGCCTCTCCTGTTGCACCTCCATGCCCCACTTGAACCAGAGCAATGTAGTGTTTAGACTGAGTCTCCAGGTTCCAATTCTCCCCTGAAGTTTGCTGGGGTCATCCACAATCGCTGTGCCTAAGGAGCCTACCTTGTGGGGTTGTTGTGAGGATCGGCATGTTGCCTTGAGCTCCTCCCAAGAAAGGCAGGATGCAATGGAGAAAGGTAGTCTGCAAGGCGATTTATGACAGCTTTCCACTTTCCTTGCGCTCAAGCTGGCCTTGAGAGCCTGTGTGATCTAACAGTTAAGAGTGTCGGGAGGGATCCTGAGGGTCATCTAGCCCAACCCCATCTCCACACAAGGTTTCCCATCCAATCAGAAACCACACCGGACCCTGCTTAGCTTTGCAAATGTTCCGGCAGCTTTATTGCTGCACCACTCCCGTTTTCTATGCCTCTTAGGTGGAGAGATCTCGCTGTCCCGCCCCTCACTTCAGTTCCTGGGTGCGCGCGTTTCAGGACGATCGGCTAAAGAAGGTTAAGAAGCAGCAGCAGCAGCAACAGCTCTGCGCTCGTACCGAGAGCGCGTCTCCGGGAAGAGAAAGCGAGCAGCGCTTGGCTTGCCAAGAAAGTAACCCAATCCTCCCGGCGGGCGGGGTCTGGGACTGATGTAACAGGAAACGGGGATGTTTCCTTTGCGCTGCGGATCGCTTACAACCGGACCACGCTCGCCAGTCCCTCTTCAGACCCAGCCGCCTCCTCCGGAGGGCAGAGCGCAGCAAAGCCGCTTCACTTCGCCCCATCTCCCAACTTGGATTGTACCTGCCTCTCCGGACCGCCTCCTTTGTTGTGCGCTTCGACTCCGCTTCGCATTTGCCTTTTTGGGGTGTGGGGGTGGGTGTGGAAGGGGGCAAAGCTGCCACCGAAACGAAGAACCCACCGAGAGTTTCACGCACATCCGATCGTCTTGCCTACGGTGCCGCCGGGAGGAAGAGCTTTGGGTGAGCATCGATCCGAATACAGATCTCTCTTTACCCACGCGCGAGCGAGGCAATCGCTCTCGCTGGCGAAGTTGGGGGCTCCCCGCGTGTGGTTTGCACAAGCCCTGGAGAGGAACTTTCTTTGGAAGGAGGGAGGGGAGAAAAACCCTTTGTTCGAAAGCGCGCATCCGTGTAGGGATGAGAGAGGTGGGACCACACGCAACTCGGGGTTTCGCTGGCTGCGCGTAAAGAGACAGACCCCAAGTTGGCTACAGGCGACACCCGGGCGCACCCGGTTTCGCCTTGGGAAATGCAGGAAATCCTCCGGGCCTTCGGAGTTTTCGGGATCTCTCTGGAGCAAAGCCCGGCGTGGAAAGCAGGCGGCTTTGGGCAAAGCAGGGGCGAACGGAATAAGAGGACGAGGGCAATGCCGGCGCTGCAGCCGCGCTCGCCTCGGTGCCGTTTCGGTTGCTGAATCAGCGCGAGGGTTTGCGCGCATCGCGAGCGCCTTCGCTTGTCGGAAAGGGTGGCTTGGCGTGGAGAGAGAGGAGCGTGCGAAAATGCATCCCCGGTAGCCCTTTGCTGTTCGTGTCCGATCAGACTCAGGGCTGTAAACGCTGCGCGTCCTTACTTGGGACTAAGCCTCGTTGCTCTCAGTGGGGCTTCCTTCAAGTAAACGGGGAAGAGCTTGTTCTGGGAGTCCCACAGAGATCAGTGGGGCTCTTTCCTACATAAGGAGACACATTTGAGTTCATGCGCTATGGCACTTGTGCCTGAGTAGGCTTAGCATCATTATTAGCATTCAGGGAAGTTTTTAGTACAGTATGTGATGTTGTATTGTGCTTTTCTTGTTTTTTGTTGGGAGCTGCCCAGAGTGGCTGGGGCAACAGAGTCAGATGGGTGTCATATTTATAAATTGTTGTTGTTTGTATACCACCCTTCACCTGTAGATAAAGTTTAATACCTGGTACTAATAATCACATTTGCATCCAGATGTTGCTATTTCTGATTTTATGTATGAATAGCCTAGGTCCCAAATCCAGCCGGTTTTGCTATTTCCAGTAAATATGCTTTAAGATCCACTGGTTGCTGCTACCAGTTCTTTAGATGCCAATGTGCCTAGAATTTCTGCCCGGGGCTGCAGTTCTGTGCACACTTACCTGGGAGCGAACCAGATTCAATTCGCTCACTCTTCTGAGTAGGCATACATTGTTTGGATCGGACTGCATTGTTGCAATGCCAAGTATACACATTTGGCAATCCCATGCTGAGCGAGAGGACTTCTGAGTAAGCCTGGTTAGGATTGGGGTATTAGCAGGCCATGTGCTCGCCACAAACACTGCCGCTTTTTCCTCCTTCCGCTTCAAAACCATTGGAGCCATGAAAATGTGGAAGTGTGTGGAATTGTAGGGTTACATTTTCTCCCCATCCTCGTGTGCTTTGACTTCTCTTGATTTGGATGTAGCAAAGAGGCAGGAGCACATTGATATAGGGAAGTTTTTCATGTTTAGTGTTTTATTGTGTTTTTACTACCGTATTCTGCTGGGAACTGCCCAGAGTGGGGGGCAACCCAGTCAGTCAGACAGCCTATAAATAATAAAATTATTATTATTATTATTATTATTATTATTATTATTATTATTACAGTATTATTATTTCCATGAACTTCAGCTTTGGTGCTTGACCTTCTTTGTGTAAGGAAGAGAGAGTTTAAGGAGGATTGGCTCCTGTGTGATGTTTTGTCGATGGCAAAAATCCTACTGAGGTGTATAGAAGGAAATAAATGCCTAAGGGTTGCCCAGAGAGGTTGGCAGCCCTGCATTTAAACTGGAGAATTTGTGAGTGCAGAATGGATGTGTGGTCCAAGCCTCCACTGTTATTTTGGCCATTAGAAATTAACCCTTCCTAGCACTGGGGAGCAGGACTCCACTTACCTGGAAGGTCAAGGGGTTGTTGGGGAAACCCCCAATAGAAATATCTGGGGCACAGAGAGTGCTGAAACGCTTCGGTTAGACTTGTTTGGGGTTTTTCTTTTGCCGGAGATTGGAAGTGCAAGTAAGCCCCCTTCATGCAAGAGTGGCTGCTAAAGGATAGGAGTTGTTTATCATACTTTTAAGTACTGCTGTGGTTTGCTCGGAACTCAAATGGCACGGGGTTAACTTTCATCCATGAACCCTATGAGGTAATTCAGGCTAGTACCTTGTCTCCATTTCCCCAGGAGGAGCGATCCCTATAGCTCAGAAGTGCATGAATTGCTTCACAGGTCTTACGTTTCTTGACTGTGCATACAAAGGTCTGTCCGTTGCAATGGTTACAAATTGTGCCGTTTGTTGTGTCCCTTGCTACTTGTAACCCATCATGGGCTATTGCTCTACATTTCAGCGTTTCCTTTTCTCTGCTGGATACCAGTTGTCTGCTTGTATTACTACAGTACTTTTGACCTTTTTTAAAAAAGAAAGAAAGAAAAGGAACAAGACGCTTTGCAAATGGCCAAATAAAATCCTGCTCTTCGTTGCCATGATCCAGATAAGTGCTGACCAGTGTTTTTCTGCCAGTTCATTCATAGGGTGGACTAGGGTATTTGGGACCTGTCCTCAAAAACATTCACAGATCTAAAACATCAGACCAGAATATCTTTCTTTAGATTATAAAGAAACTGGCCATTTAGTCATGCTTAGCCATGATGCAAAACTAGAGTTTAGGACATGGGGGGCGCTGTGGTCTAAACCACTGAGCCTCTTGCGTTTGCTGATCAGAAGGTTGTTGGTTCGAATCCCCGTGATGGAGTGAGTTCCCATTGCTCTGTCCCAGCTCCAGCCAACCTACCAGTTCAAAAGCACACCAGTGCAATTAGATAAATAGGTACCGCTGCGGTGGGAAGGTAAGTGGCATTTCTGTGTGCTCTGGTTTCCATCACAGTGTCCTGTTGCACCAGAAGCAGTTTCGTCATGCTGGCCATGTGACCCGGAAAGCTAGGTAAAGGTAAAGGGACCCCTGACCATTAGGTCCAGTCGTGACTGACTCTGGGGTTGCGCGCTCATCTCGCATTATTGGCCGAGGGAGCCGGCGTATAGCTTCCAGGTCATGTGGCCAGCATGACAAAGCCGCTTCTGGCAAACCAGAGCAGTACATGGAACGCCGTTTACCTTCCCGCTGTAGCAGTTCCTATTTATCTACTTGCATTTTGACATGCTTTCGAACTGCTAGGTTGGCAGGAGCTGGGACCAAGCAACGGGAGCTCACCCCGTCACAGGGATTCGAACCGCCGACCTTCTGATCAGCAAGCCCTAGGCTCTGTGATTTAACCACAGCACCACCTGGGTCCCACCTGGGACCCACCTGGGTCTGTGGACAAATGCTGGCTCCCTCGGCATGAAAGCGAGATGAGCACCGCAACCCCATAGTCGCCTTTGACTGGACTTAACCGTCCAGGGGTCCTTTGCCTTTAACTTTTACCTTTTACCTTTACTATAGTTCACATTACCATCTTAGAGGATGGTGAAGTTGGGTGTGTGTTTTCTTTTCAGGGTGTTCCTCAGCTCATCCTCCAACCCCTTCCTCAGATGGAACAGCAAAGATTCAACAGCAAAAGCATTCACGACACGTAAGGCTTTCTTCTTCAGTTACCGCTAGAGGCCCCAACGCTCTTCCAAGTGAAGGTCAGGAAAATTTAAAGCAACTCCCTATAAAGCTTTAATTCCTTTAAAACTGTGAAATTTAAAGCTTGGAGCTTAAAACTTAAAACTTAGGACTTATGGCCTAAAATTAAACTAAGCTAAAACAGTATAAAAACAGTATAAAATAATATAAGTCAGCAAAACAGACCAGAAAAATACGGAGGTCAGAGGTTCTCCCCATCTTAGTCGTGTCTTCTGTGGGTTTTCTCCCCCCATTTAGGCATCCCAAAAACCAAAACTCAAGCCTTTTTTCATTCAGCCCAACATTTACTTTCTGGTCAGCAGGTGGACTGGCCAGACCTTCAAGCTTTGGTTCTCTGTTCCACCTTGTCTGAAACAATATAAACAAATGAGAAATATTGTTCCCATGCGCAGATAGTCTCTCTCGCAATCCTCTAATAGACTTTTTTCATAATGAAAAGGCAAAGAAACATGATCACTAAAACGTATGATGGAAAAGATGCAGTGGTTAGAATCTAGCACAGACATCTAAATTTAAAACGGTTGTTTTCTAGTGCTGGTCAGCATCCCTGCCTCTCATCAGGGAATAAATCCTCTGTGTGTGTGTGTGTGTTTTCTTTTCGGTGTGTTCCTCAGCTCGTCCTCCAACCCCTTCCTCAGATGTTCAAATCAACATAGCTTCATTAGTGTCATATTTGTGTACGTATGTTTGTATACAGGGGGCGTTGATGGGCAAAGGACTCTCGTCGGTGTGAATAGTTTCTTATGACAGTAGTACAGGATGCAACTGTATTTTGGATGGTGCTGAGCTGTGTGAACACAGGTTCAAAACCCAGCACTGGAAACGCAGTGAGTGCACTGTAAAGCAGTGTTTCCCAACCAGTGTGCCTCCAGATGTTTTGGGACTACAACTCCCCTCATTCCTGACCACTGGTCTTGCTAGCTAGGGATGATGGGAGTTGTAGTCCCAAAACATCTGGAGGCACACTGGTTGGGAAACACTGCTGTAAAGGGGACTGTGAATTTATTTAATTTATATTTAATTTATATCCCGCCCTTATGGCTGGGTTTCCCCCAGCCATTCTGGGCAGCTTACAACATATATAAAAACACAACAAAACATCAAACATTGAAAAACAAAATATCCTATATGTACAAGCAACAAACAAACCAATAAATCAATAGAAAACAACAACAACAACCAGTTTGCAGTTATACACAAATTTTAAAAAACTGCCAACCCCAAATAAACATTTAACTAACACCAACCCGACAAAAATGAAACAGAGGAACCAAAACTGGAGCTGGTTAAAACATTTTGAAACGGTTTAGCCAGTTGCCTCCACCCAAGAGTTGCTCCAGCAATGTCTCAGTGGCCTCCCAGGAGCCTCTTTTAGCTGCTCAAGGTAAGCCTGGGGCCCATCCCCTAAGCCAGGTGAAAATGGGCCTTGCAGCAGGGAGTAGACTTCCTTCCAGCACTCATGGCAGCAGCCATGAACACAGCAGCAGTTAACCTCCCCAACCCCCTCCAAGGCCACAATCGGTGGGGCTAGAAGCAACAATGGTCATGGCCCGTGTTTTCCCCCTCTCTTTCTGCTTCCCAGCTACTCTCCCTCTCTCTCCCTCCCTCCCCCTCTTCCTCCCTGCCCAGAGAACTGCCAGGAAAGGACAGATTGCTGTTGCCAGAGGTCTCAACTGATTGCCCCCAGAGGGATTTCCATCCATCCATCTCTTCCATTTGGCTTTGTGTGTGTTTTGCTGCCCTGCGCTCCTTCTCTTCCTTCCAGCTCTCCCCAACTCCATGAAATCCATCGGAGGTCCACAGGTTCATCACTGCTGATCTCACGAATCATTACCACAGTCCTGTAAGGACCTCAGCCTCAAGGTTTTCTCACCTCATGTCACTCTATGTAGCATTTTGAGGCAGGGAAGTTCTGACTACGACATCACAATGAAGCACATTTTGCACCATGGAAGAGCAGGGGAGAGAATAAGACACAGGGCTCCTATTTTCAATGGCCACCTGGCATCTGCAGCATCATTTAATGTTGGCCCAAGGTGCTTGGAAAGCAACTTCATTTGCAAAACCAAATCCTATCACAGTCAGTGAATAAACTATCCAGATTAGAGCAAGATCAAACACATTTTGTGACTCTCTCTGTGTGCTTTGAATGGATGGCGGTTAGGCAGCCTGTAAAATCCAAATCTAACATCATAAATTTGTCAAAGAAGTTTGTTTGCAGACTGAAATCCACAGTAGTTTTCATGTCTAAGGCTTTGAACATCCTCTAAAATGTGAATAGGAAACTACATTAATAAAAAAAATCTACATTCGATTTTTTTTTCTGCGTTTGGTCTGGCATTAACCACTTTAGGAATGTAAGAAGCCCTCTTCTGGATCGAACCAAAGATCCATCTATAAGTCAGCATCCTTTTGCCCATAGTGGGCAGTCAGATGCCTATGGAAAGCCCACAGGCGGGGCATGAGAGTAATTCACACAGGGCACAGGAAAGGCTGAAAGGGGCTTCTGAGCCTATATTTTTTGCGCTTAAATCCCCAAAGGAAAGAAAGTATAAACTGAAAGCAATGGTGGGTTCAAATGCAAACGTTTTTGCTTTCTGGGATATAAATGTTTTATTTTAGTTTGCTTAAAATGGTATCTATAAGAAGCTGGATTGTTCCATTGTTTATGGATATGTTGCTGGTTGCACTCTCAGTCCTTACGTGGTATAGGGAGTTGTACTGCGGTAGCTAGGAAAATGAAAGAGAGTACCACCGGCATTCGATTCAAGCAGTTGGCTTATCTTCTTTGAGAAGGATGTGCAAGAAGACATTTTGTAGCTCTTCAGTAGTTAGTTACCGGTACTAGTCCCACAATACACTTATGTTTCAATGGTGGTGATGCTGGCTAATTTTGGTTACTTTAGAAGTCAGTACTGTAAAACAATTGTTTGAAACCTCAGCTTGATCTTTACTAAATCAAAATTTAGAGCGAATCTTCTGGTGTCTTTGGTTTTATGTTTAATAGAATCTGAGGATGTGGGCAAGTGGAAAGTTAGGGGGTTAACTTTAACAGTGTTACACAGGAGTTGCCAAAGCTAAGGTGGTTTTAAAATGGTACATGCGCAGTTCAGCAAAGCCACTATTTTGGAACAAATAAGATTCACAAGGTGAAGCAGTTTTCACTTCTTGATCTCTAAGTGGCAGGTCTGTACTTACTCTTTTTGAAGATCTGCAAATGGGTTGAACAGAAGCTCACCGAAATATTTCAGTCATTTTCAGTGAAGCCAGCTGAACCGTCACCAAGTGCGCACCTCCACAGGTGTCCCAAATGCCACCTGAAGACCGAAAGGGTCCCTTCCTCCTGCAATTCGGATGTTTGAGACTCGCTGCCTGTGCTTTTCGTGGTTTTGCTGCTTGCTAGCTTCGCTGTGGGTTAAACCACTGAGCCTAGGGCTTGCCAATCAGAAAGGGTCGGTGGTTTGAATCCCTGTGACGGGGTGAGCTCCTGTTGCTCGGTCCCAGCTCCTGCCAACCTAGCAGTTCAAAAGCATGTCAAAGTGCAAGTAGATAAATTGGCACCGCTCTGGTGGGAAGGTAAATGGTGTTTCCGTGCGCTGCTCTGGTTCACCAGGCGAGGTTTAGTCATGCTGGCCACATGACCTGGAAGCTGTACGCTGGCTCCCTTGGCCAGTAAAGCAAGATGAGTGCCGCAACCCCAGAGTCGTCTGCGACGGGACCTAACGGTCAGGGGTCCCTTTAGCTTCTACAGGGAGATGACTCCTGAGTTGTGGAAGTGTGGTGAGCGATAGAGGCTGGCTGGCTCATCCTGGCACAGCAAAATTGGCCAAATGTCAGAGTTAAAAAAAAAAGTTTAAGCATCCTTTAGCCTCTAGCTGTATTGTTCAACTATCCCACATGTCAACTTTCCCACATCCAAACCTGACCAACAAGCCATTGCATCACAATCGCTTTTATTCTCACTGAGTGGAAGTCTTTTTTTAGTCCTGGAAGCCAACACACCCTAAATTCCCAATGCAGTTTTGTTAAACGGTGTTTTAAAAAGTTTTGTCACTGCTTCAGGTCAGGTTTATAGTTTCAACACGAAGTTTGCTTGTACCTCGGAGTCACACTTTTGCAAACATAAGCTCCTTCCTTTTATTCACCTTCTGCCCGTGTCTGTAGTTTCTGGGTGAATCGTGCAGAAATAAGTTCACATTTACAGGCCTCGGGAAGATTAGATTGAATGTTGCTTGTATGAAGGGGGATTTTTAGGGGATATTTGTGCCAGGCTGCAAATCTGCTGGCCCTTTTTTCCTTTTGAAAACTTAATTTTTTAAGCAAAAAACAATCAGGGTGACTGGGTGTGTTACATGTTGGAGTACCCAAAAGGAGATACCAGCCACTTGCTGTTTTACTTTACCCAGAGGATTTTTTTAAATGTACAAGTACATATGCACAATTCTTGCACACAGAGATGAAAGCTATTGAAATATTTCATACAGTAGCACAGTGAGTGCTGATGTACAAATTGCAACCGGGGCAGGGTAGAGGACCCAGTACACACATTAAAAAAAGGTAAAAGGTAAAGGACCCCTGGACGGTTAAGTCCAGTCAAAGGTGACTATGGGATTGTGGCGCTCATCTCGCTTTCAGGCCGAGGGAGCCGGCCAGAGCTGTCTTAAACATATCTGGCGCCGTGGTGCGAAGATCCCTCCGGTGCCCCCCTGCCCCATTTCCCAGGGCGCGCCCCCTGGCGGCCTGCGTCACCCAGCCTTGTCGTAGGGCCGGCCCTGGAGCCGGCATTAATCCACAGACAGCTGTCCAGGTCATGTGGCCTGTATGACTAAACAGCTTCTGGTGCAACGGGACATTGTGACAGAAGTCAGAGTGCACTGAAACGTTGTTTACCTTCCCACCACAGCGGTACCTGCTTATCTATTTGCACTGGTGTGCTTTCGAACTGCTAGGTAGGCAGGATCTGGGATAGAGCAACAGGCACTCACCCCGTTGTGCAGATTCGAACTGCCAACCTTCTGATTGGCAAGCCCAAGAGGCTCAGTGGTTCAGACCACAGCGCCACCCACATCCCTTTACAAGTACACACGTGCAATGTTGTGGATCTGGGAAATCCTTTAAGCACCTCATAGCTCAGCTTAAGTCCTGACATGCAGAGGTCCCCCCCCCACCGACAACCAGAGTTACCCCCCTAAAAGTCAGCCTCAGTGTGCATCTGCATATAAATTAGCAGGTGCAAACTTGTGTCGTGAGCCTGCACCCCAAGTCTTTCAAGTACCTATCTGTTTTCCCTTTGCTTCTATGGCTTTTGCATGGATTTACCAAAAGGGCCCTGGCGTTTGAAAGCTTCTGCCCGGTTTCTTGCGCTTCTATACAGCAAACCTGCAATGTGACTTAAAGACAATTTATGGTTTTAATTACGGCTTTGAAACTGCGTCCGTGCCAATAAAGGAAGAGGAGACGAGGCTTGCCGTTTGGCACGCCTTGCGTTTTGAAAAGTTTGAAGAACCCAGGCAGCACTTCTAGCCAAGAGTTCGAAAGCAGCTTGTTCAAAGCTCCTCACCGAGTTCACAGCAGATGTGACATTTGAAAGGAAGGACTTCCTGCTTTGCAGCTCAGCCTCTTTACATAAGGTGCAATTCCCTTATATATACATACTATATATTTAATTTTTAACCTGGTAACCACAACATTTGCTGAGCTTTATTATTTTGCCGCCAGCTGCATATGTGTACGTTACATAAACTTTCTGGAAGGAAGCCCAGATCTAGCCCACTCTGTATCTTATCTCTGTGTAGGCAACACACAGCGTTATGGCATGGCGAATAGAAGTGGTTTTCCTCTGTTGTGGGTTGGGGGGAACCGGACCTCAGACTTGGGAGCCAAATACTCCAGCACTCTCAGCCTGGTCCTCTGGAACTCTCTTTGCACTCCTGGCTGTCCCTGCTTCACCTTCTCTTTGAAGGATTTACCTAGCCAGAACTCCTTAAACCAGGGATCAGCAAGCTTTTTCAGCAGGGGATGGGTCCACTGTCCCTCAGACCATGTGGTGGGCCGGACTATATTTTGGAGCGAAAAAATGAATGAATTCCTATGCCCCACAAATAACCCAGAGATGCATTTTAAATAAAATAACACATTCTACTCATGTAAAAACACGCTGATTCCTGTACCGTCTGTGGGCCGGATTTAGAAGGCGATTAAGCTGGATCTAGCCCCTGGGCCTTAGTTTGTCCACCCATGCCTTAAACTCTGCTAATGACACTTTTTTTTTGTCTGAATGGAGGATTGCGAGGGGTGTGAAAAGCAGTGTAAAAACAAAGGGTGCATGCATTGTGGGTGGCTCTTGTGAACCAAGTAAAAACGTCTCCTGGGAAAACACACAGAAGTAGCAATCAGGAACAGCTCAGGCCTCTATCTCTGTGGGTTTACCAAAGAAAACTGGCAATTTAACCATTTCAATTGTACGGGGACGTTAATTTTGTTCCCTGGTGTTCATACCAAGTGCAAAATGACTCATGAGATGTTGTCCCCCACCTCAACAGCAATTCCTTACCACCCTCACTTAAATATACCGAGCAATATAGGTGTTTTGGATCAAGGGGAAGCAACTTTTCCTCAGGGTATGAATTTATTATGTGTGTGTGTGTGATAAAGACTTAAAATCTTGCAGCCTAGATTCAGATTATTAAAGTTTCCGGGCAAGGAAAAAGGCCAAAATCGTTCTGCGTAATCCACTTGGAAGACATAATTTTGATTACTTTAAATTCAAGTAGCAGAGCTTACTGAATTTTAAATCCAAGGGTTTTGAGCAAAGGAGAGTACAATCACAAAGCTGTTGGGAACATTTAGTAATAATTCCGCCGTCGAGCACAGTTTTTAAAATTCAGGTGATCAGTTTCTGCCTACATACTACTGGATTTGTGGCCATTATGCTCATTTGCCTTGAGTAGCAGTAAAGCTCTGCTGAATGAAATACAATTGCCTCTGGTCTATTTTTTGGGAATCCTGCAACCAGTTTAAGTTTTTACTCTGCCAACTATACATTGGAGTTCTGTTCTGGATCAATATTGAGTAGAATTTCATGACAGTGTCTACGTATGTGGTGTGTCTGTTGACTGCAGCAAATATGGTCCTGAAACTTTTTCTCAGAAGCCATTCAGCTGGAGTTAGGGTTGCCATATGTCCAGAATTTCCTGGACGTATTCAGAATACTGCAGCTGCAAGCAGTGTCTGGATAGAATTCGGCAGAAGGTCTGGGAAAATTCGGACGTACGAAAGCCTATGCCGGTAGTGTTGTTTCCCTCAGAAACAGCTAAAAAAAAAAGTCCAATCTCCTTGTGAGTTTGCCAGAAAAAAAAAAAGCTCAACAACTTTTCTGTCTGGGTTTTCACTTTTTGAAATATGGAAACAACCCTAGTACTTCTTTGAAGTAAATAGGTTGCTTATTGGCAGCGTGGGAAAGAAGTTAAGTAGTTATGCAAATAGTAAATAGAGCGGCTTGTTGTATAATTAGTAACACCAGAAAAAAAGAGCGCTCATTTCCTCTCTATCTAAAACGAAGTCTTTGGTTTAAACCAGCTGTGTTTCTTGTCTAGCTGAAGGTTAGTGACATTATGACAGTTTCTTGTTTACTAAACACAGAGTGTTGGGTAGGTTTTAATAATAGCACTAAGTAAAATGGTCCAGTTCCAAATTACTTGTCAAAAAAAGCTCGGCAACTTGTCATATGGCAACTCTACATTTAAAGCACTATCGTAGGGATTTAAACTGTCATGGCTCCCCATCTGCCATTTGTTAAGGGTGCTGAGAGTTGTTAGGAAACCCCTGTTGCCCTCACAGAACTACAATTCCCAGAGTTCCACGGGAAGAGGGGTTGATTCTTAAGCCATTGTTGGGAATGAAGCAGGCCCAACAATGGCTAGGATACAAATGGATGTGCTAGGTTCTTTGAGGATAAAATTGCTCATTGCCACAACAACTCAGATGCCATGGCTATTAAAGGTCCAATGTGCCAGGATGTAATGCAATTTTATGGGATCAATGACAGCTTTCCAGGTCTGAGGAAATAGGCAAAGTACTTGGAGTGGCTCAGTCAACAGCATGTATTGTTTCCTTGTGTACCGCTTTGAGGTGGGTGGGGCGGGGCGATACAGTCAAGTGGAATACAGTAAATAAATAAAAGCTGAAAACCACTGAATGCTACCAACAAATTTAACTTTAACACAAAGGATGTCACTCCCTTTCATGCTTTGTTGCTTCCGTTTCTGCTCTTAAAGGAGTCTAACTCTCACACCATGCCCTCTTTGCCGGCCACGAAAGCAATTGCTTCCCACTTCAACTTACCCGCCACTGACCCGGCAGCTGCCATTTTTAAAATTCAGAATTGTGATTTTAGAGTGTCTTTTGGAGCACTGTCTCGTTATTACAAGCGGAAACCTTGGGTCCCCTCTGAAACCGATGGGACATGTTAGTCTTGACTTAAACCCTTGTGCAAATCAATTGAAACAAACAATGTAGTTTATTGTACAAAACTCACATGTTGTTGTTTAGTCATTTAGTCGTGTCCGACTCTTTGTGACCCCATGGACCAAAGCACGCCAGGCGCTCCTGTCTTGCACTGCCTCCCGCAGTTTGGTCAAACTCATGTTTGTAGCTTCGAGAACACTGTCCAACCATCTCGTCCTCTGTCGTCCCCTTCTCCTAGTGCCCTCAATCTTTCCCAACATCAGGGTCTTTTCCAAGGATTCTTCTCTTCTCATGAGGTGGTCAAAGTATTGGAGCCTCAGCTTCACGATCTGTACAAATACATGTACAAAACTCACATATATGTACATTAGTAACAGATATGACCTCAGCTATTTTTAAGCAGCATTTGAACACGGTTTGGCATGGAGTCTACTAGTTTCGAACAGTCACTGTTGATTTTCGGATCCCTGTACCACACTTGAATCAGCGCCTGAATGAGCTTCTCCATAGTCATACAGTCTACAGCATGGAGGCGACTTTCATATAGCCCACAAATTCTCAATGGGATTTACGTCCAGGGAATTCCCTGGCCAATCAAGTACCTGTATTTGCTGCTCTGTTGTGAATTTCTTCACAGCTTTTGATGTGTGACAGGGGGCAATATCCCAGTACCATCAGGATACCTCTTTTCCAGCTCTGGAATAACTCTCGTTCATAGAACCTCAATATATTGTGGCGAGTGCATCATTCCTTCTATTGGCTGCAGGCTTCTGACACCATAATGATCAATTGACTTTTCATGTTTGTTTTGACTACAGGATTACAAGTAAGATAGAAAAGATGGTTTGTTTCAATTAATTTGCACAAAGGTGTAAGCCCCGTTGAGTTCCGTGGGAATGAAGTGCAACTACTGTATTTCTTGCTCCATAAGATGCACTTTTTTCCTCCTAAAAAGTGAGAGGAACTGTCTGTGCGTCTTATGGAGCGAATGTGTGGTCCCTGGAGCCAAATTGCCCAGGTGTGAAAGGCAGATCATGCTTTTTTTTTTATAAAAAAAAAGAGCTAAAGGCTAACAAGAGGGAAAGAGAGCATTGAAAGGACCTGCTCAGCAGCTGATTGCAAGAGATCTGGGAGGGAGAGGAGGGAGCTAGCTTCCGCCCCGGCCCCTTGCCCAGGCCTCAATTGTTGTCTGCAGAGGGAGGCTGCTTGTTTCCCCAGCTACATGTGACTGGCTGATTAGATTATCTGTCTGGAAACTGTAGAAATGGGTCCCTTTCCTTTCCTAGAGAAGCTGCAGAGCTGTGAGTTGAACCCCATAAAAACAGGATTTTTTCCTTTGCAAGGTAAGCTCAACAACTTTGAGCTGATCCTCAAAAATGGAGCTTTCCCCCTTTGCAAAAAAGTTGCACAACTGTGAGCTGACACCCCCCCCCCTCAAATTTGCAAAATAAGCTTCCTCAAATATTTAATGGGGGGGGGGGACAAAGGCACCTAGGCCTCTAGGAGTTGGCTGCTATGCCTAGAACAATTCAAGAAACCAAAATATTTTTTTCTTGTTTTCCTCCTCTAAAAAACTAGGCGCATCCTATGGTCAGGTGCGTCCTATGGAGCGAAAAATACGGTAAAGTTAGCTTGGATCTAGCAAATGGAAAATAAACTTTTTAAAAAGAAGGCATCCTCCCGAGTGCAGTAGATCAGTTCTTGATATGCAGGGAAAATAGCCCTGAGCAAACAGCCTTTATCATGGACACCGAGTTCCTCCGAATGGAAATGTACTTGTGAGTTTATTATGGGAATATCTTAACTCTTGTGGTGGGTTTTGTCAATGGAGCCCAGCAGGTGTCACTCTGGGGACTAAACATGAAGGAGATGTTAGAATGACATTTCTTTTCTGAAGAGAGGATGTGCCGAAGAAAGATATTTTCTTCATAACCCATAAGAAGTATTTTTTACTGCAGTTCTGTCTCACTCTCTTTTAAACTGGCATTAGCTGCTTCTCAGGACGTTCCTCCTCCTCTGTTACAAACTGTTGTAACTTTGATGTGTGATCTGCTTTAAGAATGACACACACATGGCCCTGGATATGGTGCTTGCATTCATTGACTATAATCAGCTACTTCAACAAAGCAAACATACACAATGGGTTGCTGCAGATAACTGTGATTCTGACCAGTGTTCAAAACTCCCATTGTTCTAGGCGCATTTTGCGACAGGGAATTTCATTCTCGTGAGCCGCTTCTGAGCTCTGGGCGCAGTTCTGCGCCTAAGATTTCAGATTAATACTGCAGAGTGGAAGGAAAAGAGGACCTTTTTCTGCCTCCCCACTTCCAGCTACTTTCTGAAGACTGGAGAAGAGACCCTCTTAAGAATATCAGGGGGTGGGCATGGGGAAGGACTTGACCATCTAAAAAAGGAACCTAATATTTAGGCTTCAGTTCATTCATTTTTCAGCTTTGTATTCTTGTTATAAAAAAGCACGCCTAGACATTCCGTTGTGGCACCCATAACTTCGGTTTAAGGTGTCATTTAGCTCCTAGCGTTCATATCTCAGTTTCTAACACTGATTATAGATACCGCTTGAGCCTATGGTCTGTCTCACTAGGCAAAATGATATCGCCGCAGAATATTCCCACGGTAAGAGGAGTGTGTGTGTGTGTTCTGAGATGCTAAATCCACAAAGAAGTGTACAGAGTCAAGAAGGAAGCCAGAACATTTTCCGTGTCTGACAGCAATAACATAGGGGAACTTTATTGGCTTGTCAACAAAAAGCTCATGGGTTTATGAAAAAAGCTTGCAGTGGGTGTGTGTTTTTATGAAAGGGTGTGGGTCCTTCTTTGTAGAAATATGGCCTGAAATTATCTTTGGGGCTCAGCGGGGAACTGATCTGCTGTATTGCTCCTGTTGGGAAGCTGGATGTTTTGTTGAGACAAATGATTTGTTTGTACGTACTGTGAATTGTTGGTCTTGGCTGCTGGATTCATTCATCCCAAATATTAATAAGTCAAAATTGTTGGCAGGCACCATGGGAGACATAGGGCAGCAGGCTGGCCTCAACTGATGCAGGCCCTCCCGGTACCGACCCGCCGGGCGTCTCCACCCTCCAGTGCAGCCAGGAGATATCGATCTGGACTCCAAGAGCCTAGATATGCTGTAGCAGAATCCACGTAGCTTGAGTGGCCACAGAGAGAGAGAGAGAGACGTGGTGGCATATTTACAGGCATATCTCAGGAGAGAGAAAAACACATCCTATCCTTCTTCTTCTTTTTTATAATTATTTTTATTAAGGATTTTTGTGGGTTACAACGGTAGTGCAGTGTCTCATGCATCATTTTTACACATCAATTATACTTGTTGAGACATTATGAGGAAGGGGGGAAAGAGGTGGGTGGGATGGGGAGTTGGGTGTGGTGGATTGTCAATGTTTCTGTTCTTCTTGATATGTGTAGGGGTTCGGCGTCAGCGTCGTTTGTGCAGGTTCTCTGTTGTTTGTTCGTGATTCTCTGTTGGTGAGAGAGGTCGGAATTCATCTTAGGATGCAATTGCTCATTTGTGGTTGGCTGTGATGATCTTTAGTTTCTTGTGTGAGTGGGGAGGGAGGATGTTTTGATTAGGATAGCCATATTGATTTGTATGCTGACGGTAAGTTTTTGTTGTTGTCTTGTTGGGCTGTATAAGTGATGAAGGGGAACCATACTGGGGTGAAGGTGTCTTCTTTTGTTTGTCCCCGTGTCAGTTTCAGCTTACTGGTTAGTTTTTCTAGTAGGGCCGTTTCCCATACAATTTGGTACCATTGGTCCATGCTTACCCCTGACAGGCCCCTCCAGTGCCTGGCTATGATGTTTCTTGTTGCTGACAATAGGTGGATTATAAGTTCTTTGTGATCTGAGTAAGCGTTGTTATCTTGAAAGATATTTAGTAAAACCAATTCTGGGGTAGTATCTAGCACTTGCTTAGTTATCTTACAGATTTCTTGCATGGATGTCATCCAGAATGATTGGATTTTAGGGCACTCCCACCACATGTGGAGATATGTGCCTATGGAGGTGCATCCTCTCCAACAATTCGATGAGGTTTCTGAATGTATTAGTGCTAGTTTCCTTGGAGTCAAGTACCATCTGTAAGTTAGTTTCAATGAGAGTTCTTTTCTTTTCATTGATATAGATTTGAAGGGGAGTTCTCTCCTTCTTCATCAGCACAGCAGAGCAAAAGCAAAAGCAATATACAACAGAAGTGTACAGACATGGTACATACAACAGCTACACGTCTATAGCTTAAGGTGGAACTGAATTCCCAACAAATATCATTTATAAGTAGGCTACATTGCCCTAGCAAAACAATCTACAAAAAAAAGGAGAGCCATGAGATAGAAGCCATCAGAACGATGTGTGCATCATAGGTAAGAAAGCTCAAACTGAAACATGCAGACTGTGATTTTTGCCAGAGGTAGAGAGAAAAATATTCAAGCTTTGCTTAAGCCCCTGAACTGAAGTGGCAGGGTATAAATCAGTTGGAAGGGAGTTCCATTGCTGTGGGATCACCGCTAAAACGACCCTGTTTCTTGAGGACACTAACCGGAAGTTATCTAAAAGCACCAAGCCTGTTAGCATAGGTTATTCTTGGAAAACTACTATGTGAACCACTACCAAAACTTGGCTTAATAATGGCCAAGCCTTAGTCATTCATGCAGCCCCTAGAATTGGCTGTACATTCCACTGAACTCCAGTGAAATGCCTTTCCAAGGATACATGCAGGGCCGGATGAGGCCCTAAGCTACTGAAGGTAATGGAGCCCTTTATATGTCCAGCTGTCCTTTGTCAACAACAAATTGTCGCTGGTTGGTTTTTTTTTTTTTGAATATATGCTATATGGTAATTTATGAACCTAATAGATATCTAAAGCCATTTGTATATGTTGCCATGCAACCAGTCCATGCAGAATGTAGGCACCCTATATATGGAAAAGAGCAAACCAGTGATATTTTAGGGAGCAGGCTAGCAGGCCATTACTTACATCATAGAATCCTACACAACACAAAACACTGTTGCTGTATGTAGGTTTTGTTTTATTTGTTTTTTTATCTTATATCTTGGAAACGTACATCCAGGTTTCCCCCCCTTAAAATTGTTTTGGGGCCCCCAATAGAGTGGGGCACTACCGGTAAGCTATAGCTTGTTTAGCTTATACATAAATCTAGCACTGGATACATGGATGTTATCTGGCTTTAAGAGCAGTTTGTGCTCCTTCCCTTCCACGGAACGAAATACGCCCAAGAGCTAAGCAAAAACTTCTACAATGTACAATTACAATCAAGTTGTTACATTGAATACAACCATTGCTAGAACCACGGCTAGGTTATCTGTGAACATCTTCCTATGGATCTAAGGTATTACAGTATTAGAATTTCTAACCACTTCGTCACTAAGCTAGACGGAAACAGTAAATATAATTATTCACATGCGCGTGCAACCTCAGACCACATAAAGCATCTCTGTTTCCTTTCTTTCCTCTCTAGATCCATCCTGTTCCTTTCTTATTTTGTTCTATTTCCTCTCCAACGATGGTGTTGAGTGAGATGTTTTGGCAAGCCATAAAAACCGGCCACGTTTTTCCAAAATCTGTATCGCTACTTGTTTCGGGTACTGTGGTACCTCTGGTTAAGAACTTAATTTGTTCTGGAGGTCCGTTCTTAACCTGAAACTGTTCTTAACCTGAGGTACCACTTTAGCTAATGGGGCCTCCTGCTGCTTCCGGTGCGTGATTTCTGCTCTCATCCTGAGGCAAAGTTCTTAACCGGAGGTACTAATTCCGAGTTAGCGGAGTCTGTAAACTGAAGCGTTTGTAACCTGAAGCATTTGTAACCTGAGGTACCACTGTATATGGCATTAAGCACTGCTTCAAACTTATTTTAATGTGTGCCTGTAATATTAGATTTTTCAGGCAGCCTTTTCCACAATCATAATACCCCTGAGAAAGTAGGACTACTAAATTGATGCTGGATAAATATCCTTCCTGGAAGGTTGTATAATGACAAAGAAGGAGCTCTGTGTAGTTATATATTACAAAAAGGCCTAGTTCATACATATAGATCAAATGAAGATATGCACAAACTTTTCTATTCTCTTCTCCCATTTCACAATGACCCAAGGAATTATTTGGTTAACCATAGTTTCTCATAAGAACCAAACCATGAAACCATACCCTCCAACATTTATCCGATGAAAATAGGGACATCCTATTCCATAATAATAATTTTACTAGTTATACCCCACACACCTTACTGGGTTGCCCCAGTCACTCTGGGCAGCTTCCAACATATATAAAAACATAATAAAACACTAAACATTTAAAAAACTTCCCTATACAGGGATACCTTCAGACAGCTCAGGGGTCAGATAACTGCATACCCGCCAACATTTCTCCAATCAAAATAGGGACATCCTAATGAAAAGTGGGACGTTCCAGGATCAAATCAGAAACTGGGGCAACTTCTCTAAATCAGGGACGTCCTTGGAAAATAGGGACATTTGAAGGGTCTGTGAATCTGTGGTTAAGTCAGGATCTTAAACCATGGCTTCAAATTTATTTAATATCTTTGTGCGATCCAAAACCTGGTAATGATAATTCATAGCTGCCAAGTTATCCCTTTTTTAAAGGGATTTTCCCTTATGCTGAATAGGCTTCCTTGCGAGAAAAGGGAAAACTTGGCAGCTATGGATAATTTCCCATTTTGGAAGCAACAGAAAGCAATGTTTAGCTGAAATGGGTTAATTTCATTGTGCTGAGAAGCTACGAGGGAAATGGCTGTGTCCAGAAGACACAAGATTCATTCGTGTCTTGGTTTCTTAAGCCAAGGTTTGTACAGCTGAACTGGGCTGATATTGAGTACAATCCCATCAAAATTACTCAGTAAAGATTAAAGGTGGTTGGATGAGCAGACTGTATAATCTATCTTCCATTTGTTGCAACTTCTTTGGGTTTGAGAAATCCCATGGTACGTTTTAGCAATCTGTTCAGATTATCTGCAAACCTGTAATGGTTGATTAGTTACCATATTGATGCCTTTGTTTTGTTTTGTTTTGTTTTTTGTTCCCCCCCCCTCTGCTATTATTATTATTATTATTATTATTATTATTATTATTATTATTATTAAGGATTTTATTCGTTCACAAAGGTAGTACAATGTCTCATATTTTTCCCATGCATCATTTTTACACATTAATCTTGATTGTTGAGACATTAGGAAGAAAGGGGGGGGGAGGTAGGTGAGTGGGTGGGGGGTGTCGATCCTACACAGCCCAACAAGACAATGACAAAAACCTACCATCAGCATACAAATCAATATGGATGCCTTTGTTAATCTATACCTCCTACAGACAACTATAAGAATGCAAAGGTGATATGAACAGGCTTTTAAAAAATGGTACCTGAATTACAGAGGGGGGGTTAGCCTCGCTACCTTTCATGACATCACCCTTAGCTCGTGTTTTAGAAGGCCATGGTGTTGTAATTTTACTAAGATTGAGAGGGGTTAGGGTGGTGCCCCTATATTTGATTCCTTAATTCAAGCACTGTTTTTTGAAGATTTGTAAGATTAGGGTGGACGTAAGCCCTATTTTACAGAGGGCAGTCTTCTATTTAAAGGGCTGTCCAGTTTAAAACAGGCCACCTATTCAGTCTCCTCCCATACAGAGAGACATGTTGAACTTCCATTTCAGTTATAGTTATTGTATCCAAGTGACCTCTTAGTCTTCTTTTTCGGAAATGTGCTTCCTCTTTCCCTTTTCCTTTTGGGAAATGTGTTAAGTGGCCATGTTACATGTGGCAATTTATTATTTCTCACATTTATAGCCTTCTCTTCCTCCGAGGAACTCCGGGTAGCACACATGGGGATTGTC
The DNA here is from genome assembly GCF_963506605.1 of Zootoca vivipara. Taxonomy (NCBI): domain Eukaryota; kingdom Metazoa; phylum Chordata; class Lepidosauria; order Squamata; family Lacertidae; genus Zootoca; species Zootoca vivipara. The sequence continues at coordinate 118,326,169 of NC_083276.1, read as the reverse complement.
CCATATTTTCTCACACACAAACCTTGAAAAGTGGTTTTAGACAGAGAGAGAGAGAGAGAGAGAGAGAGAGAGAGAGAGAGAGAGAGAGCAATTGACAAAAGATCACCCGGTGAACTTCACGTCTGAGTTGACATTCAAACCCAGATTCCCCTTGTCCAATCACTGTTATTAGCTCTTTAATTAAACCGTTTCTGAAATAGGTTGTGGATGCGCGACCTTTTTTCTTCTTCTTTTAACAGCAGGAAGAATAATGGTGTGTGTGTGTGTGTGTGTGTGTGTGTGTGTGTGTGTGTGTGTGTGTGTGTGTATATGTGTGTGTGTGTGTGTGTGTGTGTGTGTGTGTGTGTGTGTGTGCTAAGGAATAGGCAGAGTCTCCACAAACTTGAAACCCTTTATTTGGTAGGGGGCAGAAATTAAAACATTATGAAAGTCATCCTATTGGATCAAGGGAGGTACTGAGTGAAGAGATAAAAAGGATGTCTTCTCTGAATAAAGATAACTGTAATTTAAAAGAGGACTTGAAGTAAGGTTTTCAACCTGGTTTCCCCTGTTAGACACACATGCAAACAAACTGAACATTGGTTCAAGTCATCAGTCTTGCACCCCTATATTTTTAAGTGAATTGCCTGCCTTATGTATATTTTTTTAAAAAAATCATATATCTGCCTGTTAGCATAAATTTCTAAGTGGTGTTTTCTTTTTAAGTTGCAAAACTACTCCAGGTATTTGAGGCCAGAGACAAGTGTATTTATGATGCCATGGGCATCTGCCAATCAGTGTTATCCATGTGAGGTTCTGCAGAATAATTGTGGGGTGGTTTGTCTTACATCTCAAGCAAAGAGAGAAAAGGGCACATTTTGAACATGCCAGAGATGTTTTGAAACTGACTCCAACCCTCTACAAATGAAACATCCCTGTCTTTTAAGATCCTGTCTTCTTCTTCCTCCTCCTCTGAGGCCTGGCCACAACTGGAGAAGCAATATTGGATAAGGTTTGCTGCTCATTCCCTGTGGACCATTTGATGGATTGGATTGGCTTTGATGCTCAAGTACAAGGTTGAGATTTAGCATGGGGTGTATCAACAGGTAAAATCTCCTTGTCATTCTCCCATGGATGCTTGTTATAAATGCTTGCCCTTTCCCGAGTTAAAAGGTAAAGGGACCCCTGGCCATTAGGTCCAGTCGCAGACGACTCTGGGGTTGCGGCACTCATCTCACTTTATTGGCCGAGGGAGCCGGCGTACAGCTTCCGGGTCATGCGGCCAGCATGACTATGCTGCTTCTGGCGAACCAGAGCAGTGCACAGAAACACCACCGGAGCGGTACCTATTTATCTACTTGCACTTTGACATGCTTTCGAACTGCTAGGTGGGCAGGAGCAGGGACCGAGGAACAGGAGCTCACCCCGCCGCAGGGATTCGAACCGCCGACCTTCTGATCGGAAAGCCCTAGGCTCTGTGGTTTAACCCACAGCGCCACCCGTTTCCCGAGATAGAGAAAGATAAATGATTAATTTCCAGCTATCGCCTCTCCTTTAGTCATATACAAACTCTGTTGATCTATGGAGGGGGGGGTGCGTAAGATATATCTCTATACTGGTGCATTTTTTTCAGTCATTGTGTAAAGGTGAAACTAGTTCTGCACCTGCAGAGCTGCACTTGGCCTGTTTTATTTAGAGGCGGAAAGATAAGGCCAGGAATCTGCTGACACACTGAGCTTCTCCCGGACTCACATTACAGCACGTTGACAGACACGGATGTAGCGAGATGGACTCAGTTATATGAGGACGAGTAAAATACCTGTATAGCACATTCTCTACCTTTGGCAGGCAACTGGTGTGCATGTCTGTGGCAGGGGACCTGACTCTGGGAATAGCTGGTGCTTCTAAACCGATTCTGGAGTTTCAGAAGCTGTAAGCTGACCCTGATTTTCGGCCCCGTTGGCAGTTACATCCTTGGCTGAAGAAGCAGGTTATTACCAAGCAAAGGATGTTTGCACAGCAAGATGGAAAAGTGTGAAAAGCACCTTCTTGGAGGATTGGCTTTTCTTTCATAATTTTGCTTCCTCGGGACAAATAATCAAAGTTAACAGAATCAGTTCAGGCTGCTGAAAGACCAAACCGATCCAGATATGGCGATTATCTTTGTTTGCTTAAAAAAGCTCTGTGGGGGGAACCCACACATCTGTGGGTGTGAGCCTGCCTGCCTGAGAATAGCAGCTAAGTTGGGGCACCCTGGGTGAACCCCATAGTGGCTCATTGCTGCAGTCATATAGGCCAGTGTGGGGCAAGCAGTCTGCAGCTGACGTCAAAGAGCAGACCAAGGAATAAAATAAAAGATATCTGAGGTTGCCTGAGGGTGGGCTTGTTTCTTGTGAGTACATCCTGATTCATTTGCAGGGAAATTAGATGAATAACAATTGTTTATACTTTGTGGGGGAGCACATTTGATGTTAAGCCAAAGCTAGTGCCACAGTGCATTTTCCAGTACATTTCCCCATCACTTTCCTTCCTGCAAGAAGTCCAGGCCTTCGAAGTAATGGGTTTGCTGAGTTCCTCACCAGCTATAATTGTGCGGCCTGAATTTGCTGGTATGCGATTGGATCCCCCTGAGAAATAGTGACAGTCTGGATATGGCCTGAGAGACAAGAGCCTAACTCTTGACAGGGATGCCGAGGAACAGGCCAATGTGACCTAGAGAATGTTTGTACTACTCTTCACCCAACCAGATGAATGGGCTGGAAGCCTGCTAGGACTTAAGAATTCCCTGACGTAACAAGGGCGACCAGAATGGTCCTACCACTATCCAGGCTACAAACAGCCTTGTTTTCCTTTTCCTCTAGTCCTGTTTGTTCAGGAACTAGCATTCAGGGGGCAGTTTGCCGGAGGCGAAGGTGGACGGGAGCAAGCGAATCATTAAATTCAGTCACGGGAATCAATCTTTGAAAAGCCCGTCTCTTGCTGGGCTCCTCCTGAGTCAGCTGCACTTAGCAGCACATGCAAGTACCCTGAAAGCTTCCTTTCTAAAAGGAAAAGAAGCTCAATGACTTCTAAGGACAAATGCAGTTATAGAAATCGAACACCTGGAGCTCCTCTGCTTAGTAAATTTCTTTTGGACAGCTTGTCAGGTATTAATTTATATAGTACAGCTGGCAGATCACTCAAACTGTTAACATTTATCAACGACTCCCACATCCTAATATTCAAATATTAAAAGTCAATCTTTTCTTCTTTTAAAAATGCACAGATTGGCTTAAGTATACTTATTTTCCATCCTTAAGATATCAATGACTTCCCTTCTTCTCTTTCCATGGTTCATTTTACATATCATAAATCCCTGCATATTTTACAAAAAAAACTATACCAATCCGTATTCCATTATTGCATCCATCAAAACTTATTTAGTGTTGAATTTATCTCAATGCTTCCAGCATTTTCAGCTGTGCATTTTCCATATATTCAATAAACGTTTTCCAATCTTCTTTAAACACATGTTCTTCCTGTTCTCTTATTCTATATATTAAGTCTGCAAGTTGTGTATATTCTGTCAACTTAAGTTGCCATTCTTCTTTGGATGGGACTTCGCTCGTTTTCCATTTTTGGGCTAACGAAACACAGACCGCAGTAGTACCATACATAAATAAACATTTTTGACACCTGAGAATTTCAGTCTGATTTATTCCCAACAGAAAGGACTCTGGGTTGGGGGGGGAAGTACTTATAAACTCCCCCCCCCCATTCATTATGGATAATTTCCTAATACACTTTTACCCTTTTACAAGTCCACCACATATAAAAGAACGTTCCCTCTGTTCTTTATATTTTTAATCCGGTTGCATATTTCCCCCTTCTAGTTATGCTTCAGTTGCTTCCTTTCAGACGCAAGCACACGCTTTCTTCCTAATTACTTTCTAGCGCTAAACGGGTGGCTGAAATCGGTCTAATTGAACACCCGGAGATGTCTCTTGGTTGAAGCGCTTTCAGCCACTTGTCAGTAATGTGGAGAAACAGTACTGGGCCAGGGAAGCCCATCATGGGAGATGTGGGTAGAAAGGGAGGTGATAAACCGCAATCCTAAAATTGCTTTGTTACAGGGAGCGTTTTCAGATACAGGCAGGATTTTCCGGGAGAATGATGCATTGTCAGTCCTGGGATGAGAGCCAACGTTGAGGGTACATGAAACAGCAGGATCTCATGTGTTGATCCACTAGCAAAATTTTGCAGGTAAAGGGATCATAACAAGGAAGGGAAGCCCTGGTCTTGCAAGTCCAAGGGTTGCAAGGGTTGATATTAGGTCATAGTATCATAGAATTGTAGAGTTGAAAGGGGCGGCAATGGTCATCTAGCCCAAGAATCTTTCTCCCAATGTGGGGCTCGAACCCATGAACCTGAGATTAAGAGTCTATTAAGTCTATACACATGGAACTAACAGGAAGTACAAATTATTTTTCTTTTCTTTTTTATCTTATTTTTTTATTTTTCCCTTTTTATTTTTCTTAATTTTCTTTCTTTTTCTTTTTTTTCATCATTATTATTTTTAATCCCCCCTTTTTTTACTGTACCCCAATTTATCCTTATTTAAGGATGGTAATAGCAGGAAAAAGGAAAAAAAGATAAGCAATGATGACTTTCAGTATTGTGTTTGTCCTGCTGTGTATAATCTATGTAAGTTTAATATATATCTTGTATGGTACAGTATGGGATGTTTTATATGAGATATATATATTGTATATGTGAAGAATAAGCAAGAAAGTTTAAAGAGAGAGAGAGAGATTATGAGTCTCCTGCTCTAGTGACCGAGGTGACATTGGGCTTCAGTTCCCAGTGCTGATGCTGAATTCTGTGGCCCATGTGACATGGGCTGCAGCTTGAGTCCTATTTGGGGAGAAGGGGAAGCAAAACTCTCTCTCTCTCTCTCTCTCTCTCACTCACACACACACACACACACACACACACGGGCTATAATTGTCCTGACAGTGGTTACTGCAATGCGCAGACCTTCTTTCCGGCTTGTCATTTTTGAGCATTTATGCCAGTATCTTAAAAAATAATAATAATTCTGAACTCCTTGAACCTGTGAGGATTTCGCTGTTCTGTTCCCTTTCTTGGGTCAATGTCTGCAAAGCCCACGACTCCCTGATTAGGCAACCATTTGGAAGGTTCCTGGGGTCTGCTAGTTTTGTGTGGGTGTGTTCGGAGCGGGACCCATGTCATGGTTTTTTATTGGGTAGAGACGAAGCTGGAATTAAAGCTGCCCCCGTCTGCTGATAAACAGAGAACTGGGAAAATGCAAGTTTCGAGTTGCTTATATATCACATGTTCCCTTTCCTGTGTACTTCCTACTCTCAAGCCGCAAATGGAAACGGAAGTACTAAAATGCCTTGGGTGGGGAAGATAAATGCCCCCTCTCTGTTGTGTTATTTATAGCTTGATGATGATTATAACATATAAAGTATCTACAGTCTTACCAGAAAACCCGTTTTAACGAGATTCCCATCCTGGATTTCTGGCCAGAGAAATCTGGAATAGCTTCTTAAACAACATGGCCTCTACTTATATCTGAATGGGATCAGACCATTGAATTACTCTTAACTGCTACCTGCTCCCCTCCCTCCATTCCCAACCTTCGTCTTCGTTGTCCGCACATTTGAGAGGAAACATCTTTGCACTTCCTTAGCTCTCGAGCTTTTGCCCATCAACAAAACAGCTGTGTACATCGGTTTCCTTTTCCGTTCCCAGACCCCGGTGTCATTAGATGACTAATATTTTCTGTAAAGTTGAAGAAAAAATGAACAAATAGGTTGTAGGGTTTACATCTGTTTGGTGGGGACCAACTTCTAATGGTGACGGGAGCATAAAGAGTTGCCTTCTTCCAAATGTTGTTCACCGGCCTGCAAATGCACACTATCTTACAGTAGGGTTTTCATATTTCAAAAAGTGAAAATCTGAAAGTTGCTTTTTGGGGGAGGGGGCAGGACGGTCTGCAAAAAGGACACTGCCGACATGGGCTCCTGCTTCCGACAGCAAACCCCATCTTATGGATAGAATCTGATCTGATAAAATATCCTATTTCTGTCAAGCTCTTCAGTGTTGTTGCTGACCTTTAAAGTCCTAAACGGACTCAGCCCAGTATACCTGAAGGAGTGTCTCCACCCCCGATGGGTTGGGTATGTATGTATGTATGTATGTATGTATAAATAATTGTTGTTGTTGTTATTGTGGTTTTACACAATTTGGCTTATACGTGTGATGGCCAGGAATATAACTCCCACCTAAGTTGGGAAGAGAAGACTCCCTGGAATAGACCCTGATGTTGCGGAAAGATAGAGGGCACAAGGAGAAGGGGATGGCAGAGGACGAGATGGCTGGACAGTGTTCTTGAAGCTACAAACATGAGTTTGACCAAACTGTGGGAGGCAGTGGAAGACAGGAGTGCCTGGCGTGCTCTGGTCCATGGGGTCATGAAGAGTCGGACACGACTAAACGACTAAACAACAGCAACAAGTTGAGATCTACCTATGGTCAGAGCCGAAGGAAGTTCTGGAGCACTTCCACCTTCCCATGTTACTTTGAGGGTTTTCCCTGGCTATAATTGGCTTCTTGCCCAGTCCCCTCCAATACAAGCTGTCCATCAGACCCAGTCCTGAACGGTCTGCTGGCAAACTGGTGCAAATAAGGAGCAGTTTGTACAGACAATAGAATCAAGGTGGCAAAGCCCAGACAAGACCACTTTCCTGGACATGGCCTCTCCAGACTATAGGTTGGGAACTGTATACTTTTGAGTGCTTCCCCATAAAATAATAATGATAATATTGTACATAGAATAATAGCAAGACAGGGAGAAAGCCAGGACAAATGTCTAAATTAGGCTTAGAGTATAAGCACACCCCGATGTAAGTATGCTCATTCTACTGAGTTCTCTTACATTTTTAAGCAAGAGAGAGAGGAGGGAACTTGACATTTTCAAGTACTTTTGCTTCCCAAAAGTCTTATACAGTATTTGGTTGCCCTTATTATGACCTGCATAGCTATAAATGTCATTAATAGCAATGATATTAATCAGAACTGCTTCTGTGCCTGTTGCAGCAAGCTACGGAGAATAGCTCAGTTCAGATGCAGAATTGTAGCCTTCCTCATCATGGACTTTGTGCTCATCCTTCCTCCTCTTCCTCCTTGGGCTCATAGGCAGGCTCCTTGCCCCAACTTTTCTTAGACTGCGATAACCAGACAAATTGTAGCAGCCGAATTAGCGCTAACTTGCAAGCTGTGTATGGCTGGACACGAGCTTTGCAAGCTTGGATTTTAGTCTCAACATTAGTAGATCAGTGGATTGCATAGTAGATTTTTAGAGTCAGGACCCACTTTGAAGGTTAGAGTATGGCAACATGCTATACCTCTGAAGACAGTTCAGGAACATCACCTGGTGCAGAATTTGGAGGCTAGGTTGCTCACCGTTGGGGAAGATGGTTTGAGCATATTACACCAATCCTGGCCCAACTGCACTGGCTGCCAGTGAGATTCCGGGCCCAATTCAAAGTGCTGGTTTTGACCTGTAAAGCAGGGGTCCCCAAACTAAGGCCCGGGGGCCGGATGCTGCCCAATCACCTTCTAAATCCGGCCCGCGGACAGTCCGGGAATCAGCATGTTTTTACATGAGTAGACTGTGTCCTTTTATTTAAAATGCATCTCTGGAACTATTACATGGCCTGCCCCCGGCCCTTCTAGGTTTGGGAGGGTCTACCACTCAGTCCTGGTGGCTCCAGAACACTCTCCAGATTCATACATTTTGAAATGGAATCCTTCCTACCCATTCAGGCAAGTTAAAGAGCAACCATGTTAAAAAGCTGTGGACGGTGGTGATCAAAAGTCTGCTTTCCTGTCTCGTCTTCCCTTCTCCCTCTATGTCTGCCTAGCATCTCTGTCTGTCTGTCTCGTCTTTTTGTTTCTCTCTCTCTCTCTCTCATAAGTCAGTTGGCAACAGTACCAAGGAGAAGCAGCAGCTGATGCCAGCGAGGCGGAGGCCTGCTGAAGAAAGAGACCCCCGCTGAGACCAACTTGCCCCAGGGCATCTCAGATCCTGGATGCAGCACAGCTGACAGTGGAATATCTTCAATTTCCTTCTTTTGGCTGCAAACTGGCTTTGTTGATGTGTTGCTACAAAGAGACACTATCTAGATGGGACGAAACTGAGCGCACTTGGCAGTACTCCTCTGCCCCAACAATGGTTTTAATAGTTTGGTTAGATTGCCAATTCGTCTCCAGATGTCTTCTGAGTTCTGACATCCCTCCCAGTCATGTAACTCCAGCCGAAAACTTTCGTAATACTATTTCTGTCTATTCTCGTCTGCTTTTGCTTACATTTTGCAATTCTTTGTGTACGTTGACCCCTTTTAGGGATTTCTTTTATTATTACTGTTTCTTTTGTTCTCCTCCCCACCCACCCCGTCCACCTTCCATGTTTACACTTCAGCGTAGATGGACACAGATGGATGCTTCTGTAATTTTTATATTTTAAAACGGAAGAGTTGCTTTTAATGCAGATAGGCATGCAGAGTGCTTCCATTGAGCAAACCTCGCAGAAAAAGAAGCATATGCAAGAGTTTGCCTCCACTTGCAGCATCATGCCTGCACTTTGAGATCTGTGGCAGAGTCTCATCATCTGGTATGCCCCTCATCTAAGTCACTTAAGGTCATGGGGGAGAAGCTCTTCTCTTAAAATGGTAAAGCGCTTTATATCATCCAATATAAAGCGGATTGTGGTAGGGCTGTTAGGAAATTTACTATAGGGTTTGGGTTCTGGCCTAGGCTACAGGTCATGCTGAGTAATGGGGGCGTGGGTATGCAAATTTGGGAATTGTAATTGGTTGAAAGGTCCCTCTTTTAAAGATCTTGCCCTCCATTTTAGAATCACTTTTGCCTTGGCGTTTGAATCCCCTCCCACCCGCCCTTTATTCTTGCAGGTTAGCATGACATTGCTACTGCCTTCGAGGCCGCCTGTATTCAGGGGCCAGTAGGAATTTTTTCCAATTGGCTGATTGGCTTTGCCTCTTGGTTTTTGCCTACTGCATTAGCAAATTGTCACAACTTGTTAGGTTGGCGGTTAGGCTTTTGGTTGGTTAATCGGTTGGTAGAGGGGTGTGGCACCCAGATGCCTACCCCCACCTCCGTTTGCTCCATATAGAAGTATTCCGTTAAAGGAATCTCGGGGCTTACGCTCTTGTCCTTACCATCCCGCCATTGGCGGGGATGGTGGGCCCAATTATAAGAGTAAGAGCCTTGGGGAACATTCTTGGGAAAAGAGAGGAGGGAATGACTGGGCTCAGCCACCTCCTCTCCCAGGTATGTTTACTTGACTTCCCTTCAGGAAGTCGGAGCAGGTACTGTCCAAGCGGACAGTGGTGAGTCCTGTCCCATGGTGACAGCTGAAGTGAGTCCTGCCCCAACTGGGCAGATGAGGTGAGTCCTGTCCAAAGGGGACAGCTGATTGAGTCCTGTCCTAAGTGGACAGATGGGGATAGTCCTTCTTAAGGAAGGATGAGTGGATAACCAAAAGCCTAAGCCAACACTCGGATTAAAATTGGTGTAATTAAATAAAGTTGTTGCCCTAAATTAATTGCCAAAAACCAAACCATAATTCTGGTGTCAGTTGTGAGTTATTTAAGGTAATTTCTGGTAAGCCTCGACACACAAAAAGGTAAAAGACCCCTGGACGGTTAAGTCCAGTCAAAGGCGACTATGGGGTTGTGGCGCTCTATTTGCTTTTCAGGCTGAGGGAGCCAGCGTTTGTCCACAGCTGGTCATGTGGCCAGCAGGACTAAACCGCTTCTGGTGCAACGGGACACCGTGAAGGAAGCCAGAGCACACAGAAATGTTGTTTACCTTCCCACCGCAGTGGTACCTATTTATCTACTTCCACTGGTGTGCTTTCAAACTGCTAGGTGGGCAGGAGCTGGGGCAGAGCAACTCAAATTCAGTCAGTTGCAGTTTGTGTTTCGTTAACGTTCTATGCTCTGGTGCTTTGCAAAAAGAACATTATTCTTAGCGATTCTCCTGACAATGTCGCAAGCATCGCTCATGTAATGGCTATCGCTGTTCACAGTATACTTCTGCTGTTATTCAGTGCCTGTCATCCAGTAGCCCCCATCTGCATGCCCCCAGGGGTGTGGTAATTTGTCTGTCTTGTGGTACTACTTTAGTTTTGACATGTCTCTTTCTTATTTCTACGCCTTTAAGGAATTTAATGAGGCTTGCACATGCAGCGGAACAAAGTGCTTTCTTTTACTGTTTTGCTGATTTTACTCGGTTGTCTATCCTCAACTGTGTTGTGGACCCTAACTTGTTGCGAATCCACCTCGAGAGGTCCAGAGGGTGGCAACACGAGAACGGAGCCTTCTCTGCAGTGGCTCCCCATCTGTGGAATGCTCTCCCCAGGGAAGTTTGCCTGGCACCTTCATTATACACCTTTAGGTGCCAGGCAAAAAACATTCCTTTTCAACCAGGCCTTTGGTTGATCTGATTGACATCCTATATATACCCTTTTAAAATGTGGCTCTTTTCTGAGGGTGTGATATTGGGTTGTTTTTATTTTGATTATATATATTCTGGTTTTTAGGTTGATCTTTTCTGTGAACCGCCCTGAGACCTCCAGGTATAGGGCGGTATATAATTTCAAATGATGATGATGATGATAATCTTTGCCATGAGTGCCCACTTGTTAGAGTTTGAGTCTTGTTTTAAATGATTGCTGCCTTTGTGTTTTCGATTGTTTTATGTGTAAGTCACCTTGAGATGGTGGTTTAGAATGTGATCAATAAATTGACTGTAGTAATAATTAAGAGCCCACTCCATCACATGCATGGAGTATAACCTTCAGTTTCAGGGGTGTGTGGTTGTATCTACACAAACACACACAGGAAGCATATATAGAATTGTGGGGAGTTGACTGTAAGCAATGAGGTCAGAGGGAAATGAAATACACAAAGGGCAGATAGTGACTATTCAATTAGAGCTGGAATGTAGGAACTGAACAAGTTACTTAGGGTGTAGAAAAACATAAGTTTGTGAGTAATATTGATATTATTTATTGTGTCTCCAGTAGGCTTGTCTTAGAATTCCAGCAGAATTCTCTCAATCAGCCCTTGATTGGCCATTGCACTCAATATAACATGCCAAGAAGTAGCACGTCTACGTGGAAGTAAATCTCACTAAGTTCACTCATTAGTACAGTATGTGTGTTTCAGATTGCAGCCTTAGCCAACTATGACTCTGCTGTGCTTAAATATGTAACACTGAATTCAGGTTGCTGACTGTTCTTCTGAATTTTCTGAATTACTGCTCTGAAACTTTTGACAGCCTTTCAGAGATTACCTAAATGTGCGTAGGTTTTTTTTTGTGTTTTTGATTGTCAAGTGTGCCACCTTTTATTGGCCGGTAAAAGAGAAAGAGGTTGTCATTTCTGAAAAACACCAGCGTATGGGATAACCTTTACGGATAGGTTTGCCATATTTCAAAAAGTAAAAACCAGGACACCCCAAAAGTTGTTGAGTTTCTTTTGGGCAAAAACATAATTTTCCGATTGACTTGCCTAATATCTGCCACCTTTTGGAAATCCACCCCCCCCCCGGACATCAATTCCACCTTTGAAATCCTGATAATGCCCAGGAAAATCTGAATCTATGGCAGCCCTATTTATGTGGTAACAAATTGCCTCATTATCTGGATCATTTTTTAAACACTGAAATATTCTGTGCTGCAGTATGTGAACAAAGTCAAATCTGCATATTCAGTCCAGATTTGCGGCTTTACATTCTTAAAATGCTATGGCCCTGATCCACGTCCAGTTACAAGCAGATTGTCTTACGTATTAGTCAACTTTGGATGGGGATATGCGTTCCCATCCATATCAAGAGACACATCCAGGTTCTTCATAACCAACCATATGAGCATGGCAATGTAGACACAAATGGAAACACAGATGTTTAACTGCATCTGGCACTGGTTGTTCAGCATCATTGGCTCCCACTGTCCACATCTGGCTCTTCCTTTGTTCAATCAGGACATCATATTGCTAACATGCAGTCACAACTAAGTGGACCTGCCAAATCCCAGTGTGCTTTTGAGAACCACATAGATCTTTTTCTTCGTTCTAGATCAGGGGTGGGGAACCTCTATTGCCCTCCAGATGTTGTTTGACTCCTCCAGATGTTGTTTGACTCCAAGTCCCATCAGCCCTAGTCCTTTGTCATTGTCCAGCAACAAGTCCCCCACCCTGATCTAGTCTGTAAAGAGAACACGGACATACTCTATGGAAGGATGTTGTAATGTGAAGACTGTTCTGCACAATACAAGCTTCTGTTCAGCACTTGCCCAACACAACATGCTACTGCATAGGGCTGCCATATGTCCGGATTTTCCCAGACGTTATTGGGATTTCCAAAATGCGGAACTGACGTTTGGGGGGGAATTTCCAAAAGGTGGTGCTTTTTTTTTTAAAAAAAGCTCATTTTTATTTATTTTGGAAGGGGAAGAGTACAGTACAGTCGTACCTTGTGCCCTGCTCCCCTGTTCTTCCCACCCAGGGCACACTGCCTACTGTCTGCCCCTCAAAGCCAACGTGCCATACAAAGCTGGTTATCAGAGGTGGTAGCCTCTCCTCCTCGCCCTCTTTCCAGCAGCCACTATGGGCTGCCCAAGGGAGGAGGCCAGCAGCGGTGACCATGGAAAAGCCACAGGATGCTCCCTCATCATCTATCTATCATTCATCTATCTATCATCTATCTATCTGTCATCTATCTATCATCTATCATCTATCTGTCTATCTACAGTCATACCTCGGGTTATGGCTGCTTCAGGTTGCACGTTTTTGGGTTGCACACCGCGCCGATCCCAGAAGTCCCAGAACAGGTTACTTCTGGGTTTCGGCACTCATGCATGTGCAGAAACACTGAATCACAACCAGCGCGTGCACAAATACGGCGCTGTGGGTTGCGAACATGCCTCCCGCATGGATCATGTTTGCAACCTGAGCGTCCACTGTATCTATCGATCATCATCTATCTATCTATCATCTGTCAATTTATCATCTATCTATCTATATTTATCATCTATCACCTACCTCTATCTATCTATCTATCTATCTATCTATCATCTATCTATCTATCATCTCTCTCTCTCTCTCTCTCTCTCTCTCTCTCTCTCTCTGTCATCTATCTATCTATCTATCTATCTATCTATCTATCTATCTATCTATCTATCACCTATCATCTATCTATCTATCATCTATCTATCTATCTATCTATCTATCTATCTATCTATCTATCTATCTATCTATAATCTATCTATCTATCTATCTATCATCTATCTATCTATCTATCTATCTATCTATCTATCTGTCATCTATAAATGCTTTGTGTGTCAGCTTCTAATCTTGCCCCTTTCTGAAATTGATTTATTGGTGTGTGTTTTTCTTTTTGTAAATCTACTAAAGGATTAAATCAAATCAGGATTAAGGAGTTTTCTCAGGAGGACATCTGAGCTGTGCCCCAATGGCATTGTGCTGGTGACACTCACCCTTCTGGTAGGAAATGCTCTGTGGGGGGGACACAAAAAATAGGGGGTGGGATCAAGGAGGGTCAGTTGTGAGGAGTGACAAATGTGCCTATTTTCATCTAAGGAATTTTAGTGGGTAAGCTGTTCTGGGTGTGCTGTGTAGCCTTTTCTGGTGTCAGGCTTCGGGGAATCGACATCGTCCTCCCATGGCAGTAGATAAGAAGATCAAAGAAAAGAACGTCTTACCAGTTAGAAACTTTAATAATCACAGCGAGAGAACAAAGAACACGTCTAGAAATGGTGGTGCTCCCAATTAAGGACCACACCCCCTTCCGTCTCTATTAACCTACATCACTTCTGCGTCTTGTAATCTGAGTATGTACCCTCTCCTGTTTGGAGAGTTTGGAGACTTTCTGAGGTCTTCATGACTTTGAGGGGATTGGAGGAATGCTTTCCAGAGACAGTGGATCTGTTAACCCTCCCTCTCCCAGTGTTTCTTCTCCTAGCTGTTCCCCATCCAGTATTTCCCAGCTTCTGCCTTCTGAACTATGCCCCTCTGCAAACCACTGTTCCAAATCTATGCTGCCCTCCTGCTCCTGGGAAGATTCAGGATCAGGATCGGGGGTGGCTCCCACCATTCTTCCTCAGTGCAGCCCTCCTCAGCACAGTCCCTGACATCTGGAGACCAAGCCCTCCTTCAGTTTCACGTGTGCCATGCAGCATCACAGGGATGGTAGTAGCCACAGGTAAATCGGTCTTCCATTCTTGGAAAGATACATCTCCAAGTGAGTTTTAAAAATAGCTCTTTCATCACATGGCAGCTTGACGCAGAATACCGTCTCAGTTTCTGTGCTGATGGATTCAGAAGCACTCGGACTGCCGGCTGCATCTGTGAATATCCCACTCCATCAGCACTGAGAGGAAGCTGAGGATAAATGATAGGCCGTTACCTTTAAATTAAAAAAAATTGGCTCACAGTATCCCGGAGGAAGTCAATGTAGGAGAGCTTTTAGTGTTCTCGTCACATGGGAAGAACGTTGGGCGATATTTCTTCTTCAAGGCCATCGAGGCCGTTGATGATGAAAGCTTTGTTGTAATGTTTCCACCACAGTCTGGAAAATTTTCTCAATTTCAGAAGGCTGCCAAGTTAGCAGCTGCGAGCAAATGTGTTGGCAAGTGGAATTTTATGTTGCTGTTGGATAACAGGAAACACAAATGCAGCTCTTAGCAGAAGTGAGGCTGAGGTGGGCCAATTCAGAGCTTGTAAGGTTGCCGTATTTCAAAAAGTAAAAACCAGGACACCCCAGAAGCTTTTTTAAGGAAGACCACAAAATTGTTCAATTTTAGGGTGTGTGTGTTGTTGTTGTTTTACAAAAATGCCAAAAAACCCACAATTTTTCTATTGACTTGCCTACGATCCAGGACTGAGCGCTGCCTTTTGGAAATTCCCACTGGACGTCAATTCTGCCTTTGAAACTGGGGCATATAGTTTAGTAAATCATTTGTTTCAGCTGATCATCTAAAACCCAGCCCAGTGACTTAACTATGATTTATTAACCAGTATACCTGAAGGTTCTGCCCAGTGCTGAGGGCCTTCTGGCGGTTCCCTCGCTGCGAGAAGCCAAGTTACAGTGAACCAGGCAGAGGGCCTTCTCGGTAGTGGCACCCGCCCTGTGGAACGCCCTCCCACCAGATGTCAAAGAGAAAAACAACCACCAGACTTTTAGAGGACATCTGAAGGCAGCCCTGTTTAGGGAAGCTTTTAATGTTTAATAAATTATTGTATTTTAATGCTTCTGTTGGAAGCTGCCCAGAGTGGCTGGGGAAGCCCAGCCACTTGGGCGGGGTATAAATAAATTATTATTATTATTATTATTATTATTATTATTATTATTATTATTATTCACAAACAAACCACACTCATAAGCCAAGACTGGTTTGTTGTTCGTTTGTAACATTACTTAACCTTCACCATAGCTCTGTATTACACACAAACGAGGCCAGAATCTGGGTTTTCTTTCCTAGCTTTGTTTACCACCAGCTAGTCTAACCCAAAGGTAAAATCTCCTTATTCCTCATGGCATAGTCATGAAATGTAGGAAAACAATGCCAATTCTATTGTAAAGGTGAACACAGACCGATCCAACCTTTAACAGTCCATTCATTTTTCTCCTGCTGAGGGTGTGCTCTCTGTTACATCCACTTGGCTACTATTTTTAGATGACTATTGGAGGGTATGGGTTTTAAAAAAATAAATGAGGGGTGTCATGGGTTTGGGGTGGTGCATTTAATGAAGTCCTCTCCATAATTCAAACCCTGGCTTCCTTCACCTTTGCTCCACTAGTCACAAGCATATCATTCTCTGAATCCGGGTGCTGACCCATACAAGCTTTCAGCTTTTTTAAAAAATTAATCAGACATCCAGCATGCTTAGCCATTCAAATGGTTTTTTTTTTTCCAGCACCTCTTTTTGCAAGCCAGTCAGCCACATCTCCCCCTGCCTGCCCAGTAAGCATAAGGGAAATGCTATGTGATTGTTTGCATGCCTTACTGGAAAGGAGAGCTGTGGCAGGAGATCCAACTTGGGCCCCAGGTTATGGGTGCCCAGCGTGTGTGATGTCATGTCATGATGTCACGTCATAACATGATGTCATGACCTTACGCCCTCTGCCAAGACCTCGGGACCCGACTTTCAGTGGCACCGGAAGTCAGGTTCCAAGGTCTAGGAAGGCCTCAGAAAGCATCTCCAAGGCCTCAGAGATGCAATCTGAGGCCTTGCGAGACCTTGGAAGTTGGAGTGGGGGAGGCCCTGCAGTGTGGGTGCTGAGCACTCACAATGCATTGTGACTGGCTGATCCATGTGGCAGTCAGTGCTCTGCACAGTTAGCTTTAGCTGGAAAGAGGAAGAACTTACTTCTGCTGAGCTCAGTTCTCTGAGGAAGATTGTGCATTCAGCCAAAAAATGGTGCCTGAGGGCCCACCGCTCAAAATATGTATACAGTGGTGCCTCGCAAGACGAAGTTAATTCGTTCTGCGAGTCAATTCATTTTGTGAAAAATTCGTCTTGCGAATCACAGTTTCCCATAGGAATGCATTGAAATTTCTTTTTTTGCCCATAGGAACGCATTAATTAAATTTCAATGCATTCCTATGGGAAACCGCGATTTGCAAGGCGAATTTTTTGCAAAATGAATTTGTCTTGCGAGTCACCCATAGAATCGCAAGACGCAGTCGTCTTGCCAAAAATTCGGCTTGCAGGGCATTCGTCTTGCAAGGTACCACTGTATACCTACTGAATATAACACATGCTACATGGAGCCTCCTAGATTGTGGGATCTTGAGCTCAGCCTCCAGTCAGTTGATTCCATCCTTATTGTTGCTGTACCAACGTCCCGTCCAATGTCTCGTTTGCTCCACTTCTTGGATGAAATATGTGTCTGTTGTTGATTTCTGGCTTCGTCTGCTTCAATATTCAGGAGAAATATTGTTACTTTGCGTTGTCAGGTAGAGCGACAGGGTGGAGTAACACTAAAGGATGTGTGTGTGTGTGTGTGTGTGTGTGTGTGTGTGTGTGTGTGGAAATCTGCTTGTACTTAAGAAGAATGCTAATTGGACTTCAGGGGCCAAGTCTAAGAAGCAGCAGACTTTCTCACGACCACGCCTTAAGCATCAGAGCCCAGCTCAAATTCATCCCAGCGTTGTGCCTGCTTTTCAGAGACTGACCCTGGCATTCTTCGTCAAACGTTGTGTAGTGAATTCATTGGTCATGTATTCATTGGTCCATTTGCTATTCCGCCCTGCCCCCTGCCCGGACTGTACCAATTTAGGCTGCAGGGTGAAGGAAGTATGTTTGAATTCACTCTTCCACCGGGGACTCATCGCCCGTGGAACAGCAGCACGTCGTGGGGTGTGTTTTAACTGAGTCTTCCTTGTTGCGTTTGTAGTCTGGGAGCATTCAAATATGCAACCTTCCACCTGCAGTTAGTACAGTCTGGGGACTGTTTGATCCTGCATGTTGCAGGAATGGGACCCAATGCAGAAAGACAGTGCAAACAGTGTCCTCCATAATTCACCAGAGTGCAAGGCAGCCAAAGTACAGCTAAGACCCTCTAGGCATTTGTCCTGTAATTATTCTGCAATTAGTGCCAGAAAATGTCCTTTTTCTGTAACGTCTTTTTCCTTAAATGGGGAACCTGTGACCCTCTAGGTGTTGCCGGACTGCAACTCCAATCTTCCCTGACTGATTGAGACGCAGGTGGCCAACTCCCAAGAGACTGCAATCTACTTACAGAATTAAAAACTGGCAGTGATCTACCCCTGTTTTTGGGGGGTTCAGGTCAAAGTTCTTTAGTTTTTTTAGGGAGGAGGAAAACCCCGTTTGGGGGGAGGGAGAGGAACAGCCACTCACCAGCAGATTGCAGGGGGGACAAACAACCTCAATGAGTAAACTTCGTCTTCCGTTCTGCAGATCGTGAAACAATGGAGAGCAGGGCGAGGGGGGCAGGGCCAGATTCTATTTTACCAACACTAAGGAAAGGGACCCAGCGATCGACCGCGATCTACCAAAACCTCTACCAGTAGATCACAATCGACCTGTTGGACATCCCCGGTCTAAACCACTGAGCCTCTTGGGCTTGCTGATCAGAAGATGGCCAGTTCAAATCCCCGCAACGGAGTGAGCTCCCATTGTTCTGTCCCAGCTCCTGCCAACCTAGTAGTTTGAAAGCACGCCAGTGTGAGTAGATAGGTACTGCTGCGGCGGGAAGGTAAACGGTGTTTCCGTGCACTCTGGTTTCCGACACGGTGTCCTGTTGCATCAGAAGCGGTTTAGTCATGCTGGCCACATGACCCAGAAAGCTGTCTGTGGTCAAACGCCGGCTCCCTTAGCCTGAAAGCGAGATGAGCGCCGCAACCCATAGTCATCTTTGACTGGACTTAACCGTCCAGGGGTCCTTTACCTTATCTTTACCTTCCCTGATCATTAGCCAATACTGGCCGTGTCTCTGAAGCAGCTTGCCCGATGGGTCAGAGTGAAGCTGTAGCTTCCAAGCAGTTGTGTTGTTACTGCTTGCTGGGAAGGGGGAATGAGAATAGCGTGTGGTCAGCGCTGTGTGGATGCCCAAGCAGGAACACCAGATTGGCTCCACCAAGGCACCCGCACGTCCCCAGCCATTCTGCCACCTCAGCTGAGTGCCACCTCTGTTAAGCGGCAGCATCACGACTGCCAGGAAGCTCATATTGTGGTTCTGTTGTGTTATGATGGCATGGAATCTGCTTCCATGGCACAGGAGGTAGCAATCTCAGTCACCAGATACGGTAGTAGGAATGAAGAAAAGCTGGCATTTCTCTGGGAGGATGTCAGGTGATTGTTCAGTTCCTCTCACAAATAAAAGGCAGATCCCTGCAGGTAACGTAATCCTTTAATCTCTCGCTTAAGGTTGTTAATCCTTTGTAACATTTGCTATTGCTTTGGGTTAAGTGGAGAGGCTTTCCTTTAACATAGGAAGAGTCACGGGAGATAAAAGAGAGCTGGTTGTGTTTGTTGTACTTACATGTTTATGGAAGCCACCACAAGGTTTGAACTTAGGTTGTGGTCTTTCTAAACAGAGGCCAGGCTTGCTCAGAGCTGGATGGGGTATCTGCTTCTCCAGAGGTTGCTGGATTATATCTCTTTCTTTCTCACCATTGGGAGTAAAGAGTCACAACAATATTTGGAGAGCCACCAGCATAGGATAAATCAGTGGTTCCCAACAGGTGGTCCGGGGACCCCCAGGGGTCCGCGAGCTATGCCAGAGGGGTCCGCAAGATGCTATTAGAATAAAAAATATATTAAATATATTTCGTATGATAACAGATTTTTTTGTTTTGGCCGCTTCCTGCATGAGCAGAGTCTAGCGCAAAACTAGAATTAGATAGAGGCAGTAGTTCTGCTGTATGCCGTTAGGTGGCGCTTTACAAACACTACTGTTTTGCAAAGAGGCAGCGCGCACATTCTACTAACGCTCACCTCCCCAAGATGCTTTGCGCGCGTCGGCTTCATTTGTGCGCTACTGCGCAGGTACCCTGCCTTCTCCATTCCCCTCCCTCCTCCCTGGCGCGCGCTGCCTCTTTGCAAAACAGTAGTGTTTGTAAACAAAGCGTTGTTTTTCGCAGAAGCTACAGTTCGCGTAGTTAAAAATGGACCGTTGGTTAAAAAGTGGTTCGTTAAAACGACAAAGGCCTACAGATGAAGAGGAAGAACTGTAAAAAACGTATAAATATAAAATATAAAAAGACTCTTAATTTGGCTGTCACTTTTTAATTTTAGGATTAGGAATTAATGGGGGTCCTTGTCACAATAGTGGCTTGATGAGGGGTCCTCGAGAAAATTTTGTTGGGAACCCCTGGGATAAATGATTGCATAAGCCGCAATGTGTTTAAGGTTGTTACATTTAGGAGAACCAGGTTGCAATAAGTCTGTGGTCTCATTCCATCAAGCCCAGATGTTTACAATTTTTAGAAAACTATCAGATGTGTTCGGTATTATTTTTTCTGCCAAAAACATTCTCCTTTGTCTTTGTCAGGTTTGATGACAGCGCAGTGCATCATATTCATCTATGACTAATGCTAATTCTCATAATTCCAGAATTTAAGATGTAGGAGGGGAATTAAATTGAAGGCAGATAGCAAAAAAAAAAAAAGTAGAAGGTTATTTTCAACAAATGTGGAGGTCTGTGAGGGAGAAGCTTCGGTCCCTGGCATCTTCAGGTAAGGCTGGTGTATGCCTTGAAACTTTAGAGAATGCTTTCTGAGCTAGATGGACCAACAGTCTCACTCAGTCATTGTGGACCAATGACTGAAGGGATCTCACAAGTACAGAGATTATAATAAAAGAAAATGTTGCATTGCATGAACTAGAACTGGAATGTTGGAAGGAATGAGAACAGTCGTCGTCGTCACACACACACACACACACACACGGTAGCTGCCTCTGGTTTCACTTAGAGCTAGTTTACTAGAGCATCAAGTGATAAATAAATGAGTTGTCCATGAGTTGTTAGAGATCAGATGTCTCCAATAGACTGTAGCCTTCATACACTGTTTTGCAGTGGGTTCATAAACTCCCACAACATAGTGCAAGCCATCAGGTCCACTTGTGTTATTTCACTGGGCATGAATCCCACGATTGAACCTTGAAACATTCTTGTCTACAGGGGCCATTTGGCGAAAGTCTGGAAAACCAGTGCATTTGCTGCCTTTCCCCACTTGCGGTGTGTTTGTTTGCAGAGTGGCGGCTCTAATCTATGGCTTATGAGGACACCACATTAATTTCATTGCACTGCGCATTACGCTTGAGTACTTTTAGGGCAAACCAAACAACACAATAATGCTTTTATCCTTGCTTAGGTTTATTTGAGAGCAGGGCAGTTAAATCATGATCAGCACATATGACAGTACAGTATGTATCCATAATTCAGGCTGAGCTCTACTGCTCCCTTAGTCACATTCAACCGTTTGCTATCTGATTGGATTAGTATCACTGGCATTAGGGCTGGCAAATAACACTCTTTTGGTATGACTGGCGCAGCATTTTCCTTGCAGAAGCATAACATATATATAAAAGCCATCAATTTCAGTGAATTCGGAATTTATGATATTTCACTGTTTCTCACACACACAGGAAAAAGAGGTGCCGAAACTCACCATGAATGCTCTGTGATTCTCTTAGAATGGCAATGGTGCCCACCTGAGAGGTGCGGGTGAGTTCTGGCCCTGCTCACCCGTGATTTATTTACCTTAAGAACAAGAAAATCTAATTTCTTGCACTTTAAAGGGCCCTGAGAGTGTTCCTAATGAGCATGTAGTCTGTACCACTCAGTTTCATTTTGGCTCTGAAATCCTCCGTCAGCTCCTCCGGAGGAGGATCAGCTCCTCCGTCAAATTACTGAGGCAGGCACATCTCAAACAGAAACGAGTGTAGGCATGAATTGCCCTTTCCCTTTCGAAGTTACAGAGTTAGTTACAACAGACAAGCAAGCAAAGTTGGGGGAAGTGGCAGAGCTAATAGCAACTCTAGGCAGGGTGCGAAAGACTCCAGGCTGAACCCCCAGAGAGCCACTGCAAGTCTATGCAGACAGTGCAGATGTACCATTTGTCAGACTCCGTACAGGGGTACCTTTGTTTAAGAACAGCTTAGTTTATGAACAAAGTGAGCTCCCGCTGTTTGGTCCCAGCTCCTGCCAACCTAGCAGTTCGAAAGCACATCAAAGTGCAAGTAGATGAATAGGTGGTGGGAAGGCAAACAGCTTTCCCATGTGTTCTGGCTTCCGTCACGGTCTTCCGTTGTGCCAGAAGCGGTTTAGTCCTGCTGGCCATGTGACCCAGAAAGCTGTCTGTGGACAAACACCAGCTCCCTTGACCTGAAAGCGAGATGAGCGCCGCAACCCCATAGTCACCTTTGACTCGACTTAACCGTCCAGGGGGCCTTTACCTTTACCTTTTTTTTCTTTTTAACATATGAAGATATACTCATAGGGACATCTATTCCTTATAAAAAATGCATTTAATTGAGAAAAAAGAAAGAAAAAGCACTGTACCTGTATTGAATAAGGATCCTTTCTAGTCAATCTGGAATGACATCTGCTCATTTTTTATGCCAGCCCTTGCAAAGAGCATCCCTTGACTTTATACATACATCTGATTCCCCTTTGATATTTGCAGGTGCATGTCTGAATTGAAAAACCCATCACATTTCTTTCTGTGGGGATGTTTGCTTATTCCTCTTTCCTTGGTCCTGCTTTTGACTGTGCTTGTGTTGTGATCAGTTTCAACTTTAGCGAAGTTCTCTCATTTCTTATTAAGGCTGTCCAGGTTTTCAGCTGGTGGCATCAACACAAAGCATTTTACTACGGAGCGAGCGCATTTCTCCTTTGATAAGTGCACTTTGTGAGGCACATTTCCTTTGATGCAGCGAGCTTGATTATCGGGCATTAAGCAAGGTTTGCAGAATCTAGGCTAGTGCTGTGTCCTCCATTTTCTAGAAAGTATTCTTCTCTTAGGAAAGAGGCTTATGTCTTTCTGCCTCCTTGTGACACTTTTTTAAAAAAATAAATAAATCGAATTTTGGTGGTTCCAGAGGTATTATTTATTAATTTAATGATGTATATAACACATGGGTGGCACTGTGGGTTAAACCACAGAGCCTAGGGCTTGCCGGTCAGAAGGTCGGCGGTTCGAATCGCTGCGACGCGGTGAGCTCCCGTTGCTCGGTCCCTGCTCCTGCCCACCTAGCAGTTCGAAAGCACGTCAAAGTGCAAGTAGATAAATAGGTACCGCTACAGCGGGAAGGTAAACGGCGTTTCCGTGTGCTGCTCTGGTTTGCCAGAAGCGGCTTAGTCATGCTAGCCATATGACCCGGAAGCTGTACACCAGCTCCCTCGGCCAATAAAGCGAAATGAGCACCGCAACCCCAGAGTCGTCCCCGACTGGACCTAATGGTCAGGGGTCCCTTTACCTTTATAACACATGCAGACCCTCCAAGTGTGCCTGTTTTCCAGGGACAGTCCTAGATTTACAGGAACCATCCTGGTTTCTGATTTGATCCTGGAATATCCCATTTTTCCTTAGGACATCCCTATTTTCATCGGAGAAATGTTGAAGGGTATGGAGTTATGTGACCCCTGATCCAAGGAGATAAGTAACTATTCAACCTTTAGAAGACATCTGAAGGCAGCCCTGTAGAGGGAAGTTTTTTTGTTAATGTTTAATGTTTTATTATGTTTTTATATATGTTGGAAGCCGTCCCTAATTCCATCGGTGAAATGTTGGAGGTTATGCACTTGCATGGTAAAATGGTTTCTAAGCAGTTTACAAGTATAAAATACTATGTAACTAAATGCATAAGTGCATAATTAAAATACAATAAAATAATTCCATCAAAGGAATGAAAACACCTGCAATTGAAAAATGCAATAAAGCAAATCAGTTTAATGACGACAACAACAACAACAACAACAACAACAACAACAACAACAACAACAACAACATTTACAGCACATAAAAATGGTAAAACATTATACATTCTTCTTCATTCTTCTTCTTCTTTGGCGGTCACTCGTAGCCGAGTAAGATTGTCTTCCATAAACACAGTCTTAACAGTGGGTCTGTAAGTGACTGTGGAGGCCATTTCTGGATCCACACATCCTTCACGGTGTGGATTTGCTAAGTATGCCTTCCTCTTAGCATGTTTATTCCCTTCGTCCTGAGTTTGAGTGACACCTTTGGTAAAAGCTGTTCTCCAACTGGAGCGCTCACAGGCAAGTGTTTCCCAGTTGTTGGTGTTTATACTACTAGCTTTGCCCTGAGACAGTCTTTAAACCTCTTTTGTTGTCCACCAGCATTACGCTTTCTATTTTTAAGTTCGGAATAGAGTAGTTGCTTTGGAAGACGATAAATTTCCCAATACAGGGTTTCCTAACAATTAATTCAAACAAGTAGGGCACAAGTTCAGGGGAGTGCTTGCTTCTAAACAGGTGGATCTACAAGAGCTGGAGTGTTGATACTGATTGTTGTTGTTGTTTAGTCATTTAGTCGTGTCCGACTCTTCGTGACCCCATGGACCAGAGCACACCAGGCCTTCCTGTCTTCCACTGCCTCATGCAATTTGGTCAAGCTCATGTTGGTAGCTTCAAGAACACTGTCCAACAAACTTGTCCTCTGCCGTCCCTTTCTCCTTGTGCCCTCAATCTTTCCCAACATCAGGGTCTTTCCCAGGGAGTCTTCTCTTCTCATGAGGTGGCCAAAGTATTGGAGCCTCAGCTTCAGGATCTGTACTTCCAGTGAGCACTCAGGGTGATTTCCTTCAGAATGGATAGGTTTTATCTTCTTGCAGTCCATGGGACTACTGATAGGAAGTGCTAAAATTCCACAATACTGGTTTACCAGCAAGAAAGGCTTGCAGTCTTCAGGTGTTTTCGGCCATTCCACTTGCATGCAGAAGCCAACATGGGTGCAGGGAAAGTGTGATGAGCTCCACCCCCTTGCTCTCCCCCCCATTGACCCCCAACTCATGGAGGGAGCATAGCTGCCAAGTACCCTGTAATCCCTGGGAAACCCCCGTTTTTCCTTACTATTTCCCGTTTGAGCTCCTCTCCCGTAAATCTCCCTTAAATCCGCTCCTGCCAGCAGCCATTTTTCTGGTGCCGGTTTGCCCATCTATGGGCACCAGAAAATGGCCGCCGCTGGCGCCGGAAATAGCTTCTATGCATGCCCGACGGCCATCTTAGGGGTGGCCACATGGCGGTGGCCATCCCAAGATGGCCGCCGGAAAACCTCCGGTGCAACTTCTGGTGCCGCTGCTGCTTCTAATCCCGTATTTTTCTGCGGGAGACTTGGCAGGTATGGGAGGGAGGCCATACCTGCCATGTTGCTGTCGGAGAAATAAGGTACCGGGCGGAAGTAGCAGACCAGAAGTAGCGCTGCCGCCATTTTGGAACTGGGCGGAGCATGCTCAGAAGTGACTTTTGATGCTGCTTTGCCCAGTTCCAAAATGGCCGCCACGCCAGAAGTCGCACTGCAGCCATTTTGGAACTGGGCAGAGCAGCATCAAAAGTCGCTTCTGAGCATGCTCCGCCCAGTTCCAAAATGGCCGCCGGGCCAGAATAAACCGGGAAAAAGCAAAAAAATCCGTTTTTTCAGCTAGGAACAGCTGGAAAAATGGGGATTTCCTGGGGAATACGGGAGACTTGGCAGCTATGGAGGGAGGCAGAGATGGGTGTTTGTGTTTGGGCTCATGTCCTCTTCTCCCCCCTCCCCGCTTGCATCTCAACTTTGCACGCAAGCAAAATACCTGAAGAGAACTTTTCAGTCAGATGATGTGATGATGAAATGCTATCTCTTCAGAAAGGAGCTTCTTTGGCTTCCCAGATTGTTTTGCCCAGTAATGAATGTGTGGTGCCTTTAGGAAGAGTGAGCGTTTGGAAAATGTGCTCTTTCAACATGACAAGGCACTTCTTTTCTAGCAGGGCTTTGTTTTAAATAGGGTGTTGCTTTCTTGCATTTTCTTTTCTGGCACCAGGTTGCGCAGGAAAGAAAGTTATTTTAAATGTCCATTGAGGACATGTTTTTAAAACAGGAAAAAACACGGCGCTGAGTTGATAATAGTTTGCCGCAAAAGGTTAACCCAGTTTAAATGGGTTTGCCATCTCTAGGAGATGGAACATGATGTTCTAAGCCAGTTCTCAGTTAAGAGCCTCACAGCGCAGGAAAGTAGTGGGCTTCTTTGTGGGATTCTGGACCTTTTTTAAAGCACATCTTAGTTCATTTTCCACCTGTGGGAAATAAATCTTAAAGTAATGGGATTTGTCAACCGGAAGGACAGCAAAAGCATCTTTAGGCAAAGGCGGGGGGGGGGCGTTTCCTCACAAAATTTGGGGGAAGACACCATTTAGTGAAAACAGCTGGTATTCATCACTCTAGAAACTTCGTTGAATTCTTTCAGACTGAATGTTAAACCTTAGCTTAACATTACAGGAATGGGCCCAAGTCATCATTCACATGGTAGAGGGAACAAGCTTGTTTTCTCCTGAGATTCCTGCAATGCTCCTGTTGCTGGGTCCCAGCTCCTGCCTACCTAGCAGTTCGAAAGCACATCAAAGTGCAAGTAGATAAATAGGTACCACTCCGGCGGGAAGGTAAACGGCGTTTCCGTGCACTGCTCTGGTTCGCCAGAAGCGGCTTAGTCATGCTGGCCACATGACCCGGGAAAACTGTCCACGGACAAACGTCAGCTCCCTCGGCCAGTAAAGCAAGATGACCGTAAAGCACCGAAACCCCAGTGTCGTTCGCGACTGGAGTTATCTGTCAGGGGTCCTTTACCTTTACCTTCATGTGGGAGGTTTTTAAACAGAGCTCGGATGGCCAACTGTCACAGATGCTTTAGCTGAGATTCCTGCCATGCAGGGGGTTGGACTTGATGACCCTTGGGGTCACCTCCAACTCTACGATTCTTTGATTCTGTGATCTTGAGGCTTTTTTTCCAGGAAGTGTTAAGCATTTGGCAGATTTCCTACATTTGCCTACATTTGACAGATTTCTTACATCTTTTTTAACCACTATATACTTGTTTTTTTTGGTAGAGGATGCCACCACAATTAAGTTAAATCAGGATTTAAAAAATGATAATCTTTTGACCTACATTATATGTAGGTTTTTGTGAAAGACACCACATCAGGTTGTGAACTCATGCCATGCACTTACTTGGGAGTAAGACCCATTCAGAGTAATGCCACGTACGTCTAAGTAAACTGGGTAAATATGCTTCATATCCCAGGCCCAGCTTGAGGAGAATTTTATCATACCTATTTAAAAGAGTTGTATTTGTCCGAAATAGTATCCATGGAGTCAACTGTTTGTTTACTGTCATAAATCTATCTTGTAGGTCATGACTTTTGGAGAAAATAAGTCTGAAGATTAGAGAGAGTGGAACGTATGGGAAAATGCTGCTTCAGTCTAGACTGAGCTGTACATGTAGGAATTCAAATTTCCATAGTACAAAACAGAGTTGCTTAAACACATAGCTGCCAAGTTCTCCCTTTTCTCGCGAGGAAGCCTATTCAGCATAAGGGAATTTCCCTTAAAAAAAGGGGAGAACTTGACAGCTTTGCTTAAACAACGCAAAGTTGTGGGGCGATATCTAGCTATTGGCATAAAACCCACTCAAGGCCATTGATTTCTGTGGGTTTTCTCTTAATACAGTGGTACCTTGGTTCTCAAACACCTTGGTTCTCAAACAACTTGGAACTCAAACACTGCAAACCCGGGGGTAAGTGTTCCGGTTTGTGAACTTTTTTCAGAAGCTGAACGTGCTCCGTTTTGAGTGTTACGCTTCCGATTTTAGTGCCACACTTCTGTTTGGAATGTTATGCTGAGGGCTGTCTGTTTTTGCTACTTATTTTGCGTTTTTGTGGCTCGTGTGTGTGTGTGTGTGACTGTGTGGAACCCAGTTCAGCTACTGATTGATTGTGTGACTGCAGTACATTGTTTATTACTTTCATTTTATGAATCAATGGTCTCATTAGATAGTAAAATTTATGTTAAATTGCTGTTTTGGGGTTGTTATTAAAAGTCTGAAACGGATTAATCCATTTTCTATGGGAAAGCGTGCCTTGGTTTTGGAACGTTTTGGTTTTGGAACGGACTGCTGGAACGGATTAAGTTTGAGAACCAAGGTACCACTGTACGGCTATTTGATATCACAATGAAGGATGGATGAGCAGTGCTCAATGTTGTTGAGGATATTTCTTCTTCCTTTCGATCATCAAGTTAAGAACGTACAAAAGAGGCTTCTGGATCAAAGGTCCATCTTTCCCAGAAAATCTATTTCTATCAGTGGTGACCCAGATGTTTCTGGGATGCAAACAAGCTGTGCGTGGGGACAAAATGCCTCTCCTGGTTAGCCTTCAGTCAAACAGCTGACAGTCAGTAGGGGTATGCATTTATTTCAAAAACAAAGGCAAAGGGCAAATGAATGCTCCCCCATTCATTTTCATTTTCACTTGTATTTGTGTGCATGCAAACAAAGGAAGCTTGTCGGGTGTCCTGTCCTTTTTCGTCACCTCTAAAACAAGGACCTTTTGCCCAGTCTGTCTGAAATTTTCAAGTTTGATGCCCTGAGAAAGTCATAGAATTCTGCACACTTGGTGCCGTTTGAACGGAAAGCACCAAAGTTATGGGCATCAGAATGCATCAGGGGTCTCTACTGAAACCAGCAAGCGAACAATTAAAATTAAAGTAAAATGAAGGTAATTAAAACAAAGGCATTTTTGTTCTGTTTTTAGTTTAGTTTAGTTTTGTTTTGCTCAGGGCGGTCTCAAGCCGGTCGGGCGCCCTGGCGCTGAGGCGCAGAGATCACTCCGGCACCCCCGCCCTTGCAGCGTGCAGCACGGCTTCCGCACGGCTTTGCCACACAGCGCCCCCCCCCCTGCCGGCCTGGCGCCCCACGCCACCGGGACTACACCTAGAGCCGGGCCTGGTTTTGCTTTACCTTTACATTACACACACTTACTATTCAGTGACATCCTAGAGATTGCATGTACAGTGGTACCTCTGGTTAAGAACTTAATTCGTTCTGGAGGTCCGTTCTTAACCTGAAACTGTTCTTAACCTGAGGTGCCACTTTAGCTAACGGGGCCTCCGATTTCTGTTCTCATCCTGAAGCAAAGTTCTTAACCCGAGGTACCACTGTAGCTACTATGGTTAATTGTGATTGGTAGAGACTTGTTCTCTGAAATTGTCTGATCCCCTTTCAAGGTTGTTTAAATGAATATTCTAAATTGTAAAACAGAAAATTTAATTACACACACACACACACACAGAGAGAGAGAGAGAGAGAGAGAGAGAGAGAGAGAGAGAGAGAGAGAGAGCTTTTTTTTCTAGGGGGACGCATACTCCTAAACATTTTGTGAATCTAAGTTTGGCCTCCTTGAGGGGCAGTATTGCAATATGAGTAGGAAAATGAGAGTACCCCTAAACATTTTTTAAGGGGGAAAAAGGACTCTGTGTGTGTGTGTGTGTGTGTGTGTGTGTGTGTTTTATTTATGATTTTCATTTATAACAAATAAACATTTCAACAAAGAAATTTAAGCAATTCTCACACTTAAGCAATTCTCACACATCAAATTTCGACTTCTCTCCCCCTCTTTCAGCGGTTCCATGAATTTACCCTCTTTTTTACCCCTTCTGCATATCCCAATGAACGGCTATCAATTCTTTTCCTCATCCATTTCATATATGTTTTAAAACTGCAAGTTTTTACAGTAGTAATCTATTCTTGCTAATGTCTTAATTTGTTTATGATTTGTTTGTAAATATCCAATAAACGATTTCATACCTTGATAAAAAGTCTGTTGTCTTGATTTCTTATCTTTCCAGTAAGTTTCGCCATTTCTGCATAGTCCATGAATTTCTGTAACCATTCTTCTTTCGTCAGGACTTCTTCTCCCATTTGGGGGCAAATACCATTCTTGCGGCAGTTATTGCATGCATAAATGAATTTCTATATTGTTTAGGTAACTCTGATCCCATCATTCCCAATAGAAAAGCTTCTGGGTTGGGGTTTTTTTGGTGGTTTTTTTTTACAAATTGCACTATTTCAGTTCTGGCTTGTATTCTTGTAAGCTCTTCCCTTGCCCCCTAATCAACACTGGAGCCCAAGGCAGGGGCAGATAGGAGGGTGGAAGGAAGAAGAGTAATTTCCACTTGTGGAAACAAAAGTCTGTTTTGTATGGGGGTTGCAATAACTGAATAGCACCCTAAATTTTTAGTGCACAGTTAAACCATTTGTCACTTTTAAGTTGACTGCAATGGGAGTAATTAACCATCAGTGGTACCTCTGGTCGCAAACAGGATCTGTTCCAGAGCCCCGTTCGCAACATGAGCAGTATGCAACCCGCGTCTGCACTTCTGTGCACACGCGGTTCGTGATTTGGCACTTCTGTGCATGCGCATGATGTCATTCGCCGCTTCTGTGCATGCGCAAACCGCCGAACCCGGAAGTAGCCTGTTCCGTTACTTCCGGGTTCGGCGTGTTCGTAACCCGTGTTGTACGCAACCTGCAGCGTTCGTATCCAGAGGTATGACTGTATATTTTAATTTCTCCCTTTCGGTGAAAAAAAAAGGAAATGAAGTGCTTAACTTTGGCTGGTTATTGTTCTTCCAGTGAAATATTATGAGTGTCTATTCGGTTTCAGGTTGCTTTTTTATTTTATTTAAAAATATGTTTTCATTTCAGCGACGCTTCTTTGCTGAACTACAGTGCAACAACGACACTAGCTATATTGAGTGATGGAGACAAACTGGATCATGCAGATGTGTTCCTCTTAGCTCTGACATTGGTGAGTTGCTTCTTTCCCTGAAGTTACTCATACAGTATAATAAAGGTGTTTTCTTCTTCTTTTTCAATATGCATATGCAAAGCACGCATATTATGTTACCGACACCATCAAAATCAGGTCAAGCCTCAGATTTTCATGCTTTTCACTCCGATAGCATATCCATCCCTTAAAAAAAAAAGATTTTATTTTTTAAATGGCATTTCTCCTGTGGGTCGAGTCAATGAATTTATAATTTCTGCAAGCTTTAAACATTTCACCAATGAAATAATGGGTCGTGTCTCATGCTCCACATGCCTGGCTCCACTGTTGCAATGGGATTTTTATTTCCTCCCCTGTGTGCTCCAACCCTCTGGAGCTGATTTTGAGGGTGCATGAAGGGGCTGGAGGCAACAGGAGAGGGAGAGGAAGCTCTGTGCATGCACAAGATCTGTGGCGGCGGCCGTGGAACAGCCACATTTCACAGAACCCACTATTATTTCTGTTCCTTAAAAAGTGAATTCCAGTTGCAAACTGCAGTGGAAAGTCATTATCTCACAAGGAAATCGGTCTTGTTAAGTTTTAGTTAATTGTGGGAATTAAATCAATGAATAGATCTCATTTGCATAAATCTGCATACGAACAAAAAGTGTTTCCACCACCTGCTTATTTAAGCTGGCACAGGCATATGACTACATTTAAAAGAGTCATGCCTTCTGTGCAGGAGAAATGGTGGAAGGGTAGAGTCTTGTAAGTTATGCCCAATGGTTTTTACAGGTACACGTATTAACCTCTTTTAAAAAATCTCCGCCCAGTTTGTTGGAAGATGCCTCTTTAATTGCTTGAAATATTTGCACCACTTATTCTAACTAATTAATCGATGAAATACTGCAACCCTCCTGAGAACGGTGGCAATTTCTTTCTCCCTTTCTATTCAGATTTTTGTCACGGCGGTTCCGGACGAGAATGCAACCAAGGACGGCTATATAAAAGGGGATGCGAACGAAACCGAAGATATCTTTGCACTAAGCATAACTGTGATAAAATCATGACAGCACAGTTTGAATGTTACCAGAAAATTATGCAAACATCTTCTAAAAAGAATGAAGGTAAAAAAAGAAAGAAACCTGAAATGTTATTTTTTTTAAAGAATGAACAAACCCATATATTCTGAATGAAAGCATTGTATCTGTTGTTACTTAAAATTACATTCTGAAAAACAAAGGCAATCCCCATGCAAGCATATATCTCATTCAAACCACTGTAATTATAGAATTCTAGAATTGTAGCCAGTGCCAATGCAGGAAACCGACTCGTACAGTCTTCCTGGTAGGATGCCATCCAGCCTTCGCTTAAAAGCACTCTTGATGCCTTAGGTACCGTACTTTTCCGTGTATAAGACGAGTTTTGTTTTTTTTACTGTAAAACAATGTTCAAAATTGGGGGCCGTCTATACACGGATAGTGCGGAGGGGGGACTGGAGATTGGTTGCAGCCGCGAGCAGGAGGTTGTCAGCGGCGAATTGGGTAGGTGATTGGTGGCTGCGGCAAGGGCTGCTGTGGATTGGCTTCTGCTGCGACAGTTGTGCGTGCGTTTGCCGGCTGCTGGTGGCGAGCGGGCAGACGCTTTGTGGCTTTCGTGACGGGTGTGATTGGCAACGTTTGTCAGTCTGGTGAGTGATTTTCGGGCATTCCTCCCCCCAAAAAAGCTCAACAACTATGGGCAACCCTCCCCAAAATAGGGGGCGTCTTATACATGGAAAAATATGGTATTAAGGATCCCTTGCAAACAGTTCAGAGGAGGAGAAAAGAACAAGGAGCAAACAAACTCAGGGAGTTGAAACTGCAGCACACTGTTCATGAATTGCATATTTTTAGAAATTATCCTAATTAAATCAGGGTTTTGAAAGGATGGAACGCAGGTCTCAGCAAATCAATGAGACCTAAAAGAAAAGGGACCGTGCAGACCCTTCACCCGTGATTTTGCAGAGCAAACCAGTTTGTAATGTAGCTTCACTCTAGCATTCTGCTTCATATAGATATTGAAATTTTCCATTTTCAATTTAAAATACTCATTTTACTCCTTAAGATATCAATGACTTCCCTTCTTCTCTTTCCATGGTTCATTTTACATATCATAAATCTCTGCAGATTTTACAAAAACTATACAGTCGTACCTCGGTTACAAACACCTCGGGTTACAAACTCCGCAAACCCGGGAAGTATTTCGCCGCACGTGCGCGGTTTGCACAAGCGCAAAGTGTGACAATTGTGCTTTGCGACATGCGCAAAATGGCGCTTCGGGTTACTACCATTTCGGGTTACGAACTGCGTCCCGGAACGATCATGTTCGTAACCCAAGGTACCACTGTACTAACTTAGTATTCATTATTATCCCATCAAAACTTGTTTACACTTTATCTTATGCTGCCAGCGTTTCCAACTGTATACAATCATTTCCCATATATTCAATCAATGTTTTCAATCGTCTTTAAATGCATGTTCTTCTTGTTCTCTTATTCTATATGTCAGGAATGTCCAACAGGTCGATTGCGATCTACTGGTAGATCCCTGTGAGGTTTCGGTAGATCGCGGTCGATCTCTGGCTCCCTTTCCTTAGTGTCACTTAAACTGACTCCTGCCATGCCCCTCACCCCACCCTCCATTGTTGTATGATCTCTGGAAGGGAAGACGGAGTCTCTCTGGCTGCTGTTTTGATCCAAAGCAATCTTTCTGTGAGTGACTATACCCCTTTGTCCCTTGCTTTTACTCCCCCCCCCCAAAAAAACACGGAACTCCCTTCCAAAAAAGCTTTTTATAACCCTAAAAACAGGGCTTTTCTCCTCCCATGAAAAGCTCAACAACTTTGAGCTGAACCCGCCAAAAATGGGGGTACATCACTGTCTGCTTTTAATTCTGAAAGTAGATTGTAGTCTCTTGAGAGTTGGCCACCCTTGCTATATGTTAAGTCTATGATTGTGCATATTCTGTGAACTGAAGTTGCCATTCTTCTTTAGTTGGGACCTTGCTTGTTTTCCATTTGGGGGCCAGTGCTTTTTTCTTTACAAAAAAATGTTAGAGGTACTCTCATTATCCTACTCATATTGAAATACAGTGGTGCCTCGCCAGACGAATTTAATTTGTTCCACGGGTCTTTTCTTATGACGAAAAATTCGTCTAGCGAATCCCATAGGATGCATTGAATTTTTTTTTGAATTTTTATTTGCCCATAGGAACGCATTAATTGAATTTCAATGCATTCCTATGGGAAACCGTGATTCGCTAGACGAATTTTCGTAAAACGAATTTGTCTAGCGAGGCAACCTCCGCTAGAAAAAACCTTTCGTTAAGCGGAAATTTCGTTAAGCAGGGCATTCGTTAAGCAGAGCACCACTGTACTGGCCCTCAATGAGGCCAAACTTAGATTCACAAAATGTTTAGGGGTATGCGTACCCCCGCGTACCCCCAGAAATAAAGCACTGTTTTGAAGTTAATGGCATTCTGCTTCTTGGCCGTGCTAGCGTTCAACACTAGGGTGACAGAGCTTCAAGAGCTCCCAGTAATCTATAGATACTCAAGAGGATATGTTAATGATGGTTGAAAGCCCAGATGAAACAGGTGTAGTCATGGGGGGAGATTTTTTGTTTACCTCAAAAGCAGATATGTAGCCATTGCTACAGTATACCTGAAGGAGCATCTCCACCCCCATTGTTCAGACCCAGACACTGAGATCCAGCACCGAGGGCCTTCTGAAGCAAACCTACAGGGAACCAGGCAGAGGGCCTTCTTGGTAGTGGCCACCCTTCCATCAGAGATCAAGGAGATAAACAACTACTTGACATTAAGAAAACACCTAAGGCAGCCCTGTTTAGGGAAGTGAGTGCTCCCTGGAAGGACAGATCGTGAAGCTGAGGCTCCAATACTTTTGGCCACCTCATGAGAAGAGAAGAATCCTTGGAAAAGACCCTGATGTTGGGAAAGATTGAGGGCACTAGGAGAAGGGGACGACAGAGGACAAGATGGTTGGACAGTGTTCTCGAAGCTATGAACATGAGTTTGACCAAAACTGCGGGAGGCAGTGCAAGACAGGAGTGCCTGGTGTGCTATGGTCCATGGGGTCACGAAGAGTCGGACACGACTAAACGACTAAACAACAACAACATTTTAATGTATTTTGGTACTTGTTGGAAGCTGCCCAGAGTGGCGGGGAAAACCCAGCCAGATGGGCAGGGTAGAAATAATATAAAATAATAATAATAATAAATCCATTGGACTTGCTCCAAAGGTCAGCTTCCTGCAACGGAAGGAGTCCTTCCGTCAAAGGAAGTCTCCTTCCGCGGGAGGGCATTACTCATGTCCAAGGAAGGGCTCCTTGGGATGACTTGGGATTCAACAACTTCATAACTTCTTCTCTCATCTTTTGCGTAGGTCCTCATTGCAATAGGACATGGGACGGCTGGTTGTGCTGGGATGATGCCGCTTTGGGGAAAACAGTCGTCCAGAACTGCCCTGATTACTATCAGGACTTTGACCCCTCAGGTAAATCTCTGCCAATGAGGAAATGTATTAAATGTGAATGAGTCTCACGGATACTATGAGGAAGATGCTGTTTGTGGGTGCTGCTCTTGTGCCTTTCTAAAGCCACTCTTTTACCCATTCAAGACCAGACTAGAACATTGGTTCCTTCACATTGTACCAGGCAGAGGGCCTTCTCGGTAGTGGCGCCTGCCCTGTGGAATGCCCTCCCATCAGATGTCAAGGAAATTAACAACTGCCTGACTTTTAGAAAACATCTGAAGGCGCCCTGTTTAGGAAAGTTTTTAAAGTTTGATGTTTTATCATTTTTTAAATATTCTATTGGGAGCTGCCCAGAGTGGCTGGGGAACCCAGCCAGATGGGTGGGGTGTAAATAATATATTATTATTATTATTATATTATTATTATTATATTATTATTATTATACCTAACTACAGATGGGGAAATGGGTCAATTTAAGTTTTCCCCCGCTTCTCATTTTCGAGTCTTAAGTTTGGTTCTTTGCATTCCCACATCACTTTGCATTTTTTAAAAAAGATTTTTTTTAAGTGCCTTGCTTGGCTACCGAACTATATTTAGCTTTATATTTAGTAAGTTCTGTAGGCCGGAATATATTGTGCACTTTATATCTTGATGCTGAAATGCCAAACCAGGGCAGAATTGTCATTCACCCAGAGCTGACACAACCAAGGTTAGGACACTAGGACAGCCAAGCAGTTTGCTCGAAGCCTCCTAAACTGTACTGGAGCCGGAGGGTGAGCGTGGCTCCAGCAAGACCACCTTGTGCCTGTGATTTGAAGCTTGGTCTTCACATTCCTAACCTCACATCACAGCTTGGCTGGAAAACCAGCAGCCTAAATAATGTAGTTTGAACTTTGTGCTCAATTCAACAGTTATTGGACATTTATGCCCTTAAATTTGTAATATCCCATAGGGCAGTGCGTGTTTGATTTATCTGAAAGTTGTCATGATTATATCCAGGATGCAATTACGTATGTTTACAACCCACTTTAATGCATGTTTCTCTATTTCAGTGTGAGTGCACAGAACCTTTGTGCTGTGTTATTGCGTCATTGCAACCATAAATGATATATTCACATTTACTTCCCAAGTCAAATAATGAGCTAGATCAGGGTTGTTGCTTTTTTCAATTTCTCTGAAATTTTGACATCATCTTTTATTTTTCTACATCTACTTGTTTAATACAGAGAAGAAACAAGAGTAATGACTATGTGTGTGTTTTCCCTCTCCTTAATTTTCCTTAACAAGAGAAAGTTTTTAAGACCTGTGAAGTAAATGGGCAATGGTTTGTGCATCCCGAAAGCAACAGAACATGGACAAACTACACACGCTGTAGTTTAGGAGTAAGCGAAAAACTGAAGGTAGGCTGAAAAATGAATATTATCGGGGAATGGGATCCATTTCAAAAGCACATGGAACCGATGCTATTATGGCATCGTGCCCCTTTTGATATGCAACCTTTGTTTTTCACTGCCTTTGTATTTCAGGGAAGTTTGAAATGCATGTAGTATTTTATCAAATGGTTACTACTCATGGGTAGGCAAACTATGGCCCGAGGGCCGGATTCGGCCCAATCACCTTCTAAATCCAGCCTTCGGACGGTCCGGGAATCAGCGTGTTTTTTACATGAGTAGAATGTGTGCTTTTATTGAAAATGCATCTCTGGGTTATTTGGGGGGCATAGGAATTCGTTCATTCCCCCGCCCCGCCCCCCCCAAAATAGTCAGCCATTGCACACACACACGGATGACAGCATATATGCCGATGACAGCTTCACAATTGGGAGTCGGCAGGGGGGTGCCTAGACTGACCCACTGGTGTGGACAAGCAATGGGTGGCTTAGAAGCACATTGGACCTTACTGATGTGCACCACATCGTGCAAATGCGACTTGAAACACAATGGGAGGGGGGGGGACAACTTTGCTGGTTTTAAGCCAGTAATGTGTATATAGCCTAAGATGGCAGGGCAGCAAAAATAGGAAGGAAGGAAGGCTGATGGCTTACTGAGCTAGGGACACGCGTGGCGCTGTGGTCTAAACCAATGAGCCTCTTGGGCTTGCTGATCAGAAGGTCGACAGTTCGAATCCCCATGACGGGGTGAGCACCCATTGCTCTGTCCACCTAGCTCCTGCCAACTTAGCAGTTCGAAAGCACACCAGTGCAAGTAGGTACCGCTGCGGTGGGAAGGTAGATGGTGTTTCCGTGCGCTCTGGTTTCCTTCACAGTGTTCCGTTACTCCAGAAGGGGTTTAGTCCTGCTGGTCGCATGACCCGGAAAGCTGTCTGTAGACAAACGCCAGCTCCCTCAGCCTGAAAAGCGAGATGAGAGCTGCAACCTCATGGTCACCTTTGACTGGACTTAACTGTCCAGCATCCTTTACCTTTACCTTTTACCTACTGAGCTTAGTAGACCAGTGCCCCATTCACTATAATGCACCACCAGCCTAGTGGCAGTGATTATTAAAGAGCGCTGGGCCATTCTGCCCACTGGTTCCATGGAATAGGCAAGAGGACAAATTCTACCAATGAGCATTTAAGAGTGAAGCACCCTGCACCCTGTCCCGGCATCCTAATCTTCAAGCTGTTCTGTTGAATGGAGCATAGCCAACTAAAAGGTGTTTGATGTTTGGGAAGCGCATTTTGTTTAATGACAGCTTGAGACCCATGAAGTTCCTATTGGGTTACAGTGCAGTTGGTCTCATGGATTTTGCAAGGTCTATAAATATAGGCCTCGATCACCCCTGTGGCTTCCTTGCAAGCCGGATTTTGTGTGTGTGTGTGTGTGAGTGAGAGAGAGAGAGAGAGAGAGAGAGAAAGATTTAACCTGCTAAGTGCTCATGATCTCAAAGTTACATGAGGACCTTTTGTAAAATAAAGGGTGGAGAAGCAGGCATGCAGCAATCTCTGTTTAGAACCAGCCTGCACCTCTTGCATACCTACCAAGTTCCGGCCTGAGAAATAAGGGACCGGACCGGAAGTAGCAGACCGGAAGTAGCGCTGCCGCCATTTTGGAACTGGGCGGAGCATGCTCAGAAGCGACTTTTGATGCTGCTTTGCCCAGTTCCAAAATGGCCGCCACGCCAGAAGTCGCACTGCAGCCATTTTGGAACTGGGCAGAGCTGCATCAAAAGTTGCTTCTGAGCATGCTCCGCCCAGTTCCAAAATGGCCGCCGCGCCAGAATAAACCGGGGAAAACAAAAAAATCCGTTTTTTTAGGTGAGAACAGCTAGAAAAACGGGGGTTTCCCGGGGAATACGGGAGACTTGGCAGCTATGCTTTTGTGGTCCTCAGAATTGAGCATAGCCTCACATACCCTAACCCAGGGGTCAGCAAACGTTTTCAGCAAGTGGCTGGTCCACTGTCCCTTGGACCTTGTGGGGGGGCTGGACTATATTTTTTTGGGAGGATGAACGAAGTCCTATGCCCCACAAATAACCCAGAGATGCATTATAATTAAAAGGACACATTCTACTCATGTAAAAACATGCTGATTCCTGGACTGTTCGCAGGCCCTGATTTAGAAGGCGATTGGGCCGGATCCAGCCCCCGAGCCTTACTTTGCCTACCTATGCCCCTAACCCATGTTTGTGCAACCTGCAAAGTCTCTGAAGACGATTCCATCTGTGCTTAGAAGTCCCAGTAGCCAGAGGCAGGCCAGAGGCAGGCCACAATAGCCAGAGGCAGGCTCTGGTTCATCAGAATGGCTCACAAGTTACCCAGGCCAGATTTTAAAGTGAATACGTTTTTGGGACTTGTGTTGATCATGGAGGCCAGCTCTGCTTTCCGGCACAAGGGGCAGAAGCAGCCATCGGCAGAACTGGACTAGTCCTTAGAATGCCTCACCAACACAGAACCTGGGAATCTCCCAAAGAGAGTTTTAGGGACTGAGCAGAGTTATGGGATCTCCCAGGCAATGTCCTAAGTGGTTTATTCTGAGAACCGCAGCATAGTCTCTTAACCGCTATTTGCCAATCGGTGAATTTCACAAACAGATGCAAGAGATGCCACTCCAAGCTTGATACAGATGTGATTAATTCAGAAATATATATTCCGCCATTTACCATGAGTATCAGATTATCTCATCTGCATTTGCACCAGCTTCCATTTATTTCTCCTTTTCTCT
Source organism: Zootoca vivipara (assembly GCF_963506605.1). NCBI lineage: Eukaryota > Metazoa > Chordata > Lepidosauria > Squamata > Lacertidae > Zootoca > Zootoca vivipara. The sequence continues at coordinate 118,287,098 of NC_083276.1, read as the reverse complement.
CTTTTTTTATAAAAAAATAACACTGGTGGAAAAGTATCAGTTCAGTATGTCAATCACAGTTTATTTAGGTGTCTTTCATTTGCCGTTTTAAGATCCTCTTGCGGCACACATGGATTTCATCGAAGCACTTTAGAATCACGCTCATTTGCAGAACATTCATAATGGGCTCAATATGAGATGAATCAAGTTTAATGCATAGCTGTACTCAATAAAGTAAACTCACGTTATGCAAGAGCAGACAAGTATTTTATTTTATTTTTTTAAAAAAAAGATTGCAGTATGAAATAATGGCTGCTGTTCTCAAAATGCAGTGCCCCCCCCCCGGCTTCAAGGAAGCCACTTTGCAAATAAGCAAAGTTGAACAAGGCTAAACATTGGCATGGAGGTGGGGGGCGGGGGCTTCGGGGGTCTTTGGATCTGAAGGAGTTTATCATTTAGCCCTATATCTCGGTGTCCAATGCGCCTGACAGCAAAAAAAAATTAACAATATAGCAAAACCACATAATAAACTACTGAAAGCGGTAGCAAAAGAAAACAGATTTTTAAAAACCTGGCAATCAACAAGAAGCTCAGCGAAACGGAAAACTATCTATCGCTGGTTTGAGCTGGGGCGTAGCTTGGGTTGCTGGCACCCAGGGTGGGGCAGGGTGGATTGGGCAGCAGTTAGTCCCTTCACTGGCCAGTGTCTAATCCAGGGAGTCTTTTCTCTAAAACTAGCCCCAACCTGGCAGCAGAGATAAGGCAGAGAAACACGAAGCTGGGAGCGCCGCTATGTCGCCTCACCTTCCTGTGCTTGCAGTGAGGCGCTCTAGGCCAGGCACCCCCGAACTTCGGCCCTCCAGATGTTTTGGACTACAATTCCCATCATCCCTGACCACTGGTCCTGTTAACTAGGGATCATGGGAGTTGTAGGCCAAAACATCTGGAGGGCCGCAGTTTGGGGATGCCTGCTCTAGGCAATGCAGTTCTTTTGTGCCTTGCTCTTCCTCCCTCCTTCCTCGATGGGTGGCATTGGCGCTGTCCCCCTCCCTCCCTCTTGGCCCAGGGGTGGGGCACATGCAGGCATCCCTTCACCAGCCATGAAGAGAAGGAGGCTCTGCTAACCCCCCCCCCCAAGCCCCAAAGTCCTGGCCTGTGGCTCCGGTCTTGATGAGGAAGCCTGTCGTGAGGGCACCTGGTTGCACTCCCTCGGAAATTTGCGCCCCGGGTCACTGCCCACCATGGTACGCCACTGGGCTTAAGGCTACCATTCTTATTTGTGAGTAAGCAGCACTGAATTCATTGGACCTTTCTTCTGAATACAGTCATACCTCGGTTTAAGTATGGTACGCTTCGGTTTGAGTACTTTCATTAAGTACTCTGCGGACCCGTCTGGAACGGATTAATCCACTTTCCATTACTTTCAATGGGAAAGTTCGCTTCAGGTTAAGTACGCATCAGGTTAAGTACGGACTTCCGGAACCAATTACACTGATACCGTGTTTCTCCAAAAATAAGACACCGTCTTATATTTATTTTTCCTTAAAAAAAAAACACGGTGGCTTATTTTCAGGGATGTCTTTTTTTAAAATTAAGTATGGTACAGTTAAGGTTAACAAGGTTAAACTGCCTATCACTATGGTTTATTTTCGGGGTATGGCTTATTTACGGAGAAACACGGTACTTCGGGTTAAGTACGCTTCAGGTTGAGTACTTCACGGACCTGTCTGGAATGGATTAATCCACTTTCCAATACTTTCAATGGGAAAGTTCGCTTCAGGTTAAGTACACTTCAGTTTAAGTACTCCGTGGACCATGTGGAATGGATTAATCCACTTTCCATTACTTTCAATGGGAAAGTTCGCTTCAGGTTAAGTACAGACTTCCAGAACCAATTGTGTACTTAAACCGAGGTACCACTGTACTGTATACTGTCTTAGTTTCATGATGCTAGCCGCCATGAGCCCAGCTCCAGCTGGGGATGGCGGGGTACAAATAAAAAATTATTATTATTATTAGGCATGTGTAGGATTGCTCCCTGAAATGAGGGAGGAAATGAGGTGCTTGGAGGGGGATATGTAAAGACATGAGGCCGCCACTGAACCTGCCCTGCCTTCATGCCCACCAGTCTGATGGTTCTTAATGGTGACTCAGGTAGCCCAACCATGGAAGCTGGTTTTAGGACTCTAAACGTGCAGGCCAGGAATGGGAAAACTGTGGCCTCTGGATATTGCTGGAAACCAGCCAGTCTGGTCGGGGATGACGGGAATTGTAATCCTACAACTCCTGCAGGACCACAGATTCCCTGTCCCTAGTGTAGACAGTCACAGAGTAGAGAGATGAACTAATGCTAATATCCTATTTTGTACTAGCCGTGTTACCTTGGAATGCTTTGTACCTATTTAGTTCATGGGATTTGGGGTTTCATCTTCTTCTCTGTGTTTTATTGCAGACAGCTATGAATTTGTATTACCTCACTATCATTGGTCATAGCCTTTCAATAGTTTCACTTTTGATTTCCCTTGGCATATTCTTCTTTTTTAGGTAAGTATAATTCTATTTATATTTTGCTCTTCCCCTGACTTTATATAGTTTTATTATTATTGGGGGGGGGACACACTAATAAATCACCATGACATATAAATCATTCCATTTCTCACATCTAAAATTATTTTGAACAACTATTGGCAATGATGACTGTCATTTTTTTTTAATTTTTACTGATGCATTCACATTTAACAATGTTTGAACATTCATTTATCAGCTCAGTACAGTCATACTCCATGTTATGTCTGCTGCAGGTTACGTCCTTTCGGGTTGCGCTCTGTGCCAAACCCAGAAGTACTGGAACGGGTTACTTCCGGGTTTGGCACGCACGCATGCACAGAAACGCTAAATCGCTCTTTGCGCATGCGCAGAAGCACCGAATCACAACCCGCGCATGCGCAGATGCAGATCACGTTCACAACCCGAGCATCCACTGTAAGCCAAAATATGAATGAATCTCTTCCATGCCCATACGGCTTCATTGCTCCTCCCTTCATAGCCTAAGCAATGAAACCGGGAAGCCATAGTTTCATGTTTTATCCTAGCCAGGAAACTATGGTTATCAGTATTAGAACAAACTAGGAACTTAAACCATGATCTGAAGTTGTTTTAATGCCATGGCTTGTGCTGAAGTGCAGTAGCCATAGTTTCCCAACTTGGATGAAACAGGAAACGATGGTTAGTTGGAAGCTTCCTAGTTTGATTGCTTGTACTACAAAGGAAAGTGCACAGGCAAAATGCTTGCTCCTTTCTTGGTTTACTGTATTCCAGCATATAACTGCATTGCTACTGTTGCAAATGTCTTGACCATCCACATTAATCTCCTCTTGTGTATGTTTAATTTCAGGAGCCTGAGTTGCCAGAGGATCACGTTGCATAAAAATCTCTTTTTCTCTTTTGTTTTCAACTCCATCGTTACAGTCATTTCTCTCACGGGAGTTGCCAACAACCAACAGCTGGTTCATCATAATCCAGTAAGTGGGCAAGCCTTTGGTTGTTTTACTGCTTCATAAGTAGCAGCATTCCAGTCTCAAAAGTCTGATAGGCAGTGCAAGTGTGTCTTTTTCCAGCAGAAGTAATTAGATGGCGAATTTGATACCTACAGATTAGATGGAGGGCAAGGTGGGGCTGCTCTGCTTTACCTGACCTCCCTCCAGCTGAGTCACTGCTGCGTACCAGGATGGAGACTGGAAATGGCCAGGTTGGTGCAGTGCTAATGCGCCAGCAGAATCAATCCGGTCCTCATGCCAGTGCATTTGCACCATGCCAACCTCATTGCCACCTCGTCCCTGCCCCTATCCATCCTGGGGCCTCCTGACCTTCAGATCGTTGGAGAGCTTAGATGGCTGCATGGCAAGAGGACACAATAGGAAACTTTCCTTTTGCAAGTTTATTTTAGTACCCAAGCCTATAGCATGAACACGGCACTTGAAAGTTACAAACGTATCTATTTCAAAACATGGCAGTTCGGAGAATTTTTTTAAAAAAAATTCTTCACATTAAAATTATTGCCCAAAACAAGTCTTATGTAGTTGTTTCTACTTATTATTACACTTGACATTGTTCTGCTGGTATTTTCCCCCCGTAGGTCGGATGCAAAGTGGCTCAGTTCTTCCATCTTTATTTAATGATCTGCAATTACTTCTGGATGCTCTGCGAAGGCATTTACCTGCACACGCTCATTGTGGTGGCTGTATTTGCAGAAAAGCAGCACTTACTGTGGTATTACCTTCTCGGATGGGGTATGCTATTTTCCTCCTTCTTTTTCCTCTTCTTAAATCCCAAAGATGTGCCATTAATATCCGCTGGAGAGCGCAAGCATAATGGTGCTTTCATTTAAGAGTTTTGCAATGCCATGGTTGAAGCAAGGCTGGCCCGAAGCACATGGTTCAGGCAATGGGTTGAGACGGGTGACAGATTGTGTGCCCAACACCCTCCCATCCACCAAACACAAGGCCACCTCCAAATGGGTGGCTGGCCGGCCTGCTGCTCTTGCCATTGCCCATCTGGTTGGCCCATCTAATGTCAACTCCTGCTACTCCTCCCAACCCCCTAACTGTCAAGGACTGGGCAGTATGCCACCTTTCCATAGTTGAAACTATGCTCAAGGTGGCTCACAACCATAGCTGCCAAGTCTCCCGTTTTCCCCGGGAAATCCCCGTTTTTCCAGCTGTTCCTAGCTGAAAAAACGGATTTTTTGTTTTTCCCCAGTTTATTCTGGCGCGGCGGCCATTTTGGAACTGGGCAAAGCAGCATCAAAAGTCACTTCTGAGCATGCTCCGCCCAGTTCCAAAATGGCGGCAGCGCTACTTCCGGTCTGCTATTTCCGACCCGGTCCCTTATTTCTCTGACAGCAACTTGGCAGGTATGCTCACAACATGATAAGGTTTGCACAATTACAAACATAACAGGAGTCATAAACAATAAATAAAACACATCAAAAAGTACGCAACCTAATGGAAACAATTTCCACATAAATCATGAGATCTAAAACTAAAGATACAGCAATAATACCGGTATCAATAACAGCAACAGTTTCTCAACCCCCCATAAACAAGACTCCAGCCGAAGAATCTGTTCAATAGCCTCAGCTTTTGTAGCTGGAGTCAGTCCGCACTCCACTCTCCCAGGCCAGATGGGGAAAGGGCCTGTGGGGCAGGGTGCGGGGCTTCCAGGGATCACAGCCAAGATGGTCTCATTTAAAACAACACAGATAAAAACAAAAACAATTTAAAAGAGGAGCCCTCGGTGCTCAGCAACAGCTGCAGTCCTTGTGAAGCCTGGCGAGCCCTGCTCCAAGCCAGGTGGAAAGAGGGAAGGGCGGGGCCTTTCAGGCCCTCAACAGGTAGTCCTCCTGGTCATGTCAGGGGCTGGGCAGAGGAGGAGGAGTGACGGAGACCACTGACCCTTCCAGGGAGGAGGAAAAGGAAGACAGTATAGATTTACAACAGGGGTTTGCGGAAGTCACAGCTCAGAGGCAGGTGAGGGGGAAAGTTGGGGAATTGTGGGAGAGCCGGAGCAGCTGGCTGACATGTTGTCCCTAGAAAGTATTCCAGACCCTCCATCTCGCAGAACTTGGTGAGCCTTAAAAGTAGAAGAGCAAGGAGCTCAAAGACAGAGGGCACCCGTAGAGGAGGCGATGATGATGATGAATGAGGAAGTGGGAGAGACGGGGAGGTGGAGATTCCCTTGGGACAACGCCATTATCCAAGAGGCTGGGTTCTATAGCCCCTCTCTGCAAAGCTTGAAATAAAAAAGGACTGGAAGAAACTTTTCCTTGTCTTTATACTTTCCCAAGCAACCAGCCGGGAGCCGCTGACAGCACCTGACAGAAACTGCTGCTCCCTCCCACCCCAGCCTGCTCACTCACTTGCTCCTCTTGTGGCGGATAACAGTCTTGGGCACTCCATGCATCCCTCTAAGTCAGAGCTTTCTAAACTGTGTGTCGTGACACAATTAGTATGTCAACAGCAATGTGTAGGTGTGTCGCGCGAACGCTCCCCGTGCTCCTCCCCGGGCTGAAAAAATGAAAAGGGGTTAGTTTAACCTCTGGTTTGCTAGCAAAACTGAATCGCTGTGTCGTGAAATTATGCCTGTCTAAAAAGTGTGTCAGCAGCGTGAAATGTTTGGAAAGCTCTGCTCTAAGTGAGTTGAGATCACCTCAGGAGATCCTACACCACAACCGCTCTGTTGCTGCAAGTAGTTTAATTTCAACATCTTTTTTCCTCATATATTCCTCATTTTAAAATGGCTAATCAGAATAAAAATACAGTGGTACCTCAGTTTAAGTACACAATTGGTTCTGGAAGTCTGTACTTAAACTGAAGCGTACTTAACCTGAAGCAAACTTTCCCATTGAAAGTAATGGAAAGTGGATTAATCTGTTCCAGATGGGTCCGCGGAGTACTTAAACTGAAAGTACCAAAACCGAAGCGTACTCAAACCAAGGTATGGCTGTAAATGTGTGGTCCATGGCAGGCCACAATAAATCAATAAGGAATGAATCCTAAAAGCAATGTAAAAAAACAAAAAAGCAGGGGGAATACCCCCAGGGGAGGGATTTACTAAATGCAAGTTATATATCCACATAAGGGACGCAATCCCAATGCCGTTGCCACTCACCTTTGAACAGTTTTGTCACTTTACATTGTAATTTGCGGGTGTCACTGCAAAGCAGTGGAGGTGCCCTAAGGGTGAACTTGTCCGTAATTCCTCACTCTGAGGAGGAATCTCTAATTCAGAAGGTTTGCACAGTGGGTGGGGGAAGAATGGCAGCAGCAGTTGGAAGAGGGAAGGATATGGGAGAAATATCAGTAATTGATCAGGCAGAAGGAGGGGCAGTGTTGGCTGAGGAAGTGGCAACGACTCTCTCATCCAGGACATGGATGGGATTTCAAAGGTAGAATTGAAGTCCAGGGGGAATTTCTGAAAGGTGGCACTTTGTCCTGGATCTTAGGCAAGTCAAACTTTCGGGGTGTCCTGGTTTTTACTTATTGAAATATCTGTGTTCAAGAGAGAAAGTCGGAAGTTGGCAGCCCTTCTGCTTTGCTCTCTCTTGTAGCTAAGAAATAAAACCAGAGTCAACTTAAGAATGTCAATCTTCTTTGCCCCTTTGTTTTTGTCTGGCGAATAAACCTTTGCCATGGCATTTAGGCAGCCATCTTTATCTTGGCTAAAAAAGACAGTGCACATTTAAGCCTAATCAGGAAACAGCTCCTCTTTTGTGGAGAGAAAAAATAGTCTTCTATTGTGAAAAGGCATTCAGGGGTAATTATTCATTGTTTCTGATCTCCGAGGTGTTTATACAGGAATGAGTGTTTGTTTTCAAAGAAGTCTCGCCATTCCTAAGGTAGGAGGTCGAACCAACTTCTATTTTTCCAGCAGTTCCTCTTGACCTGCTTTGTTCTCAGAGGAAAGCAAAAAAAAATTATTGAGATGAAAAAACCTGATGCGGAGAACAGTATTGAAGACTGTAGGCTGAAATTTCTGAAGTTAATCCAGTTAGCTTTGGGGGCTTTTCTGTTTAAAGAAAAATTAGACCCATGTGAACTGCCTTATCCCTGTGAGCATAAACACTGGGGAACCTGATCCACAAAAAAGAGCCAGATTCAATTTGGATTTAAGATGGCTCCTGGTCCTATCCCATGAGCCCTTTTGGTGACTCAGTGGCCCGTAGTGTTCTAGTTGCTTATGCCCCTCCCTCTTTGAATTTTAGTTTGTTTTTATTTTTCTTGTGGACCAAAACAGCTTCCATTGCTTTTTACTCTCCCAGGGTGTTCCACCTTTTATCTGCCGTGCACAGAGCATAGCTGCCAAGTTATCCCTTTTTTACAGGGATTTTCCCTTATGCTGAATAGGCTTCCTCGCGAGAAAAGGGAAAACTTGGCAGCTATGGCACAGAGACAAATTAAGCAAACACCTCCTGCTCAAAACTGCAGCATTGCAGCAGAGAGTTGGCAGAAAGTATATCAGAAGCCCAGCCTTTAAGGGACCTGGCAGGTTTGGTTATTCTTCCCTTGGGATCTGGCTTTTAGTGTGTCAGGTTCTGACCTGTGGAACTCCCTGCCTCTGGAGAGACTCAACAGGAACTATCCCCCCCCCACCTTTCCTCTTGGGGCGGGGGAATGTTTAGACAAGTCTTTACGACAGAGCTTTCCAAACTTTGCATGTTGGCGACACACTTTTTAGATATGCATTTCGTGACACACCAATTCCATTTGACTAGCATACCGGAGGGTAAACTAACCCCTTTCCAGCCTTGGGAGGAGCACCTACACAGTGCAGCCGACACACTAATGCAGGCATCCCCAAACTGCGGCCCTCCAGATGTTTTGGCCTACAACTCCCATGATCCCTAGCTAACAGGACCAGTGGTCGGGGAAGATGGGAATTGTAGTCCAAAAAATCTGGAGGAATGAAGTTTGGGGATGCCTGCACTAATGTGTCGCGAGACACAGTTTGGAAATCTCTGCTTTACGGCATGCTTTTCCCCCTTTCAACTATTCAGTATTTATTGATCTTTATTTATGTTTCTATGGATCGTTTGTTGATTTTATCCTTACGTGCTGCACTCTACCTTGCTATATATACCATATTTTTTTATTATAAGTTTGTAAGTTAATAAACACACAGCTCCTTCGGAAGCCGTTTCCAGATCAGGAGATTTAATAGCAGTGACGGCTGGGTCATCTGAGGGTTGACACCCTCGCTCCTGCCCCAGAGTGAAAACCTGGCTTGCTGTAAGCTAGATCTTTTGGTCTTCATTCTTAAGCGCCTTGCTACACCTTTAAGGCCCGAGACTGCGAGGAATCGGATGAGGGTTCCATTATGTACCATCACAGCCCTTCAGAAAGGGCATCAGAGCATGCTTAGTCGTCCTCTGAGTTGATAATACAATCCTCCTGTGACCCTTTTTCCCACGGACAAAAATGTCACCTTGGTCAAAGGAACAAACTCAGGGACCTGCCCCAGGCCAAATGCTAAAGATAATCTGAATATGATAAATAATGGTTTGGGGCATCTGTTTTAAAGTACTACGTGGGACGGCATGGTGGGTAGCTTCCGAAAATCTAATTTTGTGCTTTTCGGAACCATGTGGCTTATTTTAATTTTAAAGCTTTAATAGCTATTTAACATAGACTTCTCTGACAGCTTTGATTGATGGCTCAGATACACAGACATTATAATGAGTCACTTTTAATTAGACTCAACAGGGCTCAATGGGAGTTTGATTTATCGTCTAAAAGGTGTCAGTGTTAACATAAATGGTTTAATTTTAAATCATTCTTCATTTTAAATGTGTCTCTAACCTTACATTGGCATTATAGATTCTTTATTACTGATTAGAAGGGAACTGCAATCTAAATCAATCGAAGTTCGAAAGACTTAGCTAGTTCAGAATCTGGGGACTCATTTGTACAGCTGCAAATTAAACGTTTTAAGTCTGTTGTAAAGTGCAATATGCAAATAAGACACTAGATGGCGAAAGTGAGCTATGGCAAATTCAATGTATTTTTAAAAACGTTTTTTAAAAACACATTTTCACAAGGAGGTTTATATCTGTGTAAGGATGCTTCATTGATGCAGCACTTACAATTCACCCTGTCCATCACTGCAGGGGTAGCAAAACTTAGTGCCAGCCCATTTGTAATTTGCTTTCTTTTGTTTTGGGGAAACAAAAACAAAACAAAACAGAAACACTGAGGAAGAAAGTTTGTCTGTGCTTTTCTTTCATGGGCTCCACTCCAGCAAAGCACTTAAAGGTTTGCCTAACTTCATGTGAAATCTGGGGGAATTCATAGGCTTAGCAATTGAATTTTCAATCTCTCCTTCTGGCCATATTCAGGCTAAGATCACATTTGAGTTACCAAGTAACTTAAACAGGCTCAAGTGAGGTTTATTAAATAAAAGAATCGGTTGTGCCAAAACTGGAGCTTGAACAAACAACATCTTTTCATTTCCCAAACAGAAATTGCTTTGCGGTTCTCTTGAAGAATTCCAGATGGGCAACTGCAGAGCAAAAACAACAAAGAATCCTATGACACCTTAAAGATTAACAGATTTATTGGGGGTTGTGTTTTCATGGGGTAGAGCCTACTTTTGTCAGGTGGTCACATATCTAGACTTCTTCCTGCTTCTGATCAAGTGGGCACTAATCTACGGAATCTTGTCTCACAATAAATTTGCTTTTGGGGTGTTTCGGGACATTTTGTTCAAGGAAGTTCAAGTTTGTACATGATTATTTTTATTTTTTTAATGTTGACTCCACTGGCACTGAATAACATCAAGGTGAATTACGGTGTGGCATCGCTTGACTCGGGTGCGTGCTCCTACCTGCCAAACAGCCTTCCGTCTTGTTTTGAGGAATAACACACTATTATCCTCAACGTAAAGATCTGGGAACGGAAGATCAGGTGGTCTTCAGATCGCAGCCAGAGCCCCTGGTTGAGCTGGAATTTGAAATTGGGACAGGTAGTTTGCCCGCACACAGTTTGGTGCTCCCTCCAGTGTTTCTCTTTGCATATGGCTTCGGAGAGTGCAGATTTGGTAGGCTCACCTTTAAATGTGAACAGAATCCTTGATCCCCGGTTGTTAACAAGCCATTAATTTTCATGCGGAGCTAGGGTGATCCAGGGCTTTTTTTCAGCCGGATCTCGGTTCCGGCACCTCTCAGGTACAGTGGTACCTCGGTTTATGAACACAATTGGTTCCGGAAGTCTGTTCATAAACTGAAGCGTTCATAAACTGAAGCGAACTTTCCCATTGAAAGTAATGGAAAGTGAATTAATCCGTTCCAGACGGTCCGCGGAGTAAGCGTTCATAAACTGAAGCAAACTTTACCATTGAAAGTAAGGGAAAGTGGATTAATCCGTTCCAGATGGGTCCGCAGAGTACTTAAACTGAAGCGTTCATAAACTGAAGCATGGGTGTAATTGGTTCCGGAAGTCTGTTCATAAACTGAAGCGTTCATAAACTGAAGCAAACTTTCCCATTGAAAGTAATGGAAAATGAATTAATCCGTTCCAGATGGGTCCGCAGCGTTCATAAACCGAAAATTCATAAACCGAGGTGTTCATAAACCGAGGTTCCACTGTAGTAGTAGTAGTAGTAGTAGTAGTAATAATAATAATAATAATAATAATAATAATAATAATAATAATTTATTATTTATACCCCACCCATCTGGCCGGGTCTCCCCAGCCACTCTGGGCGGCTTCCAACAGAAAAATACAACACAATAATCCATTAAACATTAAAAGCCTCCCTGAATAGGGCTGCCTTCAGATGTCTTCTAAAAGTCTGGTAGTTGTTTTCCTTTTTGACATCTGTTGGGAGGGCGTTCCACAGGGCAGGCGCCACCACCGAGAAGGCCCTCTGCCTAGTTCCCTGCAACTTGGCTTCTCGCAACGAGGTAACCGCCAGAAGGCCCTCGGTGCTGGACCTCAGTTTCCGGGCAGAATGATGGAGGTGGAGACGCTCCTTCAGGTATACTGGACCGAGGCTATTTAGGGCTTTAAAGGTCAGCACCAACACTTTGAACTGTGCTCGGAAACGTACTGGGAGCCAATGTAGATGTTTCAAGACTGGTGTTATGTGGTCTCGGCGGCCGCTCCCAGTCACCAGTCTAGCTGCCGCATTCTGGATTAGTTGTAGTTTCCGAGTCACCTTCAAAGGTAGCCCCACATAGAGCGCATTGCAGTAGTCCAAGCGGGAGATAACTAGAGCATGCACCACTCTGGTGAGACAGTCTGCAGGTAGGCGCAATTGTCATTCTAAGAGGACGAGGGAGGTGTTCATGGCGAGTTCCGGCACCTCTTTTTCTAAGCAAATAGCACTGGGATGATCTTCCCTGTTTTGTGCCCTTGCTTTGAATGCAGGTTCTATACTAACCCAGCAGCTCTTGTTCCTGTTGTCTTTCCTCTGGCCAATGTGTGCTTCCTCTCACTTTTGCTGTCTGGCAGTTAAAGCTGAGGTCTTTTTGACATGAAGGGAAATGAGGATGATCTCATTCTCTGGCCAATGGCTTGGGCCAGCCTGGACTTCCGTTGACCACAACCTTCTCCAGGGGAGGGTGACCTCTCAGTGGCCCTTATTCCTGCGGCAGCAGAGGCCACAATATCCTCTCCTTGCTGCTTCTTTTCTTAGTAACGAAGATCCCGTTTTCTCTTTGCAGGATTCCCGCTCATTCCTTCCTGCATACATGCTGTAGCAAGGACCCTATATTACAACGACAAGTAAGTCAAAATGCAATTCAGCCTGCTATCTTTGAAACAAATCTCGAGAGCACCTTTTGTGAGAGAGAAGACAGATTATTATTCTTCCCTAATTCTGATTTATTCTCTTCCTTCCAGCTGCTGGATCAGTTCAGAGACTAATCTATTGTACATCGTTCATGGTCCTATTTGTGCTGCTTTATTGGTATGAATTTTTAAAATATTACATTGGTTTTTTTATTTTAAAAAATCCTGGTTTTATGTCTTGGCTTTCATGAGGACCAGCATGATTTCCTACTTAAAAGGAAGTAGGCCTTAAAGCAGGGGTTAGCAGCTTCAGTCCAAGGTGATGATCCACGCCCACCGTGTGTGTGTGTGTGTGTGTGTGCGCGCGCGCGCACGTGTGTGTTGTTAGTTATTATATTTCTGTTAACTAGCTTCTCTGTAAGAAGATTACTTGCTCAAAACTTTCAGTGTTCTGGACAGTGGGTGCAAAATGGCCTGTTTTTATATTTCATCAAATAAATATTTTGATATACATTGGAATTTTAATTGCCAAATAGTTTTTATTTATTTATTTTTTTAAAAAAATACTTATTAGGCTGCAATCCTGCAGCTGGTTTGAGGCTGGCTGTCAACACAAGTGCAAGAGGGGAAGATCAACAGTGGAACAGAGACTCCCTTGGGAGGTGGTGGACTCTCCTTCCTTGGAGGTTCTTAAGCAGAGGTTGTGTGGTCATCTGTCATGGATGCTTAGCCGAGATTCCTGCATTTCAGGGGGTTGGACTAGATGACCCTCAGGACCTTCCAACTCTACAGGCCTATGATTCTATGATTCTATCATCCTCAGGCAGAATTATACTTATGCCACCAGAGGCCCATGTGTACCCAGAAATCTCCATCAACATAGATGTTCTGCTAGCTGTGTTCCACCAACAGCCAAAATGAGGTTGTGTGTGTGTGTGTGTGTGTGTGTGTGTGTGTGTGTGTGTCGAGGGTAGCCATAGATCTACATGATCCAATAATCTTCCACTTCCCCTGAAATGCCCCCAGAATTGACCCACAGTTATGGAAAATTCCCTACCACTACTGCCAGTATCCTGCCCTGGCTTCCATAAACTGGCAGAGCTGTGCATGCGGCGATTGTTCTGCCATGGAATTGCCCGCAATCCAATAGGATTTTCACAATGCGTTATGGAGCCTCCCCCAAAACAAGTGCAGTCATGGCCTCTCTTGCACACAGCCCACACAGGTCCTTAGCGTCGATACCGTATGACAAAATTATCCACGTTAACACTGTCCTTCTCCTTCCCTTGTAGGTGAATCTTTTTTTCCTCTTGAACATTGTGCGCGTGCTGATCACCAAGCTAAAGGTCACCCACCAAGCAGAATCCAATCTCTACATGAAGGCCGTCAGAGCCACCCTCATTTTAGTGCCGCTTCTGGGCATCGAATTTGTACTGTTTCCCTGGCGGCCCGTGGGCCATATCGCCGAGGAGATTTATGACTATGTGATGCATATCCTTATACACTATCAGGTATCAAATCTGCATGTGGAGTTTGCACTTGGGAGTACAGGAATGTCAAAAAAGAAAAGAAAAAAAGGAGTGATGTGCTCGTGATGATCAATAACTGATCCAAATGCCCCTTGCGAGCCTTGTCAGATGCATTCCAATTTTGGGTTTTGCTTAAGTGCTGTTGATAGGGACGCGGGGGGCGCTGTGGTGTAAACCACAGAGCCTAGGGCTTGCCAATTAGAAGGTTGGCGGTTTGAATCCCCACGATGGGGTGAGTTCCCATTGCTCAGTCCCAGCTCCTGCCAACCTAGCAGTTCGAAAGCACGTCAAAGTGCAAGTAGATAAATAGGTACCACTCCGGCAGGATTGTAAATGCCGTTTCCGTGCGCTGCTCTGGTTTCGCCAGAAGCAGCTTAGTCATGCTGGCCACATGACCTGGAAAAATTGCCTGCGGACAAACGCCGGCTCCCTCGGCCAGTAAAGAGAGATGAGCGCCACAACCCCAGAGTTGTTCAGGACTGGACTTAACTGTCAGGGGTCCTTTACCTTTACCTTTAACCATTGTTGATATATGCAGTACATAACGCGGGTGGCACTGTGATCTGAACCAATGAGCCTCTTGGGCTTGCCCATCAGAAGGTTGACAGTTCGAATCCCCGTGACGGGGTGAGCTCCCATTGCTCTGTCTCGGCTCCTGCCAACCTAGCAGTTCGAAAGCAAACCAGTCCAAGTAGATAAATTGGTACCGCTGTGCCAGGAAGGTAAACGCCATTTCCGTGTGCTCTGGTTCCCATCAAGGTGTCCCGTTGCGCTAGAAGCAGTTTGGTCATGCTGGCCACATGACCCGGAAAGCTGTCTGTGGACGAACCCCCTCGGCCTGAAAGTGAGATGAGCGCCGCAACCCCACAGTCGCCTTTGACTGGACTTAACCGTCCAGGGGTTCTTTACATTTTTTACCTTTACTTTATACAAAGCAGATTCACAAGGACTGGGGAGGGGAGCAGACAGTTGGTCCAACATTTTCTTCCTCTAAGAAATGTGCCCTCTACTTTGCACAATTTTGCAAGGCATAAGGAATAGAGCGGATGTGTTTGTATAGCTGGAACATAGCCTCAAAACACACTTCCCTCTACTCTGCATTTAGGCTCTGACTTCCCTGAAAAAATTAGCTCTTTTCAGCTCTTTACCACTTGCTGCTTTGACACCTTTTTCTTTTTTAAAAGGACCTTCTTCCTAATAACCAGATTTGTCTGTTTGATGGTGTTTCCAGCATTCACCAACAGGGTGGGCTCCAGATGTTTAGGACTACAACTCCACGCAGCCCAAGTCAGAATGAAGTTAGCAAAGGCTAGTGATGGCAAGAGAAAAATATTCAGAATGAGGGTCTCACTAGGGGGGGAAAGGGCAATTCCCCCCCTTTTTAAATTAATACACATTTATTCAAAAGTTGCAATACAGCTTTTTCCACTGCCATAGTATCACAGAATGATCACTCCAATCTTCAATCCCTTGTCACTGTCATGTCAGCTCACCGAATACCCTCAGTAGGAACCCAACCGATCTGGTTTGCTAGATGTTTCCACTTAATATATTCCCTGCACAAACACCTCTGGTGGCATTAAAATACCCTGTTCTTCTCCAATAAAAGAGAATGGCACCAACGTAGCAGAAAGTCAGAGCTCAAAGCAGCCGAGAACCAGTGCAGGAAAATGTGTCCCTCTGAGTTTCTGAATTGCATCTGAATTTTATTAAGTGTGTTTGTCTCATAAGATTTACAACTTCTTGTTTTGTTCCACAGGGCTTGTTGGTGGCAACCATTTTCTGCTTTTTTAATGGCGAGGTACAGTAACTGATTTCTTTACTTTTTACAAATGAAGGTTCTTTCACATCACGATACATTTGTGTGAAATTGCTGGTTTGTCCTTGCTTCCATTTCCCACCACAAAGCTGAGGAGAAACATTTCTTTTAGCCCTGTGAACTCTTTTAGCCCTGTGTACATGGTGAGCTGCTTTGCACAAAAGACTCAAAATGTGGAACAGCTTCCACATAGCTGGGTTTTAATCATCTCGCACAGTGGCCATTTCTTCATGTACCTCACAAACTACTTGGTCCTCCTGTGCAAGCTAGGATAATTGGTCTCCTTCAGTCATTTGCTACAGAAAACGGATGTTGGTATGAGATGGAAAATCCCTCTTGAAGAAGGAAATACACTTCCGTACCATTCAGTACTGGATTCACAGAGGAGTGGTAATACCATTGAGAGTCTGTTACCAATAAATGGATTCCTGGAATTATGTGGCTCGAATCCTAAGTTTATTTAAGGACGTTTGTGGAAGGAAACTTTCCCTTCCTCTGAGACCAGCAGCTACTTACACACACCCCAAAAAACCCTTTCTAGTGGTGTGTGTGTGTGTGTGTGTGTGTGTGTGTGTGTGTGTGTGTGTCGGGGGCCCATTTGGGATGAGATGCAGGGAACGGAAGGGGTGGGAAAGTGATGGGAAACTTTCCTCCCATGGACTTCCTTAAATTATATTGAAAGCCCAGTTTATGTAAGCAGCTGTGGAAACGCACGAATATTTCTGTTTCCTCCAGTATGGTGAATGTGCAGCAATGCACTACTTCTGCATCACTGAGAACCAGGGGGGGGGGCTGGGGGATAGCAACTCAAGCATCTCCCCATAAAAATGAGAAGCCAAAAGAGGACACAGTTGTACATCCCACCATAGTAGGGAAGACCGTGGGCAAGTTGAATGATGGGACAACTGAATCTGCTGCTCACAGCAGCTTCAAGCTCCCTTCTGCTCCTCCTGACCATGGTTGTTTATCTTTAAACCCAACTCAGACAGGAAAACCCTTCAAACAGAGGGCCCCTCTAAACAGAAGACTGACAGCCTTTCAAATACAGTAGATGGTTGCCCTCTATGAAGTGGGGTACAAGGCCACTCTAAATGCAGATGGTATTATAATACTAGGGGAGGGTCGCCATATTTCAAAAACTAAAAGCCAGGACACCCCAAAAGTTGTTGCGTTTTTTTTCTTTTTTATATAATAATACCCAAAAAAGCAATTTTTCGATCGACTTGCCTAAATCCAGGACAAAGCACCACCTTTGAAATCCCAGTAATGTCTGGGGAAATCCAGACATTTTTCAGGGGCTGATTCCTTTTTAGCATGATTCTGCACACACAGCACAACATGATCACATTCCATCTTTCTCTTTTTTCAGTGGGTATTTATTTATGGTTAATGAGTTTTCCCCACATAAAATTCCAATAATAAAATTTATTTTTTTATTTTCAACTTCCCAACCCATTTTCCGTGATGTTATTCTTATTCCCTCTTTGCTGCACCCCATCTTCCCTCTTTTTTTAATCATTATCCTGACAAAATAATCTCACATTCTTTCTGTTGCTCGTAGTCCGAAGCCTGGTCGTGGGTTCTTCATATTGTAATATTTCTTCAAATAATCCGAAAAGGGATTCCATTCTCCCCACCCTACCCCAAAAAACTCAGCCATCATTAAATTCTCTTATTTTAGCTGTTAGCTTTGCTGATTCAACATAGCCCATTACTTTCCTTATCCATTCTTATTTAGCGGGAACTTCTTCATCTTTCCATTTCCATGTCCAAGTATCCTAGCTGCTATCGTCTCCAGTATTTGACAAAGCAGATTCAGTAACCTTCCACTCCTGATGTCAACGGTTCTCAGAGGGGATGGGTTCTGGGTTCTGCATACCTTTTGCCAAAGCTGCTGGTAAACTCCGCTTCCTGTTGCACAGGTGGCCTCCCATATTGTATAAACGGAAACTATTGTAAAACAGAACATCCTTCCATAGCCCTTCTGCAAACAAACACAGGCCTCGTGTGCCTTCATCTGTTTTATCTCATGTATTTTTAAACAAGGTAGGAAAGCAGACTGAGCTCTATTCAGGAAGTGGCATTTCCATCAGCGCCGCGAAAATGTGAATCACATTTGCTGATTGAAAACCCTTGCCAGATTATGCGGATGCATAACGTTTAGGAAGCTATGGTGCTTTAAACCATGCTGAACATCTCACGTCGGTCAACGTGTTTTGGGGATATTTATTGTTTCCATTTGTACAGAGGTCACCAGGCAATCTCCCACCCAGGGGTCACCAGGTCCAGGCCTACTTAATTTCAGAAATTAAACCAGAGGGTTTCAACCTTTTCGAGTCCATGGCTCCCTTGACCAACTGCATTCTTTGTGTGGCTCCCCTTGAGTCAGTTCATAAGGAAGGATTCCACCATTGTGTCTGTTGCTGTTCACATTGAGGAGGAGGAATAAAAAAAAAAATTGTCCAGTAGCACCTTAGAGACCAACTTAAGGTCCTACTGGACAATTTTTTATTTATTTTGACTGTGTCAGACCAACACGGCTATCTACCTGAATTGAATTTATTTATTCAGACCAACACGGCTACCTACCTGAACTGAGGAAGAGGGAGAGCCAGTCAATGGAGTCCGTGCCTCCGGTCCTTGAGCCCCTGCTTAATTCAAATATATAAGCTATTCAAAATTAGGAGCATAAGGTGAAGACAGTGCCAGATTATCAAATAAGCAGAGTAGGCACCAGCCTATAGGTCCTATGACAGCAGATCAAAATTATATTGATTTGATCTTGAAATTGGTTTATTAACATTCTTGTTTGGTAAAAGCAAAACAAAAAACCACCAACATATTAGGAGATAATTTGCTGGTGGAGGGGGCTCCACGGGGTTTAATCTGGCACTGGGAGATGAAAGCAAATGTGTGCCATTTTCTATGCTTTCCTTCTTTCTGATATGGCACCCGAGGCAGCCATCTTTGCCAACCTGTCCTCTGTCCTCTTCTTCCCTGAAATAGGTCCAGTCTGTTCTGAGGAGGAACTGGAAGCAATACAGGATCCAATTTGAGCACAGCTTTTCTCACTCGGACGCCCTTCGCTCGGCTTCCTACACAGCCTCCTCGATCGTCGACGGTCAAAGCTTCAGCTACAATCGCGAGTGCAACGGTGAATATATGAACGGCAAAAGCATTTACGACACGGAAAATGTTGTTTTTAAAGCCGAGAAGCTGTACGGCTGATTCTCAAAGACTCTTTATTCCCACCCTCATGATATTTTGAAAGGATGACTCCAGGAGCCAGCAAGACAGTCCCCCCCCACCCACTCACACTTTTTTTGGTCAGTCTTTGAACTCGGCTACTCTTGAAGGATGTGACGGATTTCAATTTCTTTCTCACATGTGCTCATGCCTTAGCATATCTCGGCATGTGAGTGCTTGCTCTTTGTTTGTACACTGGAGCTGGTCTTGCCCACCAACTGAAGTTTCATGCTCTGACCTCTGGGTGCCCAACCTTCGGAGAAATACTGGCTGAAGTTTTCACGGGGATCAATCAAGCTCTAGATCTACATATGTGTTTTGTACATATAGATATGTGTCAGGATAGATAGACGTTGCCTCTTCGGCTTCTACCGTGTAGACAAAGTGGGCAATTCTTTTGTATGACGGGAATCAAGGGAAGTTTCGGTTTATTTTCAGCGGTTTTGTATCATGACTGTGGGTTGTCCAAGAGGCTGTTTTGTATGCTCAGAAGAACTCGTAAATGCTGTATTTATCATGTCGTGTTGTCTTAAGTGCAGCCAGCAGAGCAGCCTAAATAAGTATTGGAAAGGATGCAATGATTGTAAAGTATTCTATATGTTGACTGTGCAACATTTAACTCTGACAAAGATAGATATAAATCTGCAGTATAGACAATGGCTCTGATTTGATTGACATTAGTCGTTGACTAACCTGCTCCATTTGCTTCAGTGGGACATGCTATAATACAATGGACCCTTACTTGAGATTGAGGCCCATGGAATTTGATGTGAACAGCTCCTGGGTATATATGAACAGGATTGGGCCGTTAGTCACAACTTGCTTTCTCTGACCCAATGATTTAGCTCGTATTGACCACTATTTGAAATGCAGGGTGTCACAAAGCCATGGGGAATCTTCGGGCCCGAATGCTATGCTTTGCTTCTTCATCTTTTCGTTCAGCTCCTCTAAGGAATCTCTCCCTCGAGTTTCCCTTTCCTTTTTGCACAAGGATCTGTTTTTGAATGTGCACAAAGTGAAGCGACCGTGTGCTCCTTGGTGCACATTGTCGAATAGCATATATGAAGTTTGCACTAGAGGAAGTAGCAGGTTTGTATTTCGTAAGAGGAAGAAAATCAGGCACTTAAAACTCACATTCAGTGATGCGCAATGCAATGCAATGCAATGCAACACAATGCAATTAATCGTTTCCAGCTGGTTTGTCTCCTAGGTCCTAGATGTTTCAGCCAGAGCACAGATTTGGATGTACTGCAGCTGCGCACTCTTCTTGTGGTACAGAAACCTGGCTGACTATATACTGATGGGAAAGGCAGTGATGGGAGAATGAGTTGGCCATAGCTAAGGCTTATGGACCCAGGAGTCTGCATTGGCGGCAGCGCTTACAGTAATTTGGTATAGAAGGCATAGGGCAGGGATTAGGGCTGGGCAGTATCTGTTTTTCAACATCATGGTATATTGCCAGCCAAACGTCACAATATACCAATCTATCACGGTGTTGGAAATAAGGATGGAACTATGTAGAGGTGAACCGTAGGGCTAGGCAGTATTCGGTTTCCAGCTTCCTGATACATTGTGATAAACTGATCTATCGCAAGGTCTGAAATAAGGATGGAGCTGTTTTTAAACTTGGCGATATATCACCAGCGAAACATCGCGATGTACTGATATATCACGATGTCAAGTTATGCAGAGGCGTTGACCGGCCCTCACGGTTCTCCCCACATTGTAAGTTTTTCATAGCGTGTACGCATCATGATTTGCAATGTATTGCCAGGTCCAAAACTATGAAGACGATGTCGTGATATGGACTCCGAACTGGACTTCAAATCGCTATATTGCCCAGCCCTAACAGGTCAAAAGAGGTGCTAGAAAAAGAGGTGCTGGAACTCACCATGAAAGCCACCCTTGTTCTCTTATAATGGCAATGGCACCGACCTGAGAGGGGTCGGAATCGAGTTCCGGTGAGTTCCAGCTGGAAAAAAAGCCCTGGGGATGAGGAACCTGTGGCACCTCCGATGTTGCTGGACTGCAACTCCTCTCATTCCACGTATACCCCCCAAAATACTTAAATCCAGCAGAAGTCAGTGGGATGCAATGTAGCTTAACTGCATGCAAGAAAACCTTCTGGGAGCCTTAGCCTCTTGAGGTCTGCATGTAAGTGTGATATTCTTGTTTCTCATGCCTTTCCCAAACTTTATTCTGCTGTCTCCACTTACACTGAGAAGGGCTTTAGTCTGTGGATAACACCACTGGTGCATTTTTAAATGATGAGGTATTTTAATTTTAGATCATGCATATTGACTAGCAGGAAAAAGCTACGAGAGCACATGGACCTAAGGTGAAATAAATTCCCCAAAAGACTTAGGAACAAAGAAAATGGGTGTGGGGGTGTGTGGTGGTTCCTTTAAAATGTCTACTCACTGCTACTGGTGATAGAGCAGTCTCATACCAATGTGGTTCAACTTCTGACTTCTTATGAAAGGACTGGCAAGGAACAAAATGAAGCCCCTTCGTCTTTCTCAGAACAACATCTGCCTAGAAATGCCATGGTGCAATGTGAAGTGTTCCATTTCCTTGTTTTTTTCAAGGTTGTATGTTAATTGTCATTTAACAGGCTTCAATAGGCAGCTAATTTTGTGATTAATGCTTTTGAGGTTTGAAAAAGCTTTGAATGGTTGCCATCACGATCGCATAATCGCATTCAGATGCTTTAGGGAAAGCTCGGCAAATTCTTGTTATTTTGTTATTTAGGATGGCATTTGGCGGAGTAATGAAATGTATTGAAACAGCCATGTGGTGTTACAAAATTCTAGCCACTGGGTTCTTGGAGCCATTCCTGTCATTTGAAAAAGCATGGATTTATTCAGGGTTGTGTGTTGCCTGTGATTCCATGGCAGTGCGTAAACTCTACAGGATTCATGTTCCTAAGAATATCTTCTTCTTTTTAGATTTATAAAAAAAAATGGTTGAAAAATGTGTGGTCCGATCTCAGAATCCAGGAGTCAGAGGGAAATCTTCCACTGAAAGATCCTTCCAGTCCCTTTGGGTAGCTCCTCCTCTCCGTGACTAAATTATGCAAATATATTCCATTTTATGTAGGTCACAGCATTCAGATTTTGGGTGCAAAGGAGTTTTTAAATCTTAATTTTCACTAGCTTACAGTGCTGTACTTACAGTGTGTCATCTGGAAACACATCTGGGCCTAAAGTTGCACAATAAACATGTTTTAATTCTATTAGACGCATCTTTCTTGGAGAGATGACACACAGATTTGCCCTACCCACGGTGTCACTGAAGGACAGATGTTCGTTTTACAACTTTCTTTTCTGTGGAGCTTGCTCATGGGTGCGGTACCTTAGGGCTCTTCCCTTCCTTTTCAAAAGCCATGCAAAAGGAGAGCTTTGAAATGTCATTTTGTCTGTAGATTTTAATCTAGCAGGCTGCTGCGTTGGCCCAAATCTGAGGTAAAGTCAGAATCGTTTCATTGCATCCAAAGCCAAGCTGTGAGTCTCGGGACATGCTGTGACTTTCTTTTGTAAGCAGGGCGAGAAGGCTCTGCATATGCAGTCTGGAATCAGGAATATTCCTTCCAAAGAAGACGATGGAAAGCACTGGAAACACAGAACTTTGGATTGTGGCCATGCGTGCCACGATGCACCTCAACAACAGCCATTCCTTTCTTTATTTCTAAGTAACTCCACCTCTGCTCCCCTCCCCCCCCAAAAAAAAGAATTCTTACTTTCTTTGAGACCCACATATCATTTCTGTACACTGTCCTGGATGTTAGGTCATTGTAACTTGAGTGCTACAACGCTATCAGCTTAGGCCTTTTTCAACCTGCATGGACATTACGTGATCCACCTATCACTTGTGGATTCTCAGGTGACTACAGTCGTACCTTGGAAGTCGAATGGAATCTGTTCTGGAATTCCGTTCGACTTCCAAAACATTCAGAAACCAAAGCATGGCTTCTGATTGGCTGAAGAGGCTCCTGCAGCCAATCAGAAGCCGCAGAAGCATTGTCGGACGTTCGGGTTCCAAAAGAACATTCACAAACCGGAACAATCACTTCCAGGTTTTTCGGCGTTCGGGAGCCAAAGCGTCTGAGTTCCAGGGCGTTCAGGATCCAAGGTACGACTGTATATGAGCTCTCTGTATGGGAATATATTGCAACTGAGTAGATATCGGGTGATAAGAAAGTTCTCTCTGTGGTGATTAATTGTCGCTTGATATTTCAGCCAAGAGACAACCATGTCTGTATGAGCCAGCCCTTAGTGGCTCGAACCCAGAGTTATTCCTCATCTACAGGGCAATCAATCCATTCTTGCATGGATGGTGTATCCTCTTATAAATGTGGTTAGTAAACTAGCATCTTGGAATAATGGCACTTTTTGAAGGCAGTTCAACATTCTTTTACAGTCATCATTTTACTAACCTAAGAAGTCAAAAAAGGGATTTTTATTTCATTTTAAAGTATTTCGCCTTACATCTGGTATCTCATAATAATGACTATCTAAATTTTAGTGTTACAGTACTAGATATTTCTTCAAATGAATGAATATCTGTTTTATTTTTCCTTCTGCTGCTGATGCGTTCAGTTAATAAAATGTCAGAAACTACTATTTGAGTGTGATCCTTAAAAGATTCTTAGTTGCTCTTCTTCTCCACCAAGGTTAACACACACTTCAATCTCTCCCTGCCCTCCAGGGGCTTTCATTGCATTTCTG